>NC_092695.1:1239919-1901620 GCF_964275005.1 Diadema setosum | reverse complement strand
TGATAAAACAAGTTAATTTTATAAGGTTTCTTGGTGTCACAATAAGTTGAACTGGAATGAGCACACTCGAGTCATCTGCAACAAATTAGCCAAAAATGTTGGAGTTTTTACCAGATTGAAATTCTTACCAAAAAATTATGATTGATTACATTGTACAATACATTAATTCTCCCGCATTTGAATTATTGTTCGGTAATATGGGCCAGTCGTATTCTAGTATGTCAAATGTAAATAGAATATCATTGCTTCAAAAGAAACTTATTCGTTCAATAAATCACAGTGAATATTATGCCCATACTACTCCAATATTTTTACCAATTGAAACTTTTGAGGTTTCAAGATATTTACATTTATCAGTGTGCAATATTTATGTATTTGTGTTTTAACAATGTGATTCCTAGAAGTTTATTAGATTATTTTAAGTTATATAGGGGCCTACTAATTGTAGATATAATATGAGAAATGTTGATTTATATACTGTTCCTTTTGCCAGAACCTTGCGTCTCAAAAATCGATATTTGTCAATGGACCTAAAATATGGAACGGAATTCCTCCTGATATCCGAAGCAGCACATCATTACGATTATTCCAAAGGAGATACAAGTTATACCTTCTAAATCAATACATTGAATTTTCTGATTGTTAGGCCGTTTGTGTGTGTGTGTGTGTGTGTGTGTGTGTGTGTGTATCTGATAGGTGTGTATAATCATGTTTTAATTTGTTGTAATTGAGACGTTTTTATATTTATCAAAGATATTTTCCATGACATGATTGATTATACTAAATGTGTATATTTTTGGAGACAGGCTTAAATACAAGGCTGTGCCTTCCTGTTTATCTTCTAACACTATCCAATCATTTTGTTTTATTGTATTTCTCATGAATGTTGTTGTAATTATAATGCTTTTGTGTAGTCTTATTAATAGTAATGCTGCATGTTTCTGTTATATGTTGATTTTTTTTGGAAGTGTTAAATAAACCTGAAACCTGAAAAAAAAAGTAGTGCACAAGGTGTTATCCTTACTTCATATCATAATAGGATAACCTGGTTTCACAATATCAGTTCCGTATTCTTATTTGATTCTACAATAAGTATTATAATAGGATAAAAACAATTAAGCATTATGTGTTCGAATAGTTAAGACCAATCGCACAGTCAGTAAGAATATAAAACCGACAGTGATCATTGTCTCACCTGGTTTGTTAGTTAGTTTGTTGTACAGGTAGTTAGTTACTTACTTACTTAGTTAGTTAGTTAGTTAGTTATACAGGTAGTTAGTTAGTTAGTTTGTTAGTTTGTTATACAGGTAGTTAGTTCGTTAGTTAGTTAGTTTGTTATACAGGTAGTTAGTTAGTTAGTTAGTTTGTATGTTTGTTTGTTTGTTTGTTTGTTTGATTGATTGTTTGTCGAACGCTGATAAGATATTGAAACATCCTTTTATAGGCTGGTTTACCGATTCTCATTAATGTGCTGTTTGTTTCTAATTGGGGGTTTGTCAATCTGCCCGAAAGTCAAATGATTGATTATAAATCATAATGATAATAACTGTAATACAATTTGTAGCTGTTATTTCTATACTATATAGTATATCCTTAAAAAACAAAAAAAAAAAACAAAAAAAAAAAAAAACTGTGCACGCATTGGTCGTGGTTATCACGTCGAGCAAGACAGGAGGAAAGTTTTGTGGTTGCCACAGGAACAACATCTGAAGGCGAGCACCATACTAGTAGTATGGTTATTGTTAGACGCGGGTTTTATTATTTTTTTTTTTTCGCTTTAAACTTGAAGGGGTCTAAACATTAGAAGTGGTAAGTGATCGTGACCGGGAAGTCCATTGCTTCCACCTAATTTGACTTCACCTATATAATACCTGCATTTTTTTTTCTCCAAAAATAACATAAGATTACAAGATTTATTTGTTCGTTTTGTTGGTTGGTTGGTTGGTTGGTTGGTCAATTGGTTCTTGTAGTTGTGTGTTTTGTTTTGTGTGTTGGTTTTTTTTTTTTTTTTTTTGAGAGGGGGTGGGGTTCGTCAAGACTATCGGCTCATTACTTTCAAGACCCAAGCCCATGCATATACACAGAGGATAAACAAACATGCTATCGTACAAACGGACACACACACACACACATACACACACATCTGTTCGATAATAGGTGCGTCACAAACTAATAACTTGATATATTTTCTCTGTGATGTGATTATAGCTCGTACGCAAAAGTCCACTCCTAAATTAATATCAAGATATTCCTCTGCTTGATTCAAAAGAAAAAAAAAAATGTTTCTGTACCATGAGTGGATACTTAAGTTAATAACCATTTAAATCTGACTCGAACATGTTCAAAAGGAATGTTGGACGTATTAATATCACTGCCTTAAACGACGAAAGAACAAGTATAATAGATTTGTTATCGCGTATCGCAACCAAATACTTCTGACGTCAGATATCGCACACATCTACGTCATCACCCAGGTAAAGAATTTCTTCTGCAATTGTTTCTTCCTTCTTGAATCTCACTTCCCATAGTACATGACTTGTGTAGTTTTCACCCTTCATTCTTGCAGTGCGTGACGACATTTCTCTGTGCTTGTTGGCTGAATTTTGTTGTTTTGAGTCGAGGTATAGTTTACGTTGTGACGAGATGAACGTCCAGAAAATAGTTCCCAGTTTTTGGTCCATTTCAAAACACGATTATGGATCCACGCTTAAAATGAACTTCATCACTAGGTGTATGCTGGGAATGCATCAACGGCTCTTATCTCCTTATGCGGATAGTGGTCAGAGAGGAGTGTTATAGCTCTAAATTATATTATTCTTTCATTGGTCTTGTATTCCAGCTCAAGCGACATGTTCTTAAAGAATTTAAGCTTCAAGGATTTGGTTGAAGGTTCATAGTGTTACCAGGAGAGTTGCCATTGCAAATTGTATTCATTACTACAAAGTGGAATAAGATAGTACACATGAAAACAAAGCTCAAATGAATACCATTAAATTGGGCAGAAGTCAAGAATGAGGGTGTTTACTTATACCTGACAGTGGTTTCAACACCATTTGTCTATCATACACTACAATATAAAGAAGACAATGCAACAAACGGACAATACGCGAAACATAATCATTGTCTCATTGTTAATTTACGTGACCCATATCCGCAATATTATTCTTGAAAATGCACGAATTTGCAGATCGTTCTCACAGGACTTAATTTCGAACAAGGCTTTGTGAGCTAGAATAATAAAGAAATTGATGACCTTCCGTCCTGACATTTGGCTTGAGGCCAAAAACATGAATATCAAAGAAATACACATGTAAACACGACCGGTCAAGAATAAAGATATATACTCGAAAACATAAAAAGTATTTTGCAATTGATATGTTCATTTAGTAATTCGTTATCCTGTGGTGGAAGGGGAAGAATAACTGGCCTCCTTTTTGATGAAATCCATGATGAATACTATCATGACATTGAGAAGAGATGGTGGCAATCAACATCACACTCGTCATTCAGTGACACCAAATAACAAGAAAGCTATTTCACCACCAAACTTTTATGAGGAATCAACAAACACGAACTTTATTCCTCGATTTCGAGCGTCAATGTGTCTCTAGTGCTCTCTTTCTCCATTACATGCTTCCTACCACGTGGGCCTCCTCGAATGAATCTTGCATACATTAATTTGCATATATACATATTCATGACAATGCCACCATCCTAGTCATTTCTGGTCATTAATACATGAGTGATGTGATGCAGCTCACATGCGAAGACTTGACATTTCGAGCGATTAACCTTAGACTCCTTTATAAATATAGCACTATCAAAATGAGCTAATATCCAACCTTTGCTGGATACACTATAGAGTAATATATATATATATATATTTTTTTTAACAAGGAGACGTGATATTTATATATCAAAGATTAATCTTCACTTTTGGAATGCTTATGTTAAATTCCTGTGAACGCGCTGTAAAAAAAAAAAATATATATATATATATATATATATATATATATATATATATGTGCTGTATAGTATTACCAGTGATTGACAAATTACCCTATACATCGACGTATTTATGCACCGAATTAATCAGTGTTTAAGCAGTAGCTATTTATAATGCGCATAATTTTTTCTTTTTTAATGATGACAACATCTTAGACACTGATTACTTCGGTGAATATTTACGTCGACGTAGGGCAATTTGTCAACCAGTTGCAATAAGAATAACAACTCGACACAAGAATTCATGAATTTGAATTACACATCACAGTGTTTTGCATTGTGTAACAGATTCGAATGTTTTGTATATTGCACATAATGACTTGATTTGATTCGATCAGAACTACACAATTCGCACTGTTTGCTAGAAAAGGACGGTACTTCGTTCACAAACTATTGACTTATATGTTCCTGTCGACAAAAAAAGAACAAAGAGACATCGAACTTCATTAAAATTCAGAATGTAGACCCGTCTCTAGAAGATGGTAATACATAATTTCTACAGTCGTTTTGATATCGTATTTCTCCGAGACCACGTTTGAGAAAAAAAAAAAAATCAATACCGATCTCTTCTTGGTGAGATGGGTTAAAGCCAGGAGCGATGCATTATGGGAAGGGAGGATGTGTGTCGCTTTCTGAGAGGTGTGAATCCCACGTGTGTGGAGTAAGCCCCGCATCCCAGACAGGGCATTCATGGCAAACGTAGTCAGACGTGGTGACACCTTAGACATACCAGACAGCCTGGTATATAGCCGACCTCTCTACAGACAACCACGTCCTCACGTTACATCCCTGTGGAAGAAGAGGATGCATTATTCTCTTTACTCTCCTCTTGTGTCCCTCTCTCTCTCTCTCTCTCTCTCTCTCTCTCTCTCTTTCTCTCTTTCTCTCCCCCCTCTCTCTCTCTCTTCTCTCCTTCCCCACCCCCTACCCTTTTTCCATTCCTTCCCTATAAACTTTCTCTTTTCTTTCTTTTTATACTCGAGTGAGCAAGGAATTCAATGGCATCTACTATATACCATGTCAATCAACTCCCTCGAACAACTTTCCTTTGATTTCTATTGTGTGATATACAAAGGCGGGATTTCGTTAATTTCATTGGCACTGTACGTGTTGGTATTGTTGTCGTAATCAATTCATTGTGTTACCTAATGCATAATATTAGAAATATTATTTCTAATTGTGATAATAACAACACAAACATTACGAGAACAAGGACATAAGAAACAATAACGAATAAATGCGTAATAAGAAAAACTGCAATTCATCAATATCATTCGATACTCGAGTAGTGTTACTGAAAATCCAATCATCGTTTTCCAAGTTTTGGCGAGTTTAATTTACAGATGAGATGATGAGAATTCTTTCAACAATATCATAATATGATATATCGGTGATCAAAATAAATAATTATGCCTGTCACTTCAGGCGCTGGGAAATTTAATCCCTCTGTTCAAATTTCAAACGTTAGTCGTTTCTTTGCCAATATTCTATGTGTGTTAACCCTTTCTGTGCCTGTAACTTTGAAGATTGTGGAAAACTGGGGTCGCCCCACGAGCTGGACAGCCACGAGTCATACGGTTCACGAGCTACATAATGAAAAAAAAAAGGTCCATGAGTCATACACCCACGAATCATTATACAGCACAACTAGACATCTCGGAAACAGGCCCACGAGTCATTGACACCACTAGGCCAAAAAAAAAAAAAAAAAAGATGCACACGAGCTTGGCACTAGGCAAATAAGATCCAAGAGCTCAGCACCACGCAAGAAAGGCCCACGAGCTCGACATTTCGTAATCTTTTTAATCATTGGTTATTAGATGGCGCTAATCGTCCTGTCGAGTTCGTGGGCTATACTTGTGTCGAGCTCATTTGCCTCTTAATCTCAAACTCGTGGGTTAGATTTATGTAATATCGAGCTCGTGGACTTTTTTTTTGCCTTGTGTCGAGCTCGTGGGCCTTGTTCACTTAGTGTCTAGTTCGTAGGCCGTATGCTTTGTAAGCTGTAGCTCGTGAGCTGTGTGACTCATGGGCTAGGACTCGTGGACGCCTAGCTCGTGACGCGCACTCGTACAACTTTAGGGGGTTTTCTGTGCAGATCGGCACTCAAAGCATGCACACAAAGGGTTAAATCAATATAGGTTTATTATGAGCACATGCATAATATGCGTGTGTGTGTGTGTGTGTGTGTGTGTGTGTGTGTGTGTATGTGTGTGTGGTTGGGTTATGTAAAATTGTAGAAATCAAAATATTAACGAAAAACAAAAGAAAAAGTAGGTAGAAGAATATTTTCCGTGATATTCTCTTAAACACATCACCGACGTCTATAAATGACTATTCTTGTTGCATTGAAGAGATAGATGCTCATTATTGTCTTTTGTCCTCTCGATGGTGTCTTTGACAAAGTTTTGGTTTCCAAGACAACCTTCATATGGAAAATGGTCTAGAATCTATATGTCACACAAATGATCATCATTAATGTCAAATAATACCTGGCATTCTTTTGGATTGACTCAGCTGGCGCTCTGAAATGAAATGTTCAAATGTCCTGGTCTATAATTAATATTGACAAGATCATCATGAATTACGGTTGATTTGAAAATCATGCAGATCGTGGGGCCATGTTTCTTGTAATGGTTTTTAGACACTGTCTTTAAAAATGGCTACATACCATGATGAACTGCTGTTTATTTCTTTCAATGATGCCATGTTTTGTGATCCTCCTCAAAGTTTTGTAGAAAGCTGTACTGATGCTGCATATCGCAGGAGTTTATCGGAGAATGCTAAAATGAGGAGTATCTCAGTAAACTTTCTACTCTTCACCAGCCTTCCTTCTGTCCACCTTCCTCAATCCTCCTTCTACTCTTCATCTTCCTCTTCCTCCTCCTCTTTCTCGGTCTTCTTCTTTTCACATCTCCGTCTTGCATTCTATTTCTCTTTTGTTCCTTATTCCACCCCTTAGTCTATAAACCCTACCCATTTGTAGTTCCTCCTTCTCTATACGAGTCACATTTCAACGGAATTTCTGAATACTTATACTCCTGTCTCGCAAATCGGATAATGTGCTTATTGCAAAAGACTTGCAGTAAAAAATATATTGCCTTCAACGAACGATGTGAGCCGGTAATGCCTGCAGTAATAAAATTAGATTCATGCCACCCTTGTTAACGGATATATGATATACCGCCGTGGTAAAGAAGTCCCCATTTCCATGGGAATATGGTATCATGCTTATTTGCCCACTTGTGTATACATGTCTTTGTGTGCCGTGATGTTGTTGACGCGTTCGTCTCACATAGAGATCCGCTCCACAAACATAAATGAAGTGTGCTTGTCCGTATCATTCTATACATCGCCGTTTTCGTTCGCGCAAATTTACAGTGGCGCCAATTAGCACCATTTACCAGCAATTATCTTATCGCCTCTTGCGGTGTTCCAAGGGACCGACGGATGATAGCGTAGAATAAACATGACGTTCCAATTTCGACGGAAACAGACCGCGCAGCAGTGTAATGTTAGAGTGCTTATTCGAATTGTGGCAATGTCACATTTATTATTTAGTTACTAACGGTCTATTATTGCATTACGTTGGGAAACGCTGTGTGAGAGCGTTTCCAATCGCTTGATGCACTGGCGTCGGTACATCTTTGCCTAGATGGATATGATTTTGTCAGAGGAATTGTGAGAACCATAATCATTACTATAAAACTGTTCTTGTATCCTTCTCAGTCCTTTCATTATCATCCCCTCCCACAATCTTTCTGACTCCCACTGACCCCCCTCCCTCCGCCTTCCCTTTTTCTCCTAAATCTTCTTCCTTCCTTTTTTCAAAATCTGTATGTCTCACTCCTGTTCTCCCTTCTCTGGTCTTGGTCATCTATTTCCTCACCCAGACGCTTTTCACTTTCTCGCTGTTTCCTCTCTTTTCTACTTTTCTCCAGGTCATTCTCTTGTAGTAAGAAGCCTTGAGCGCTTTTCTATCTCTCTCTCTTTCCCTTTCTTCTGTCTCTTATTATTTTGTCTTTCCTCATAATTTCAACCATAATCATCATTTCGTCGTTTAAGCAATATGCCCGCCACGCTGCGAGTTTCTGCGCATCGCCACCAATGCCGTTCATTTCACGCGTCCCTCGATCATGGCGACGCAGTCGCAGTGGAATGTCGATACGGACGAAATTGACAATTCGCGCGTGATAAAGATGACATCAGCTTTTGCGCGCGTTTGATTGTTTGTTTGTTTGGTTTTTTTTTTTTGTCTCTCTTATGTGGAGAAAATTAAAGGACAGATGTCCCCTAAGCTTCAGCTACTGATTTTTGACCTCTCCTCCAACTCTAAATTCTACGAGTTATTGGACGCGAGTAGAAAAATGTTACTATATTTTGAAGAATGTCAGCCTTTGTAGTTGACAGGCGAAATTTTCTGTTTAGACAAAGATATTGTAATTTTGTTGTTTTTTCTTTGAACTGGCAAGTGCGTCAGTTTCATATCCAAAGCGTCGAAAACGTGATTGTACCACGTGATTTATGTTAAGTTTCATAATATGACTCATTTGAGTGTGTTGTATGTGTGTGTGTGTATATGTGTCAGGCATTCATTGTTCAATTTTCGTTTGCATTTGTGTATGTATGTATGTATGTATTTACGTTTGCAGATGCTCGTATTCATGAATTATGCATTTAATATGAGACTACAAAAAAGAACACACTAACCAAGTTTCACAGCCATAAATGTGAGCCATGATAATTTGATTAAATGTTATTATCACACTATAGTGATTTCATAAAACGTACTGAAATTTTACTGCTCACATACATTCAGAACGAGAAAGTTCAGCAAATCTAAACCTTGATGATTGAGTTTGGCATACAGCCGTGATTTTCGCAGTGTTTTTCGATTGCTGTCATTTTAAAGGCATAATTTACCATTTGCAGAAGAAACAAGAACCCAGCATTAGTGCTTTAAAATAGTTCTACAATGTGAGTTAGGGATAGAAACAACCACTGTAAAAATTTGAATCCGTAAAATCGAATGCTAAGTATTGTTAAATACACAAAATGTGAACAATAGTTATAATAAAAATGTTTCCAGACTAAACCATCTACGGTTATGGTTTAATTAGAAAAATACTGATATCTCCTTATATTTTAGGCTTTATTGCAACAACAAAAAAAAAAGAATATATATATATATATATGGTAGGATGTTTTGTGATACAACAGATCTACACATATGCACCAAATGTGATATCTTGAACATTTTTTTAAATCACTGCTCCCAAAGGTGAACAAGACCTTTAAGTCCTTCTGTGATGAGACTGATAATGTAATACACGGACTGGAACCATGAACAGGTGGCAGAGTGGAAAAGACATCTGACTAGAGTTCCAATCCCGCCCAGTGCTTATAAGTCCATGGGCAAGACTTTTTTTTTTTTTTTTTTTTTGTTAAAATCACTACGTCCCTCTCGACCCAGGTGTGGGTACCTGGCAACGCAAGGGTAATGCTAATGGCAAGGTCCTCAACCTGGTAGCAGTGTCAATAAAGTAAAAGAAGCTACCCTGGGTAAAGAGGACCTGTATTCAATACATGCATGTCAATCCGGTGATCCGATGACGCGCGGTGTAATCTCACTAGCTACTCTAATCTTATCGGCTCAAATCATGTTCGGATGAACACGTGATAATAATTAGATGATGCAATAAGCAGGGCCTTCTATGAACACATTCAGCTTCCGATTCAGCTCGTGTCATAATGCTTTTTTTTCCCCCTTGAAGTTTTGGTCCGCATGCACCGCAGTCTGGTGCATAAAAAGACAAGTGCGGGCGTAACAGTAGAGGGCGTGCTATAAACATCGAAATAAGAAATGTAAGGACTGCAGAGAGCTTTTTGTATACTTAAGTATATTCTTTGGGCTTAAAGGGATCGTGTAGTTTTTGTCAAGGCCTAAATTCACGTTTCTATAAAAAGAAAATGGTGAGCTAACTAGAAATATCCTATGAAATATGAAAAAGCATGTAATTCCAAAAGGAATTCACCGTTTATTTCATGAAAATTGGTTTTGAAATGGCTGAGATATCCAAAACAGAGCAATCCTAATAAAAGTTGGGACCCGCCTTATATTACAATCTCTTTGTTTTACTTTGTTTTTAGATGTCTCAGCCAGTCAAAACTGATTTTCATCAAAAGGTTTAAACTTTGAATTCCTCTTAGAATGGTACGCCCTGTACCATTTTCAGAAGTTGTTTCTTGGTATCTCGCAAAAAATTAAAAGACCAATCCTCATCTCCACCGATACTATATCAACCCTTTAAAGCCATGATAATATATCACAGTGTATAATACGTGAAAGGTTGGAAATCTTAACATGATTACATGAATGTGAAAATGAGCGCGAAATCCCGGAAAGAAAACAAACTAAATCGGCATGAAAACGTGGTGTATTTTAGAATAAAAATAAAAAAGAGAGATAACAAACGTGAACGTCCAATAAACAGTGCAAAAAAATCACTACAGGGTACTTATTCTCTCCTTGTGAATCACATACACACACAAGCACGCACACACACACAAACATAATTAACGTTACAGTGAAAACTTTGAGCAAAGTTTGAACAAGGAAACTTTGTTTCTGGTCACTTTTCCCTCTGTTTTCATCATTCATTCAATATGAAAAAAAAAATTGTATCACTTTGGATTATGTCAACTTTTTCTTTTCTTTTCTTTTTGATGATGGAAATAAATAAACTATTGAATTGAATTGAATTGAATATATATATATAGAGAGAGAGGTGGATGATATATACATGTAATATATACCACCATCATCAGTATTGCCATCATTATCCTTATCTTCATCATAGTAACCACACGATGTAGACTATTATTTTAGTTCAATGAGTGTTGATTAGAAAGAGATATCTTCTTCTTTTTTTCATCGTTACTTTTCACCATCTCGCTGGCACTTTTGGTTTTGATATTCTATAGCATCATTAAAGCAATGTAGATGCAGATCGATGAAATCCACCATCACCTTATTAAGAGGTTTTTGTGACCTTCCTTTACCTCATCCCTCGCACGCACCTCCCTCGCAGCCCACGACATAATGCACGAGTGGGTCCAAAAATAAGTACATTATAGCGAGCGGTGCTCAAAACCAAACCAATCTGAAAATGCGAAGACGCGCGAAATTTGTTTTGAAGTGTAATTAAGACGCAGAGGGGTGGATTGGAAAGGAGCGAGGAATGGATCTCGCATTCCAAGGACCCATTTTATTTGAGAAATACAATGCGGTATAATTAAATGCGCTTGGTTTTGCTCTGGGTCTGCAGTGTGGATGTGTTGGCTTGTAGGCCTATGTATTATACACTTGTGGGAAATATAATGACGAGTGTGATGTATTTGAATTTTCATTAATATCGCCGAGTTATTGTGCATGACTTATAATCATACTCAGACAGACAGACAGACAGACAGACAGACAAGTCAAGGAAATTAGGCTTTCATTTGGACAAAGATCTGTAAATTCCTTTTAAATAGAAATATGGGGTGGAAATGAACTCGGGTTCGCTATGCCATTTTATGAAACTGGTTTTTTTTCCCCCCGTTTTTTCGTGTTTTTTTTTCGTTGTTGTTGTTGTTGTTGGAATTCAACGTTAATTCGATGAAAATTGGTTTTAAAATGGCTGAGATAGCCAACACAAAGCAATTCCTTTAAGAGGTGGGACCTATACGTGTTATTACGATCGCTTTGTTTTAATTTGTTTTCGGATGTGCTAGCCATTCCAAAAAACGATTTTCATCAAATAAACTTTGAATTCCTCTGAGAATGTTATGCTGTGTACTATTTCGTAAGTGGTTTCTTGATATGTCGCAAAAAGTTAAAAACCCAATCCTTATCTCCACCAATACTACGCCATCCCTTTAAACTTCTTCATGCACGGAGGTGTAATATTTCGATGCATGTCTATGTTTCAAAGTCCTGAAACTGTTTGAAGGCGTCCATTGTCTAATCTTGAAAGAAGTGGCGTATCTATTTTGTCATAATTGATGTGATGTTAATAATGATCATAATCACAAGAATCATCGCCAGGAATCATCATTGTTCTCGTAAATGGCTCTCATTAAAATCATAATTGTTATGCGATAACAGCAACTGTGTCGTTACAATTATGAGTAATCTTATCATTAATGTGCTGTCATGTAACCAAGAATAGATGAGGTAAGCCAACGATGAGTAATATCAATGTTGCAGTAGTCTATGAATGCGATCCATTGATATTTCATTCTGAAACGTATGTATGTATAGAATAAATCTATGATGTATACTGATATGAGTTCTCTCTATGCTTATGAAGCACTAACAGCACATCGTCGCCAATCGAGAAGTAACACATACTCTAACCCGCGACAAGTATGAATTGAATTTTTGCATCGTGCAAACACTCAGCCAGGGCAGTCTTCCCCAATAATTACGTTGTTCGACAGTGGATCTATTGACTTGATATCATATTTTCATTTCAACTCCACTTGCATCGGCTCACTGCCATGTTGATCACGGTTGCCATGGAGATAATTAAATTTGCCACACAGCAGCGTTGACGCTTTCTCAGACGTGTACCCACGACCAAAGCAGAAGTTTAGCGACGCTAACAACATTAGAATGCGACCGCCTGTCATTATTAAAAATCTTCAGCGTCGGAAAAAGTGATGCAAGGATTTTTTTTCCATTTCTGTTTTTTTTTTTTTTTTTTCATCACAACACTCAGGAAGTCGGCTGTGATATGAATCATTTTTTTTTTTTTTTTTGCAGCAGCAGCAATTGAAGAAAAAATGGTATACAGAGGGTATCAAAAGAGAAGCACTAGGAGACAGCTGAGAGAAAATCTATGATGATCACCATGTTGATGAATGATAGAATATCTTGATTATAACAAGACGATGATAATGATGATGACGATGATGACAGTGGTGATTTCAATGATTACGATGATATTTATCCCAAAGCTATACTGTTAATAACATGATGATGATGATGATGATAATAATAATGATGATGATAATATGGGTGATGATTACAATGATTACGATTATATATTTTATCCCAGTTCTACTGCTAATAACATCATGAGGATGAGGATGATGATGCTGATAATGATGATGATGAAGATGATGAGGAGGAGGATGAGGATGAGGATGAGGATGATGGTGATTACAATAATTACGACTATATATATCCAAAAGCTACTGTTAATAACATGATGATGATGGTGATGATTGCGATGATTACGACTATTATCCCAGTGCTACTGCTTATATAACATGAGGATGATGATGATGATGATGATGATGATGATGATGATGATGATGATGATGACAATAACAACGAGAAATGGAAGAAGAACACAATGAAAGAGATGAAAAGAAGAAGATGATGAAGAAGAAGAAGGTGAAATGATAATGAAGAGGAATACCATTGTGGATTGTGAAGAAGTCATAGAGGTCACAAGTCAAAGAAGAAAATCATAGAGTAATAGAAGGGGAAGCAATAATGACTTTTAATGAATAGATATTGATACTGTTAAATCATTAAACCGGGCCCTGTTTCATAAAGCTGATAGTAAAGTTACAAACAACTTACGAGCGACTGGTGATCAGTTCTGATGTGCTATACTTGTCAGAATTTCCATGAATCAGCACAAGAACTGATCACCAGTTGCTCGTAAGTCGTTCGCAACTTTACGAACAGCTTTATGAAACACCCCCAGGAAAATAATGTTAATGCTTTGCAGTAAAGTCTTTGTAGTTGTAGTTCAACGAGTGCAGTGTATCAAGGGGAGTAGTATTACGCTATATTGCGGGTTATAGAAGTATAGGAGTACTAGTACGCATAAACGTAAAGGAGCAGAAGCGGTATGTACTTAATATAATATTATACATAGCAGAAGTAGAAGTAGAAGAAGTGGTAATGGTAATATAGGAGCAGAAGTGATAACAGTAATATAGAAGCAATAACATGTAAAAGTAGTAATACTTATTATAATAGTAGGAGTGGATATATTATTAGGATAAAGTCCAGTTATGATATTTCATGTGATATTTATTTCATGTGATATTTCATATATTTCAATAGTTATAGAGGAAGCAGCAGTAATGCAACAGTCGTAGAAGCAGCCGTATACAATGCGTATGTCTGTTTAATCCTTACAGCGGTATAGACCATTTAGACAGTTTCACGTTGTGCTCCTGGTGACGTTGATGGCAATCATGAAAGTCATTTCACACTATCATTAAGATAATAACGTACTTAGGCTGGGACAAATTGAGCGTGGCTGATGTTTCATTCAGAACTTTATATTTCGTATACTAAGTATAGCTTCTGCCTCACTACACATACTATTCCTGATGCAGATTATTGCGGAGAAGAAAAGAAAAGAAAAAAACGTCTCCGCGATTTGCATTTTCAAGTTTTTGACTGGAATTTTTACGTAAGTCATCAACCATTTCAACTAGAGAATCAGCGTTGATTTCCCTAGGCAGAAGTTTGAATGGATTATAATACATATGCTGTACCAAAAATGTGTAATTCCACCTTCAGACAGCCTTAAGTAGATATTGGACGTTTGGCGTCTTACGTCAAAGAGATAATTCCCTGAAAATAGATATCTTCTCATTGACAAAGAAAAATGGAAGCTGACACAGGTGTAAACTTCATTACGTGCTTAAAGTATTCGTTTTGTGTTACATTGAACATCGAGACGTCACAATAAACTGTTCACAAAATGTATGTATTTTTTTTCTTAAGTTTGCATATCTTTTTTTATCTTAGCCTTTTCTCTCTCTTTTTTTTTTTGTCTCCGTCTATAAATGCGTTTACAGAGAAATACGAAGAAAATTCTAATCTCATGAGACTCAATGGTGACGGTTTCATTAGACTTAGAAAAAGTTTACAACATGCTTTCTTAAACCCTTTTGTGATTGCTACATATTAAGTGAATATGCATTGACGCCACAAGTGCGAACGAGTTGATCCGGGGAGAGAGAGAGAGAGAGAGAGAGAGAGAGAGAGAGAGAGAGAGAGAGATAATGATTATAAACTCTCTTCCGCAGCTGCCTGCCTTCAAGCAGTCTAGAGAAAGAGTAAGCCATAAGTATAAGAAGATGTCTGAGGGGGATAGAATATGACGTCATTTGGGGGTACTTGTTAATTAGATAGGGGAGGAAATTTTCTACCATCACCAACAAGAAACCACAAGACACGATGCGATGACACACGATGAGCAAAAATGCGAAGATGTGGGTTTTAATACTGGCCAATGTCTAACTTCGACTTGAGCACGTTGAGTACAAAAGTACTTTGAGAAATGTTGGCCAAAGATGAATGAAAAACATTTTTTTTTTCAGGTCTGCAAACGTGAAATAGATCGATTGTCTTTCCTGCCGAAAAATTCTCTCTAATGGTTACATTGAAATGAGAATATACTCCATTATCATGATAGTAAATAAACTCTCCTCCTTCTCCTCCTCTCTATCTTTCTCCTCCTCCTCCTCCTCCTCCTCCGCCTCCTTCTTCTTCTATTTCTTCGTATACGACATACTCAAAGTGCCTGGTTGATAACGTTTGCGGACTGTTTCTAGTCATCTGAAGCGCACCATGAGGGGCCGGCATCATTCTCCCGTTTTTTTGATGTGGAGCCGCTGGGGCGGACCCCTTCAGCGTCTTTGGCACCCTGCTCTTTGCGATGGCCGAAAGAAGCGAGATCTTTTATACGCGCGAATTGTGACCCCTTCACACTCGTAGCCAGCAACATTTTAATGTCATAAAAAATCCGTGGGACATTGTCTTTGCCTTTTACTAGAGGGGACGGCATGATACAGACAACATTGCTCAGATAGATTTAATTGGCACCGAACCCAATTAAACAATCATTAAGTGTAGGACGACCGAGCCACACCACCACCCACTGTATTTCCAAGTATCTAGAGCAATGGAAAGTCTGGTGAAAGTTATATCAAAATCTGACGAAAGTGTTAGCAAGAAGCAATGTTTCACGGAATTAAGATTTCACATGTCCACCCCCTCCCATATCTATAATAGGCACAATCTCATAAATCCAGCAGGATGAGATGATGACATCACAACTCTCCCTTGCATTCACTCGCAAAGGATCCTAAATAATGTTTCCTGTTTTTAGCATGAATTAAAAAAGACGAACGTTTCATCTCCCTCTTCAAATCGTTCTAGAGTTGCAGCTATTTATGAATGACGACTTGGTACATGGGAGGGGCTGAATTATTTTCAAATGTAGGCCTAATAATTTTTGTGTTATTTAATGTTAAAAAATATTGGGAGTGTAACGAGATGATTACATGAAATCTCCTCGATTTTGATAGCGCGAACAAGTGTATAGACATCATATTGATCACACTGAACCAGAATCGTTTGCCCACTTGTCGCACGTGTTCTTAATTGGCACGCTTGAAACGTGACTTCATCTATAAAGTACTGTTGTACACACTTTGTTCCCCCACCAAGCATACATTGACAACTACAGTTTGTAGCGTGTATCGTCACTGAAGTTATCAAAGGTCTTATTTTTATCGCCCAATATTATATTGCCTTACGTGGGGGCACGATAAACTGCTACCACTACTACTACTACTACTACTGAGTACTACTACTACTACTACTACTACTACTACTACTACTACTACTACTACTACTACTACTACTATTACTACTACTACTACTATTACTACTACTACTACTACTACTACTACTACTTCTACTACTACTACTACTACTACTACTTCTACTACTACTACTACTACTACTACTACTACTACTACTACTACTACTATTACTATACTACTACTACTATTACTATACTACTACTACTACTACTACTATTACTACTACAACTACTATTACTACTACTACTATACTACTACTACTGCTACTATACTACTACTACTACTACTACTACTACTACTACTACTACTACTACTACTACTACTACTACTACTACTACTACTACCACTACTTTTATTGCTACTACTTCCACACCCAATGAACCCCTTTCAGCCCCTATCTGCTTCTTCTTCTCACACTTACCGTCTCAAATTGTCCACAGTATCAGCATTATCATCTAACGGATACGATTACGGACCCCAAAGATAATGATTATGGCCTCTGAATGCTCTCCTCTCCCACCCCCCTCCCCATCATGTTTCACGTTAATTCTTCTTGGTTTGCTTCCGTCTTTCTTGTCTGCATCATCTCCGTCACAATATAATTTCTCTCTTTGTTTTTCATCTTTAATCACATTTGCCTGAAGAAGTTGGCACTACACAGGTAGTAAATAGCAGTCTTCCAATTTACTCAACACCATATCAATTTGCAAGGGGGAGGGGGTGGGAGAGAGACAATATTTTCAAGCTCTTGTCATTGACTGCGTTGTTTGTTTGTTTGTTTGTTTGTTTGTTTGTTTTTGTCTGTCGAGCAAATAGAGGAGAAAATTGGAATCATATTTTGTTCCAACTATCGGCGACAGAGCATCTTGAGTTATTTGACGATGTCGGCAAGATTTAATGCCATACTTAGCAGACATCGAAGTGTTTGTATAGCGTCACAGTGACGTGTACCATTATATCACATCTATTTGACACATCTAAGGTATGCATGATTTTGTTTAGCATGATGTTTGCGTTGTTCGTGAAAATGTGCAATAAAAAACTTGTCGTTATTTATATACACATTGATACAACATTAAGACAAAGTAACATCGACTTTTGGGTATTATTCTCAAAGTAGTAAGTCGTGGTGTATATATTTACGCATACGTCGGCGTATACGTGATGCACAAACGTGATACAAATGCATGTCAAATGTATGTTGCTGTATTCCAAACAGTATATGTTGTGAAAAGACCTCAGTAGTATAACTTACACACTGCTGAGCATTGATTTCTCTCAAGTAAAAGGGATTTTTAAGGAGGAAAATATGAAGAACACGATAACAATGCAGTAGAAATTTTTTGCGTCGTAGGTAGTCTTTTGGGAGGTTGTTGGAGAAAGCGAACTGGCATTGATATTTTAGTGGCGGGGAGTAATCTTGGCAAAGATCTCTCTCTTTTGATTGTTCCCTCTAAGACTGTAAGTCGAAGAAAATGCTCTTTAAAAGCTGTAACATGAGATGAGAGGAGAGACAGACAGACAGACAGACAGACATAGATAGAGTACCCTATAAGCCTCAGATATTCTCCTGCTAAAAACGATGCCGAATAAAATACATTTTCACTTCGCACTGGTTGCATGAAATTGAGTCTGTTTTTTTTTTTTCTCCGAATTTAGTAAAAGAGAAGCATGTGGTGATAAGGTTGAATGGTTACTCAAAATGATCTAGTCTTCCAAAGTTAAAGAATTACCATTGTTTTCGAGAGGGGCAGGGACCCGTTTTATAAAACTATGGTAACTCTGCGATGGTAACAATCAGTGATTTCCTGGCTTTGATTGACTGTGGAATAATGTTGCTATCGTTGTTGCCATTGATTTGTAGAGTTACCACTGTTAAGTTATCATCAGGATTATAGTTTTCTGGGCCCATAGATCTGAACTATTGTCTTATTATTTCTCATCTTCTCAAAGACTATTCATTTCAGTATGTATCATCAGACACGCCAGAACTATTTCTAGAAACAGGGACGCCAGCTTGGTTGTATCGTGACCGGATCGGCATGGCAAAACATTCAACCTTGCCGATTTCGTCAACAGGTAATAGGTCCAAGACGGGTGATTACACCCCCATTAGTCATTACATACGTCATTTCTTCTTTTTTTTTTTTCCGGAGCGTCTCTGAGTTCAGACTTGCCTCGGACGTTCCGTGTTGACACGCTGCATCAACAGGTGGACATCACTCTCACCGGCATGACGTCACTTAATTCATTCTGACGTCACATGACCAAGTTCTTAATGAACTCTTTCACAGCCTGTCCACGCTACTTCCTTCAAGCAAAATACTTTTCCCTAGAAGGTGTTTTTTTTTTAATTTACACATTCCACACACACACACGCACACACACACACATACACACAAACAAAATGTATTTTCAATTTTCAATTTTTGTCTAATTTGTATGACTGGATTTCTCATAAGGCCTACTCGTTTTTGGTTGATGTGTAACCGTAGAACCTACCACCTTCAGAAAGTCCCCTCCCATTTCTTTATTATTATAATTATTATAATTTTGTATTCATAAAAGAGACATCCAAAGTGGAGCACCTCTTCTAGATTCTTGCCCAGGTTTATATAATAAATTATTTTTACATTTTGCTTTGTTTTAATATTTTATTTCTTTACCGATAGCGCAATGACAAAATAATCTGTTTTTATCGAATTCTCCGGCTCTTTGTACAAATATATTGACTTGGACACGATAGTAAAAGTAATATCTGACATGCTGCAAGGTTGAACATCTGGTATGAAAATAAAAGGTACAGCTGTAATAGCCCTTTCTGTGGCAGGGTCTTGGGACAATATCCGATTCTACTAATGGGGTTTTCTGTGCCAATCGGTACTCAAAGCACTCAAAGGGTTAATGAAGCTTTCTAAACAAAATTGAAGGTAGGATTTATGCATGTTTTTCATAGGAAATTCGAGGGGTTTCATGTCATCTTGGGTATGTTAAACAGATTTAAAAGGAGACGGACTGCATTGTACCATGTGGGGAACATTATTTTTTATCATTATTATTATTACTGGACGTTTTACGATAAAAGGGGAGCCTTTATTGAAGATAATCTCATCATTCGGAGTATATGAGTTCCACCACTTTTGTAGCAACGTACAAGATTTTCCTTGTTACGTTCATCATTGTTCATACGATTAGTCAACTGTTAGCAACTTACAGTAAGAAAATGATAGCATGAATGGTATTTGGGCTGTTATGTGATTTTTTTGTTTGTTTGTTTTGAGCTGCCTTCAGTCAATACATTAATCATGATTTCAGTGTATTGCGCGGGAATCCGGTTACAGTTCATTATTCCTAAGGTTATTCGTAAAAAAAGAAACTATATCCAAAAATGAAATAAGGTTCGTCATTTCCAAGGTCCGCTAATCCAAAAATCAAATAAGATCACTTTTTCCGAGGTTTCGTTATTCCGTAGATTCACTACAAAAACACAAACAAACAAACAAACACCCCCCCCCCCAAAAAAAAAAAGACACAACAATAACAACAACAGCAACAATTATCAAACTTATAATGTTCAGTGAAAGTTCCTTTGTTTAATGTGTGGTAGCGTGAAGTAATATTGACGGGTACAGTAACTCTCCGCTTCTTCTTTTTTTTCGGGCATGTTGAAAATTTGAGTGCGCCACAACATCTAATCTACATTATTTTACTTCCTAAAGAGAATCATTGAGCAATAGCCAGATAACCATCACGCTGAGATGGCGGTGAGATACTTGCCTTCACAGAAATTAAAGGGAAGATAAACCCCAAGAGCAATGTGGATTGAGTGAAAGCAGCAACATTAGTAGAACATATCAGTGAAAGTTTGAAGAAAATCGGACAATCGATGCAAAAGTTATGAAAATTCTACAAAAATCCATTTTTCATGAAAATTACAAATTCCATCAACTTGATATTGACATAATATGTTAGGGGTAGCAATTATTCCCCCTGCTTTCTGAAAGAGGTTGGTCCATTGCTCTTTCATAATTCTAGAAAAGTGAATTTTTGTTGAATTTCCTTTATATTTTCTTTGTATTGTTGTCCACTCATACGTCATATCCTCTAGTAGTCTCCTCATCCAGCCGTTTCAACACCAAAACTTTAAAAATTCATAACTTTTGCATCGATTGTCCGATTTTCCTCAAACTTTCATTGATGTGTTCTACTAATGTTGCTGCTTTCACTCAATCCACATTGCTTTTTGGGTTTACCTTCCCATTAATGTGCAATGCTGAGCATCTGCGAGTTAGATCAACAATTAGCAAACAGGTGCAGAAGCCACGCATATCAATTATTTGAGGTACTCGGGTTAGATTAACTAAAGGATCACGAGATCTACAGGCATCATGATTATTATTATGATATTATGTTTGTGGGTCTTTGTGCGTGTGTGTGTGTGTGTGTGTGTGTGTTTGTGTGTGTCTTTGTGTTTGTTTGTTTTTTTGTGTGTTAACGACGAGGGGTCTGCACTTTGAGTAATACTGACCCAGTAATCAAAGCGACAATGGTGATGCAGTATGTTTCCATTAGAAAGTGAGGCATTATAATGTAAAAATCTAGCACATGTACAAACTTTATATCCGTCAACGATACATGCCACTACATTGTATCAATATATTATATCATAGTGTTATTTTATAATAATAATAATAATAATAATAATTCCTGTAGTCGACTCAATAGTGAGTTAATAGATGAAAAGAGAAAATAATGGACAGAAAAGTTAGATAATTGATTGATAGATAGATAGGTAGATACATTGATGGATTGATAGATGTAGATAGATGGATAGATTGATCAACTAGATGATAAACAGTCGGATATACAGATAAACATATATATCGGTAGATAGAGGGAGAGAGAGAGAGAGAGAGAGAGAGAGAGAGAGAGAGAGAGAGACGAAAGGAGTGCAGAGATATAATTGTCGTTGTCATCACCATAAAATAAGACCGATATTCTAGTAACAATAATCGTGTATCAGTAGCGTCGGCAGCTGCAACCCCGATGAGCTAGATTTTCATAAGCTGTCCGGGTTATTAAAAAAAAAAAAAGTGAATAAATATAATGCTACCACTCTAAAATTTGTCATGATTTCTTTATTTATTTACGTATTTGGTATTTTGATGCTCATCAGGACTCAAATTCATCCTAGGTCAATGCAAACCTCTTTTCTCCCCTCTTTTTCTGTTGATGCAATTGTTGAGGATTAGGCCACGCTTTGAGCCGTAGGGGGCGCTATTACCGCAAACCTCAAAGTCGCCATTGGTGTTGGTCGAGTGGACTTCCATATTCCTTATGAGTTGTCGAGCTGTACATATATGTTGAATATTGGAGAGTGTTTTCTTGCCGAAAAGCATGACAAGAGAGAAATGCATAGTCTGTATTAATGATTAAATGTCTAGATTTCAGATAGTTTAGATGATGTACTTTGACTAACATACATGGTCTATGGCTGACTAACCTGATTGATCCAATAGAGCAGATGCAGATCCAATTATTCTTTCAAACAGTCAAAAAGGGTGCAATACATGTACAGTTAGGAGATAAAAATGCCGAAGGATCCAGTCATTGTTCGGATAAATCGCTTCAACTCTCTTTTCTCTAGCACCTCTCAACGTTTTCTCTGTTTTGGTTTGGATTGATTGTTTTGTGGCTAGAGAGAGGAGAGAGAGAGATAGCCTATACGATCATACGATCGTCCTATAGCTGGAGTCATGGAATGCTAACGTGATTAAAATGTGCACCAATTTCAAATGTTTCTCATTTGCCCTTTTAATGCAATCTTTTGGTGGAGAGAGTTAAACGAAGCTACCGAATGCTTTCGCTCTGTAAACCATCTGTGATAAAGCGTCTATATAGCGCCCTCTGCAATAATGATAATAAATAATAATAATAATGATAATAATAATAATAATAATAATAATAATCACAATAATAATAATAACAATAATAATATAATGATGATAATAATAATAATAATAATAATAATAATAATAATAATAATAATAATAATAATAATAATAATGATAATAATAATAATACCGCTCTTCGTCATGTTATCATTTTGCATTACTTTGTATTGCTTTGAATGTTCCGCAATGAACCATATCCGTCTTGCTGGTCCACCAATGATATACAAATATACTTTGCCTTGAGAGCTTCTGGTTTATATTTTGGATCAAAAATCTAAACAAAAGAAGTGGAAAATGGGGAAAATGCTAGCGAGAAGTCATGTCGTAGTGGTGGATGCGATGTTGTGAAGGGACTCTTGTACCTTCAGCCTGACAGCACACGCTGTCAGGCTGTTTGTGATGTTAAAATATATTGTATATATATATATATATATATATATATATCTTTTTTTTTTAAAGTTACATTTCACAGAGTGACGGTGCGAAGAAATGCGCAATGTCAGAATTGCTTTATGACGTCACAATTTACAAGAAATTGATACATTTCACAGACTGAGGGTACGAGCAGTGCGCAATGTCAAAATTGCTTTGTGACGTCAGCATTGTTTTGTTGTTGGTTTTTTTTTTTTGGAAATTGTTACATTTTAGAGTGACGGTACGACGCATGCAGTGCGCGATGTCAGAAGTGCTTTGTGACGTAATAATTGTTTGTTATTTTATTACATAAATTTTTCACGGAGTGAAACTACGTATAGTAAACTATTTGCAAAATGTCGTCATAGGAGTGACGTCATTTTGCACATAGTACCTTATGGAGTGTCAAACATGCCAACACTCTGATGAAGTTGATAATACCCATAATTACGTGAAGCTCTTTCATCTAATCACTAGAGGATGGATTTTTGATCCAAAATATAAAAACCGCTATATCGATTTTTATTCATGTCAGAGATATAATCACTTTACCACAATAACCTCAAAATGTGAATTTTGGCATCGAAACTTCTCTCTCTTTTCCCTATCTGACATAATGAGGCCTAAGCATGATCATTGACCTGTTAATCATCCTATACTTAAAACTTAGGACCTCTGAAGAAAACCGGGAGTAGTTACCAAAATTTAATAATTATTTGACAACATTATGTAGTTTGAGTCGGGCATAATGGTCAACGCTTTCTTAATTTGTTTTATTAGTCATGGTTTATCAGTTTTAATGACTCCAGCGGAAGACACCATCGCAGTTGGGCCTACACGCCGCCTGGTGGCGTCCTATCTTTTAGGTAAAATGATAATCCACTCCACTGTCAGTTTGGGTAGTATAGTATTGGTTGAGATGAGGATTCAGCTTTTATATCATGTATATATATATATATATATATATCAATACACATATATTTCATTTTTTTGCGAGAAACTTAAAAATCACTTTATAAAATGTTAAAGAGCATACAATTCTACGAGGCATTCAAATTCTATTTGATGAAAATCGTTTTTTATTTTTTTTTACTTTTTTTTTTTAAAGACCGAGATATCCCAAAACAAAGTAAAACAAAGCGACCCTAATAAAAGATTGGGCGAACCTTTTATCAGCATCACTTCGTTTTGGAAATCTCAGTCATTTCAAAATCAATTTTTATTTAAAAAAAAAAAATGAATTCTCCTTACAATCATATGCTTTTTTTCAAATTTCATATGAGGTTTCTCATTATCTAAAAAAAAAAAAAGAATGATAAAAAAAAACACACACATTAGAAAGCTGAAATCTCATCCCATCCGAAACTATACCATTTATTTAAGTTAAAGCGAGTAAATCAAATATTCAGAACTGGAAGAATTTGATTGAAATTATCATTATTGAATCAGACCTCAATTTTCATTTCATAAGAATCAGGGATCAATCGAAGTCACTATGCAAATTAGATGAAATTATTTCATGACGTCACAAGTCTAGTTTTCTTTTTTAAATTTCCTTCTTGTGTTGACAAGAATTAAAAGAAAAGGGGACAGCTGCTATAATATTAATGAAATAAATTTATTTCATGCAGTTTTCTCCACAAACTATACTGTAACAGGTGTATCGTGACGCACTCAAATCATCGTCTTGTTTCATTTGAACAGAGGCGTGTCCCACGATATCAGCAGCGCGAAAACATTCTAAGCTTCAAATTCAATAACTTTCTCACCACTGTTTCTGATTACAGTGCAGCTTGTAGTTAACTATGCCTAATTTCCCCATTTCCACTAAAAGTTTACTTGAGGACACTTGAGTAGAATTTCCAACAACATCCTTGTTACAATAGTGTGAATAGGCCATTTAGCGATTACGGGGTTCAATGCCCTAAAATCGTTGCTGGATTGTGTTGATGATCGACTGCATATAGAATAACAAAGATTCAAGAAAATAACAGTATGTAAATGCAACACACAATGATGAAGCTCTATAGTGATAACCGAGGCTATAACTGCGTGCAAAAACACGTAATTTCCGCCGGTGTATTATATAGATCGTATTTTTATTGCTGCGTGGGTAGCACGACATGCGTAAGCTTAATTGATTACTTTTTTTTTCTTCAGTGTGTATGTGTGTGTGTGTCTGTGCGTGCACATACACGTGTGCGTGTGCGAGCGTGTGTGAACAAAACACAGGTAAATGCCCTGCCGCCGAGGAAACAATGACCCAAGAACCTTGTAGAAGCCAAGTTAAAAACAGTGCGTACAATAGCGAGAAAGCGAAATGACAGTATACATAAATGATCAAGATGGCATTGACGAGATTATTTTATACGAGATTCATAGTGAGAAAATACTGGCAAAATGAAAATGATGGGCACTTTCAAGGAAGGGAACATTGTGTCCAAAATAACTAGTAGTGATATAGCACGAGAACCATGTTGAGCACTAGGCTTGCTAGAGTGAAATCCATGCGGGTACGGGGGGGGGGGGGGCAGAAAGGATGGATTTAACAGGTGAAGTCTGTGAGTAGGATGAATGTGAAGATGAGATGAGCATGTTTTATACATGAGAATCGCCTTCACCCTGAGTGGATTGCGAAGCAAGATTCGGGGTATTAACGTACCGAGATGGAAGGTGGTAAGATGGGCGGAGGGGGGATAAAAACGAATCACCACGAGGACATCACCGAGATGACACGACTTGTTTATAGGAGGGGAGGATATGGATGCAAACGTCAAGGAATGAAGATTTAGGAGGAGCAGGACACGAAGGAATGAAAGAGGAATGAAGGAAGGAACGAAGGAAGGAATGACGGAAGAAACGGAAAACATGAAGCAGGATGAAGAAAACGAAAAGGAGAGAGAAGAGGAAGAGGACTGATCTATATAGAGCCGAAGAGAAGGGAAGATATTATATAGCAGAATATGGAAGAGAATTATGTGGAAGAGTATAGTAAACTATCCTGAATGCGATGGAGCGGGAGTAATGATGTTGGAAAGGAAAGAATAGGATAGACACGTGTACACACACACACACACACACACACACACACACACACATGCACACACACACAAAGAATAATTACTCAAACAGAGGAGAAGAACGGGAGGAAAGGAGAATGGCGACTGCATGACGAAGAAGAAAAAAGGTGAAGGAGTGATGGGTAAATAGAAAGACGAATTAGGGAGAGCAACTATACAGGAGGAGTATAAGAGAAGACGAATTTCGTCAGAGCGTAATTATGTGGAACCCTGAGTGCATAAATCACCAAGTGGAATGCACTTTTTTGCACCGATGCACGTATACGGAGTGAATTCAGAAGCCGCACGCTGGGGTGAAATTGAAATGGACCAGACCTCGGGGCACAACGCTGACAGTTTACACGAGACACTTAAAGCCAGCGAGGAGGTGAATAATATCCTACAGTGGAACAGATATATATCGGCGGCGCCGGGCCGTTCCTCGCACCTTTTGATTGGGGTCGCGGTGTCACCAGTTGGTGTGTGGATAGCGGATGGTTTATGTGTGGATGGTTGTTACCCCGAGATCAAGAGAGCGAGGGAAAGCGAAGAAGCTTGTGTGTGTGTGTGTGTGTGTGTGTGTGTGTGTGTGTGTGTGTGTGTGTGTGTGATAGGGAGGGGACGAAAGAGATTGGGAAGGAGAAATTGAAAGAGAGAAAAGAATGGAGCAGAGAAGGGAAGGAAACCACAGAGTAAAGATATGCAGATTATACAGATAGTCAGAGAGGGATCGATATCTACGGAAGATAAACATCATGACAAAGTATTGTAGTAAAAAACATAAACATAACATAATATGCAGGTATTTTGCTCCTTCAGTCACGAGAAACAAAACCAAGGTATATCCCCCGTGGCCGTCATCCTACTTAAGCACAGTACATGCAGTTAAACGGTCTCTTTCGCCGTACCTTAAAATACAATAAAATAACGTTCCATGTATGCACACTGTATTAACTATTCCCTTTAAGTACTCTTTAAATACTCTTGTGTTATGGTTTGAACTGGAGACCGTTTGTTCCATGATTTTCAGAATGATTTCATTTGTACAAGTGAAGAAATAAAACAAAATGAGACAATAAGAAACAAAGTTTCGACATTGTTGCTGCATCGGGATCCCACTGAGCAAAATGCATTTCTTTGTAGATTGATTTTTTTTTTCTTCCGGATTCTTTAGGTGCCTATGGCAACAGCAGACTAAATCAAACCGAGAGTGAGTATTTGAGATTTTGCTGAGAGAAGATTTCTAAAGAGATTGTTGCTATGAGACAGAGGTATCAGTTTTCGCAAATCAGTAAAGTAAAGACGGATATGACTCCAAAGTGCAACACATTGTCCGATGACACACACAACATGATTCAGCTCCTATACAAATCTTTCAGACTTGTGGCGACCCGTATAGTAGGTCCCTACATACACATGATTCTTATACTACACATCCTGATACCACTGGAAAGACTTTTGATGTATAGAGACTGTGATGAAGTCATGTCGTTGCAGTTTAACAATAATTGCAAATTATGCAATTTTATTGTATAACCTTCATTCAAGCAGAATACCAGAAAATTACCATGACTTTTCACTGTTACAAAAGTCCTCAGGCAGACTACATGTGTATAGTGTAAAGAACCGCTTAAAAATTGACAAAGAAGTAACAAAAAAAAAAGCCTTTTGAAAACACTGTCACTCAGGAAATATAATAATATGTTTCGTATGATATCCATATCAGTTTGACTTGAAATGTAAACATCATTTATCATAAAGTCATAAGCATAGTGTGATCCAGGATTGACAGAAAAGTGATCATGATCACGTAGTCATCACTTATTTACAGGAAATAGAACAGAGTACTACGGAAAGAGAGATGTGACAAGCACATAGAGATGAGAAGAGAAGAGAAGAAAAGAGAAGAGAAGAGAAGAGAAGAGAAGAAAAGAGAAGAGAAGAGAAGAGAAGAGAAGAGAAGAAAAGAAAAGAGAAGAAAAGAGAAGAGAAGAGAAGAGAGAGAAGGGGAGGATGGAGAGACGAATGACAGAAAGTGGTAGACACACACATCATAAAACACTCCTTTGCTATACTTTGCGTAACCAATCCACACCTCCTTCCAGTGGAGATTCCTTCTCAAGACATCTCTCTTTAAAACGTATACTTTGAATGAGTTTTTTTTTTACCTTGTTTTTTAACCTTTTTTTTAACCTTTTTTTAACCTTTCAAATATAACTTTATATTCCAGTATGTGTGCATATCTTTGTATGTTTGTTGATTACCATTGATTGTCATACTTTGTAATATATATATATGCTTATGATTGCATTTTTGATCTACTTTGTGTTATGTTTTGTTGAAAGAAAAAAAATGAAATGAAAATGAGAATGAAATGAATAAATGAAATGAAATGAAATGAAATGAAAATGATATTTCCTTTTTCCATTTTGTAACCGTCTCCCTTTCAATAAAGCGTATATAGAGACACTACGGTAGCGATATTATGCGCTACACAAGCACTGTGGTATTAATAATTACTATGTACTTTCAAGATAGATCATGTAAGCCGTTTACTTTTGTTTCTTCCCCCTATGTTTTTGTAGTAAAACGCATGAAATAATCTTATTTTACCAAATTATGATTGTATACTGAGTTTTTCTCAACCATCATGTTGCTCAATAATTAATGTGCAATCCTTTTGGTATCGTGTTTGATCCATTATGAACGGAAATCAGTTGAAATAAATTGATTTGAACTGAAGATGAGAACAGGATGATTTGCGCAAGGTGGAGAACGTATGTACTTGCGATGGATTGAAATAGAGATGGGGTGCAGGGGGGGGGGGGGAGTAAGATAGGATGAAAGGCTGGGGGGGGGGGGGTTAAAGACGATTTAATTTCGCCAAGCTCCGTGATTGCATGGCGTCTCGATTCACGAGGCACGCCAGTAATTTGCAAACGTTTGTCATCGTGTTCAGCCAACATGCGTGACCCGACATGTTATTCAACGAATGCAGTTTGATTGGCAAATGCACGAGCAAAGCTTGGAACAGATTCTGAAAAGAAAAGAAAAGAAAAAAAAACCGTCCTGGTCAACTCTCGTATAATCATGAAATGGGAGACGGGAAAATAATCTGTGTGCGAGATATTTGCATGAATTTCAGGCTGTGTAGAAAATAAGCAAATAACTAAATAAAATAAATAAATACAAATGAGGGGATATCGCCATCATGACTCTGGTAAAACGAGAACATGGATTGATGAACATTGATTTGATTGAATTGATTTATTGATATAACATCCACTCTAAATACGATGTAATGTTCCGCATTTAATGTAAGAAGGATAGTGTTTAACTCAAGAAAACATCTGAGCATAATCAGTATCAATAATTATCTGTACGCATTTTAGGTGTTCTCGTTTCGTTTTGATTTGACCTTGAAGTGTTCAAAGTTAAAACAAATTTCCACAAAATTTTCAAGGTCACATTTATGATTAGACAGAGTGAAAACGGAGTGATGGAAATTTCAACTCGGATATCAATATGAAAATATATATGGAATTTCAAACTTCAACACGAGTTCGTAGAATCTACACGATACACAGAGGTTATCATCTTCACTCATGCATCTCCCCTATTGGTTTATATATAATACACAAAATATAATACCATGCATGCATTTCTGTGATCAGCAACAGCAAGCTGTTTCGTTCTGGCAATCATCGTTTGATATAGGTTTTTACAAGACTCAAAAAAAAAAAGAATTTATGTAAAAGAAAAACGTAATTGATGTGGATTTCACGCAAAAAAAAAAATAGAGAAGATTTGTTATT
Organism: Diadema setosum; assembly: GCF_964275005.1. Lineage (NCBI taxonomy): Eukaryota > Metazoa > Echinodermata > Echinoidea > Diadematoida > Diadematidae > Diadema > Diadema setosum. The sequence goes on along the minus strand of NC_092695.1, from coordinate 1,871,683 downwards.
ATACGTCGCTGCGACTAACACTATTGAGTAGTGAAGCATACTGTAATTTCTAAACTTCCAAATTCTTATTCAAGGTCTAATTTTGATGAAATCCCCATCATTCCATTCGTGTAATTTTACTTCTTTATTTTGGACAAATATAATATAGATCATGATGTCGAATTACTCTTTGTATCTATAGAACAGTGTGCATTCAGTATATAGAAATAACTCTCTCTTTCCTTAGATAAACAATGTGGGAATCTGAAACAAATACCGGCTAATAAATGGTTATTTATAGAATATCTCATCAGTCATGTCAGTGTTCAAAATTAAAGCTGTACAGAGGACAGCGAATACATGAATCAATAAGGGGTAGCCTTATACGGTAATCATTCTAAATTTCATGAATTTTATCATTATATGCCCAAACTGCGATTGCTGTATACGATTCTTAAATTCACTTGAGTATTAATATTACACTGTTATTGATATTGCAGTCTGTTACAGTCATAACAGCATGTATGCATGTTCTCAATATTTTGGTGTAATAATTTATTGAGCAATGCGTTAGTAGCTGACAGTCACTTAGTTGTAATCAGTACCATGAATCAAACTGATGAATAATAAATGATGTACTAACGTCATCATCTTTAATACATTATTCAAGAAGAGAGAGGGAAAATTTTATTGCTGCACAAAGTTAGTAAATCAATGTTAACACAGCGAAGAGTGCACGAAATCGAGCAATTATACTAAATAGGGCTTCAGGCAAAGAACTTGTGTGCGACATGATTGTCAATAAGCGAATATTCACCAATAATGCCACGAACGAGTTATCAATTATATTATAATAACGTTTCATCATTAAATGCACGTATTTTCTTGACCATCTAGGGTTAATTGTCCAGTGAATCGAAAACTAACCATTCATTTGTCATTATACTGACCAGCCTTCATATGGACCAAAGTCGTGTTAGTAATTGTGCATGACCCATTTTCAACAGTAGAAGCCGCTGTGTGCTGTGTGGATAAGGAACGGTGCAATTTAGTGATGCGACGGGAAATTGAGGACCGAGACGACGGTCTAACGATTCAGAAACAGGGACCGAATTGAAGCAGTACGTTTATCTTTTGCGGCCAATGGGGGTTTGATCAACCCATTCCCTTGCCTTGATTGATGAGAAATGAAAATTCCAAGGGTCACTGCTCCTTGTTACTGCCAGTATCTGCTCGCTTGGTATATACACCACTCGGCTCGTGCGTGGCGGGGAGTTTGGCGAAGGCTGATGGTTATAGAAAACAAACTCTGCACAACCGCCTGAACTCTGTCAACGTTAACGATCCACCGTTCTGATCGGGGAGATGAAACTTTTAAAGGGAACCATGATAGCAGGCCTTCAACGAGTGCATTTTACCTCGGAATGAAACTGTGATGACACCAAATACAACTGGCTATACCATTATTATGAAGTCTGCAAAATGTCATGGTTTAGGGTGTCGAATTAGAGATCGATATTTGTAATTTTCCTGGCTACTCATAATCTCACATTTTACATTAGTGTCACTTACGTTTTTATTAAGGAAATTCTATCCTTGAAAAAAAAAAGCCAATGAAAGAGAAACCAAAATGTATCTTATCTTTTGTCTGGTTTATCTCATAGTGTGTACTTATATCGATCATTCGCTGCCTACTTTCAGGTAACCTTTTTCTATTTTACTTTTTTACAAGCTCCCGCTTTTCATTGACTTTCCACACTGCACACCGGTTGTTGTCAACATACTTATTTCTGTATGTTTTCTCTGCTGTTACTTTGCTGTTTTTGTCGATATCATGATAAATGATATTGTGTAAATGTCTGCTGTGATTTTGGATTTCTATCAGAAAAATAACAACAACAGCTGGGTACACATTACGTCATAAAACACAATTATCTATATAGGCTTGCATAATAATATGAATATTAAGCTTCATGCAGTTTGTAAAGCTAACATTTATTTTTAATAAATATTCGCGACTAATCGCCGTGAGACAGTCCAATGTATCTTATAGGCGCAGCCAACATTCAACACTCAAACGTTAGTTTTCAGGGAGCCTCCGGATCCGCGAGACTGTTATGCATCTGTGCAATTAAAAGCAAAATCTTCATTAATGATCTCAAGAAAAGGTTGAGGAATGACACACGTGCTCTCCTGCGATGGGCCCATTTCATTAAAAACAAATGATAATACACCCTCTTGTTAAAATGGCAATTAATTTTCAAGGTAACAACAACAATCCAGCTTCCTGATTGGCTGTTGCTATGGGAAGTTGCCATTCCAGCAAGAGCTGCTATCTTAACATCTTATTTATGAAACGGAGCGCTGTACGGTGCGCTGACATTAATGTAGCTATAAGCCAAACAGTTGTTGGCTATTGGCTTCGTATAAATGAGTAGGCCAGAAGTCACGCCATTTTGTATCTTGTATATACACTCTCTCTACTCACTATCTAGTTGTCTGCTGATATATATTATAGGTTTTCCGGCCAATTTCGCACTTTCGTCAGTCCAATTCCTCATTGCTGCATTCAATTTAGCAAAATTTAGCGTAGATGGCATGTTCGGTATTTCAATTTTATGATCTCTTCATTCAAATTCATTTGGTGCATTCAAATTACCTTTAACCTCATTCTAATTAAAACTTTTTCAATTGAAATTCGTAAAACAAGCACCATTTCGTTATTCGTTCGCTCAATTTAGAATGATATAGTCACGTGATCACGTATACACTGCGCTCGTTCATTCAAATTCATTTTTGGGCATCCAATTTAACATCTTTTGCAGTCAATTTAACACACATGTTTATGCTTTATTGGTTTTTTATTTATTTTTTTTTTCAACATAGTTATTGTTTTGTAAGCATCATTACAGTTCGTATTTCCGTATTCATTTTAGAGATTTTGGCAACATTTTTTTTTTTTTTTTTTTTTTTATGTGCTTATTGAGTCTCCCAGTCCGAAGATAGTGCATGTGGCCACAACTTATCTGGCCAATGAGCGCTTTATTCCGAGTGTGTCGGCCATTTCTATGAAGTCAAGGTTATGATCTTCATTCTTTCTCTGTCTTCTTGAGATATGCGTCTGTATCTTAACTTGTGCTGTCATGACTGTACGAAGATGATGTTAATCTGTAGTATTGGTACATGTAGGCCTAAAATGGCATGTATGAAAGAAAAGTGGCGTTACAGAACAACAAACTAGAGTTATATAGGGTAAAAAATATGATACTTTTACTGCTTAACAGTGCGTGGATGAAACAAAAAGTCACATAGAAATACGCGATGGAATGTTTTCACCTTTTCAAAGAAGAAATAACATGACGTTAATTTGAATGAACATGTTTGGAATTTGACTGCCTATACGCGAAATTGAATGACTGAAACACCCTTTTCAGTCAGTGCTCGCGAATTTGAATGACTGAAGAGCACGTGGCAATTTGAATGCCCGTTTTACGAATTCGAAAGGCACATGTGCGAATTTCATTGATCGAAACGCTAAATTCAACGAACAACTTGCGATTTTAAATGACAGAATGTGCAGTGACGAGGATTTTCGCTAAATTGAACGAACTTTCTATCAAATGGACTGACAAAAGTGCGAAATTGGCCGGGAAAACCTACAACATTGTATATTATTTTCAAGAATCTTCAGATTGGCCTACTTATAGTCCGTCGTCTCATCGTGTTAAGGACATGCTTATGCTTCTTGAAGTAAAAGGTGGTGATACAATGCGTGTACACTTTGTATTCAACACTTAAAAAAAATATGAAAAATAATATGAATGTTATAATCAGGTAAAATGTGACGAAACAAAAGGCTCATAATGTCCAGTATGAACAATAATCTTGAAGCACGGGAAGAGTTTCAATTTATTTTACTATCACGTTCTCAATTTCATGCTAATTTCCATATTATAGGACCTACATAAATACTGCTTTAACATCACTGCTGCTCTTACATGGCAAGAGGTTTTTTTTTCTTTTTTTTTTCTAGTACATTAAAATACATTTTGACCCACAAAGTCTTGGGGAATTTCTGGCGGTATAGAAGTTTTCATGCTGTTATCATTGAGTTGGCACCTTCTGAATTTCATCGCGCAATCACATGTAAGAGAAAAATGAGACAACACTGATTAATTTTGATTTGATCTGCACAAATCAGAAAGATACTACAAAGATTTTCGAATTTGATGGAAAAAAGGTAACTTTACCTCTTTAAAATGAGCTGAAGTTTTTAGAACAATTTTGTATAATAAAGAAATGTAAGAGATTTTGAAAACTCCCACAGATTTTTTTTTTTTTAAAGAAATTACACAATACAATCACGAACAAAGGGCTCTAAATTGTAGAGTTTTGAATTTTGATACCGCATGAGACACTAATGAATAAATTGTAAAAAGATAACAAACAGATACAGAACCAAGCCACAAAAACGTATAGTTTGGGGACTTCACGAGGTAAAGGGCAAGAGGAATGAATGTATCGGGCATTTGGTCATGGGGTACAATCCTCTGTAATGGCTGACGCGTTGAGGATTTGTAACTTTGTGTCAACAGTTCGCTATTGGCAAAAGGTGGAGCCATCCAGTTTTTAAATCTCTTTGGTTCACGCCCGATGTTTGCGATCGACAGGGAAACCAAATCAACACAATGAATCAAGCTTGTACATGAATACACAATATTGCCAGTTGACATTTTTTTTTTTTCTGGTCTCTTCCCCGACGGCAACGTAGAACTGCCTCGACCCGAAATCGCGTCTGCCGATTTACACACTTTGCAAACATCGGTGAATTCCTTTAGGCTACGAGAAGAAAAATAGTTAGCTGAATGTCCCAATTCAACGAGAGGAAATAAAAGGTAATGACCTCCTTGTTCACAAATTATTTTCTTTTCTAGCGTTCTTTCTTTTATAGGATTAATACTTAAACTAAACCAAGGTATTTGTACCATGAAAGGTGAAAATATGACTGTATTTGCCCGTCAGCGAAAAATACTGAGTAATGTGCATCAAAGCGTACTCTCATCGATACAAAACATTCGACTCCAATCGTGATTCCACGGCCGTGTGTATAGTTTGTAATTAACATAGACATCAGTGATAAAGCTGCACACAATTTGCTATACAGGGATTCCCGAATATAATCCGAGTCGGGCCAGCCTTCCCATTGAATGAATTCCCTTTCCATACCGGATAACCAATGGATTATCAGAATGATGCTTGAATGATCATGCAGAATAGATGCTTTTCTGTTGTGACAAACCGAGATTGCAAGAGGTTACCTATTATACACACTAACGGGTTTCGGTGATGAAATTATATTCACGAGTATTTCTTTTTCTTTAAGTTGGTCAAAAAGAAAAACAACAACAAAGACCCCAGATCTCCAAATAAAAGAGATATAACCCCCCCCCCCCATCAAAACAAAACCTCAAATAGAAATAAAACCAAAAAGAAGCACGCACTCATACACACACAGACAAATATGTTTGTGTATTATTATATATATACACACACACAACTTCAAACGTCTCCAAACCGTAAGCATTGTTATGAAACGTAACCATTATGCATGCCTGGGATGTCATATAAACTTTGACATCAGCTACCATTAAAAAAAACCACGGAATTTACCAAACCTGCCTGATATGCTGCCGTAAAATAATAAAATGGGAAATATTAGTACACCGTGTCAGCTGCTGAAATGTCCCGGTCTCGCTCCAATTAAATTGTGGTGCTCACCCATTAGGAAAATGATCATCTACAAAGAAATTAGGGCGAGTGATTTATGTGTTGAGTGTGTATGTGCGATGCATGGACACGAGGTGTTCGAAGCACGTCGCTGAATTCTGGTTGTTGTCAAGAGGCAAAGTTTAACGACCCGTTATTTGCGATCCAACTTTACAAAATATGATCGATGACATTATCATACATGATAGGAAAACAAATACATTATAGCCTGCAAGAACGACACGTTCCTGCCCTAGATGCTCCAGAGTGGACGATTACACAGCATCATTCACCCGCTGTCCTCATCATTTTCCTTCCGCCACCTCTACCGGCAGTACTGCCCCCCCCCCCCCCTCCCGCCCATACCCCCATTCATGGCACAACACTCCTGACCGTCGATAGTGTTTACACTGTCTGTATGATACATGGCAAGGTAAATGTCAGTGGCTCACGGCACTCCGTCCCGCTGACGGCTATTTTCCGCCACAATGCTTTACACTCTTATTTCTCTCGGAAGAATTGAGAGATGATTATCAGCTCATGTCTCGTCACAAGACGAGAAAAGAAAAATGAAGACAACAACGACAAAACACACACATGCAACAAAATAAAAGAAGTTTAAAACATGAAAAAAAAAAAAAACCCGCGAACTTCGTGTGTTTTGGGGTGTTTAATACTAGGAGCGTTCTAGCTTTCTTGCTTTTATAGCTTTCTACCTTAGCGTTTTAGCTTTCTGTTAGCAAACATAAGTTCAAAATGAAACAAAAGTCAGAACAAGACCAAGGCTGTATGTATGTATGTATGTATGTACGTAATGTCTCTATGTAGGGCCTATGTTTGTCTGTGTGTGTATAATATTATCAAACCATGTGAGTGTAATAATGTAAGCATGTGTGTACGCACACTATACGTCATTACATATTATGATTTACAGTGGGCCTGCATGTTGTAAGTGAATTGCTGTAGTTTTTGTTGTTGTTTTTTTTTAAAGGGGGGGGGGGGGATCGGACATTTTCTGTTGAAGGTATAGTTCTAACTAGATATATCGCTACGGCGACTGATATGCCTCCGCCATAATGCATGGTTCTCCTAATAGGTCTATAGTACACTGTCTTGACAATGTGTGATGACAGTTTCACACAATTGGCAAAATATTAAAATGACAGGTTTGCCACAAATGTGCTGAATGTTCATTTTCCTAGAACTAGGTTCAATTGGATGAATGATTAAAATGTCAGAGTGCAGGTATTTGGGGAACTGATGATTTTTACTTGACTTTTGACCCTTTTATAAGTCTATGCATTGAGTAATTTTCAAGGTATTGATAAAAAGTATAGTTTCAGTATCAAATGGGAAAATAGCATTATTTAAACCTGGCTTTTGACCTCACAGTTCCAAAGAGAATCACTGTTAGGTTGAACATGCATAAATATGTAAGTTTCATGATGATACCTTGAGTTACTTTGAGATATGGAGGAAAAAGTGCAATTCAGCCCTTTCACTTGACCTTTGACCTTTTGGCAAGAAACTTCCCACAGAATATATATTAGGTAATACATGCATACATCAAGTTAAAAGAAAAACAAAAACCTTCAGGCATATTGCATTTTAAGGAAAGTAGTGATATTTTGAGGAGTTGACCTTGACCTTTGACCCCCTGACCTTTGACCCATGACCCCAACTTCCCTAGATAATCACTGCCCATCGGTACAAGCATATATACTAAGTTCCATGAAGATACCTTGAACCATTTGCGAGATATGGAGAAAAACATGAAATTTCACATTTTTTTCACAAAATAACCTGTGACCTTTGACCTTTGACCTTGTGACCCTAAAATCCACACAAAGTATTATCCCGCAAGGATATACCCTCATACCAAGTTTGATGTAAAACCACCACACGGTTCTTGAGATATCGACAAAAACAAAACGGGACGGACGGACGTACGTACGGACGTACGGACGTACGGACGGACGGACGGACGACCCGAAAACATAATGCCTCCGGCCACTTCGTTGCGGAGGCATAATAAAAACGATACTTAAAAGTGAGCCGGAATGTCCTGCATATTCCCCACTCATCATTGCGAGCACGTCTACAAAAGAACTATGACTAATGCGGCGTTCTGTCAATACCTTTTTCGTCAAATCAGACTTGAAATAACTTTATTTACGACTCGGCATCCCTTCGAGCTTCCGGTAGAGTGAGGGCAAACCGCATGACGTGCAAGAAGACGGTCTGAAAACGTCAATACAACACTCCTTCATTAATTTTATGAGCACCTCATCGGAACAGTGAAACGCAGACATCATTAATGTACGTATTTCGCCCATATAGGAAATCAGTAAGTTTTAGTGTTCCACACCTTTTCCCCCTCCCCCCTTCCCCCTCCCAGCCCCCTTCCCCTCCCAGCCCCCCCCCCCTACTTTTTCGCGTATTTGTGTATCCAGAAGAGGACAGTTCTGTCAGGGAAAGAACAACATTGCACCTGCAAGACATTATTACGCTTATACTTAATCATAAATGAATCAGTATTGAGATGATTATGTTTATGTGTGTGCACGTGTGTATAAATCAATTCTTCATTTTCAATTCTGTGCCCATTCAGTGGTTGGTAACAAAGTCAGTTTAACCTGAAGCCAGACACTACCATTTGAGATTTATGTCACACACATCAGAGTTATCACCTTTTCTCGTTATCTTTTTTTTTTAAAGATAATCTAGAATAACACTAAAGCCTTAATTAGCCAAATTCTCAAAAGCTGTCTCTACCCGCATGTTTAATGGCGCAGAGAAGCACATTATCAGAAAAAGAAATGCGTATGGGATGAAGGTTGGTTGTATAGTACCACAGTGAAGGTTATGGTAAAGTGCTATAAAATATGGCAATCTGTATGAAGCAGACCTTGTCGCTACTTTGCCTTGCCGGTTTAAAAAAAAAACTAAAGAAAAATAAAGATAACAATGTATAATAACAAGTAATGACGCATGTTTGTGTAACTATATGCTTACTTTGACGTAAATCCAGCTTAAGATTCTTACCATACGAGTATGTCGCCCTGTTTCAGCGAAGTGATAAATGATTATTACGTTGAAAATGGCGATCGAAATCGTTCATGTGGATATTAATCACACCCCCCCCCCCTTCTCCCTCCCTCCGAACACGTCAATAAAAATCTTCCCCTGAGCTACTGTACTGTGGGCTAAATGTTGTGAAAAAATAATTGCTAGCTGGCGGGTTAATGGACGAACCTATATCTCGGCAGGTATATGCCGCGCAGTACATCCGTTGTCATGGAAACATACTATATCACTTAATGCTCGGAGTACAGACGATCCGGCGCGTGTTTGCTCGTGTGGAAGTCGACTATCGTAATCGTTTTAGGAAATCGCGTTACTGGTTAGACACTATTTCATTTAGCGATACAATTTGTGCTCGGATCTGTATTGAGGCATGCCACATCACTAAACAAAATTGTGTTTGTTTACGATGTGGCTTACTTCGAGCATCATCAAAATCTAGAGAGAGGAGAGCATTGTATTGTTATCACCCATCAAGTTGTGACACAGGTAATTATAATCGCGAGGAAAAAAAAAATCACCTATTAATATGGCATGTTCATATATTGAGAGGGGATTCGGTGTCGGGGATTAATGCAAATCAATTTACCAAATGAAAACATGAAATGAATGGAGGTGAGAAGAAAGGAAAGAAACGCATCAGCAGGATGAAAACAAGCACGTTGCTATGGCAACCATTCTGGCAACGACTCAATGTTCCTGAAAAAAAAAAAAAAGATCAGTGACGGTGTGAATAAACTAACTGTTCTGAAGACATCGCGATTCCAATGGCATATTAAGCTTCTCTCCCTCTCTCTCATGCTCTGTGATGCAGCTGAGCTGTTGTGTCAAACGTGGTGAGGAAATATAGATGTAAGAGTACAGAGGATTTCTATTAGCAGTGGATTTCTTACCAATCCTAGGGTGAAAAACTAAAAAAAAAAAAAAGGTGCAAATTGTGAGTGCTCATCATAAGAAGCCTTTGACGGGTATTATCCTCGAACCTGTAATCATTAATTAGTTTAAGAGGTCTCCCAAGAGAAATTCCCAGTTGTTCACATCAAAATAAATCACACCGAATTTCATTTTCTACTCATCACCAGCAATCATGCAAATCCTTATACCAGTTACTTCGAGTACCAGCAGCTAATTTTAGGGACGTAATTAAAGCTTAAAAGTTCATCCAGTACTGCAATTACGTTAAGTTGTTTTAGACAATTATAATGAGACACGCAAGGTGAAAAAATAAAAACAAACAAAAACAGGTTGAATCAATGAAGACCCCACATACTTTTATTTGACGAAACACCGAAACGTTATGGGCTGCTCCGGACGAGAGCAGTAAGAGACGAAAGATATGGATATAGAAACCGAAGTCTTGACCTCAACAGCCGACGGTTTAAAAGGCAGGATGGTCGAGCGAGATTTTACCAATGTTCGCCATGTAAAATCCGAGCTGACAGTATAAAATAATGTTTGATTAAAAAGAGGTAGACATTATCAGTTTTGCAAGGGATTTTTGAAAAGTTAACCTTACCTCGAACTTACAGAAGTCATTACAGGTGAAGGGAGACTTTCAGTGACGCGTTTTCCTTACGAACACCAACGGTAGCAACGGCGCTGTGGGGTGAACGCTTGTTGATAGTAATCAATGGTCGCACTTTCCGATAAGAATTCTCCGAGAAGTAATTTTGAGGTTACGTTATCAATCCAATATAAAGTATTTCCCAAGAAATGAGTGCACCACACGATTACGAAACGGAAACTTACGTCGTACATGATACAGGGCATGCGCTGTATTTACACGGTTTTGCTCGTTTACGGGTTGCAAATAACCCGCGAAATCTAGAAAGTGCGGAAAGCACGCTGTACTTGTGTCGTCTGCTTTGCACTCGATGCAGCGCACCGCACACGTAAAGCGGAATCAAAAGTACGAGCGGCGAGCCGTTTGATTGTGGTGGGGCTCAGCATCGTCGTGAAATGCTCGCTCGCGTACAAGTGGGTGGGGCAAGCTTGCTCGACATGCGTAAACTCAGTTCTGGGATATGTGTGTGTTGTCCGGTTGTATAGGAAAAGTAGCCAGACCCGGAGAGGGTCGTATAATCTTTTGTGTAAACATTAATGTTGTCAGAATGACTTCCATGAAAACATCAAGCACTATGTTTTTTAGTGACCAAGACGATTGATATAATTTATGTCGGGCGCAAATTGAGTGAATACACGAGTTTATTACATCAGCTGCGACAGAACTTTATTCGTGAAATGATAATTATATCATCCGTCTTTCAACCGCCAGAGCAGTCTGAAAATAATACGATAATATCAGGTGCTCAATAGTTTATAAAAAGCTGCTTCTTTCAGCAATTGTATTTCAACCCTTATATGGTATAGTTGTGATGCGCTTTCTTAATTGATACAAGCGTAATCCTAATTGCAGACATGCTTGTTAAACATCGGTTAATACCAGCTGATTTCTGCTCGTGACCTCGCGTTACGTTATACAAAATTACCGGGTACACTACGACGTATATCCATTAACATTGTCCATCCGTTCAAGACCCATGGCGTAAGCCGATTGCCGCTCTAGATATTACTAAGGTCTCGTCTGCAGATGTAATTTCAGCTGCACTGGATCAACACTTACCCAAACCCGCATGCACGAGCGAGGCTGACCAGGTCACGTTATGTAGACCTACAGGCTTATTAGCCTGCAACCTTTCTCCCGTAGCCTGTCTCCCCGAGTCAAAGCCCTTGCTTTAAAGCTGCCCAGGTATACTACACATTTGTCATGAAGAGCTACACGACGTAATGATAATGGCCATGAGTACATTATTGTCATCATGTATGCGATGGAATATTTTGTCTGAATGAGCAGTTTGTCGTTACGTGTCACTAGCTGATGTCAAGAGCAAAGTGGTAGTACAAAATTCCTATCCGAAAAGATACGGAGAGACTTCTTATTTTGCGGAATAACATCGTTCTTTGAGATATTACTGGCCTAGAGAATCAGGAAGTTTATACAGCTTCTTAATCGCAATGATGCATTCATTTTTGATTAAGTCAAAGTTTTATTCAGATGCATTCTTAAACTAAACTCCACATTAATTTACTTGTTCTTCCGGTTATGTCGTGATTATATGTCTTCATCTAATTTTTCATTCAGTCATTATACCTTTCCTTCATTCATTATCTATGTATATTTCAGGATAAAGATGCTTCGAATTCGTTGTTATACTGTAATGTCAAAAAGGATGCGTAAAACACAAAACGGAGTAGAGAATATATCAATCAGCGTGATGACGAGGAATGCATGCAAAAAATATACGAGGTCGAGGGACGGAAATGTACAATAGTGATTAAGAAAATTGCAGGATTATATCATTCGCGTATTCGGAACATATCAGGACGAGCTCATTGGCTGTCGTATGATGTGACGTCACGACATTCTAGTCTTTCTGCAAAGTGTTGATGTTTGTATAGCCATCTAAGGTGACCCCCGTGACACGAGAATGAATAGTATACATTGTAATAACACGATATTAACCAATAAAGAATAGTTATCTGAAATTAATGTACGAAACGTGATTTAATTAAATGCATCATTAAAATGATTATGTTTCGAGCAGTTCCTTGAAGAGTGCAGAGTTATCTTAAGAAGGCGTTGGTCGCTTTCCAACTTTGACCTGTGACTACTATTACCTGAATCCGTATTTTATCTTCAGTGTAATGTTCCATCATTTACAGCTTGCGGAGTATATAAAATCTCTTCCCAGCGAATTATCAAATAAATAAATATATGAATGAATTTAGTTTCAAAAAAAGAAGATATGGAAAATAAACATATACATAGACAAGTAAAATGAATGAATTGGTGGATAGATGTGTAGATAAGTACACCAATAAATTGATAACCAAGTAATGAACACACGATACTACGCTTTTTGGTGTCTCGCACGGTGTTCGTTTTTGCCGTAGTCTTGATCTCGCCAAGGCGTTATTTTGTTTAACAAGATGTGGTCATTATTGAGTGGTCCTCGCGCGCAACTTGGTGTCGCCCCGCGTCGTGCAAAAGTCTAAAATGCGCATAGTCATGGAGAGTCGCAGTTCATCTGTATGACTTCTATTCACTATGAACTCGGATGATAAACTCAATCACGAGGATAAATCACTTACAAAGTTTCAAATGCGTATTGGTCCCTTTTCCCCACCCCACCCCCTAAAAAGGAGCAATTAACAGTACGAAGTGTGCAAGGAAAGGTTACTGTCCTGCATCGACTAGGATAGGTTTGAGTTATCTGGTTATAGGATTGCAAGCTGGTGTGTAACGTACACCTTCAATGCTATATGATTTTTCTGTAATTTGCTCGCAATCGTTTGGTAAGATACGAGAATTGGCGCTATAGAAGAGTTCTTGTCAACGTTGGGTAGGACAAAACAATAACAACCCTACATTTAAATCATGCCACTCAATTCGTCTACAGCCAGCAGAAGACATTTCAAATCCTTTCACTGTAAAACTCTATGATTCCACGAAAATCACGTCTCTTTAATCTCTGCCATTAAAAGCATTCAATTCAAAGGTATCACAAAACTAGGGCGAAGTATCCGTTTTTGTATTCATTTCTGCTTTTTTTCTTTTCTTTTTAGGTTGTAAAGCAGAGACGTGTCATCTTGTTTAGGGTTACCGTAAAGTGATCTCTGTGTCTTTTCAGACTTAAAACGCATCCACACAGAAGAGCGTCTCGGTAACCGTAAGTCAATGGAATTCCTCCCTGTCTCCGCATTGGCATTTTTCCTAGACCCTGGATTTGCCAAACTCTTCCAACCAGGGTAAGAGCGGCGAGGAAGAAGGCAACAATCGACATATGACGTCAGAGTGACGTCATTCGCGTATCATGTTTTCCCGTACTGTTGATAGCTCGTGTTCCAATTGCCGCTTCTAATTACATTCCCCTCGCTGTTGATCTGCGGGATTCTCATCGAGCGCAGGCACCGAGCCTCCTTTGCTCAACTCGAGTCAGTCCTCGTTCGCCGACGAACTCGCCGTCTCAATCCCAAGCTATCTCGCTAGAATGTTTGTTATCCGAGCTGCGCGCAAGCATACTAAGCGACGTGCGTAAGCACATGCAGCGATTCGACAAACAGATTCGTGGGTGTGTCTTCAGCTGCGTTGACGTGGATTGCCATGTAAACTGCTAGAGTCGCGCAAAACAGTGGTTCAACCTTCAGTGGCTCTTTTGTCGGTACATTAATGTGGATTGTGATTTACGTTCCCTCTAATTGAAGTACATCAGTCCTATACGTGCCGCACGTCATTCCGACGTCCTGTTATTCTTGTCGAATAATGATACGTGTCTTTTGCAGTGGCTCAAGTAAATAAGTATTCGCGTCAACATTAACCTCCATGTTAGTTCCAGAAATAAATGATTCTTAATTCATCCGCAATGATCAAGTTATGCTAACTTTTTTTTTGTCGTCAAATCTTGCGTAGCAATTAGTCATGTTTTGAATCCTATCAGATATATTAATACCTATACAGCGATGATCGCTATGGTTTCTTTCTGCACTTTATGAGGAATCCTTGATGAAAACAATGAAATAGAGCTTCGAAAACATGGAATGTTCAGCGGTTAATTTGAATTCCATCACATAATAATGTCCGTCATCATGGTCCGGCTCAACTAAAACTTTTATATGCTTTGTTTGTTTGTTTATTTGTGTGTACTTGTTGACTTTGGATTACTTCGGAATTTGATAAGTTGGTAGACTAGAAGGACGTTAAACATCAAGACAAAGTTCTATATTTAGATTCACGATAAATCCAAATCTTCTTGAAAAGAAGGAAATATATTGCAATATTTCCAGGAAATTGATTGAATAATACACTAAGTAATCCTAAAGTGTCCTAAAATGTCATGTGGAGTGTATGCGCGTGGTATCCTAACTGTGAATCCGAGGTCTGGTAAGATGGTCACTGTCCTAAATACAACTTACCAGCTCGATAAAACAAAGATTGTGATTGGTCTGTACGAGGGAGCCCAATTTGTGACAAGCCCCGCCCCGCTTATCACTGTGATGGACAACCTTGTATCTTTTCCATCTCCAAATAGAATTTAAGGAAAATGATTACTCGCATTTTTTTTTTTTCAGTTGAGAATACACTCGAATATTATGAGTTGTGTTTTTGCCATTTTCTGTTCTTCACAATGTTGATGTTGTTCGCAACTTTTGGTCACCTTTACAAGTTTTCTTCCTCTGACGCGGTCTGACCATATCCAAATGTTTGCAATCCTATTTTCCACTCGAGACGGGGAGATACAATACTGGATTACTACTCTGAACACTTGGTAATTGAGCATTGATGTGCTTCAAAACTCTTCCAAAGATTCCTCTTTCTTAGTAGAGGAAAATTAATGGATTTGTGAGAGTGTAAATATTTATACCAATTACTCCATGTTTGTTCAGTGAATGTGCAAGTGTTCGGCAGACTTTGCTCTAAGTGTAATATTGCAGATCAAAGACGGTACAAAGCTTTTTTGTTAGTGTCTGGCACGGAGTTCAAATGGTTAAAATTCGCTCCTTTGGAGATTTGTGATCTTTAAAGAGCCCTGATTCAGTTTCCATACGAGATGTGCAGACCTTCCAACCTTTCTAACTGAAAAATAGGGAAGATTTGGCTCCAAAGTATAGGAAAGAAAGAGTAGTTCCCATAGGAGTGTGTTCCCATAGGAGTGTGTAGTAAAATTATCCAGAAAGATAGGAATTTAGCTCCTATTAAAATTAGAGCTCGGAATGGTCAAAATTCAGATTTTTCCTCAAAATTCAGAATGGGAGATCTAGATGTGCTGAATGTTCAAACATAATCACTCGTAAAAACAGCATATTACAACGGCTCAAATGAATGAAATGATCACAGTTAATGAATAGCCCCTTTTTGCCAATAATGTTAGGTAGAATCGATCTCTTTGTGTGATACAACTTGTAAGAGATCTTCGTCCAGTTTAGTGGTACCAAATAGACTAAACCATGAAGCTTGTTTTTGATTGGTACGCATGATTTAAACTAATTTGTGACAAGCCCCGCCTCTCTCGTCACTGTGATGGACAACATTGTATCTTTCCATCTCCAATTCAGTGAGAGCATCAGTTTGAGTTTGAGTGAAACTGAACACAGATTTAGTTCTAAATCAATCTGTGGCTTTTATTTTGCCTTACTTTTCTCCCTTAATACTATGTCGTCTGCAGATGTTTTAAATGAGCAGCTTATAAGTAAGTTCAGGCACTGCGCACCTGCTAACTTTTAATTTCATCAAGTGAATCACACTTCTGGGTGTGAAAAATTGTCACCTTTATATAAAAGGGGGCACCATCGTGCCTTTGAGGAAATGAAGAGGCAAGTATATAGATTTGCATTACCTCATCACTTTTGCAAAGCATTTTTTTTCTTACCCTTTTGCACTTCAATTAGTTGCTTCGCATTTTTAAATAATTAGTAGATCAGCGAAAGTGGAAAAATGCATGCAATCTACTTACCTGTTAACTGGAAATACGCAAATGATGCATTCTGGTTTTTGATTTAAATGTAATACTGCACATCGAAAAACCTTTTCGCAGCCTTTCAACTTGGATGATTGGAAGTAATTGCACTGGATTTTGCGAAATAGAGAACATCCTCGTTGTTTTCGATATACATTTCACACCTCTGAAAAAAAAAGCAAAACGAAATTGTTATCCTTTAACGACTGATCATTTTTAATGATTTTTTCTATCAAAGGACTGATGCATTTTACCGAATATAATAATGAAGTTTTGCATCTCGTATCCTGAATGAGAACACATCTGCAGCCTCGTTGTCACATTGAAAATTTTTCCAAAGTGATGATTTGTAATCTGTTTGAGGAGGCAAACCAGGGTTGTGACAAGCCCCGCCCCGCTTATCACTGTGATGGACAACCTTGTGTCTTTCATCTCCAACACCAATGTTGAGGCTAATTTTGAACATTGATAAGAGTAGAACTAGTGTTGCCATGCCTGATTGCATTGTTTTCCTGCACAACAGGGGTGGTATTCTGAGGTCGTATTCTTTTGAATCGTCTACAAGATACAATATGATTTCTTCGAATCGCTGTAATTGACGATTCTGTTTTATACTCATTGTGATGAATTTCAACTCTCGTAGCTAGGTTTGCAGACGTGACAATTCAAACGTTTTGAGAGCTTTTCGGATATGTCTTGCAGTCTCTTCCCCTTGACTTTTTTTTTTCCGATAGAATGACAAGATTTCACAGGAGTAGAAAATGCAGAAATATACAAAGTACTCACCTCTATACACTCTAGCCACAAATGATATACAGACTTTGCTTGACTGGAGTTATTTGCACATAAATAGAGTTTGATTCTTTTGATTGTTGGTTGATGTATTAGCTTCGTTTTTCCTATACAGTTGGCCAATAAAGAAGTACCTTTCACAGTCAGCTTGTGTTACATAAATTTTCATAGCAGACTAAAGATTTTAAGCAGTGCTTCCAATTAAATCTCGATAATGTCAACAATAAGCATGTCATGATTATTCATTTCATCCAGAGTCCTGTTTCTTTGCTGCATTCCAACTGCAGTTCACTGCATTCGATTACTGAGATTTTTTTATTGTAATATTGAAGTAACATCTTCCAATAATTTGATATCGTCAGTCAGTACTACGGTGTCTGACTCTCGTATCCTGAATACACATCTGCAGCCGGATTATCACAATGATTTTTTTTTTCAATATCAAAGTGATGATCATAAAAGGACATAATCTGCAATCTTTCTAAACCAATTTGTGACAAGCCCCGCCCCGCCTATCACTGTGATGGACAACCTTGTATCTTTCCATCTCCAATTTATAGTGAGGTTGTGATAAACGCTCTCAAATGTTAAGGTCATTTTTTTAACATTCATTAGAATAGACCTTTTGTTGGTTTGCGTGACTACATTTATTCCTGTCATTACTATTTTTCTTTGGAATACCTGAGATGCAAAATAATTTCTTCAAATTATATTGGGCGATCCCGATTT
The DNA here is from genome assembly GCF_964275005.1 of Diadema setosum. Taxonomy (NCBI): domain Eukaryota; kingdom Metazoa; phylum Echinodermata; class Echinoidea; order Diadematoida; family Diadematidae; genus Diadema; species Diadema setosum. Next base: position 1,853,819 of record NC_092695.1, on the reverse strand, counting down.
AAACCCATCGTGATGAATTAAGACCGTTCCCGGATGACATCAAGCATTGCCAAGTAGGTTTGTAGATGTCTCAATTTAAGCGCTTGTAAGAGCTTTTTTTTTTATATATTTGTTTTCATTCTCTTCGTTTGCTTTCAAGGTTTTCTATAGTAACTGTTAGTAGTATGTAAGTATGTAGTATGTTAGGAGAAAATGCAGAAATATAAACAAAATACTTACCTCTACGCTGCAGCCATAAATGATTTACAAACTTTGCTTGAATCGAACTTTTAGTATATTATTTGCATATTTAAGAATGGAGTCCATTTTATTCTTTTATTTGTTGGTCGATGTGTTTGGTTCGTTTTGCCTAGTTGGGCAAAAACCTTTCACGAGTCAGCTTGGGTTACATTATTACGCACGAACTTGCTTGAAAATAGACTAATGATTTTAATCACTGTAACAAATGATAACTGGATAATATCACCAAATAAACATGATATGGTTTATATTCATACCCCCCCCCCCGGATTTCTGTTACTTTGCTGCGTTCCAACTGCATATCAATGCACTCTATAACATTACTGAGGACATTTTGTTTATAATCACATCTAGCACGAGAATCTTCTAATATTTTGTTAGTATCGGTTTATAGAATAGTTGAAAGCAAAATCTGAAAATCATCATATGGACTGCAGTGTGGCTTACTTCATCATCACCCTCAGCTCGTCGACAACGGCATCGATGGCAGGCCGATAGACGGGCGTGGAACTCCGGCAGGCGTCCCCGATGTCGGTCAGTTCTTTGTTGCCACTCGACATCCCCATGGCCCAGAGGAGTCGGCCGAGTTGGAAGACATCGCTGTGGACGCTCTTGGGCTGGTCGTGGAGGGCAACCTCAGGCGCGATGTGTCGATAGATCTCGCCTCGACGGTACCTGTCTTTGACGTGGTCGCAGAATCGGGTGAAGTTCTGATCGCTCCTAGAGGTTACCAGACCAAAGTCGATGATCTTGGCCCGCCATCGATGACCTGGGGAGAATCAGAAAGAACTGTCTTCAAATGGCACAAGTACACAGTGAAGTCCGAAGTCCGATGAGAAGAATTTCAAAATCTTTCCAGCTACACTAGAGACAGAATTTCATGTTACCGTCATATTGTTTATCGTTTTTGCGAACGTTGTGGATATTCCGAGCAAAAACAAGTCTGCAGATGCAGAAGTTTTGAAAGATTCCACGCCTCCATTTTTTTTTTTTCGCAGACTGAAAGCACTTCAATTTTTTTTTTTCAGTTTCATTTTTCTAACATACTTTGAGAACAATGATGATAGTGGTGATGGTATTGCTTAACGATCCCTCTGTTGGAGAATGATATCACTGGTCACTTCTGCTAATAAATGACCGAATAAAATTTGTTTTACTAAAAAAAGACAAAAAAAGAGACAAAAAAAGAAAGAAAGAAAAGAAAGGTGACTAACCTGTGGGTGGCATGTAGAGCAAGGCGTTGTCTCCTTTCAGGTCATTCATTAAGTATCCCTTATTATGAATGACCTGAACTCCACATGCCAGATCAAGGGCAATCTGTAGCCAATCGGCATGATGAACAGCTGGCACATGACCAGCAATTGCCTTCCCGACGGTAAACGTCTTGCCGGTCTTGGGGTCTCCTGTATAAGGGACAATGTACAGCAATGAATAAGAATCTTTGTCGATCCATGATGAAGAATGATTTTTTACACTGCTTGTTAATTGCAATGATTACCAATCAAGTTTTCTTAAGGTCTTCAATACAAGAGAATCGCTGATATAACTGACACCATTACAACTAAAACAAGTGTAAGACAAGCTTCAGACAAGGAGAATAAATTTGATATTTATTAACTCCAAATTTCATGAAGATCTGTACACAAAAGGAATTCAAAAACGATATTTGGAATGACTGAAAGGAGCAATGGATGAAAGAATGAAATCACTTGACGAATGAATGGATGATAAAGTGCAGACTCAGCGAGAGAATGAACGAATGAATGAATGAATGAATGAATGAATGAATGAATGAATGGATACAGAACATGTAGACGGTCCAAAATGACAATAATAAACCCGTAGCTGCTTGGTACAGAAACTTGATAAAGAGAATTAAGGACGTGCAAAGATTTATTTACCAACAAACTCCATCGCCAGACCCACGCAACCGACCCGGACCTCGAGGCAGCCAAGATATTGGGGAAAGAACTCCTCTCGACCGAACAAGTCCAGAAGAGAGGCTTCCCTAGCGATCTTCTGCACCTGATATACAAGGATGACAAGTAACAAACTGATTTATACCATAATGTCACGCAATGAATTAATGTCTGTCACACTTTAAAGGATCTCTCACGAAGATGCATGCACTATCTTTCTAAATATCCGTAATCTTTCTATTTCTATTGAGCAATTTGTTTATTTGTATATACTTTTCCTGCATAGTAAATGTTTATATAAACTTTTTCAAGATTTCGACAGAAAATTGTACCACTGTGGAGAGTGTTGGTTAGTACCTTGGCCTTCATTGCCCGGGGACAGTCGGGTAGGATCATGGTCTTCACGGCGATGGGTGTGCCGGAGGAGCGGTGGCGATGTAAGTACACGGTGCCGTAGCACCCGCTCCCCAAGATGGTCGGACCGCCCGAGACGGTGAATGGCTTCAGATCGGCCAGGTCCCACACGTATGTCGAAGGTAAGGATGATGATGATGTAGCACCGTTGCCCCTGGCAACGGCTCCACTTACTGCACCTTGCAGAGATGGTCCAGAAGGAGATCTAAAGAAAACAAGGAGAAAACGTTGGCTACTTTTTGTATTCAGTCGTTAATTTCGGATTTTCTACGAGGATTCTCCAGTTCTGCTTTATTACCATTCTAACAAAATTCATGAAGTGCTCCGGTACTAAGGACTATATGCTATGTATACGTTAACATCGTCATTGATCGTATTTACTAGAAAGACTGATGCTAAGTGTAATCACTTCTTGTCGAAAGGCAACTCATCATAAGTATTGCATTCGTGTGTGTGTTTGTGTGTTCACACTTTCAATGTTTCTCAATTGTTTGAGTGTGGTCGTAGAGTTTGTTTATTAACTGATGCTTCACATGAAACAGTTTGAAAAATGTTAAGATTATTGAAGCGTATGTTGATTCTGATTCATTAAAATGTTAACTGACAGAAATATTCAAGGTGCTGTGTTTGTGTGTGTGTGTGTGTGTGTGTGTGTCCTTACAGAGAGGATTCGGTCTTTGATGTATGGAACCGCCAGACGATGGGGAAACCAGGGGGACTTGGTGAGGATGTAGACGAGGAGGAGGTGGAGGAGGAGGCGGAGGAGGAACTAAGAAGGGTGCTGGACTGAGATGTTTGAGGAGTTTGAGATGACCTGATAATTTAAGAAATGTGTTATACATACAGAAGTAAGTTTTGATTGCCTAGAATTTTGCTAAATTGTTTTCTGAAATGAATGTTTTGGCTGTTTGATCTCTCTGGAACTATTTTCTGCGATTTTCGTATAGTCTTTTGTGGTTGTCTGAAACATAGAAAAGTTGTGATGGAGAAAAGATGTACATATCAATAGATAGAAAAAAAAAGAGGCGGCTGAACGCCTTGAGATATTGGGAAAACATGAATCTAAGATATCTAATTACTGTTCAAGCAAATGATATTCAGAATAAGATAGGGTCGATGGTGTGCAAAGAATCAATAAAAAAAATTACAGTGTTTTCTCACCATTTAGGCAAAGCAGAAGCGTCCACGAAACCACGAGAATCGTGACCCTAAATGACATGAATGAAGAGAATTAGATGAGAATGAATCAATGCACATTATCATATTTCTGGCATTGCATTAATTAAGAAGAAGCTACTTCAAAGCTTGCCACTGATATAAACTCCTCTAAGGGCACTGGCCACAAAAGACACAATAATTTGTTATGCAGTATTAATACAGTATCTTAACTTAGGCAAACGATGAGTCGTTATTGGCTAAATATCTAAGACCTTACCTGTGCACGGTGAGAGGCAAGGTTTATTTGCCTCCTGGCTTCAGCCAGTTCCGTCTCTAGGGTCTGCATCTTGTCTTGGAGTTGTCGAATCTTCTCCTCTGCCTCCATTGCCTGCTTACCCTTCTGCCAAGCTCTCTTATCGGCAGATCGAACATCTTTCTCGGCGATCTTCCTCCCTTCTTCAGCTCGACTTGCCCGCGCCTCGGCAAGTCTCGCCCTCTCCTCGGCTCGACTAGCCTTGGCTTCGGCGAATCTCGCCCTTTTCTCCGCCTGACTCGCCTCAGCCTCGGCGAATCTCGCTCGTAGCTCCTCGCGACTCGCCCTGTCTTCGGCAAGTCTCTCTCGCTCCGCCGCCTGACTCGCCTCAGCCTCGGCGAGTTTCGCCCTTTCCTCGGCCTGACTCGCCCTGTCTTCGGCAAGTTTCTCTCGCTCCGCCGCCTGACTCGCCTCAGCCTCGGTGAGTCTCGCCCTTTCCTCTGCCTGACCCGCCCTGTCTTCGGCAAGTCTCTCTCGCTCCATCGCCTGACTCGCCTCAGCCTCGGCAAGTCTCGCTCGTAGCTCCTCCCGACTCGCCCTGGCTTCGGCAAGTCTCACTCGCTCCGCCGCCTGACTGGCCTCAGCCTCGGCAAGTCTCTCTCGCTCAGCCGCCTGACTCGCCTCAGCCTCGGCAAGTCTCGCTCTCTCCTCGGCAAGTCCGAATTCCTCTTCTGCTCGTTCGGCTCTTCTTAAAGAGCCACAAGCCATTTTGGCAAGAGCGTTTAAAGCTTCTGCCTCGTGTTCTGCCATGAACAGTCGCCTCTCAGCAAGGTGTAGTTTGCCGTTCAGCTCCTAATATGGAAAAGCCAATGATATCTCTGTATTAATGTCCTGCAAATAGATGGGCAGTTTATAATTTGTATAGTTTTCTGGGGTAAAAAGAGTATACAAATCTTGTTCTGCTTGGACGAAGACTAGATACAAATATAAATACAAATTATAGAAACCCAGTTGATAAAGTTCTCCGAGAGCTTGAATTGATTTTGGTAACCGATTTTTTTTTTTTTTTTTTTTTTTTGTATGAGAAACTCAATTAGAGTGTTACATGTTTCAGTTTGCCAACGTTCATTATGAAATTTCTTATAGGTTCTATAGGTTTTGCGCTTTATAAATTGATATATTATTATTTTTTATTATTATTCATTAAAATTATAGTAGTTAATCGAGATCTATACAAGCCTACTTACCCCAAGCCGTTCCTTGTACTGTTCTATCTCCAAGGAATCTCGCACGCTTTTAAGAAGCAGTTCTCCTGCGAGATATACGGTTGTTTGGCGTCCACGCGGCGAGGCCGGGCGGGAATCCATGGCAGGTTGCACGTCAGACTCAGACATACTGCGAATAGTAAAAAGTGTGTATCCTTTCTAAAGTTCTATGTATTAAAGTATCACCAACCTTCGATTTTGAAGGCTGATCCGTACGTCGTAGTAGGTTTTCTATTTATCCATATGAGTAAATTACGTTGGAGAATCAAATATTTCTTCTCTCTCTCTCTCTCTCTTTCTCTTGAAGGGTAGGATGAATGACCATCCTTACGCAAACTGATTCAGTTAAATTTAACCTAAAGAGATGTTACTTAATGGAATAATTGTTTAAACGTCCACCCTCCGGCACCTCCAGTTAAAACTCCAGTGGGAGTATTCAGGAGGACCCTGACCAGGTACCAAGTACCAAGTACCATCTTCCTTGCCTAACATAAGAAGACGTCACACTGTTGTAGGCCTACTGTCATACTGTTATCAAAACTGCAACAATAGTATATTATTGGCAATATTCTAACTCTCGTTGTCGCCGGGTCCATGTTACGTGAATCTTCTATGTTTTAATGTTTTGAACGTCCGTCATGCAACCTTTTTTCTAACTGTTACAGATGTATTCGTGGTCATAATCTTTGCAAAAGCGATAGGTAAACCATAAGAATATGTTGTCTCTTTAACTGTTTAATTTCATTTTGGAATCCATATGATTTTATCTAACGCTACTAGGCCTACTAGTAGACTATCTACTACTGTACTAGTAGACGCCCTAGATCAATAGGCACTAGAACCTAACGTTAGACTTCTAGAATAGTCTCTAGAGAGGTCTAATAACTAGAATAGACGTCGACACTCTTGGGACGTGTACGTGCATTGCTGTAGTCAGGACAATGTAAACCAGGCAAATTTGAGTATCATACTTCCCCAGATATTCTTAAAGACGTTACCTTTTTCAATGCCTCTAACGCCATTATTAGGCATTTTTATAGCGATAACTACAGCCCTGTCGCTGTATACACAACGCCGTGCTTCGAACGGCGCGCGTCTGGTCGGGCTAGCTACGTAAGTCGTAACGTTAGTCTAGCGACTGTGAGAATGCACAGTGTCCGTGAGTGTGTCATTACACTTCACACGGTTACATAGCAGATCGGCAAGTTATTGTCATGTCTCTACCACTAACGTTAGACAAAGTACGCAAGATCTGTTACCAAAGAGTGATTATACACGCCCCTAATCTAGAACGGGATACTTTTATTGTTACAGAGGCATCGAGTATACAACTCAAGTTATTTTCTGGTCTTGTATGTTTTGCACGTAGAACCTATGCACTGCAGTGCTATACCGGTATACCGTCTTCAGTGTGATCATGGTGCTGTTACATCATGAACCTTTCAGGTCGAAATACTGAAATATTCTTCTTTCTTTTTTGCCCACTTTTGGTCTGAATACAAACGGGCACTAAAAGAGCATAAACTAACCTGTTTGAGGTACGAAAGCACTCGATTTCCGTGACAAAGTGACAATAATCGACCACAAGATCGTTCGAGAACCTTGCGATAAATATGTCAGGACGAAAAGAGAGTTGTTTGTTTACATGCCGGTATCACCATAGCTAGCTAGCGCGTAGCGCATAGCTGCACTAAGGCGCGCTGATGATGCGCACGAGTCATGACTTTCCCGTGTAAGTAGGCAGCAATTTAGATGGAGCATACTGCGCACAACGCGCACTCCGCGGTCACCAGGGATGACCTCACAATTAGTAGTAGCCATGGGAACTGAGCTACGAGGCAGAGAAAAACTACTCTGGGCGAAATCAGCTGCTGTAGGCCATAGAATTAGATACGGTGTACATCTATCTTTGCAGCAATCGTAAGCTCTAAAGTATAGGTCTATAGTTACCAAAGGGAGAGCTTAAAATAATTGGTCGGTTACCGTAGTTACTGCATTCAATGACGTCTTGTACCATAATTGCAAACTTTCTTATGAAACAGGCCCTTTGTTTCCCCCATTTTCTCGCGTAGGTCCCGCGTATAATCTTGAATTGAAGGGATGGCATTTTATCTTATTTCTTAGTAGGCCTATGCCTACAGCTTGCTCCAACGTCTACCGGCATTATTTGCCTCTATATCATTTTCACAGCACTGTCCTCAGCTTTTTATTTTTAAATCTCTCTCGTTGTTCAGAAAAACAAATCGGAAGCTGAAGCTATAGCATGAGTGTCTGGGAGTTCGACATCTACGTAAGACAGGAGAGGACAATTTAAGCTACATAGCGCGATCCGTCATTACGTGTGACATAATGAGTAACATTATATCCATATTTGATGTGCTATGTACTTTCTTGGACAGGTTTCACAAAGATTATATGAATTAATGGAAGTTACATTAATTGAATTTGATATCCCATGGCATATCTGAAAGGAAGCCAATCAGTTGCTTTTAAATCTAATTCAGGCGTTTATGATTCAGTGCAGTTATAGGCTGGCTAGTCTATCCTATCACTGTAGATTTTTTTTTTTTCACCCTAGTATATTACTTCCTCAAAGGGGTGAAATGTATTTTAGGCCGATTTGAATACATTCATCATCAGTATCAGTGGCCTAAAGCACGGCATTGCTAAATCCACTGCCTGTGAGCGATTATTATGGTCCCTTACAATACAAAAAACAAAAAAAAACAAAAACAAAAAAAAAACGGCGGGAAATTTATACAAGCATTAATTCCTTACACCTGGGGGTGTTTCATAAAGCTGTTCGTAAAGTTACGAACAACTTACGAGCGACTGGTGATCAGTTCTGATGTGCTATACTTATCAGAATTTCCATAATTCAGCACAAGAACTGATCACCAGTCGCTCGTAAGTCGTTCGTAACTTTACGAACAGCTTTATGAAGCAGGGCCCTGGAGGTCGATCCGAAAACTCGATCCCACCTTTAGCTCCTTTCGTAGCCGCCACTAGTACGATCACCTGTTCTCATTTCGGTCACGTGACCACTGTAAGCGAGAATGAAGGAATATGCATGCGCTCCTAAGCTCTCTTCTTTGTCTGTCCTCTTTTTCAACATAATGTTCGATTCACTTGAAATCCAATCGTATTATATTAACATGATTTAGCAATGAAGGAAGGGACATAATCAATGTATAACAAATTCTAAAGGGAAGGGAGACTGATTGGATTGTTTTCTCCATTCGGCTTGCCATACATAATTTCTTGCATGATGTCCGGAAATGATGCACACACAGTGGCGGATCCAGAGGGGGACGCACCGGGCTCGCGTCCCCTCTTTATTTTTTGTTAAAACAAAAGAAATACAAAGAAAAAATGGGGGAGGGCGCGTGCGCCCCCCTTTCAATTTTGTAAAGGTGCCTCCCCTTTAATAATAATAATAATAATAATAGTGGCTACTTGTATAGCGCACAGGTCCACTTTTCAGTGCTCATGGCGCTTCAAAAATGAAAAAATATCATATATTTACATCCATATACATATTCAAACATTTCAACAAAGAAAAAAATGGTAAACAAAAGCAAATATATACCAAATAAAGAATACAACATATCAATTAAAAATACAATATTAATCCAATATTAATGACATACAGCAATTACAGTCCTCAGTATGAAAGGAACAGATAAGTTTTAAGTTTGGATTTGAATGACTCTGTAGATGACAGTTCCCTTAACTGAAGAGGTAACTGATTCCACAATTTTGGTCCCATAACGGAAAAAGCACGATCACCATATACCCATGTTTTACTCTGGGTGTTTGGAGTAAGAATGCATCTGATGATGAACGTAGCCTTCGTGTCGGATTGTATTTTTGAACAGAATTACTTATGTATATTGGGGAAAAAGAATGAACTGAATGATGTACTAATAACGGAATTACGGAATTCCAGCTGGATCCGCCCTTGACACATTACTTACAAGGAACAACCTCGAACCGACAACTTTTCTCTCACCTAGCTGCTTCACGCAACGGAAGTGTTCTCCTGTAAGCTGTCAGTAGACACAAGTGCATTAAGCGCTACTTGGATCGTTGTCAAGTCCCTGACAATATGTGGGTGTCGGAGTCACAGGTAAACTTTCGTTTGGATGGTATCCTTATACACGATAAAATCAACGCATTATCAAGAAATCTGTAAATTTTGCATTTTGAGTATGTGTGTGTGTGTGTGTGTGTGTGTGAATCAAACATCACATTTTACAGGGGCCGCGGGAACCGTTTCTTTCTTTCTTTCTTTTTTCTTGGGGGGGGGGGGAGCTTGCTCGTAAGAAAAAGAAAGAAAAAAATCGGGGGGAAAATCCAAACACCAATGATTTTTTTTTTTTTTTTTTTTTTTTTTTAAAGAAGTCTTAGATCCTTCCCGTCTCGGCGCGTTCCCATTTATCTCGACACACTCACGGCCCCATCCCCCCCCCCCAAAAAAAGAAAAACCCTGCGACATCTCATGAAACGGACACTCTTGGGTTAGGTAGTACAATAATTGATATACTGGATGGATCATTTAAAAAAAAAAAAAAAAAAAAAACATTGTATATTGATCCGGAGGTCAAACCAACTTCAGTACGTCGGTATCCAATACAATGATTTAAATTACGAATAATTTTTCACTGGACCTAGTAAGAAACTAATCAACTGACTGGTTCCTGTTTAAAAAATACATTTTCATACCTGTGGAATCAATTAGCATGCACATACACATGGCGTTTCTGTGTCGGTCAAACCATGTACAAGCTTTCGGCTGTCGGGCATTGCTTTAATAAAAAAAAAAAAATAAAAAAAAAATAGGGTCCCATATCAAGATTTCACTATGCGTTCCTCATTTGCTGGCGGATGTAAATAACTTCGTATCCCCTGTCCCTTATGTAGAAGAGAATGATTCACACTGCATGATTTCGGCTAAAACCAGATCCTGCACTTTCATAGGAAAATATGAAAATGTTACTTCCTAACAATATTATGGACCCCATCCTAACTTACAGCCTTGAGTTAATTCATCCAACCACTACCAATTTTTTCTTTTTCTTCTTCTTCTTCTCCCTCCTCCTCCTCCTTCCTTAATTCCTTTTCTTATATTTTTAACCTCTTTACGGGAATCCGCCTGCAATTGGACTTGGTTGTATAATACTTCTGGATCTGGGGAAGAAGATGGTATTTGTGTACATACTTTTGACCGTCGGGGTGCATGTGCCATTTCTTTTTATCCCCTGTCGCAAAGAAATATTCTCCCAACACGTTTGGCTAAAATTTGACCATGCGTTTAAAAACCGAAGTTCATAGAATATATTGTATGCTTTCGGAACAAGTTCCTCCAAATGTATGTCTGGATTGAGTGAATTTAGTATAATAATATCGGTAGAACAAATCAGTGAAAGTTTGAGGAAAATAGGACAATCCGTTCAAGAGTTGACTTTTTAAAGCTTGTCTAGTGCCGCCATTGCTGTCATGGATGAGAAGACTACAACAGTTTCTAACATCATTGTAGGACGATATAAAGAAAATATGAACATAGTTTCATGTTATTTCTATATTTCTAGCAAAATGAAAAAGCACTTGGCTTTCTGAAAGTAGAGGGAATAATACTACAGAATGTACTTTTCATCCTCCCCCCCCCCAAAAAAAAAAGAAATGTGGCATTCTCTATTATAAATTCTCTTTACTGCATTGTCCTGTGCACAGTGATGTCATAAACTGATGTAGTCTTCTTATCCAGCGATGGTGGCCCTGAAACTTTACAATTTCCTAACTTTTGAATGGATTCCCCTCAACTTTACTGAAGCATTCAGGTAATATTGCTGCATTCTCTCAATCCGTACATAGTATTTGGATGAACTTGTCCTAGTTTATATGGACGACATCAGCTGAAGAATGACCAACAATGCAAACAGACAAGTGGTTAGAGTTTGATGTGCCGGGATATATTTTAAAGACGGTGTAAGGAAAATGGGGAGACTAGTAGGAGGAATTGGTAGGACAGAGGGACATAACAAGAATGCATGGTTCTCCTTATAGGTCTATAGTCCAATATCTTGGCAATGTGTGATGACAGTTTCACATAATTGGCAAAATATGAAAATGACAGGTTTGTCACAAATGAGCTGAATGTTCACTTTCCTTGAACTAGGTTCAATTGGATGATGGCTTTACTGCCTATAAAGAGTGCAGGTATTTGGGGATTTGAGGATCTTTACTTGACTTTTGACCCTCTTATAAGTCTATGCATTGAGTAACTTTCAAGGTATGGAGAAAAAGTATTATTTCAGTGTAAAATAGTATTTCTTTTTTTTTTTTTTTGCATTAGTAACTTGGCCTTTGACCCTGGATCTTTCACCCCATGACCCTAAAATTCCAGAGAGAATCACTGTCAGGTAGAACATGCATATATATTTACTAAGTTTCATGATGATACCTTGAGTCACTTTCGTGATATGGAGGAAGAAGTGAAATTTAGCACTTTCACTTGACCTTTGAACTTTGGGCAAGAAACTTCCCACAGAATCTCTATTGGGTAATACATGTATATATCAAGTTTCAAGAAAAATCTGGCAAGTACTGCATAAATGAGGGAAAAGTGAAATATTGAGGAGATGATCTTTACCTTTGACCCCTGACTTTTGAACCATGACCCCCACAATCCCTATAAATGATAACTGCTAGTCAGTACATGCATATGTACTAAGTTCCATTAAGATACCTTGAACCATTTGCAAGATATGGAGAAATAATGCCTCCGGCACCATGCACTTCGTGGCGGGGGCATGAAAAAAGTGAAAATTTAACATTTTCACTTGACCTCTGAGTCTCATTAGGATACCTCAGTTTTTTAGTTACACTGTCCACAAAATTCATTACGGACAGACGGACGGACGGACAACCCGAAAGCATAATGCCTACGGTGACACTTTGTTGCGGAGGTATAAAAAAAAAAAACGGTTTAATGTAAGAACGGGCAGGAACACAAGTTGAATTGCAATTTTATATGTTAATAGATTTAGTAAGTAGGCCTACTGTACATGTAGAGTGTAGTCAGCATGCAGAATAGTGTAGGCCTACTGTAGTAACTGTTTCATACTTGGGCCAAAGAATAAGAACTTTCACAAAACTTCAAGCTTCATGTTTACAAGAAAAAAAAATGGGATATAGTCATCAGGAATCACAACTTGAAATGAGATGGCATTATCATATTCTTTACACGTAATTTGCTTGGTTGTGGCCTATATCGTCACTGCTGGTTGAAAACCAGGTTTTAGGGTCGATTTTGGTGAAACTTATAAAATGTATACCATTTCATTTGTCTGATTTACTCTATCAGAACTACTTAAAAACTCGGTGAGGAATTTGTGTGTCAGTGTATGTGGGAGGAATGGAACGGTAGACGGAAGGGTGGGGCATGCAGTGACTACCTTGGAATATAGTAGCTGGATGTCAGGAACTCATGTAGGGGAACATTTTTGTCTTGTCATCATGGGTGAGATGGTAGCACAAAGGGACAAGCTGTGACTAGCACGACATAGCTGGACGTCCGAGGCTGATGTTGAACAAGCTTCTTCTCATTACGGGAAGTCTGGTAGTACAATGGGACACGTCGATATTCTGATGATGTTCGGACATCCAACGCTGTGACATGCAGAGATACAGATAATTTCTATATCTTGGACAGCAGGAGGGAGGGTAGTACAGTGGGACATGACGAAAGAAGATCTTGCTGTGTTGCTAAACCTCGCTGGCGATGAGATGCTAAGTCAACTTGACTTATGTATAGTTGAAGAGTAGTGTAGGGCAGGATGAGAATGGTCCATCGCTGGAGTCTGGTGACGACTCTTTGTTGTACTATCGCTTGAGAGGGATGGGGTGGTAGTACAAGGGACAAAATGATAACTGATGAAATTTGATGTCTCCTTTCAAAGCTGGTCGTTGGGCACGACGAAAGTGGCTACATCCGCGTCACCTAGGCTTCTCATACGCAGGATTCATCCTCGATGCCAGTGCTTCTCTCCTCCTGACTAGCTCCTTTTCATCCAATGGCAGCTCTCCAAATGGATCATGTGACCAGGTCACACAGCACAATGTTGCCATTCGGCAAAATGAGAGTATACCTCCAGTCTCTTTCTGGGCTATTTTTTTTTTTTTTTTGTCTTCTCTTCTGTGAGAACTCATGGTAAGATGATTTATAGATGTAGCCTTGACAACCACATTTTTTGATAAGTCATTCTTTTTTTTTTTTTCTCAATATCATTCAAAATGTTACTTGTTAGTACTTGTCGAATAATGATACGTGTCTTTTTTTACTTGTTAGTACTTGTCGAATAATGATACGTGTCTTTTGCAGTAGCTCAAGTAAATAAATATTCGCGTCAACATCAACCTCCATGGTAGTTCCAAAAAATAAATGGTTCTTAATTCATCCGCAATGTTCAAGTTGTAACTTTTTTTTCAAATCTTGCGTAGCAATTAGTCATGTTTTGAATCCCATCAGATAAAATACCTATACAGCGATGATCGCTATGGTTTCTTTCTGCACTTTATGAGGAGTCCTTGATGAATGCAATGAAATAGGGCTTCGAACACATGGGAAGTTCAGCGGTTATTTTGAATTCCATTACACGATAATGTCAGTCTTTATGGTCCGGCTCAACCAAAACTTGATACTTTGTTTGTTCGTTTGTGTGAACTTGTCGGCTTTTGATTACTTCGAAATTTCATAAGTTGGTAGTCCAGAAGGACGATAATACATACAAAGTCATATATTTAAATTCACGATAAATCTAATTCTCCTTGAAAAGAAGGAAATATATCGCAATATTTCCGTTTTTGGGTAGCCTTGATCTCGCCAATTGCTTGACAGGATGTGGTCATTTGAGTGGTCCTAGCGCGCAACTTGGTGTTGCCGCGTCGTGCAAAACGTCCACATATAAAATGCGCACAGTCGTGAGGAGAACCGTTCATTTGTTGTATGACTTCTATTCAGTATGAACTAGGATAATGTACTCGATCACGAGGATAAATCACTTACAAAGTTTTAAATGCGCATTGGTCCCTCTCCCATGGTCCGGCTCAACCAAAACTTGATACTTTGTTTGTTTGTTCGTTTGTGTGAGCTTGTTGGCTTTTGATTACTTCGAAATTTCCTAAGTTGGTAGTCCAGAAGGACGATAATACATACAAACAAAGTCATATATTTAAATTCACGATAAATCCAATTCTCCTCGAAGAGAAGGAAATATATCGCAATATTTCCGTTTTTGGGTAACCTTGATCTCGCCAACTGTTTGACAAGATTTGGTCATTTGAGCGGTCCTATAATAGCGCGCAACTTGGTGTCGCCGCGTCGTGCAAAATGTCCACATATAAAATTCGGACGACTATATCGCAATATTTCCAGTAAATTGATTGAAAAGTACACTAAGTAATCCTAAAGTGTCCTAAAATGCCACGTGGAGAGTATGCGCGTGGTATTCTAACTGGGAATCCGTGGTCCAGTAAGTTGGTCACTATACTAGATCAAATCGTACCAACTCGATGAAACTAATATTGTGATTGGTCTGTGCGAGGTTTGTGAAGTTTGTGAAGTTTGTGACAAGCCCCGCCCCGCTTATCACTGTGATGGACAACCTTGTATCTTCTCCACCTCCAAACAGAATTTAAGGAAGGTGATTATTAGCATTTTTTTTTCCGATTTAGAATACACTGAAATATTTTGAGTAGTGTTTTTGCCATATTCTTTTCTTCAGGATGTTGATGTTGTCAGCAACTTTTGGTTACCTTTACAAGTTTTCTTCCTCTGACCATCTCTACATGTCTGCGATCCCATTTTGCACTCGAGACGGGGAAATACAATGCCGGATTTCCAACTCTGAACACTTCGTAATTGAACATTGATGTGCTTCAGAACTCTTCCAAGGATTCTTTTTTCTTGATAGAGAAAAAATAGTGGATTTGCGGGAGTGCAAATATTCATACAAATATTCAACTGAATGTGAATGTGAAAGTGCTTGGCAGACTCTGGTTGAAGTGTAATATTGCATATCAAAGATTGTACAAGGCTTGTTAGTGTCAGACACGGAGTTCAAATGATTAAAATTTGCTTCTTTGGAGATTTGTGACGGTTAAAGAGCCCTGATTTAGTTTCCATACGCGATTATTATATTCGATGTGTTGAATATTTCAAATATAACCACTCGTTCTTTACAAACAGCATATATTTCAACTGCTCAAATGATCATATAGTTAATCAATAGCCCTTTGCCAATAATATTGGGTAGAATCGATCTCCTTGTTGCATTTTTCTTCTTCTTCTTCTTCTTCTTCTTGTATACTGTCCAACACCCCTTAGTAGGGGCCAACCGGACAGGGGGTGCGCTGGTGTTGTACGCGGAGAGAGAGAGAAGTGTGGGGTCTAGTTCCTTTGCTCCTGGATGTACTGTAGGATTGCTGCTTTGAAGGAGTCTTTGTTTGTGATGTTGGAGACTGTAGATGGGAGTGTGTTCCAGTCTGGAATTGTTCTTGGGATGAACGAATTTTGATAAAAGATCTTCGTCAAATTTAGTTTTAACAAATAGACTAAGCTAAGAAGCTTGGTCTGAATGATTTAAACAAATTTGTGACAAGCCCCACCCCGCTCGTCACTGTGATGGACAACATTGTATCTTTCCATCTCCAATTCAGTGGGAGAATCAGTTTGAGTTTGAGTGAAACTGAACGCAGATTTAGTTCTAAATCAATCTGTGGCTTTTATTTTGCCTTACCTTTCTCCGTTAATACCATGTCGTCTGCAGATGTTTTAAATGAGCAGCTTATAAGTAAGTTCAGGCACTGCGCACCTGCTAACTTTTAATTTCATCAAGTGAATCACACTTCCGGGTGTGAAAAATCGTCACCTTTATATAAAAGGGGGCACCACCGTGCCTTTGAGGAAATGAAGTGGCAAGTATATAGATTTGCTTTACCTCATCACTTTTGCAAAGCATTTTTTTCTTACCCTTTTGCACTTCAATTAGTTGCTTCGCATTTTTTAGTAGATCAGCGAAAGTGGAAAAATGCATGCAATCTACTTACCTGTTAACTGGAAATACGCAAATGATGCATTCTGGTTTTTGATTTAAATGTAATACTGCACATCGAAAAACCTGTTCGCAGCCTTTCAACTTGGATGATTGGAAGTAATTGCACTGGATTTTGGGAAATAGAGAACATCCTCGTTGTTTTCGATATACATTTCACACCTCTGAAAAAAAAAAGCAAAACGAAATTGTTATCCTTTAACGACTGATCATTTTTAATGATTTTTTCTATCAAAGGACTGATGCATTTTACCGAATATAATAATGAAGTTTTGCATCTCGTATCCTGAATGAGAACACATCTGCAGCCTCGTTGTCACATTGAAAATTTTTCCCAAAGTGATGATTTGTAATCTGTTTGAGGAGGCAAACCAGGGTTGTGACAAGCCCCGCCCCGCTTATCACTGTGATGGACAGCTTGTGTCTTTCATCTCCAACTGTAAGTGAGAAAACACCAATGTTGAGGCTAATTTTGAACATTGATAAGAGTAGAACTAGTGTTGCCATGCCTGATTGCATTGTTTTCCTGCACAACAGGGGTGGTATTCTGAGGTCTTATTCTTTTGAATCGTCTACAAGATACAATATGATTTCTTCGAATCATGTAATTGACGATTCTGTTTTATACTCATTGTGATGAATTTCAACTCTCGTAGCTAGGTTTGCAGACGTGACATTTCAAACGTTTTGAGAGCTTTTCGGATATGTCTTGCAGTCTCTTCCCCTTGACTTTTTTTTTTTTCAATAGAATGACAAGATTTCACAGGAGTAGAAAATGCAGAAATATACAAAGTACTCACCTCTATACACTCTAGCCACAAATGATATACAGACTTTGCTTGATTGGAGTTATTTGCACATAAATAGAGTTTGATTCTTTTGATTGTTGGTTGATGTATTAGCTTCGTTTTGCCTATACAGTTGGCCAATAAAGAAGTACCTTTCACAGTCAGCTTGTGTTACATAAACTTTCAGAGCAGACTATCAAGATTTTAAACAGTGATTCCAATTAAATCTGGATAATGTCACCAATAGCTATGTTATGGTTATTCATATCTCATCCAGACTCATGTTTATTTGCTGCATTCCAGTTGCAGTTCGCTGCACTCGATTACTGAGAAAATTTTGATTATAATATTGAAGTAACATCTTCCAATAATTTGATATCGTCAGTCAATACTACAGTGTGTGGTTCTCGTATTCAGAATACACATCTGCAGCCGCATTATCACAATGAATTCTCATGAAATTGATGATCATAAAGGGACATAATTTGCAATTTTTCTGAAGGAATGTGTGACAAGCCCCGCCCCAATTATCACTGTGATGGACAACCTTGTATCTTTCCATCTCCAATTTATAGTGAGGTTGTGATAAACGCTCTCAATTGATGTCAGGTCATTTTTTGAACATTGATTAGAATAAACCTTTTGTTGGTTCGCGCGACTGCATTTATTCCTGTCATTACTATCGTTGTTTGTAATACCTGAGATGCACAATAATTTGTTCAAAATATATTGGGCGATCCTGATTTAAACCTATCGTGATAAATTACGACCATTCCCAGATGACATCAAGTAGGTTTGTAGATGTCTCAATTTAAGCGCTTGTAAGAGCTTTTTGGATATATTTGTTTTCATTCCCTTCGTTTGCTTTCAAGGTTTTCTTTAGCAACTGTTTGAGAACGGGATTAGTGTGTTAGAAGAAAATGCAGAAATGTATACAAAATACTTACCTCTACACTGCAGCCACAGATGGTTTACAAACTTTGCTTGAATCAAACTGTTAGTATATTTGCATATTTAAGAATGGAGTCCATTTTATTCTTTTGTTTGTTGGTCGATGTGTTTGGTTCGTTTTGCCTACTGTAGTTGGGCAAAAACCTTTCACGAGTCAGCTTGGGTTACATTATTATGCACGAACTTGCTTAAAAATAGACTAATGATTTTAATCACTGTAACAAATAACTGGATAATATCACCAAATAAACATGATATGGTTTATATTCATACCCCCCCCCCCCCGGATTTCTGTTACTTTGCTGCGTTCCAACTGCATATCAATGCACTCGATAACATTACTGAGGACATTTTATTTATAATCACATCTAGCACGAGAATCTTCTAATAGTTTGTTAGTATCAATTTATAGAATAGTTGAAAGCAAAGTCTAAAAATCATCATATGGACTGCAGTGTGGCTTACTTCATCATCACCCTCAGCTCGTCGACAACGGCATCGATGGCAGGCCGATAGACGGGCGTGGAACTCCGGCAGGCGTCCCCGATGTCGGTCAGTTTTTTGTCGCCACTCGACATCCCCATGGCCCAGAGGAGTCGGCCGAGTTGGAAGACATCGCTGTGGACGCTCTTGGGCTGGTCGTGGAGGGCAACCTCAGGCGCGATGTGTCGATAGATCTCGCCTCGACGGTACCTGTCTTTGACGTGGTCGCAGAATCGGGTGAAGTTCTGATCGCTCCTAGAGGTTACCAGACCAAAGTCGATGATCTTGGCCCGCCATCGATGACCTGGGGAGAATCAGAAAGAACTGTCTTCAAATGGCACAAGTACACAGTGAAGTCCGAAGTCCGATGAGAAGAATTTCAAAATCTTTCCAGCTACACTAGAGACAGAACTTCTATTTTACCGTCATATTGTTTATCGTTTTTGCGAACG
The DNA here is from genome assembly GCF_964275005.1 of Diadema setosum. Taxonomy (NCBI): domain Eukaryota; kingdom Metazoa; phylum Echinodermata; class Echinoidea; order Diadematoida; family Diadematidae; genus Diadema; species Diadema setosum. Next base: position 1,834,782 of record NC_092695.1, on the reverse strand, counting down.
TTGTGGATTTTCCGAGCCAAAACAAGTCTGCAGATGCAGAAGTTTTGAAAGATTCCACGCCTCCATTTTTTTTTTCGCAGACTGAAAGCACTTTAATGTTTTTTTTTCCAGTTTCATTTTTCTAACATACTTTGAGAACAATGATGATAGTGGTGATGGTATTGCTTAACGATCCCTCTGTCGGAGAATGATATCACTGGTCACTTCTGCTAATAAATGACCGAATAAAATTTGTTTTACTATTTAAAAAAAAAGACAATAAAAGAAAGAAAGAAAAGAAAGGTGACTAACCTGTGGGTGGCATGTAGAGCAAGGCGTTGTCTCCCTTCAGGTCATTCATTAAGTATCCCTTATTATGAATGACCTGAACTCCACATGCCAGATCAAGGGCAATCTGTAGCCAATCGGCATGATGAACTGCTGGCACATGACCAGCAATTGCCTTCCCGACGGTAAACGTCTTGCCGGTCTTGGGGTCTCCTGTATAAGGGACAATGTACAGCAATGAATAAGAATCTTTGTCGATCCATGATGAAGAATGATTTTTTACACTGCTTGTTAATTGCAATGATTACCAATCAAGTTTTCTTAAGGTCTTCAATACAAGGGAATCGCTGATATAACTGCCACCATTACAACTAAAACAAGTGTAAGACAAGCTTCAGACAAGGAGAATAAATTTGATATTTATTAACTCCAAATTTCATGAAGATCTGTACACAAAAGGAATTCAAAAACGATTTTTGGAATGACTGAAAGGAGCAATGGATGAAAGAATGAAATCACTTGACGAATGAATGGATGATAAAGTGAAGACTCAGCGAGAGAATGAATGAATGAATGAATGAATGAATGAGTGAATGAATGGATACAGAACATGTAGACGGTCCAAAATGACAATAACAAACCCGTAGCTGCTTGGTATAGAAACTTAATAAAGAGAATCAAGGAAGTGCAAAGATTTATTTACCAACAAACTCCATCGCCAGACCCACGCAACCGACCCGGACCTCGAGGCAGCCAAGATATTGGGGAAAGAACTCCTCTCGACCGAACAAGTCCAGAAGAGAGGCTTCCCTAGCGATCTTCTGCACCTGATATACAAGGATGACAAGTAACAAACTGATTTATACCATAATGTCACGCAATGAATTAATATCTGTCACAGATTAAAGGATTTTTCCACCAAGATGCATGCACTATCTTTCTAAATATCCGTAATCTTTCTATTTCTATTGAGCAATTTGTTTATTTGTACATACTTTTCCTGCATAGTAAATGTTTGCATCAACTTTTTCAAGATTTCGACAGAAACTTGTACCACTGCAGAGAGTGCTGGTTACCTTGGCCTTCATTGCTCGAGGGCAGTCGGGTAGGATCATGATCTTCACGGCGATGGGTGTGCCAGAGGAGCGGTGGCGATGTAAGTACACGGTGCCGTAGCACCCGCTCCCCAAGATGGTCGGACCGCCCGAGACGGTGAATGGCTTCAGATCGGCCAGGTCCCACACGTATGTCGAAGGTAAGGATGATGATGATGATGTAGCACCGTTGCCCCTGGCAACGGCTCCACTTACTGCACCTTGCAGAGATGGTTCAGAAGGAGATCTAAAGAAAGCAAGGAGAAAACGTAGGCTACTTTTTGTATTCAGTCGTCAATTTCGGATTTTCTTCGAAGATTCTCCAGTTCTGCTTTATTACCATTCTAACGAAATTCATGAAGTGTTCCGGTACAAAGGACTACAATTATGCTATGTATACGTAGACATCGTCATTGATCGTATTTACAAGAAAGACTTATGTTAAGTGTAATCACTTCTTGTCGAAAGACAACTTATCATAACTATTGCATTCGTGTGTGTGTTTGTGTGTTCACACTTTCAATGTTTCTCAATTGTTTGAGTGTGGTCGTAGAGTTTGTTCATTAACTGATGCTTCACATGAAACAGTTTGAAAAATGTTAAGATTATTGAAGCGTATGTTGATTCTGATTCAGTAAAATGTTCATTGACAGAAATATTCAAAGTGTGTGTGTGTGTGTGTGTGTGTGTGTGTGTGTCCTCACAGAGAGGATTCGGTCTTTGATGTATGGAACCGCCAGACGATGGGGAAACCAGGGGGACTTGGTGAGGATGTAGACGAGGAGGAGGTGGAGGAGGAGGTGGAGGAGGAACTAAGAAGGGTGCTGGACTGAGATGTTTGAGGGATTTGAGATGACCTGATAATTTAAGAAATGTGTTATAGATACAGAAGTAAGTTTTGATTGCCTAGAATTTTGCTAAATTGTTTTCTAAAATGAATGTTTTGGCTGTTTGATCTCTCTGGAACTATTTTCTGCGATTGTTCAAAATAGTCTTTTGTGGTTGTCTGAAACAGAAAAGTTGTGATGGAGAAAAGATGTATATCAATTAAAAAAAAGGGGGGCGGCTGAACGCCTTAAGATATATTGGGAAAACATGAATCTAAGATATTTAATTACTGTTCAAGCAAATGATATTCAGAATAAGATAGGGTCGAAGGTGTGCAAAGAATCAATAAAAAAAATTACAGTGTTTTCTCACCATTTAGGCAAAGCAGAAGCGTCCACGAAACCACGAGAATCGTGACCCTAAATGAAGAGAATTAGATGAGAATGAATCGATGCACATTATCATATTTCTGGCATTGCATTAATCAAGAAGAAGCTACTTCAAAGCTTGCCACTGATATAAACTGCTCTAAGGGCACTTGCCACAAAAGACACAATAATTTGTTTTGCAGTATTAATACAGTATCTTAACTTAGGTAAACGACGAGTCGTTATTGGCTAAATATCTAAGACCTTACCTGTGCACGGTGAGAGGCACGGTTTATTTGCCTCCTGGCTTCAGCCAGTTCCGTCTCTAGGGTCTGCATCTTGTCTTGGAGTTGTCGAATCTTCTCCTCTGCCTCCATTGCCTGCTTACCCTTGTGCCAAGCTCTCTCATCGGCAGATCGAACATCTTCCTCCGCGATCTTCCTGATAATATGTTTCTTCAGCTCGACTTGCCCGCGCCTCGGCAAGTCTCGCCCTCTCCTCGGCTCGACTAGCCTTGGCTTCGGCGAATCTCGCCTTTTTCTCCGCCTGACTCGCCTCAGCCTCGGCGAATCTCGCTCGTAGCTCCTCGCGACTCGCCCTGTCTTCGGCAAGTCTCTCTCGCTCCGCCGCCTGACTCGCCTCAGCCTCGGCGAGTCTCGCCCTTTGCTCGGCCTGACTCGCCCTGTCTTCGGCAAGTCTCTCTCGCTCCGCCGCCTGACTCGCCTCAGCCTCGGTGAGTCTCGCCCTTTCCTCTGCCTGACCCGCCCTGTCTTCGGCAAGTCTCTCTCGCTCCATCGCCTGACTCGCCTCAGCCTCGGCAAGTCTCGCTCGTAGCTCCTTCCGACTCGCCCTGGCTTCGGCAAGTCTCACTCGCTCCGCCGCCTGACTGGCCTCAGCCTCGGCAAGTCTCTCTCGCTCAGCCGCCTGACTCGCCTCAGCCTCGGCAAGTCTCGCTCTCTCCTCGGCAAGTCCGAATTCCTCTTTTGCTCGTTCGGCTCTTCTTAAAGAGCCACTCGCCATTTTGGCAAGAGCGTTTAAAGCTCCTGCCTCGTGTTCTGCCATGAACAGTCGCCTCTTAGCAAGGTGTAGTTTGCCGTTCAGCTCCTAATATGGAAAAGGCAATGATATCTCTGTATTAATGTCCTGCAAATAGATGGGCAGTTTATAATTTGTATAGTTTTCTGGGTAAAAAGAGTATACAAATCTTGTTCTGCTTGGACGAAGACTAGATACAAATTAAAATTATAGAAACTCAGTTGATAAAGTTCTCCGAGAGCTTGAATTGATTTTGGTAAACGATTTTTTTTTTGTCTATGAGAAACTCAATTAGAGTGTTACACTTTTCAGTTTGCCGACGTTCATTATGAAATTTCTTATAGGTTCTATAGGTTTTGCGCTTTATAAATTGATATATTATTATTTTTTATTATTATTCATAAGAATTATTGTAGTTGATCGAGATTTACACAAGCCTACTTACCCCAAGCCGTTCCTTGTACTGTTCTATCTCCAAGGAATATCGCACGCTTTTAAGAAGCAGTTCTCCTGCAAGATATACGGCTGTTTGGCGTCCACGCGGCGAGGCCGAGCGGGAATCCATGGCAGGTTGTACGTCAGACTCAGACATACTGCGAATAGTAAAAAGTGTGTATCCTTTAAGTTCTATTAAAGAATCACCAACCTTTGATTTTGAAGGCTGATCCGTACGTCGTAGTAGGTTTTCCATTTATCCATGAGGAAATTACGTTGGACAATCAAATATTTCTTCTCTCTCTCTCTCTCTCTCTTTCTCTTGAAGGGTAAAGGATTTGCGCTCTCCGTGATTGGCTGCCGGTATTCTGCAAACTGATTCAGTTAAGGTTGACCTAAAGAGATGTTACTTAATGGAATAATTGTTTAAACGTCCACCCTCCGGCACCTCCAGTTAAAACTCCAGTGGGAGTATTCAGGAGGAACCTAACCAAGTACCAAGTACCATCTTCCTTGCCTAACATAGACGTCACACTGTTGTAGGCCTACTGTCAGTGTTATCAAAAATGCAACAATAGTACATTGGCAATATTCTAACTCTCGTAGTCTCCGGGTCCATGTTACGTGTATCTTCTATGTTTTAATGTTTTGAACGTCTGTCATGCAACCTTTTTTCTAACTGTTACAGATGTACTCGTGGTCATAATCTTTGCAAATCCCGATAGGTAAACCATAAGAATATGTTGTCTCTTTGACTGTTTAATTTCATTTTGGAATCCATAACTACTACTAGTAGACCATCAACTGGTAGACACCCTAGATTAATAGGCACTAGACTTCTAACAATGTTAGAATAGTCTCTAGAGAGGTCTAATTAGTAATAACTAGAATAGACGTCGACACTCTTGGGACGTGTACGTGCATTGCTGTAGTCAGGACAATGTAAACCAGGCAAATTTGAGTATCATACTTTCCCAGATATTCTTAAAGACGTTACCTTTTTCAATGTCTCTAACGCCATCATTAGCCATTTTTATGGCGATAACTATACACAGCCCTGTCGCTGTATACACAACGCCGTGCTTCGAACGGCGCGACGTCTGGGGGTGTTTCATCAACGCTTGTCAGCGCCGACAACTGTCGGCGCTGACCAATTTCAGCAAAATCCTTGGTTTTGATTGGCTGATATGCTCTGGTCACTGACTGTTACTATGGTGATTCAAGTTGTCAGCGCCGACAAACGTTGATGAAACACCCCCAGGTCGGGCTAACGATAGTCTAGCGACCGTGAGATCGAGAATGCACTGTGACTGTGAGTGTGTCATTACACTTAACACGGTTACATAGGCTATCGGCAAGTTATTGTCATGTCTCTACCAAACGTTAAACAAGTACACAAGATCTGTTACCAAAGAGTGATTATACACGCCCCTAATCTAGAACGGGATGCTTTTATTGTTACCCGCATCGAGTATAGGATCTAACAAGTTACAAGTCATTTTCTGGTCTTGTATATTTTGCACGTAGAACCTAACGTTACAGTATGCACTGCAGTGCTATACCGGTACACCGTCTTCAGTGTGATCATGGTGCTGTTGCATGATGAACCTTTCAGGTCGAATTACTGAAATATTCTTCTTTCTTTTTTGCCCAATTTTGGTCTGGGGCACTAAAAGAGCATAAACTAACCTGTTTGAGGTACGAAAGCACTCGATTTCCGTGACAAAGTGACAATAATTGACCGCAAGATCGTTCGAGAACCTTGCGATAAACATGTCAGGACGAAAAGAGAGTTGTTTGTTTACATGCCGGTATCACCATAGCTAGCTAGCGCGTAGCGCATAGCTGCACTAAGGCGCGCTGATGATGCGCGCGAGTCATGACACTTTCCCGTGTAAGTAGGCAGCAATTTAGATGGAGCATACTGCGCACAACGCGCATGAGTGCGCGGTCACCAGGGATGACCTCACAATTTATCTAGTAGCCATGGGAACTGAGGCAGAGAAAAACTACTCCGGGCGAAATCTGCTGCTGTAGGCCATAGAATTAGATACGGTGTACATCTGTCTTTGCAGCAATCGTAAGCTCTAAAGTATAGGTCTAGTTACCAAAGGGAGAGCTTAAAATAATTGGTCGGTTACCGTAGTAACTGCATTCAATGACGTCTTGTACCATAATTGCAAACTTTCTTATGAAACAGAGGCCCTTTGTTTCCCCCATTTTCTCGCGTAGGTCTCGCGTATAATTTTAAATTGGAGGGATGGCATTTTATCTTATTTCTTAGTAGGCCTAGGCCTACAGCTTGCTCCAACGTCTACCTGCATTATTTCCCTCTGTATCATTTTCACAGCACTGTCCTCAGCTTTTTATTTTTAAATCTCTCTCGTTGTTCAGAAAAACAAATCGGAAGCTGAAGCTATAGCATGAGTGTCTGGGAGTTCGACATCTACACAAGACAGGAGAGCATACTAGTAATTTAAGCTACATACCGCGATCCGTCATTACGTGTGACGTATACGAGTAACATTATATCCATATTTGATATGCTATGTACTTTCCTGGACAGGTTTCACAAATTATCATGAATTAATGGAAGTTACAATAATTGAATTCAATATCCCATGTCATATCTGCAAGGAAGCCAATCAGTTGCTTTTAAATCTAATTCAGGCGTTTATAATTCAGTGCAGTTATACGGCTGGCTAGTCTATCCTATCACTGCAGGCCTAGTTTTTTTTTTTCCTTCACCTTAGTATATTACTTCCTCAAAGGGGTGAAATGTATTTTAGGCCGATTTGAATACATTTGCATCATCAGTATTATATAGTGGCCTAAAGCACGGCATTGCTAAGTAATCCACTGCCTATGGTCCCTTACAAAAAAAAAAAACAAAAACAAAAACAAAAAAAAACAGCGGGAATTTTATACAACAAGCATTAATTCCTTATGCAAACACCTTGAGGTCGATCCGAATACTCGATCCTACCTTTAGCTCCTTTCGTAGCCGCCACTAGTACGATCACCTGTTCTCATTTCGGTCACGTGACCACTGTAAGCGAGAATGAAGGAATATGCATGCGCTCCTAAGCTCTCTTCTTTGTCTTTCTTCTTTTTCAAATAGTGTTCGATTCACTTGAAATCCAATTGTATTATATTAACATGATTTAGCAATGAAGGAAGGGACATAATCAATGTATAACAAATTCTAAAGGGAAGGGAGACTGATTGGATTGTTTTCTCCATTCGGCTTGCCACACATAATTTCTTGCATGACGTCCGGAAATGATGTACACACAGTGGCGGATCCAGAGGGGGACGCACCGGGCTCGCGTCCCCTCTTTATTATTATTTTTTTTAACAAAAGAAATACAAAGAAAAAATTTTGTAAAGGTGCCTCGATTCCCTTTACGGAATTCCAGCTGGATCCGCCCTTGACACATTTACAAGGAACATAATTGTTCGTCCTAACAACCTCGTACCGTCAACTTTTGTCTCACCTGCTTCACGCAACGGAAGTGTTCTCGTGTAAGCTGTCAGTAGACACAATATGTGGGTGTCGGAGTCACAGGTAAACTTTCGTTTGGATGATATCCTTATACACGATAAAATCAACGCATTATCAAGAAATCTGTAAATTTTGCATTTTGAGTATGTGTGTGTGTGTGTGTGTGTGTGTGAATCAAACATCACATTTTACAGGGGCCGCGGGAACCGTTTCTTTCTTTCTTTCTTTTTTCTTTGGAGGGGGGGGGGAGCTTGCTCGTAAGAAAAAGAAAGAAAAAAAATCGGGGGAAAATCCAAACACCAATGATTTTTTTTTTTTTTTTAAGAAGTCTTAGATCCTTCCCGTCTCGGCGCGTTGCCATTTATCTCGACACACTCACGGCCCCATCCCCACCCCCCCCCCAAAAAAAAGAAGAAAAACCCTGCGACATCTCATGAAACGGACACTCTTGGGTTAGGTAGTACAATAATAAATATACTGGATGGATCATTAAAAAGAAATACATTGTATATTGATCCGGAGGTCAAACCAACTTCAGTACGTCGGTATGTATATACAGTGATTTAAATTACGAATAATTTTTCACTGGACCTAGTAAGAAACTAATCAACTGACTGGTTCCTGTTTAAAAATACATTTTCATACCTGTGGAATCAATTAGCATGCACATACACATGGCGTTTCTGTGTCGGTCAAACCATGTACAAGCTTTCGGCTGTCGGGCATTGCTTTAATAAAAAAAAATAGGGTCCCATATTCAGATTTCACTATGCGTTCCTCATTTGCTGGCGGATATGAATAACTTTGTATCCCCTGTCCCCGTAGAAGAGAATGATTCACACTGCATGATTTCGGCTAAAACCGGATCCTGCACTTTCATAGGAAAATATGAAAATGTTATACTTCCTAAGAATATTATGGACCCCATCCTAACTTACAGCCTTGAGTTAATTCATCCAACCACTACCAATTTTTTCTTTTTCTACTTCTTCTTCTCCTCCTCCTCCTCCTTCCTTAATTCCTTTTCTCATATTTTTAACCTCTTTACGGGAATCCGCCTGCAATTGGACTTGGTTGTATAATACTTCTGGATCTGGGAAAGAAGATGGTATTTGTGTACATACTTTTGACCGTCGGGGTGCATGTGCCATTTCTATTTATCCCCTGTCGCAAAGAAATATTTTCCCAACACGTTTGGCTAAAATTTGACCATGCGTTTAAAAACCGAAGTTCATAGAATATATTGTATGCTTTCGGAACAAGTTCCTCCAAATGTATGTCTGGATTGAGTGAATTTAGTATAATAATATCGGTAGAACAAATCAGTGAAAGTTTGCTGAAAATAGGACAATCCGTCAAGAGTTGACTTTTTAAAGCTTGTCTAGTGCCGCCATTGCTGTCATGGATGAGAAGACTACGACAGTTTCTAACATCATTGTAGGACGATATAAAGAAAATATGAACATAGTTTCATGTTATTTCTATATTTCTAGCAAAATGAAAAAGCACTTGACTTTCTGAAAGTAGAGGGAATAATACTACAGAATGTACTTTTCATCCCCCCAACAAAAAAAAAAAAAAATAATAAATAAACTGATGTAGTCTTCTTATCCAGCGATGGTGGCCCTGAAACTTTACAATTTCCTAACTTTTGAATGGATTCCCCTCAACTTTACTGAAGCATTCAGGTAATATTGCTGCATTCTCTCAATCCGTACATAGTATTTGGATGAACTTGTCCTAGTTTACATGGACGACATCAGCTGAAGAATGACCAACAATGCAAAACAGACAAGTGGCTAGAGTTTGATGTGCCCGGATATATTTTAAAGACGGTGTAAGGAAAATGGTGAGACTAGTAGGAGGAATTGGTAGGACAGAGGGACATTACAAGAATGCATGGTTCTCCTTATAGGTCTATAGTCCAATATCTTGGCAATGTGTGATGATAGCTTCACATAATTGGCAAAATATGAAAATGACAGGTTTGTCACAAATGAGCTGAATGTTCACTTTCCTTGAACTATGTTTAATTGGATGGATGGCTTTACTTCCTATAAAGAGTGCAGGTATTTGGGGATTTGAGGATCTTCACTTGACTTTTGACCCTCTTATAAGTCTACGCATTGAGTAACTTTCAAGGTATGGAGAAAAAGTATTATTTCAGTATCAAATAGTATTTTTTTTTTTTTTTGCATTTTAACTTGGCCTTTGACCCTGGATCTACCTATGACCCTAAAATTCCAGAGAGAATCACTGTCAGGTAGAATATGCATAAATATGTACTAAGTTTCATGATGATACCTTGAGTCACTTTCGTGATATGGAGGAAGAAGTGAAATTTAGCACTTTCACTTGACCTTTGACCTTTGGGCAAGAAACTTCCCACAGAATCTCTATTGGGTAATACATGTATATATCAAGTTTCAAGAAAAATCTGGCAAGTACTGCATAAATGAGGAAAAAATGAAATATTGAGGAGCTGATCTTTACCTTTGACCCCTGACTTTTGAACCATGACCCCCACAATCCCTATAGATGATAACTGCTAGTCAGTACATGCATATGTACTAAGTTCCATTAAGATACCTTGAACCATTTGCAAGATATGGAGAAATAATGCCTCTGGCACCATGCACTTCGTGGCGGAGGCATAAAAAGTGAAATTTTAACATTTTCACTTGACCTCTGAGTCTCATTAGGATACCTCAGTTTTTTAGTTACACTGTCCACAAAATTCATTACGGACAGACGGACGGACGGACAACCCGAAAGCATAATGCCTCCGGCGACACTTCGTGGCGGAGGTATAAAAAAAAAGGTTTAATGTAAGAACGGGCAGGAACACAAGTTGAATTGCAATTTTATATGTTAATAGATTTAGTAAGTAGGCCTACTGTACATGTAGAGTGTAGTCAGCAAGCAGAATAGTGTAGGCTTGCTGTAGTTACTGTTTCATACTTGGGCCAAAGAATAAGAACTTTCACAAAACGTCAAGCTTCATGTTTACAAGAAAAAATACAGTCATCAGGAATCACAACTTGAAATGAGATGGCATTATCATATTCATGTACACGTAATTTGCTTGGTTGTGGCCTATATCGTTACTGCTGGTTGAAAACATGAATTTAAAATGTCCTTCCTTTTTTTTTTAAGGTTTTAGGGTCGAGTTTGGTGAAACTTATAAAATGTATACCATTTCATTTGTCTGATTTACTCTATCAGAACTACTTAAAAACTCGGTGAGGAATTTGTGTGTCAGTGCATGTGGGAGGAATGGAACGGTAGACGGAAGGGTGGGGCATGCAGTGACTACCTTGGAATAGCTGGATGTCAGGAACTCATGTAGGGGAACATTTTTGGCTTGTCATCATGGGTGAGATGGTAGTACAAAGGGACAAGCTGTGACGTGACTAGCACGACATATATAGCTGGACGTCCAAGGCTGATGTTGAACAAGCTTCGTTTCATTACGGGAAGTCTGGTAGTACAATGGGACATGTCGATATTCTGATGATGTTCGGACATCCAACGCTGTGACATGCAGAGATAGAGATAATTTCTATATCTTGGATAGCAGGAGGGAGGGTAGTACAGTGGGACATGACGAAAGAAGATCTTGCTGTGTTGCTAAACCTCGCTGGAGATGAGATGCTAAGTCAACTTGACTTATGTATAGTTGAAGAGTAGTGTAGGGCAGGATGAGAATGGTCCATCGCTGGAGTCTGGTGACGACTCTTTGTTGTACTATCGCTTGAGAGGGATGGGGTGGTAGTACAAGGGGCAAAATGATAATTGATGAAATTTGATGTCTCCTTTCAAAGCTGGTCGTTGGGCACGACGAAAGTGGCTACATCCGCGTCACCTAGGCTTCTCATACGCAGGATTCATCCTCGATGCCAGTGCTTCTCTCCTCCTGACTAGCTCCTTTTCATCCAATGGCAGCTCTCCAATATGGATCATGTGACCAGGTCACACAGCACAATGTTGCCATTCGGCAAAATAAGAGTATACCTCCAGTCTCTTTCTGGGCTATTTTTTATTTTTTTTTTGTCTTCTCTTCTGTGAGAACTCATGGTAAGATGATTTATAGATGTAGCCTTGACAACCACATCTTTTGATAAGTCATTCTTTTTTTTTCTCAATATCATTCAAACTGTTACTTGTTAGTACTTGTCGAATAATGATACGTGTCTTTTGCAGTAGCTCAAGTAAATAAATATTCGCGTCAACATCAACCTCCATGGTAGTTCCAAAAAATAAATGAATCTTAATTCATCCGCAATGTTCAAGTTGTGGTAACTTTTTTTTTTTTTCAAATCTTGCGTAGCAATTAGTCATGTTTTGAATCCCATCAGATAAAATACATATACAGCGATGATCGCTATGGTTTCTTCCTGCACTTTATGAGGAGTCCTTGATGAATGCAATGAAATAGAGCTTCGAACACATGGGAAGTTCAGCGGTTATTTTGAATTCCATTACATGATAATGTCAGTCTTTATGGTCCGGCTCAACCAAAACTTGCTACTGTGTTTGTTCGTTTGTGTGAACTTGTCGGCGTTTGATTACTTCGAAATTTCGTAAGTTGGTAGTCCAGAAGGACGATAATACATACAAAGTCATATATTTAAATTCACGATAAATCGAATTCTCCTTGAAAAGAAGGAAATATATCGCATTACAATGTATTTCCGTTTTTGGGTAGCCTTGATCTCGCCAATTGCTTGACAGGATGTGGTCATTTGAGTGGTCCTAGCGCGCAACTTGGTGTCGCCGCGTCGTGCAAAAAGTCCACATATAAAATGCGCACAGTCGTGAGGAGATACCTCTATTCAGTATGAACTAGGATAATGTACTCGATCACGAGGATAAATCACTTACAAAGTTTCAAATGCGCATTGGTCCCTCTCCCATGGTCCGGCTCAACCAAAACTTGATACTTTGTTTGTTCGATTGTATGAACTTATTGGCTTTTGATTACTTCGAAATGTTGGTAGTCCAGAAGGACGATAATACATACAAACAAAGTCATATTTAAATTCACGATAAATCAAATTCTCCTCGAAAAGAAGGAAATATATCGCAATATTTCCGTTTTTGGGTAACCTTGATCTCGCCAATTGTTTGACAAGATGTGGTCATTTGAGTGGTCCTAGCGCGCAACTTGGTGTCGCCGCGTCGTGCAAAACGTCCACATATAAAATTCGGACGACTATATCGCAATATTTCCAGTAAATTGATTGAATAGTACACTAAGTAATCCTAAAGTGTCCTAAAATGCCACGTGGAGTGTATGCGCGTGGTATTCTAACTGGGAATACGTGGTCCGGTAAGTTGGTCACTATACTAGATCAAATCGTACCAACTCGATGAAACTAATATTATGATTGGTCTGTGCGAGGTTTGTGAAGTTTGTGAAGTTTGTGACAAGCCCCGCCCCGCTTATCACTGTGATGGACAACCTTGTATCTTCTCCACCTCCAAACAGAATTTAAGGAAGGTGATTATTCGCATTTTTTTTTTCCGATTTAGAATACACTCAAATATTTTGAGTAGTGTTTTTGCCATATTCTTTTCTTCACGATGTTGATGTTGTTAGCAACTTTTGGTTACCTTTACAAGTTTTCTTCCTCTGACCATCTCTACATGTCTGCGATCCCATTTTGCACTCGAGACGGGGAAATACAATGCCGGATTTCCAACTCTGAACACTTCGTAATTGAACATTGCTGTGCTTCAAAACTCTTCCAAGGATTCTTTTTTCTTGATAGAGAAAAAATAGTGGATTTGCGGGAGTGCAAATACTCATACAATTATTCAACTGAATGTGAATGTGAAAGTGCTTGGCAGACTCTGGTTGAAGTGCAATATTGCATATAAAGATTGTACAAAGCTTGTTAGTGTTAGACACGGAGTTCAAATGGTTAAAATTTGCTCCTTTGGAGATTTGTGACTGTTAAAGAGCCCTGATTTAGTTTCCATACGCGATTATTATATTCGATGTGTTGAATATTTCAAATATAACCACCCGTTCTTTACAAACAGCATATATTTCAACTGCTCAAATGATCATAGTTAATCAATAGCCCTTTGCCAATAATATTGGGTAGAATCGATCTCCTTGTTCAGTTGTTGCATTTTTCTTCTTCTTCTTCTTCTTGTATACTGTCCAACACCCCTTAGTAGGGGCCAACCGGACAGGGGGTGCGCTGGTGTTGTACGCGGAGAGAGAGAAGTGTGGGGTCTAGTTGCTTTGCTCCTGGATGTACTGTGGGATTGCTGCTTTGAAGGAGTCTTTGTTTGTGATGTTGGAGACTGTCGATGGGAGTGTGTTCCAGTCTGGAATTGTTCTTGGGATGAACGAATTTTGATAAAAGATCTTCGTCAAATTTAGTTTTAACAAATAGACTAAGCTAAGAGGCGTGGTCTGAATGATTTAAACAAATTTGTGACAAGCCCCACCCCGCTCGACACTGTGATGGACAACCTTGTATCTTTCCATCTCCAATTCAGTGGGAGCATCAGTTTGAGTTTGAGTGAAACTGAACACAGATTTAGTTCTAAATCAATTTGTGGATTTTATTTTGCCTTACTTTTCTCCCTTCATACCATGTCGTCTGCAGATGTTTTAAATGAGCAGCTTATAAGTTCAGACGCTGCGCATCTGCTAACTTTTAATTTCATCAAGTGAATCACACTTCCGGGTTTGAAGAATCGTCAGCTTGATATAAAAGAGGGCACCACCGTGCCTTTGAGGAAATGAACAGGTAAGTATCTAGATTTGCATTGTTTCATCACTTTTGCAAAGCATTTTTGTTTCTTACCCTTTTGCACTTCAATTAATTGCTTCGCAGTTTGAAATAATTAGTAGATCAGCGAAAGTGGAAAAATGCATGCAATCTACTTAACCTGTTCACTGGAAATACGCAAAATGATGCATTCTGGTTTTCATTTAAATGTAATACTACACATCGAAAAACCTTTTCGCAGCCTTTCAACTTGGATGATTGGAAGTAATTGCACTGAATTTTGGGAAATAGAGAACATCCTCGTTGTAATTGTTTTCCTATAACGATTGATCAGTTTTAATGATTTTTTTCTATCAAAGGACTGATGCATTTTACCGAATATTATATGTTTTGCATCTCGTATGCTGAATGAGAACACATCTGCAGCCTCGTTATCACATTGACAATTTTTCCCAAAGTGATGATTTGTAATCTGTTTGAGGAGGCAAACCAGGGTTGTGACAAGCCCCGCCCCGCTTATCACTGTGAGGGACAACCTTGTGTCTTTCATCTCCAACTGTAAGCGAGAGAACACCAATGTTGAGGCTAATTTTGAACATTGATAAGAGTAGAACTAGCGTTGTCATGCCTGATTGCATTGTTTTCCTGCACAGCAGGGGTGGTATTCTGAGGTCGTATTCTTTTGAGTCGTCTGCAAGATACATTATGATTTCTTCGAATCATATATTTGACGATTCTGTTTTACTCTCATTGTGATGAATTTCAACTCTCGTAGCTAGGTTTGCAGACGTGTCAATTCAAACATTTTTAGAGCTTTTCGGATATCTTGCAGTCTCTTTCCTTTGACTTCTTTTTTTCAATAGAATGACAAGATTTCACAGTAGTAGAAAATACAGAAATATATACAAAATACTTACCTCTATACACTCTAGCCACAAATGATATACAGACATTGCTTGAGTGGAGTTATTTGCACATAAATAGACTTTGATTCTTTGATTGCTGGTTGATGTATTTTAGCTTCCTTTTGCCTATAGTTGGCCAATAAGGAAGTACCTTTCACAGTCAGCTTGTGTTACATAAATTTTCATAGCAGACTAAAGATTTTAAGCAGTGATTCCAATTAAATCTTGATAATGTCACCAATAGCCATGTTATGGTTATTCATATCTCATCCAGACTCATGTTTATTTGCTGCATTCCAGTTGCAGTTCATTGCACTCGATTACTGAGAAAATTTTGATTATAATATTGAAGTAACATCTTCCAATAATTTGATATCGTCAGTCAATACTACAGTGTGTGGTTCTCGTATTCAGAATACACATCTGCAGCCGCATTATCACAATGAATTCTCATGAAATTGATGATCATAAAGGGACATAATTTGCAATTTTTCTGAAGGAATGTGTGACAAGCCCCGCCCCAATTATCACTGTGATGGACAGCTTGTGTCTTTCATCTCCAACTGTAAGTGAGAAAACACCAATGTTGAGGCTAATTTTGAACATTGATAAGAGTAGAACTAGTGTTGCCATGCCTGATTGCATTGTTTTCCTGCACAACAGGGGTGGTATTCTGAGGTCTTATTCTTTTGAATCGTCTACAAGATACAATATGATTTCTTCGAATCATGTAATTGACGATTCTGTTTTATACTCATTGTGATGAATTTCAACTCTCGTAGCTAGGTTTGCAGACGTGACATTTCAAACGTTTTGAGAGCTTTTCGGATATGTCTTGCAGTCTCTTCCCCTTGACTTTTTTTTTTTTCAATAGAATGACAAGATTTCACAGGAGTAGAAAATGCAGAAATATACAAAGTACTCACCTCTATACACTCTAGCCACAAATGATATACAGACTTTGCTTGATTGGAGTTATTTGCACATAAATAGAGTTTGATTCTTTTGATTGTTGGTTGATGTATTAGCTTCGTTTTGCCTATACAGTTGGCCAATAAAGAAGTACCTTTCACAGTCAGCTTGTGTTACATAAACTTTCAGAGCAGACTATCAAGATTTTAAACAGTGATTCCAATTAAATCTGGATAATGTCACCAATAGCTATGTTATGGTTATTCATATCTCATCCAGACTCATGTTTATTTGCTGCATTCCAGTTGCAGTTCGCTGCACTCGATTACTGAGAAAATTTTGATTACAACATTGAAGTAACATCTTCCAATAATTTGATATCGTCAGTCAATACTACGGTGTGTGACTCTCGCATCCTGAAACACACATCTGCAGCCGGATTATCACAATGAATTTTTTATCAAAGTCATGATTATGAAAGGACATAATTTGCAATCTTTCTGAAGGAATGTGCGACAAGCCCCGCCCCGCTTATCACTGTGATGGACAACCTTGTATTTTTCCATCTCCAATTTCTAGTGAGGTTGTGATAAACGCTCTCAAATGTTAAGGTCATTTTTTTTTTTTTAACATTGATTAGAGTAGACCTTTTGTTGGTTTGCGTGACTACATTTATTCCTGTCATTACTATTTTTCTTTGGAATACCTGAGATGCAAAATAATTTCTTCAAATTATATTGGGCGATCCCGATTTAAACCCATCGTGATGAATTCAGACCATTCCCGGATGACATCAAGTAGGTTTGTAGATGTCTCAATTTAAGCGCTTGTAAGAGCTTTTTTGATATATTTGTTTTCATTCTCTTCGTTTGCTTTCAAGGTTTTCTATAGTAACTGTTTGAGAACGGGATTAGTATGTTAGGAGAAAATGCAGAAATATATACAAAATACTTACCTCTACACTGCAGCCATAAATGATTTACAAACTTTGCTTGAATCGAACTTTTAGTATATCATTTGCATATTTAAGAATGGAGTCCATTTTATTCTTTTGTTTGTTGTTCGATGTGTTTGGTTCGTTTTGCCTAGTTGGGCAAAAACCTTTCACGAGTCAGCTTGGGTTACATTATTATGCACGAACTTGCTTAAAAATAGACTAATGATTTTAATCACTGTAACAAATGATAACTGGATAATATCACCAAATAAACATGATATGGTTTATATTCATACCCCCCCCCCGGATTTCTGTTACTTTGCTGCGTTCCAACTGCATATCAATGCACTCGATAACATTACTGAGGACATTTTGTTTATAATCACATCTAGCACGAGAATCTTCTAATATTTTGTTAGTATCAGTTTATAGAATAGTTGAAAGCAAAGTCTGAAAATCATCATATGGACTGCAGTGTGGCTTACTTCATCATCACCCTCAGCTCGTCGACAACGGCATCGATGGCAGGCCGATAGACGGGCGTGGAACTCCGGCAGGCGTCCCCGATGTCGGTCAGTTCTTTGTCGCCACTCGACATCCCCATGGCCCAGAGGAGTCGGCCGAGTTGGAAGACATCGCTGTGGACGCTCTTGGGCTGGTCGTGGAGGGCAACCTCAGGCGCGATGTGTCGATAGATCTCGCCTCGACGGTACCTGTCTTTGACGTGGTCGCAGAATCGGGTGAAGTTCTGATCGCTCCTAGAGGTTACCAGACCAAAGTCGATGATCTTGGCCCGCCATCGATGACCTGGGGAGAATCAGAAAGAACTGTCTTCAAATGGCACAAGTACACAGTGAAGTCCGAAGTCCGATGAGAAGAATTTCAAAATTTTTCCAGCTACACTAGAGACAGAATTTCATTTTACCGTCATATTGTTTATCGTTTTTTCGAACGTTGTGGATTTTCCGAGCAAAAACAAGTCTGCAGATGCAGCAGTTTTGAAAGATTCCACGCCTCCATTTTTTTTTTTTCGCAGACTGAAAGCACTTCAATTCTTTTTCTTTTTTTTTTTGCAGTTTCATTTTTCTAACATACTTTGAGAACAATGATGATAGGGGTGATGGTATTGCTTAACGATCCCTCTGTCGGAGAATGATATCACTGGTCACTTCTGCTAATAAATGACAGAATAAAATTTGTTTTACTAAAAAAAGAAAAAAAGAGAGACAAAAAAAAAGAAAGAAAGGAAAAAAAGGTGACTAACCTGTGGGTGGCATGTAGAGCAAGGCGTTGTCTCCCTTCAGGTCATTCATTAAGTATCCCTTATTATGAATGACCTGAACTCCACATGCCAGATCAAGGGCAATCTGTAGCCAGTCGGCATGATATACAGCTGGCACATGACCAGCAATTGCCTTCCCGACGGTAAACGTCTTGCCGGTCTTGGGGTCTCCTGTATAAGGGACAATGTACAGCAATGAATAAGAATCTTTGTCGATCCATGATGAAGAATGATTTTTTACACTGCTTGTTTATTGCAATGATTACCAATCAAGTTTTCTTAAGGTCTTCAATACAAAGGAATCGCTGATATAACTGCCACCATTACAACTAAAACAATTCGTAAGACAAGCTTCAGACAAGGAGAATAAATTTGATATTTATTAACTCCAAATTTCATGAAGATCTGTACAGAAAAGGAATTTTTGGAATGACTGAAAGGAGCAATGGATGAAAGAATGAAATCACTTGACGAATGAATGGATGATAAAGTGAAGACTCAGCGAGAGAATGAATGAATGAATGAATGAATGAATGAATGAATGAGTGAATGAATGGATACAGAACATGTAGACGGTCCAAAATGACAATAATAAACCCGTAGCTGCTAGGTACAGAAACTTAATAAAGAGAATTTAGGACGTGCAAAGATTTATTTACCAACAAACTCCATCGCCAGACCCACGCAACCGACCCGGATCTCGAGGCAGCCAAGATATTGGGGAAAGAACTCCTCTCGACCGAACAAGTCCAGAAGAGAGGCTTCCCTAGCGATCTTCTGCACCTGATATACAAGGATGACAAGTAACAAACTGATTTATACCATAATGTCACGCAATGAATTAATGTCTGTCACAGTTTAAAGGATCTTCCACCAAGATGCATGCACTATCTTTCTAAATATCCGTAATCTTTCTATTTCTATTGAGCAATTTGTTTATTTGTATATACTTTTCCTGCATAGTAGATGTTTATATAAACTTTTTCAAGATTTCGACAGAAAATTGTACCACTGTGGAGAGTGCTGGTTACCTTGGCCTTCATTGCCCGGGGACAGTCGGGTAGGATCATGGTCTTCACGGCGATGGGTGTGCCGGAGGAGCGGTGGCGATGTAAGTACACGGTGCCGTAGCATCCGCTCCCCAAGATGGTCGGACCACCCGAGACGGTGAATGGCTTCAGATCGGCCAGGTCCCACACGTATGTCGAAGGTAAGGATGATGATGCACCTTTGCCCCTGGCAACGGCTCCACTTACTGCACCTTGCAGAGATGGTCTAGAAGGAGATCTAAAGAAAACAAGGAGAAAACGTTGGCTACTTTTTGTATTCAATTGTTAATTTCGGATTTTCTACGAGGATTCTCCAGTTCTGCTTTATTACCATTCTAACAAAATTCATGAAGTGCTCCGGTACTAAGGACTATATGCTATGTATACGTTAACATCGTCATTGATCGTATTTACTAGAAAGACTGATGCTAAGTGTAATCACTTCTTGTCGAAAGACAACTCATAAGTATTGCATCCGTGTGTGTGTGTTTGTGTGTTCACACTTTCAATGTTTCTCAATTGTTTCAGTGTGGTCGTAGAGTTTGTTCATTAACTGATGCTTCACACGAAACAGTTTGAAAAATGTTAAGATTATTGAAGCGTATGTTGATTCTGATTCAGTAAAATGTTCATTGACAGAAATATTCAAGGTGCTGTGTGTGTGTGTGTGTGTGTGTGTGTGTGTGTCCTTACAGAGAGGATTCGGTCTTTGATGTATGGAACCGCCAGACGATGGGGAAACCAGGGGGTCTTGGTGAGGATGTAGACGAGGAGGAGGTGGAGGAGGAGGTTGACGAAGAGTTAAGAAGGGTGCTGGACTGAGATGTTTGAGGGGTTTGAGATGACCTGATAATTTAAGAAATGTGTTATAGATACAGAAGTAAGTTTTGATTGCCTAGAATTTTGCTAAATTGTTTTCTAAAATGAATGTTTTGGCTGTTTGATCTCTCTTGAACTATTTTCTGCGATTGTTCAAATAGTCTTTTGTGGTTGTCTGAAACAGAGAAAAGTTGTGATGGAGAAAAGATGTATATCAATAAATAGAAAGAAAAAAAGAAGAGGCGGCTGAACGCCTTGAGATATTGGGAAAACATGAATCTAAGATATTTGATTACTGTTCAAGCAAATGATATTCAGAATAAGATAGGGTCGAAGGTGTGCAAAGAATCAATAAAAAGTTACAGTGTTTTCTCACCATTTAGGCAAAGCAGAAGCGTCCACGAAACCACGAGAATAGTGACCCTAAATGAAGAGAATTAGATGAGAATGAATCGATGCACATTATCATACTTCTGGCATTGCATTGATTAAGAAGAAGCTACTTCAAAGCTTGCCACTGATATAAACTGCTCTAAGGGGACTGGCCACAAAAGACACAATAATTTGTTATGCAGTATTAATACAGTATCTTAACTTAGGCAAACGATGAGTCGTTATTGGCTAAATATCAAAGACCTTACCTGTGCACGGTGAGAGGCAAGGTTTATTTGCCTCCTGGCTTCAGCCAGTTCCGTCTCTAGGGTCTGCATCTTGTCTTGGAGTCGTCGAATCTTCTCCTCTGCCTCCATTGCCTGCTTGCCCTTCTGCCAAGCTCTCTTATCGGCAGATCGAACATCTTCCTCGGCGATCTTCCTCCCTTCTTCAGCTCGACTTGCCCGCGCCTCGGCAAGTCTCGCCCTCTCCTCGGCTCGACTAGCCTTGGCTTCGGCGAATCTCGCCCTTTTCTCCGCCTGACTCGCCTCAGCCTCGGCGAATCTCGCTCGTAGCTCCTCGCGACTCGCCCTGTCTTCGGCAAGTCTCTCTCGCTCCGCCGCCTGACTCGCCTCAGCCTCGGCGAGTCTCGCCCTTTCCTCGGCCTGACTCGCCCTGTCTTCGGCAAGTCTCTCTCGCTCCACCGCCTGACTCGCCTCAGCCTCGGTGAGTCTCGCCCTTTCCTCGGCCTGACCCGCCCTGTCTTCGGCAAGTCTCTCTCGCTCCATCGCCTGACTCGCCTCAGCCTCGGCAAGTCTCGCCCGTAGCTCCTCCCGACTCGCCCTGGCTTCGGCAAGTCTCACTCGCTCCGCCGCCTGACTGGCCTCAGCCTCGGCAAGTCTCTCTCGCTCAGCCGCCTGACTTGCCTCAGCCTTGGCAAGTCTCGCTCTCTCCTCGGCAAGTCCGAATTCCTCTTCTGCTCGTTCGGCTCTTCTTAAAGAGCTACACGCCATTTTGGCAAGAGCGTTTAAAGCTTCTGCCTCGTGTTCTGCCATGAACAGTCGCCTCTCAGCAAGGTGTAGTTTGCCGTTCAGCTCCTAATATGGAAAAGGCAATGATATCTCTGTATTAATGTCCTGCAAATAGATGGGCAGTTTATAATTTGTATAGTTTTCTGGGTAAAAAGAGTATACAAATCTTGTTCTGCTTGGACGAAGACTAGATACAAAATAAAATTATAGAAACCCAGTTGATAAAGTTCTCCGGGAGCTTGAATTGATTTTGGTAAATGATTTTTTTTTTCCCTATGAGAAACTCAATTAGAGTGTTACACGTTTCAGTTTGCCAACGTTCATTATGAAATTTCTTATAGGTTCTATAGATTTTGCGCTTTATAAATTGATATATTATTATTTATCATTATTATTCATAAGAATTATTGTAGTTAATCGAGATCTACACAAGCCTACTTACCCCAAGCCGTTGCTTGTACTGTTCTATCTCCAAGGAATCTCGCACGCTTTTAAGAAGCAGTTCTCCTGCGAGATATACGGCTGTTTGGCGTCCACGCGGCGAGGCCGGGCGGGAATCCATGGCAGGTTGCACGTCAGACTCAGACATACTGCGAATAGTAAAAAGTGTGTATCCTTTAAAGTTCTAGTAAAGTATCACCAACCTTCGATTTTGAAGGCTGATAGGCTAATGTTTTGAAGGCTAATGTTTTGAACGTCTGTCATGCAACCTTTTTTCTAACTGTTACAGATGTATTCGTGGTCATAATCTTTGCAAATCCCGATAGGTAAACCATAAGAATACGTTGTCTTTTTGACTGTTTAATTTCATTTTTGAATCCATATGATTTTATCTACTAGGGCCTATACTAGTAGACTATCTACTATTAGACACCCTAGATCAATTAGGCACTAGACTTCTAACCCGTTAGAATAGTCTCTAACAGTTAGAGAGGTCTAATAACTAGAATAGACGTCGACACTCTTGGGACGTGTACGTGCATTGCTGTAGGCCTAGTCAGGACAATGTAAACCAGGCAAATTTGAGTATCATACTTTCCCAGATATTCTTAAAGACGTTACCTTTTTCAATGTCTCTAACGCCATTACTATTAGGCATTTTTATAGCGACAACTATACACAGCCCTGTCGCTGTAGTTGAGACACAACGCCGTGCTTCGAACGGCGCGGCGTCTGGTCGGGCTAACGTTAGTCTAGCGACTGTGAGAATGCACAGTGTCTGTCAGTGTGTGATTACACTTAACACGGTTACATAGGCTATCGGCAAGTTATTGTAATGTCTCTACCACTAACGTTAGACAAAGTACACAAGATCTGTTACCAAAGAGTGATTATACACGCCCCTAATCTAGAACGGGATACTTTTATTGTTACAGAGGCATCGAGTATAGGATCTAACGTTACAAGTTATTTTCTGGTCTTGTATGTTTTGCACGTAGAACCTATGCACTGCAGTGCTATACCGGTATACCGTCTTCAGTGTGATCATGGTGCTGTTTCATGATGAACCTTTCAGGTCGGATTACTGAAATATTCTTCTTTCTTTTTTGCCCACTTTTGGTCTGAATACAAACGGGCACTAAAAGAGCATAAACTAACCTGTTTGAGGTACGAAAGCACTCGATTTCCGTGACAAAGTGACAATAATCGACCACAAGATCGTTCGAGAACCTTGCGATAAACATGTCAGGACGAAAAGAGAGTTGTTTGTTTACATGCCGGTATCACCATAGGTAGCTAGCGCGTAGCGCATAGCTGCACTAAGGCGCGCTGATGATGCGCACGAGTCATGACCAAAGATACTAGTAGTAAGCGTCTTTGGTCATGACTTTCCCGTGTTAAACTAGGCAGCTACTGTTAGTACTAGTAAGTAGTTAGATGGGGCATACTGCGCACAACGCGCATGAGTGCGCGGTCACCAGGGATGACCTCACAATTAGTAGTAGCCATGGGAACTGAGGCAGAGAAAAACTACTCCGGGCGAAATCTGCTGCTGTAGGCCGTAGAATTAGATACGGTGTACATCTGTCTTTGCAGCAATCGTAAGCTCTAAAATATAGGTCTAGTTACCAAAGGGAGAGCTTAAAATAATTGGTCGGTTACCGTAGTTACTGCATTCAATGACGTCTTGTACCATAATTGCAAACTTTCTTATGAAACAGGCCCTTTGTTTCCCCCATTTTCTCGCGTAGGTCTCGCGTATAATTTTGAATCTTGAAGGGATGGCATTAAATTATCTTATTTCTTAGTAGGCCTAGGCCTACAGCTTGCTCCAACGTCTACCTGCATTATTTCCCTCTATATCATTTTCACAGCACTGTGCTCAGCTTTTTATTTTTAAATCTCTCTCGTTGTTCAGAAAAACAAATCGGAAGCTGAAGCTATAGCATGAGTGTCCGGGAGGGAGTTCGACATCTACGTAAGACAGGAGAGCATAATAAGCTACATAGCGCGATCCGTCATTACATGTGACTTAATGAGTAACATTATATCCATATTTGATATGCTATGCACTTTCTTGGACAGGTTTCACAAAGATTATATGAATTAATGGAAGTTACATTAATTGAATATGATATCCCATGGCATATCTGAAAGGAAGCCAATCAGTTGCTTTTAAATCTAATTCAGGCGTTTATGATTCAGTGCAGATATACGGCTGGCTAGTCTATCCTATCACTGTAGATTTTTTTTTTTCACCCTAGTATATTACTTCCTCAAAGGGGTGAAATGTATTTTAGGCCGATTTGAATACATTTGCATCATCAGTATCAGTGGCCTAAAGCACGGCATTGCTAAATCCACTGCCTGTGAGCGATTATTATGGTCCCTTACAATACAAAAAAAAAACAACAACAACAACAACAAAACAAAGCAAAAACGGCGGGAATTTTATAAAAGCATTAATTCCTTATGCAAACACCTGGGGGTGTTTCATAAAGCTGTTCGTAAAGTTACGAACAACTTACGAGCGACTGGTGATCAGTTCTGATGTGCTATACTTATCAGAATTTCCATAATCCAGCACAAGAACTGATCACCAGTCGCTCGTAAGTCGTTCGTAAATTTACGAACAGCTTTATGAAGCAGGGCCCTTGAGGTCGATCCGAAAACTCGATCCCACCTTTAGCTCCTTTCGTAGCCGCCACTAGTACGATCACCTGTTCTCATTTCGGTCACGTGACCACTGTAAGCAAGAATGAAGGAATATGCATGAGCTCCTAAGCTCTCTTCTTTGTCTTTCCTCTTTTTCAAATAGTGTTCGATTCACTTGAAATCCAATTGTATTATATTAACATGATTTAGCAATGAAGGAAGGGACATACTCCATGTACAACAAATTCTAAAGGGAAGGGAGACTGATTGGAGTTTTCTCCATTCGGCTTGCCACACATAATTTCTTGCATGTTGTCCGGAAATGATGTACACACAGTGGCGGTACGCACCGGGCTCGCGTCCCCTCTTTATTTTTTGTTTAAACAAAAGAAATACAAAGAAAAAATGGGGGAGGGCGCGTGCGCCCCCATTCAATTTTGGAAAGGTGCCTCCCCTTTACGGAATTCCAGCTGGATCCGCCCTTGACACATTTATAAGGAACATGTTCGTCCTAACAACCTCGAACCGTCAACTTTTTTCTCACCTGCTTCACGCAACGGAGGTGTTCTCGTGTAAGCTGTCAGTAGACACAGGGTCATGTGCATTAAGCGCTACTTGGATCGTTGACAAGTCCCTGACAATATGTGGGTGTCGGAGTCACAGGTAAACTTTTGTTTGGATAATATCCTTATACACGATAAAATCAACGCATTATCAAGAAATCTGTAAATTTTGCATTTTGAGTATGTATGTGTGTGTGTGTGTGTGAATCAAACATCACATTTTACAGGGGCCGCGGGAACCGTTTCTTTGTTTCTTTCTTTTTTCTTTGGAGGGGGGGGGGGGGGCTTGCTCGTAAGAAAAAGAAAGAAAAAAAATCGGGGGAAAAACCCAAACACCAATGAGTTGTTGTTGTTGTTGTTGTTGTTTTTTTTTTTTTTTTTTTTTTTTATGAAGTCTTAGATCCTTCCCGCTCGGCGCGTTGCCATTAAATTTTATCTCGACACACTCACGACCTCACCCCCCCCCCCAAAAAAAAAGGAGAAAAACCCTGCGACATCTCATGAAACGGACACTCTTGGGTTAGGTAGTACCATAATTAATATACTGGATGGATCATTTCAAAAAAATACATTGTATATTGATCCGGAGGTCAAACCAACTTCAGTACGTCGGTATGTATATACAGTGATTTAAATTACGAATAATTTTTCACTGGACCTAGTAAGAAACTAATCAACTGACTGGTTCCTGTTTAAAAATACATTTTCATACCTGTGGAATCAATTAGCATGCACATACACATGGCGTTTCTGTGTCGGTCAAACCATGGACAAGCTTTCGGCTGTCGGGCATTGCTTTGATAATAATAATTAAAAAAAATAGGGTCCCATATTCAGATTTCACTATGCGTTCCTCATTTGCTGGCGGATATAAATAACTTTGTATCCCCTGTCCCTGTAGAAGAGGATGATTCACACTGCATGATTTCGGCTAAAACCAGATCCTGCACTTTCATAGGAAAATATGAAAATGTTACTCTTTAAGAATATTATGGACCCCATCCTAACTTACAGCCTTGAGTTAATTCATCCAACCACTACCAATTTTTTTCTTTTTCTACTTCTTCTTCTCCCTCCTCCTCCTCCTTCCTAATTCCTTTTCTTATATATGTAGTATTTTTAACCTCTTTACGGGGATCCGTCTGCAATTGGACTTGGTTGTATAATACTTCTGGATCTGGGGAAGAAGATGATATTTCGTGTACATATTTTTGACCGTCGCGGTGCATGTGCCATTTCTTTTTATCCCCTGTCGCAAAGTAATATTCTCCCAACACGTTTGGCTAAAATTTGATCATGCGTTTAAAAACCGAAGTTTATAGAATAATTGTATGCTTTCGGAACAAGTTCCTCCAGATGTATGTCTGGATTGAGTGAATTTAGTATAATAATATCGGTAGAACAAATCAGTGAAAGTTTGAGGAAAATAGGACAATCCGTTCAAGAGTTGACTTTTTAAAGCTTGTCTAGTACCGCCATTGCTGTCATGGATGAGAAGACTACAACAGTTTCTAACATCATTGCAGGACGATATAAAGAAAATATGAACATAGTTTCATATATTTCTATATTTCTAGCAAAATGAAAAAGCACTTGACTTTCTGAAAGTAGAGGGAACAATACTACAATGTACTTTTCATCCCCCCCCCAAAAAAAAAAAAAATTAAAAAAAATTGTGGCATTCTCTATTATACATTTTCTTTACTGCATTGTCCTGTGCACAGTGATGTCATAAATTACTGATGTAGTCTTCTTATCCAGCGATGATGGCCCTGAAACTTTACAATTTCCTAACTTTTGAATGGATTCCCCTCAACTTTACTGAAGCATTCAGGTAATATTGCTGCATTCTCTCAATCCGTACGTAGTATTTGGATGAACTTGTCCTAGTTTACATGGACGACAGCTGAAGAATGACCAACAATGCAACCAGACAAGTGGCTAGAGTTTGATATGCCGGGATATATTTTAAAGATGGTGTAAGGAAAATGGGGAGACTAGTAGGAGGAATTGGTAGGACAGAGGGACATTACAAGAATGCATGGTTCTCCTTATAGGTCTATAGTCCAATATCTTGGCAATGTGTGATGATAGTTTCACATAATTGGCAAAATATGAAAATGACAGGTTTGTCACAAATGAGCTGAATGTTCACTTTCCTTGAACTAGGTTTAATTGGATGAATGACTAAATTGTCAGAGTGCAGGTATTTGGGGATTTGAGGATCTTTACTTGACTCTTGACCCTCTTATAAGTCTATGCATTGAGTAACTTTCAAGGTATGGAGAAAAAGTATTATTTCAGTATCAAATAGTATTTTTTTTTTTTTTTTGCATTCCATTGGCCTTTGACCCTGGATCTTTCACCCTATGACCCTAGAATTCCAGAGAGAATCACTGTCAGGTAGAACATGCATAAATATGTACTAAGTTTCATGATGACACCTTGAGTCACTTTCGTGATATGGAGGAAGAAGTGAAATTTAGCACTTTCACTTAACCTTTGGGCAAGAAACTTCCCACAGAATTGTGTAATACATGTATAGGGGGAAGGCGGGGTAAGTTGAGCATAGGGGTAAGTTGAGCCACCACCCCTAGCCCAAATATAAAGGTGTTAGACACTCCAATGGGGCCATTTATTGATGACCCATGGCATAACCCCTGACCCTACCATATTATTTTCTAGGTTGAAACAGAAGCTTTTGTTGCAGAATGAAAAATGCAATTTTCGACCATAAAAGTAACTAGATATATCGCTACGGCTACTGATATGCCTCCGCCATAATGCATGGTTCTCCTAATAGGTCTATAGTACAATGTCTTGACAATGTGTGATGACAGTTTCACACAATTGGCAAAATATTAAAATGACAGGTTTGGCACAAATGTGCTGAATGTCCACTTTCCTAGAACTAGGTTCAATTGGATGAATGATTAAAATGTCAGAGTGCAGGTATTTGGGAACTGATGATTTCTACTTGACTTTTGACCCTTTTATAAGTTTATGCATTGAGTAATTTTCAAGGTATTGAGAAAAAGTATAATTTCAGTATCAAATGGGAAAATAGCATTATCTAAACCTGGTCTTTGACCTTTGACCTCACAGTTCCACAGAGAATCACTGTTAGGTAGAACATGCATAAATATGTAAGTTTCATGATGATACCTTGAGTTACTTTCGAGATATGGAGGAAAAAGTGCAATTTAGCACTTTCACTTGACCTTTGACCTTTTGACCTTTTGGCAAGAAACTTCCCCAAAAATATATATTGGGTAATACAAGCCATACATCAAGTTAAAAAAAAAAAAACAAACCTTCAGGCATATTGCATTTTACGGAAAGTAGTGATATTTTGAGGAGTTGACCTTGACCTTTGACCCCTGACCTTTGACCCATGACCCCAACTTCCCTAGATAATCACTGCCCATCGGTACAAGCATACTAAGTTCCATGAAGGTACCTTGAACCATTTGCGAGATATGGAGAAAAACATGAAATTTCATTTTTTTTCACAAAATAACCTGTGACCTTTGACCTTTGACCTTGTGACCCTAAAATCCACACAAAGTATTATCCCCCAAGGATATACCCTCATACCAAGTTTGATGTAAAACCACCACATGGTTCTTGAGATATCAACAAAAACAAAACGGGACGGACGGACGTACGGACGTACGTACGGACGGACGGACGTACGGACGGACGGACGGACGGACGACCCGAAAACATAACGCCTCCGGCCACTTCATTGCGGAGGCATAAAAAGGTACACTGTGAAACACATAAGCATTTTCCATATGCATCATAGCTATAACATGGATACTGGTATTAGATGATTGTGAAGTCCAGATATGGGTCTTTTTTCTATCATAGCCTTTGAAATAATGGATGCACAGAATTTGTGTATTTCTGTAAACCTCTTATAGGACTGGGGTAAGTTGAGCAAGACCCTATCGGGCAAGTTGAGCCATGGCTCAATTTGCCCCACATGGTCTGGCCCATCTTGCCAAATATAAAACAATTCATGTAGTATTATAATTTTTAGATATTAAACTAACTAGCAAAAATTAAGATGTGTTCAGAGGTAGGAAGAAAAGATTAAAAAACATTGATTTTTCTTCTTGAACAAATTTTAATGATTGTAGTTAAAGACAAATAACAGTTCTGTTTGATATATAAACTTAATCCTGATATTTATGTCACGGGTTTGCACAAATTGGCTAGAAGTTAATAATGTCAAATATCATACCCGTTGCTTATCTGATCATTTTGATCTTGATGAAAAACTTTTAATGGCCAAGGCACTAATGCCATTGCCCTAAAGTCAGTCATTGCATTAAAGCTATAACAATTTTCTGAGATAGTATATGCTTGCCATGTATTTTTATTTGATATTCATTTTTTTTTCTCTTTCGAAAGCACACGAAAAATGAGGGAATAGTTTAGTATTGATGATGTCTTTATTTTTAATTGAAACTGATTACTAAAGTGGACTCTTGTTTTCAGTTTTGTTATAGATAACGACAAACGTTGATTAATAAAATCTTGACATAACACAACAGTTTTCTTGGTCCCAACATTTAGATTTTCCTATTATTTCACTGTCTTTTCATTCTCCATAATACAAAAGTATTTTTACTGGGTCTGAGGAGTTTGTTATACCCCGGTCATAACAAAAGTCCACCATCAAACTATACACACATACATGTAACTTGAAACTGGCTGACGGACTGAACTAATTTTCCTTACCATATTTGCCAATTTTGATTTTCTTAAAAATCAATTTGTTTGTAACTCTGTACAGGGATACAAAGTAATATTTCATCAATTTTGAAGTAACAAGATTTTGTTTTTCTTCAGACAAAACAGTGGTTTTGTACTTTTCTTATGTTTATTGGGACAATGGTCTACTACATGGGATACTGTTTTGTTTTTGTTTTATTGAATTAGGAACACAAAATACCAGAATTGTTTGAAATATTTCATTCACGGCTGTGGCTGCACCATTAGCAATATTTGAAGTTTGCATGCTTCAGCTAATGGTCGACACTCTATACTTGGGACATGATTTGCTCAATAATTAGACATGAATCTATAACAAATGGATGGAGGTGACTTTTGTACCAAGCTGACAATCTTCGTTTTGTTAATCTATGATAGTATGAGAGTGACTCAATTTGTTTTCGAGTGATAATTACTGTACTTATATAAACAGAAGGTAATCATTGTGTTAGTTGCTGTTTGAACTTTACATTAAAAAATTAATTTCAATCAAAATAATGTTGTTGTAATATTGATTTATCTATCTAGATCAATGCTCAACTTACCCCAGTCTGCACAACTTACCCCACATGTTGGATCAACTTACCCAATAGGTGGGGCAAGTTGAGCCATTTGACCTCTGTTTTTTCAAAGGTCATACTGACCTTCTGTGTGGGGATAGCAAGTTAAAACTAGCTGCAAAATGTTTGCAAAGGATTAGATTAGATGGCAAGATATTAATTTCTGCAAGAAAATCAGTCATTTCTGTTGTAACAAGCCAAAAGCAAAAATTGGCTCAACTTACCCCGCCTTCCCCCATATCAAGTTTCAAGAAAAATCTGGCAAGTATTGCATAAATGAGGGGAAAAGAGAAATATTGAGGAGCTGATCTTTACCTTTGACCCCTGACTTTTGAACCATGACCCCCACAATCCCTAGATGATAACTGCTAGTCAGTACATGCATATGTACTAAGTTCCATTAAGATACTTTTGAACCATTTCCAAGATATGGAGAAAAAAAAAGTGAAATTTTAACATTTTCACTTGACCTCTGACCTTTGACCTCATGACTCGAAAATCCCTCTGGAGAATCATTATTTGGTATGACATTTCTACACCAAGTTTCAAGAAAAAACCTTCACACATTGCATAGATATGGGGGAAATAGTGAAAATTTGAGCATTTGACCATGACCTTTTGATTTTTTACCTTGAGCATGTGCACCTAATAGTTAATAGACACAACTTCACCCACTCGCGTTATACATACCAAGTCTCATTAGGATACCTCGTAACAGTTTTTTAGTTACACTGTCCACAAAATTCATTATGGACAGACGGACGGCACGGAGGGATAACCCGAAAGCATAATGCCTCCGGCAACATTTCGTGGCAGAGGTATATAAAAAAAAAAAGGTTTAATGTAAGAACGGGCAGGAACACAAGTTGACTTGCAATTTTATATCACGTTAATAAATTTAGTAAGTAGGCCTACTGTACATGTAGAGTGTAGTCAGCAAGCAGAATAGTGTAGGCCTGCTGTAGTAATTGTTTCATACCTGGGCCAAAGAATAAGAACTTTCACAAAACGTCAAGCTTCATGTTTACAAGAAAAAATGTGATACATGTATATGTATCAGGAATCACAACTTGCAATGAGATGGCATTATCAATTCTTGTACAAGTAATTTGCTTGGTTGCAGCCTATATCGTCACTGCTGGTTGAAAACATGAATTTAAAATGTCCTTCCTTTTTTTTATATGTTTTAGGGTCGATTTTGGTGACACTTATAAAATGTATATCATTTCATTTGTCATTTACTCTATCAGAACTGCCTGAAAACTCAGTGAGAAATTAGTTTGTCAATAAGTGTGGGACCAATGGAATGGAACACAGAAGGGTGTAGCATGATGTGACTAGCCTGAAATAGCTGGATGTCGGGAACTCATGTAGGGGAATATTCTCTTTTTGTCATCATGGGCGTGATGGTAGTACAAAGGGACAAGCCGTGAGTGACTAGCACGACATAGCTGGACGTCCGAGGCTGATGTTGAACAAGCTTCTTCTTACTATGGGAGGTCTGGTAGTACAATGGGACACCCATGTCGATATTCATGATGACAGTGGAACATCCAACGCTGTGACACGCAGAGATAACTTCTATCACTAGGACAGAGGGTCCGCAGAGGGAGGGAGGGTAGTACAGTGGGACATGGCGGAAGAAAATCTTGCTGTGTTGCTAAAGCTGGCGATGAGGCAAGAAGTCAATTTGACTTATGAATAGTTGAAGAGTGGGGTAGTACAGGACGAGAGTGGTCCAGATCGCTGGAGTCTGTTAATGACTTTTTGTCGTATCATCAATTGAGAGGACGGGAAGGTAGTACGGGGGGCAAAATGATAACTGGTGAAATTTGATGTCTTCTTTCAAAGGTGGCCGTTGGGCATGATGAAAGTGGCGATACCCGCGTCAGGTAGACTTCTTACACACTGGATTCATCCTCGATGCCAATGCTTCTCTCTTCTTCATTGGCTCCTTTTCACCCAATGGCAGCTCTCGAAATGGATCATGTGACCAGGTCACACAGCACAATGTTGCCATACGGCAAAATGAGAGTATACCTCCAGTCTCTTTCTGGGCTATTTTTTTTTTTTTTTTTTTTTTTTTTTTTTTGTCTTCTCTTCTGTGAGAACTCATGGTAAGATGATTTATAGATGTAGCTTTGACAACCACATCTTTTGTTAAGTCATTTTTTTCTCAATATCATTCAAAATTTTGCTTTTCAGACATTGCTTTTTTCTTTTGATGATCTAGATATGGCAAAAATCAATCTCATTTTTTTTTCAAAGATAAAAAGCACTGATTTTTTTTTTCTCAAATGTTTCTATTCAAACTGTTCTTTTTTTTCTCTAATTTTTGTATTCAAACTGTTCTTTTTTCTCTCTTCTCTTTTGATTTTGAGTTCTCTTCTTGGTTTTTTTTTTTCATTCATTCAAAGTACAATATCATATGATACACATTCAGAGAATGATACAAAACTTTTAGTACACACATCAGTCACAATACGAGATCGTACACGTGAGATATTACAGGAAGTAAACCCTGAAATCCAAACCTAATAAGTAATCTGATCCATTTGGGATATTTATCATGCAATCCTCTGTGAATCTTTTACCTATCACCAATTTAACTGGAACATGACATAAACAAGAAGCCCACAGCAATGAAGGCATTATAATCATAATCCAAAATCCTTGGTTAATATCTATGCAAGTGAATTGTTTAACATATACATTGTATTTAATACCCTCTTCTGTCATACAAACTTTTCTTCTATATTCTTTTCCTCCCCCTGTGAGATGAAGATCTGTTTCAGGACACACAACTTTACCTTTCGTCCATGATGGTAAAATCAAATCTTTAGACTCAAATCATCAAAACATTTCTATTATTTCTTCAATTTCTGGATGAGCATTGGGATACTTGAGAATCATTTTTCTGTTTCCTTTCACCTACATTTTGAAATGCTCCAGAAAACAGGGCAAAGGAAGGAAAAGGGAACTCTACCTTCAATCAGCTGGGACCCTTCAATTAACTTAGACTAGTTTGGAAAAACATTCAAGGCATTTCTGAACATAAACATCCTTCATTGCTATGAGAGAGGATCTCAAAAGTTAAATTCATAAAAAGAAAGAAAACAAAGGATATAGTATTTACAAAATTGAAGTAAATCTACGGTCAAGTAGATCACAAAAATTGTACAATGTGCAGTCACTAAGTTGTCTTCATGTCTCCTGATCAAACTGCATTCCGTCTACTTAGTTGGCATTTCTCCCAAACACAGTACTTTCTTAAAAACTCAAAAAGAATGGCTTAATTCTGCAGAACGTATTGCATGCAATGCTTATTTACAAGGTACACCTCAAGCCATCACTCTATAACATACATAATTATTGTCAAATTCTTTGCATCTTCTCGTGCTGACAGTGAACTGTTCTCATGGCTACTGCCCCAATGTCATTTATCTTGCCTGATTTGCCTTGGCACTTCCAACATTTTCTGCCATGTTGCCCGACAATTCAGGAGAGCACCAATCCATTTTACAAAATGCAAACATTCTCAAGTTCCCTTCTGAAAGTGATTTGGGCTAGCCCCAATCTGCTTTTATATCGTTGCTCGGGCGACAGGACCTCGTATCAACAAAACATCAAATGTTCAGGAGAGCCAAAGAACTTGGCGGCCACAGCACTATACCGAATGGGATAGCCTTTCCTTTGACATGCCATGGTGACTTTGTTTTGGGGTTAAGACAGATAGGATTTGGACAGAACATAACTTAGCCAATTATCTGACCATCAATCTAAAAAAGTCATTTTCACCAAAATCTGAGATACAAGGTCTTGTCACCCCAGCGACAATATGACATTCTTTCAAGACAATGCTGTATTTTCACAAAGTCTACAATCATTTGATCATAGTCTCTGTGGCAAAAATTTTCATAAAAAGTCAATATGCTGACATTTCAAGACAGGATTGTCTACATAGAAGATGCAGCAATAAGATTCTATCACGATTCATGCTCTGCAAATATCAAAATTGCCAGATGATGAGCAAGAAAAGCGATAATTAGGGCAAGCATCGCATTTGGATAATGTGCAAAAGACATGAAGAGGACCAGTTGTCCTACGTCATGTCAAACTTGCCCTTATCTCAAGGAAAAATCTCATAAAATCTGTTACGACACCCTGGCCATTACAGCATGTAAATATTATCTGTGTAAGTCAACATTCAGCAATATGCAAAGGGAATGAGTGTAATGCACTCTACGAAGTATTACGAAGTAATTTTCATAAGAAGTTGCTCTCATTCAAAATATCCTACCGGAATATTCATCTACAGTCACCCCAACTCTATCCTTTGGTGGCAGAAAACTCCAACGGACAGAAGAAAAAGGTGTGTTTGCTTTAGTCGTCAAAAAAATTTCAAGATATTGCAAAATGGAACGCTATATAAACTTCTAGTGCTGGTATTAAGAAAATTGCTTCATTTCTTCTACCCAACTATACGCCAGAAAGTAAACATGGTAGCATCTAAACATGTTGACCCATTTCTCATTGATATAATCAGTATTACCATCCTAAACTGTTTTGCATGTGAAAGACATCCATACGGACGATATTGACGTGCTCTACATGGGGTAAATGGCACCTAGGTAAAGTTAGATTCTGCCCCAGTAATCAATACATGCTGAAATCAATTGTATATGCAGTATACCAGTATTTTACAGCACTTTAATCTTTACGAATTTTGAAAGTTGACCAATATTTCCAAACTTAACGACTCAAAAGCAAAAATTTTGCCTCCAGTGATGCAACTGCTTTGCTTTCATCTCTGGAATGGAGAAATTGCTAACTTTCTGTCTTAAAAAGGGAAAATGCACCTATCTCAGTTCATCAGTGTTTTTGATGACAACTTCAACCACTTGTGAACTACCTTACAAATCCGAATTCACAAAATATCATTACTTGAAAAATATAATATCTGGTGTATTCCGTACACTTTCAACTTCATGTTCACCCTCACTTCGTGGCGATAAACATTACTCACTTCATAAGCCTAGAAATCACCAGCTCAAGAATACAGATAACATTACTGACTATGCTAATTTCTCAACAAATGCCTAGCATTTCAGCAACTACCCCTGTCCACACGATTGAACATAAAGGCCCGAATTCACGAAGGTGGTACAAATGAAACCATGGTTTAAACCATGGACAAAAACCATGGAGCGCCAAGTGTCGCATGGATATTTCGTCACGAAATCAGTAATTTCGTCAATGAAATTATTATTTTGTAACAAAATGAAAACATTTTGTAACTAAATGAACATTTCGTCCACGAAATGATAATTTCGTTTACGAAACCTGTCATTTTATCGACGAAATGACCAATTTCGTAACGAAATATTCCGTGCTACACTTGGCGCTCCATGGTTTTTGTCCATGGTTTAAACCATGGTTTTGTTTGTACCACCTTCGTGAATTCGGGCCAAAGTGTTCATTACAATGAATGGGGAAATACAGAATCATAATGATGTTTGCTAATCATTCTCATACTCCACATACATCCCTCCTGACACTGCAAGGTCGTATCTCAATTTTTCCTGGCCCAGCCACCAGGTGGTGGATATATCTAGTCTGTTGTGCACCAGAATCACTGTTTATCCCATCGATCAAAACTGAAAATATAATATTCACGATAAACACATACTTTGGCCATGACAAATCAAAATCAACAAATGATGTCTTCAATGTGAAACATTACAGTCATCAAAATGCTTAAGATATACGTGTACAAGTGATATTTCGCTCAAGTCGTGAACATGTGATGCATATCCAGAGCTGCAAAGAATGCCAATTAACCAGCATGTAGCTTTGTTGCCAAGGCTGAAGAAATCAATATCAAAATATATCTAATCCAAAAAGCACTGCATTAAATGGTTTCATTTCAAAATTAGAGTGGCATCGCTCTTGTTTGTCATGCAGTTTTCTCAATTTTCAGGAACATTTTCTAACAAGTCTTGGTGTCAGACAACGTCAAGGTCGATTTTTGAGGCAACACTGTTGAGCCCTATATATGTATCACATGAGACTGAAGCCAAATAGTCGCTGTCGGCGAGGGGCTTGCGTCATCGTTTCCATGACCTCCCCTCTTCCTCATCATCATCGTCCTCATCGTCACCCAGCAGGTCATTGTCGATGTCGTCCTCCACTTCATCCTCCAGTTCCTCTTCCTCCTAAGAGTGCAAGAGTTTAGATAAAGAAAGCAAAGAGCAATGTCTTGTAAGAAGTGTTGTTTCAGACGGTTTTTATTGTTTGTTTGCTATTACTACATGAAATTGCATGCCCAACATGCCAGTTTCTGCATGAGCAGAAGACAGTAATTTGTCGCAGCAGGCACGTTGGTTTTTATATCTGTAGGATTTTTCATGCGCACTTGCATATAAGTAATGTACAGAAAAGGGGAGGAAGAGTAAATTCAAAAACTGAAAGTAAAATGGATGAACAAAAACTGCCTGGAAAATACTACTTGTATTCTAAATCGTATGCTTTTCAAGCTTCACAGTTAAAGAGGAAAGGGAGGATTTTGTCAGATAACACAAAAAATGCAACACAAGTTGAGTTGACCTTAAATGTTATTTTCAGACCCACTGAAAAATACATCTTTGTGACTTTTTGTGGGGTTTGTGATGTAGGTTTACATATATGGGTATATGAGTGACCTTTCAAATCTGTGTGATGTAATTTCAAAGAAAACAAACAGGACAGTGAGCTAGGTGTCTCTCAAGTTTAATTCCCAGTCAAAGTCTTAGGCATTCACTAGTCCTACGACTTGCAACATACAGAGTGTATCAAAGACTAACCTCATTGTCGAGGAGGTCCCCATCAGGGTCAAGGCTGTCCTCTATGATGTCCACTGTCTGGTCAAGCTGTTTGTGCCAGGCCAGACTCAGCTGGACTCCCTTGAACAAGTTGCCCTTGGCAACAGCCTAGAGAAAAAGAAAACATGTCCAAAGTAAGAAATAAATTCCAGCACCTGCAGACAAGCAGCAAATATTGTATCTCAAAAAATCTTTCTGCAAGATGTGAACTGAATCTGCCCTAACTTTTAGTATTATTGCTGGGCTCCATTTAGTTCCCATGTTAGTGAAACAGAGCCATGAGCATGTAGAATATACAAATAAACAATGAATTGTGACATATATACCAATACAACAGTGGACAGTACGGGGCCCTGGATATGTGGTGTTTTTTTTTTTTTTTTGTTTTTTGTTTTTTTTTTTGTTTTTTGGGGGGGGGGGGAGGATCATCTCAAATCTACCATTTCTCCAAAAGATGAAGTAAACAGACTTCAAGTACAATGGACTGGTCACAAGAAAAAATGTGCACAGTCACTGAATAAAATTACGTTCTCGAATTATGATTTCAATTACTGAATTAAAATTGTGCTGCGTGGCTGAAAAGGACATAATAAATGCTCTACAGCAAGCAATCATATTGCATAATAATCTGAGTGAGGGCATCCTCAAATTTTAAGTAGGACGCCCTCTTATGTCACATAATTATCTTCGCAGACTTACTTCTACATGTTACCACCTCATTTTCTTACACAACATGCTCTTATATCCCAATAAGGTCTGCACAAATGTTGTAGAGAATTTATTCAGCTTTCAGATGATGTGATTTTTTTGTCAGTAGCATAAGTACTTTTCATGTTATGAACAAAAGTGTGTGGCAAGTACAACCTACATTTCACACACTTCGCATAATTTCTGATTTTATGAATGAAATGTTGGCCTGAAAGTAGATAAAGTGTGCTTACATCTAGTCAGGATGAAAATATTAATTGATTATACAGCTTTTACTTGTATTTTAGATTATTCGTGTCCGATAATATTGCCATTAATGATATGATAATCTAAGG
Organism: Diadema setosum; assembly: GCF_964275005.1. Classification (NCBI taxonomy): domain Eukaryota; kingdom Metazoa; phylum Echinodermata; class Echinoidea; order Diadematoida; family Diadematidae; genus Diadema; species Diadema setosum. The sequence continues at coordinate 1,796,287 of NC_092695.1, read as the reverse complement.
GTAAAAACTGTCACTGAAAATATTCAATCTTCAGAATGTCCATTCCTGTCGAGTATGCTAGACTTCTATTTGCACTCTCCTCATTGAAACAGAATTGAACTATCACTGTAGTCATTTGCTTTATGACAAACCTTCATTGAACATAAGTTTCAAAAAGAAACGGTTTATTAGATAATAATGATCGACAGTCAAACATACCTCAGCTTCGAGACCGAGACTGTGCAGCTTCAGGTAGGAGGCTACTGTAACCTTATTGCTCCTAGCACCCTACCCCGCTAGCCCCGGCTAACTAGAGACTCATTGCACCGCTGTTAGTGCTGAGTAAACAGCTACAACTGCTGCACTGAATGTGCAGTGTTCATTTATTCTACAGTTCATTTATGAAGCCGATATCACTGGAACTATACCCCTTCACAGAATTCAAAGATGTTGAAATCCCTATCCTGAATGTTTTCACTTCATATTTTACTATCTTGACTTAGATAAAATGGATGAAAATTGACCCATGTGTACGATATTTTCATCGCACACGGTGATCCTCTTACAGTCCCACATATACAGATTCGTGAAGGTTCTCCACACAAGAAACCTATAGCAAAACTGTACACAATACATTGCAGTCTGAATGCAAATAAACATGTGCGGGGCCACCACAATTTCTTGGACTTTGAGAAGGCTTTCCTGATTGGTTGAAGATGGGGAAGCTTTTTTTCACACTGGATACCGTTTCCATACACTGTCAGCCAATCACAAATGAGTTTATAGAGTGGTAGTGTCATAGCCTTTGAAGTAATCTGTCAGTCAAAATAGGGCCGGTGAGATCGGCTGAAGCATTTACATGGCAGGTTTTGGGCCGATTTAATCGGCCTGTGACACAGATAGGGTTAAACACAAGAGAACAAAAAGTACTGTTTCCTCTTCCTTACCATCTCTGCCTCTTGTCGAGATTTGAAATCAAGGATGTAAGTTGCTGTGTCTTCATTGTACTCCACGCTGTCAAGGTCACCATAATTCTGAAACATCAGGGGAACCACAAAAAAAAAAAAAAAAATTACTTACGAGAGAAAATAGAATATAAAACAGCAAAACTCTGTATGAGTGGAAATCACCAATCTATAAGGAAGAACAAGATCAGTGGTGGAAACAAGATGCGTGGCAGAGGTGTGCATTCCTAGAGTGCTTCTCTTGTTTTATGATAGTTTTCCCATCTGTACTGTCTGCTCATTTCATGGGCTAAACAAATAAGGAGATATAAAGGACTAGTCTGGACCAGATAAAATTACTCTGAAAATTTTAAAAGCACTAAGTGAAAGTGTGAACACAACAGAGTAAAATTTATGGAGAGGTATGTAACTGTGAAGCTGTGAATTCTTGAGAATCTTTTAGACTTACTGTGAAGTGAACAAGGACTTCATCTTTATCTTCTGGAGAAAACCCTCCCACGACGAGACCCTTGGGTCGGTTGTCCACGACGATGTTTGTGTTGGAGCTCCGCCTCCTGGCTGCCAGGAAGCCCCTCCCCCTGCCTCGGCCTCGCCCCCGTAGCGACCGGGGCTGGCCACGCCCTCTGCCGCCACTGGAGCTATCCAAAATTCCAAGCGACATCGCCTGCACACAGAAAAATACTTATTCACGTAATTCATATGAAGTACTAATTAAGCTGCTCTTTTAATTCAAGTCTTTGTCATCACTGGAAGTGCGTATTTACTTTTCATGTAACCATGGACTACTGTAACTTTCACAAATATTATTCTATGGCACTGTATTTCTTCCCCCCCCCCCCCTCTTTTGGTGTCTTGTGTTTATCATACATCACACCAATACACATGTCATACACATGAATATACTGGATATGTTCAATGCAAAGAATATCAAAGCTGACATTTCATGAAGTCTTAAGATTTTAAATTACCTTTTGTCATTTTGTCATTATCAAGCAAAATCAAATAAGAAGTTTAACACAGTGAGCAAACTCAACAAACTGATATGCAATGTCAGATAAAGTTATTCACTGATCGTATATAACACCCTACTTGACAGCTGTGTCCAAGTCAGTAGCTGTCAATCAAACACATAAATCTTACTATGCTCATAGGCAACAGTATGACCAGGGTCCCCTTTTGTAAAACTTGTTATCAATGACAAGTTACTATAGGTGTCATGAGCTACTGAAATCCTTGCATCTGATTGGCTGAGAGCAAAGTTGTCACAGAAATGTGGTAGTTGTTACTGATGACACGTTTTATAAAATGGGACCCAGGTATGTATATATGCTGATTGCTGCAGTAAATATGAGGTCAAGCTAAGCTCAAGCACATGATCAAGTTGCTTCACCCTAATGCTTAGCTTTGTTTCCCGATTTGCACAGATGACTGGAAAGTAATTGTCAATGAATAAAGATTGCCTTACCTCCCTAATCCCTACTGTGTTCATTATGGCATTCCTGTTGGGCTGAGACACATCACTACACCCGAGTGGGCTTTCTCAATTTACAAGTAGATCAAGTTTGGATAGGTGACTGAATGCTCACGGGAAAGCTTCCCAAGTTAATCTATGAGCTCAGCTACACTCACACACGAAGGGTTGCATAAGACCTAAATTTACTCAACTATCAATGGAACACATTTCTAAACATATTGGCCCTAATTCACAAAGGTGGTTTAAATCGACCACAAAGGTATATGCGAGTTTCTCCAGTGTAAATGCACACGACAGATTATGTACACTGACAGACGTCCAACAACAAGCGCGCCTTGATGATTGCAAGTCATATGTACGCTTATTTCAAACTTTAATAAGTCCATGGACAAAACTTAAAGGTAGGGAATCCCATTTGCACGCCTTAAATGAAGAGTTGTATAAATACAGTGGTATGTTGATGAGAGTATAATTTTAGAAACTCCCATAAAGTATTGAAAGTGGAAGGTAACATTTAGTACATTTTTTTGACCGTTAGATTTTGAATTGAATTGTTTTCGGGGCTCACCGTAAATTCCAGTACATTACTAGGCTACCTTTGCAGACCAGTGTATTGCATGTGTGTCCATCATGTATATTTTGTGAAGAAAGTTCATCAACACTTACAAACATTTCTATATACATTCTTGCCACACACTTTATATGTTATTACATCAGCTCTTGTATTTTTAGATTTGTGTTTATGGATCACAAATACAGAAGAATGCAACAAAAAGGCTTAAGTGTGGCTGACACACAGAACTACTGAGTAGTTGAGTTTTGTGCATTATTCAAATTTTAGATAACTGTTGACTTCCAAATTTCTAAGCAGTGGCCTAAGCAAATCCCCTGAGGTTCATATTTAATGTTTTGCTGCATTTTGGGAGGTCTGTAAAAGGTATCCCCTACCTTTAAACCATGGTCTAAATTTATACAGCCTCAATGAATGCAGGCTTGTAAGAACAAGTTTTGTTTTTGATCTGAAAGGGCACATTGATGCAGCCCAAAATGAAATGTGGAGTGGGTCACACCCTTACCTCTCTCCTGAGTTCAGCCACCCTCTTTCGGAGTTGTGTGGTGTCCCCGCCCTCAGACTGCTGGTTGTACAAATCTAATTCCGTGTCCAACAGCTCCCTCTCAGTCTGTGTTGGGGAAAAGATGCCAAAGGGGGTTGTTTCATATTAGTTGATATTCTATTCCACATATCACATCAATCTAACATTAACATTATCACATCATTATATCATTACTATCATCAGCTTCATCATTGCCATTTATCATCATTTTTATCATTATAATGGCTATAATGTTGAATAGTATTGTACCATGGTAAAATGATACTAAAATGCACAACTATTGTCAGTTTGTACTGCATAGTTTGCCATTTGGAGAAAGCAGTAGCCATGTTTCAAAAGACATATTAATGGTTTTAATTAGTTTCGGTACTTTTTATTACTCTCTGTTTATATAGGTATGATCTTACTTTGACAAACACTCAATCCACATTTATATTTGGGGTTTGGATTTCTTTAAAGGGATGGTATAGAATTGGTGGAGATGAGGATTTGGCTTTTAATTTTTTTGCGAGATACCAAGAACCCACTCACAAAACAGTAAAGAGCATGCGATTCTAAAAGGAATTCAAAGTCTATTTGACGAAAATCGGTTTTGAAATAGCTGAGACATCCAAAAACAAAGTAAAACAAAGCGATCGGTAATAAAAGGCGGGTCCCACCTCTTATTAGAATTGCTCTGTTTTGGATATTTCAGCCATTTCAAAACCAATTTTCATCAAATAAACATTGAATTCCTCTTGGAATTACATCCTCTTTCATATTTCATAGAAGGTTTCTAATTATCTCATCAAAAAATGCTAGAAACCAGAAGTTAGGTCTCAACTAAAACTATACCATCACTTTAAGAGCCAGTGTCTAGATTGCAGTGCTTACCACCTGTCCTTTGGCCACACCCACCTGCTTCTTATCCTTGGAAACAGCCTTGACGACGAGCTCCTTCTTTGTCCTCTCAATACTGTCTGACAGCATCTTGATGGACTTCATGATTTCCGCCTTCTTCTCCGTCGTCAGGGTGGACTTGCCCTGCTCCAACTTGGAGATCAAGATCTGGGCAAGACATGACAAGGAAGCACTGTCATATATTCATTTTTTAAAAAATCTTCTTCACAAACATGTTTCAAATTCTTGTCTGTAATTCCTTCATTCCCTTTTCTTTTTGTAAAATCATTTGTAAATGTACATGATCCTAAGATGAAAACGTATGACAATTAGTACAAAAGAGAAGGTTGATAATTTAATTTGTTATGCTCAGAGCATGAAGAAAGGTTGTTTCTATGATCTGACTAGATGAAGCAAATTACTCCTCGCATGTTAAGGTTAAAGCAATAATTTTCAGTCTAACCACCAATGGGTTACAGTGCTTTGATAATTCATGGGGTGACCGACAAAAGACTGAATGAAATCAGTCTCCTGAAGACAAAGAAACAAATTTGATGCTATATGTTGCTCATGCGACCCATCATACTGATATGGTTTTAAACATATGTAACTCTCTATGTGGTTGAAAGTAAGGGCTTTGGATGACGAACAAAGCTATGCATGAGCATCACTTCAAGGTATGGCAATGTTTGCACAGCATATGCTTCAGAGTGCACAAAATTCAGACTTTAATCAAAGTTTACCGCGAACTAGTAAAGAAATATTACTGTTTTAACCCCCTGCAAAAAGAGATTGAGACAAGTGAGTGATCTTCATCCATTTGTTTGTCGTTTTTCTATTAAATTTAGTTTAAATTACCTGTATTTTACTGAAACAATTACTCAGCAGAGCATAAAGAAAAAAAGATGCTAAAATGAGCATGACTATACCACATTTTGTAGCTGAATACCAAGTAACACCTCTCACCTTCTGCTGAGCAAGGAATTTGTCCATCAGGGCCTGCTTCTGCTTGCGAATCTCCTGCTGCTTCCTCGTCATCAGCCGCTTGGCCTCCTCCTGCTTCTTACGCACCGCCTCCTGGGCGGCAGCCAGCTTCTTGGCCACGGTCAGCGAGTTCTGGGCGACAGCCGCAGCCTGCTTGGCTGCCACGGCCGCCGGGGGCGCGGAGCCAGGCCGGGAGTTCTGTACAGTGACAAGTCTTTCGTTTACACTCATGGCTTTCTGATTGTAGATGGTCTTGGTTAACGAGGTCTTGCCCGGGTTCGCTACCACCTGAGGCAGGGTTGCATGTTGGAGAAATGGGGAACCTTCAATCATGCATCTCCAAGAAAAATTCCCACATTTTCTTGCCAAGTGTTGCAATGCAAGAGTGAACACTTGAAAAGGCAAGTATCACTGTTACTGTCTTCATTATACTATATTTTTCGCAGACTTTCGAGAAGGATTGTGAGACTCTATGGCCCGAATTCACAAAGGTGGTACAAATGAAACCATGGTTTAAACCATGGACAAAAACCATGGAGCGCCAAGTGTCGCATGGAATATTTCGTTACGAAATCAGTCATTTCGTCGATGAAAATGATTATTTTGTAACGAAATTACAACATTTTGTAACTAAATGAACATTTCGTCCACGAAATGAAAATTTCGTTAATGAAACGGTCATTTTGTCGACGAAATGACCAATTTCGTAACGAAATATTCTGTGCAACACTTGGCGCTCCATGGTTTTTGTCCATGGTTTCATTTGTACCACCTTCGTGAATTCGGGCCTAAGTGACTTCCCCAGAAAACTAAAAACACAAATGATATCTGGATAAATACCCTATCCTACAGATGAATATGTTGCTGTTGCATGTAAACACTGTTAATACATTACGCACTTTCTTATCAACATTCAATATTGTGAGTGGCTTAAAATGTTGCGTGTTATGAATATCTAAACATCAATTAGCATAATGCCGAAGTGCTGAAGTATTTATCAGGGAAATCACAAGATGACTGTCTGAAGCAGTAAATGGCATGACCTGCTTTGCTGTGAGAGCTGTGAGGTAAATCCGGCCACCCCCGTATTATGGACAGACCCATGTTAAAACTGGTATGATGATGATGATGATGATGATGATGCTTGCACATATATGATAAACATGTTTTAACCCTAACTAGGCCGGGGGGGGGGGGGGGCCTCTGAGGCCCCCCCCCCCCTCGACGTTTCGCGCGATGTATCGCTATCGCGAGAAGCTATCGCCGCGACGTTTCATGACTTTTTTCTTTCGAATCTCCCGCATCTCTTGACACCAAATTTGCGATGCCCGGGTGTGCGGTTCCGAAGTTGCGCATAAATATGCACGTGCATGTCAGACCAAAAATTGCTCAAAAACGTGAATTCGTGTACAATTTCAATGCAAACTGTGTTTCCAGGCAAATTTCATAAAAGCATGATAATTTTGGGGTTTTATTGATTAAAATCAATTAATAATGCATTTTCTTGTTTGGAACAATGTCACGGACAAATTTCGTCGAAAAAACAATGGAAAACATAAAGTCGAAAAAACAAAGAAATACATAAGAAATTCAAAAAACAATAAAATACTGAGGAAATTTTTCCTGATTGCGCAATTTTTTTCTCTTACATTTGCTAAGGACACTAAAAAGAATATTTACACAAAAAATGTGCCTGTTTTGAGCTTTATTTGGTGATTTATACCAAATTGTCTGATTTCATGCATCATTATGCATAAATTAGCATAATTTGGTGTAAATGATAATTTTTGAAAAAATTAACTTCCTGGTACTTTAGATTACATCATAGGCAATGCGTGTGCCAATTTTCGTCGCGATCGCGCGGTCGACGGCCGAGATCCGGAGGGGGAGCCTGGGAGGCCCCCCCCGGCTCTATCATCTACCTGAATAGCCCGGCCTAGTTAGGGTTAAAATGTTGCGTGTTATGAATATCTAAACATCAATTAGCATAATGCCGAAGTGCTGAAGTATTTATCAGGGAAATCACAAGATGACTGTCTGAAGCAGTAAATGGCATGATCTGCTTTGCTGTGAGAGCTGTGAGGTAAATCCGGCCACCCCCGTATTACGGACAGACCCATGTTAAAACTGGTATGATGATGATGATGCATGCACACATATGATAAATAAACATGTTTTTAAAAATATGCTTCTTATTGCCTGATTATAAAAGGAAATAACGAAAAGCAGTCTTAGACATAATCATCAAGTTCCAAAACTGCTATTCATTTCAGCAGAGAGTGAATGGAGGACCATGACAGGTTTTGTCACCTACTGACAAAAGTTAGATTAGTTACAGTCATCATGGACATCATCACGGGTCTAGGACTTGTCCCCCGGAGGACAACTCCCCCGGGGACTACTCCCACCTGACAACTCCCCCGGAGGACGTCTCCCCCGGAGGACTACTCCCCCGGAGGATGTCTCCCCCGGAGGACGACTCCCCCGGAGGACGACTCCCCCGGAGGACAACTGCCCCGGGGGACAACTCCCCCGGAGGACAACTCCCCCGGGGGACCACTCCCCCGGGGGACCACTCCCCCGGAGGACAACTCCCCCGGAGGACAACTGCCCCGGGGACGTCTCCTGGGGGACAATCCCATACCGAACAGAGATTTTTTTTGTGTGTGTGTGTGTGTCCTAGAAATTAGAATTAAATTCATCTGTGTAAAAACAGTATTCTTTTTAAATAAAATTTAAATTAAAGTTGGCGTTACCTAGACACGTCCATCTTTATAACAAAGTTTTTGAAATCTCAGCACAAAGTTTTTACCATTGTACACGCTATACATGTAATGTCGAAAAAAGTAGAAACGCAGGTCCATTTTATCACTGAAAAATTGGTCAAGAGATAAACACATTGACGGATACACGCTTTTGAGGGGAGAGTTCATTCCTTAGATAGTACCTGTTATTCTTCATTATTTTATAATATTTTAAGAAGTCCGTTCTTTGATGATTTTCTTTTTCTTTTTGCAATTTATGATTATAAGGAATATGTTAAATGAAAGAAAGATATCATTCAGAGGGGTGAAAGCTCAAGTTTTTGAGTTTCTTCAGTTTGTCTCCGTCTACAAAGGAATATGTTGTTAGAAATACCCTTTTAATGGGGTTATGATTTTTATCTTAGATTCTTATGATAGTTACTATCCTGTATGTCACTGTCAGTAATTTCATTGTGCAATTTTCGTTTGTTATGTTGACTGTGAATTTATCTGAACATCATTACAATTCTTAATGTCGGAGAAATAATTGACAGAAAAACATATGAATATTCTGTTCCTGAAAAGACTTGAACGTGTAAAAAGGTAATATCTTACAACCGGCATTAGGCACTATAATGCAGAAACAGTATTAGCACTGGTTGCACAGTTACCATGCATCCTGTCGTACCGATGTGTTGGCTCAGTGAGTAGAGCGGCTGCCCTCACAATCGGGAGGTCGTGGGTTCAAACCCCGGCCGCGTCATACCAAAAGACGTTAAAAGATGGGAGTTGCTGCTACCTTGTTTGCCGTTCAACAGTTGAAAAGGTTAGAGCAACGTCGATCTGGCGCTGCTCAGTGGCTGCCGGGCCCACGATCAATTGGGCAAAAAGAATTTCCATTCTCGGACAATAAAATTTGGAGTTTGGAGTTTTTTTAGAATGCACCAGCCACATACCGGTATCTGCATGACACACGTATAACATAACCCTTGCTGTACTATTGTTGGTAGAAAGCACCAGATTGATAGCTAGAACTTGTTATTAAGAGTATGGTAGTCAATACTACTTGAAAAAATACAGAAAAAATGCAAAAAATGGCAGTTGGGGTAGGGGTAAAAGGCAAGGAAATTTTATGCCTAAATATGGGCAAAAGATTAGTATCATGTGGAAGATTAGGTTTTACACTAAAATAATCATTATTATCCATTTCCTTGACCCCCAAAACATGGGGTTAGACACCAAAACCATCACAATTGACCAAAAAATAGCCGAGTTATAACCAGAAATGTCTTTTTAAAGCCGAAACGGCGACCAACTTTTCGGCCGGGGCACCCTGGATTTCGCATTTTTCGTTCTTTTTTTTTTTTCAAAAATGGTGTCAGTAGGCACAAAGTCATCAAACTAAGGTGTGATGAGCATGTTCTGAAAATGTCATCCTCTTTAGCCAATCGCTCTAAGAGATATCAAGGGATGACAACTGTAATATTTAGCCTGCATTTATAGAGAGTTCCTTAGTTGTTTCTTTAATCAGTCAGAATAAGCATACGATCTTGGCAGTAATTTGTTGTATTACAATCATGACGAGTTTGAACAATGCAAATGCTTTAGCGATATCGATTGCATCGGATGCCCAAGGGAAGAAACGGACACTGGTCAAAAAGTATTATGTGCACATTTTGTTAACACGCAGGTGATAGGTTGATATGTTTTTATTCTTCTAGGTCTTCGGTGCAAGTAAGGAAGTTTGCTGAGGTAGTACATCTACCTCCGGGGTTTCTCGAGAGAGGCAACTATAGAGCATAGCAACAGCATCATCTCTGTTGGGATTGGTTGGTGCTGCACAGCTAGGCACTAGTCTCTGCGTTCAAACTGTACTAATTTCAAACTTTTGGCATCTCCCTTTTTTTTTTTGAAAAGTAAAGTTTCTCTTTATCACACAGATTTTTTCATTTATCAACTACCACTGAAACTTAATTAATAAGCTATTGTCTTTTTAGGATTATAATGGCAATTATTTGATACGTTGTTCACACAATATACTTGTCCTATTTGAGTAATAATGGAAATACGTCTTGTATGGGCGTGTTTGACTTGCCATATCTTATATCTTACATTCAACTTTACTACATGTGTAATCATAGCAACATATCTTATAAACACAAACATTACTGATACTTGTAAAGTGAGTAACACTTCACTTCAATATTGAGATATCACGGCTTTGTATGACACATTACAACGCACTCTTATAACGACGTAAGTTCAATCTCGCTCTTCACACTTGGAGGAATACTTGTGATTGTTTTGTAAACTGTACTTTTGTTAACTTTTAGAAATGTATTATTTTTGTCTTTGAAGAAACGTTAATCATTGTTTCTCTTATAGTAATCGACAAAGCTGTTACTTTTGATAAGTTAGATGAAACACTTTTATTGCACTCAAAATGTAACCAACTCTACTCTCCAGATGAATAGTTCAACACACATTATCACAATCCCGTGATCATTGTCATTTCATTTCCCGTCAAATTCCGGTATCTATCCTATAAAATAGAAAAGTTTTTACACTGGTCCATATTTTTGACCTGATCTTGTGATACGATATTATGTTGAGTCATCTAGCTTTGTTGCATTAGGATTGTTTTCCGCTGTACCTCTTCTGATGTCAATTCTGTTTTGACAGGAGCATTTTTCCTTCACATTCCATTATGCAACTTCTTGGAAACTTTGTCTTTGAAACAACAACGCTTTTCGCTTCGATCAAAGTAATTTTACTGCACTTTTGTTTCTTGGTCAGCTTTGTTTGCACATTCTTTATTACTTTTGGTTTCAGCAGCTGCCTAGCTGTTGGCAGGGTGGTCCTTGTCCTCCTCTGCATCAACAATTGTGCAGGACTAGCATCTAGCCCATCGATCGGTGTGTTCCGATAGTCAAGAAATGCCAAACCTGGATCTGCTCCATCTCTCATTGCCTTTTTCATTAGACATTGCGATTTGTACTGTCTTTTCAACTTTCCCATTGCTATGTAGAAAGTGATGAAGACGTGACATGCTTGAATTGGTACTGACAAGCAAACTCTTTGAACTGGTCACTTGTAAACTGTGTACCATTATCTGATACCACAATCTCCGGTATACCATTACGTGCAAAAGTGTTGTTTGCATACTAACTTCAATTACTCTTACGCTAGACATTTTTTTTTCCATGTTCAAACATTATCAAATAAAACTGTATGAAACAAAACTCAATTTTCAATTAATTGAAACTCGAATCATCCCATCTTTGTGGTTGAGAGATTTTCGTTGGTCGTGCGGGTGTGCTTTCCCAGGGCTGTTGGAAGGTGTTATTACCTTTTTACACGTTCAAGTCTTTTCAGGCACAGAATATTCATATTTTTTTCTGTCAATTATTTCTCCGACATTAAGAATTGTAATGATGTTCAGATAAATTCACAGTCAATATAACAAACGAAAATTGCACAATAAAGTATTACTGACAGTGACATATAGGATAGTAACTATCATAAGAATCTAAGATGAAAATCATAACCCCATTAAAAGGGTATTTCTAACAACATATTCCTTTGTAGAGGAACTCAAAAATTTGAGCCTTTACCCCTCTGAATAATATCTTTCTTTCATTTAGCATATTCCTTACCATAATCATGAATTGCAAAAAGAAAAGGAAAATCATCAAAGAATGGACTTCTTAAAATATTATAAAATAATGAAGAATAACAGGTACATGCTAAGGAATGAACTCTCCCCTCAAAAGCGTGTTTCCGTCAATGTGTTTATCTCTTGACCAACTTTCAGTGATAAAATGGACCTGCGTTTCTGCTTTTTTCGACATTACATGTAGCGTGTACAAAAGTAAAAACTTTGTGCTGAGATTTCAAAAACTTTGTTATAAAGATGGACGTGTCTTAGGTAACGTTAACTTTAATTTAAATTCTGTATAAAAAGAATACTGTTTTTACACAGATGAATTCAATTTTAATTTCTAGGACACGAATAAGAAACATCTTTGTTCAGTTATGGGATTGTCCCCCAGGAGACGTCCCCGGGGCAGTTGTCAGGTGGGAGTTGTCCTCCGGGGGAGTTGTCCTCCGGGGGAGTTGTCCCCCGGGGGAGTTGTCCCCCGGGGGAGATGTCCTCCGGGGGAGTTGTCCCCGGGGGAGTTGTCCCCCGGGGGAGACGTCCTCCGGGGGAGTAGTCCTCCGGGGGACACGTCCTCCGGGGGAGTGGTCCTCCGGGGGAGCTGTCAGGTGGGAGTAGTCCCCGGGGGACTAGTCCTCCGGGGGAGTTGTCCTGATACGATCATCACATCTTGTCAGGAATACTAACTGTATGACTGGAGCTATTTTCAATGTTGTACTACACATACAGTCACAGATGTAGGAAATATGTCATACATTTCTTTCCAACTCTGCCCAGATTTTGTGGAATGGAAGTCATGTCTGTCGAGTTCATGATCAAGATGGTATGAAAAACAATTGGTGTTTGATCTTCAGAAAAAACTTTGGGGAAAAAACAATTTATGCTTTAGTGAACTAAAGGTCAACAATTTGGCTCAAATGGAGGGTGGATAAAACCAAACTAGGAGCAGAACATACCTTTTCTTGAGGTGCTGGATGGTTTCGGATGACTGTGAGTTGATTCTTGGAGGGGAGTTTGATCCGTTGCTTGACAGGCTTCCTGGCTGCATGGGACTGATCCCCTTCCCCGCTGGTGTTCTGTGACCAGATATCAACATCTCATAACTCAATGGATTTCTGTTTTTACTGTTAAGGTTAAGAGACATGTGCATTAGCTGCATCATACTTCTAGTGGATACACTAAGCAAGAAAGCAGGGAAGGTCAACACATTTTTGGTCAGACTCTTGTATATAATTCAAGCCAGCTTTTTGAAGGTGCTTGCAGGTTGGTTGAATGAATTCTAAATCTAGTTTGGCAAGTTTTCTGGCAAGTTTGACATAAATCAGGACCAGTTTGGTGATACCAGGTGCATCCTGTCTTCTCACTTATGTTGTGTGGAGAGTCCATTACTTGTATCACAGAGAGAAATTAACTCCTTTAATGTTCATAGATATGAAACTCACTCACAGCAACTCACTCTAACTTGCTGTAGTGAGAAAGCTAGTGCTACACCATGATCACTTGCTGAATATATCCATGTATGAGCGAGAAGAGACTTACTAACATCTTTATAATCCACAATGGCAGACTTGACAAGGTGGATACAATTTCATGGTTTGTTTCGATTTTGATGCGGGATGGCAATGACATAGATATTGAGTCTATTCCTCTATACAAATTTATTGGCTGTAATTGATTGTTTTCTTGCAGTCATATCATGTGCTCAAACTATCATGAGCAACAGATACGTAGTTAAGTAATCTGCTGCACTATCATTACCTTATTCATGTCACTGGAGCGAGCCCCTCCCCCCCCCCCAAAAAAAAAAGGAAACTAGATATATCGCTATGGCGACTGATAATGCATAATGCATGGTTCTCCTAATAGGTCTATAGTACAATGTCTTGACAATGTGTCATGACAGTTTCACACAATTGGCAAAATATTAAAATGACAGGTTTGCCACAAATGTGCTGAATGTTCACTTTCCTAGAACTAGGTTCAATTGGATGAATGATTAAAATGTCAGAGTGCAGGTATTTGGGGAACTGATGATTTTTACTTGACTTTTGACCCTTTTATAAGTTTATGCATTGAGTGATTTTCAAGGTATTGAGAAAAAGTATAATTTCAGTATCAAATGGAAAAATAGCATTATCTAAACCTGGCCTTTGACCTTTGACCTCACAGTTCCAAAGAGAATCACTGTCAGGTTGAACATGCATAAATATGTAAGTTTCATGATGATACCTCGAGTTACTTTTGAGATATGGAGGAAAAAGTGCAATTCAGCACTTTCACTTGACCTTTGACCTTTGACCTTTTGGCAAGAAACTTCCCTCAGAATATATATTGGGTAATACATGCATACATCAAGTTAAAACAAAAAACAAAAACCTTCAGGCATATTGCATTTTAAGGAAAGTAGTGATATTTTGAGGAGTTGACCTTGACCTTTGACCCCCCTGACCTTTGACCCATGACCCCAACTTCCCTAGATAATCACTGCCCATCAGTACAAGCATATATACTAAGTTCCATGAAGATACCTTGAACCATTTGCGAGATATGGAGAAAAACATGAAATTTCAATTTTTTTTTTCACAAAATAACCTGTGACCTTTGACCTTTGACCCTGTGACCCTAAAATCCACACAAAGTATTATCCCCCAAGGATATACCCTCATACCAAGTTTGATGTAAAACCACCACACGGTTCTTGATATATAGACAAAAACAAAACGGGACGGACGGACGTACGGACGGACGGACGGACGGACGTACGGACGGACGGACGGACGTACGGACGGACGGACGGACGGACGGACGGACGGACGGACGGACGGACGGACGACCCGAAAACATAATGCCTCCGGCCACTTCGTTGCGGAGGCATAAAAAATATGAACGATGAGAAGGAACAACACAAAGGATGAACAAGAACAAGATAAGACAAAGAAAAAGGAGAAATACTGGCAGCAGAACTAGTAATAGTATAAGAAGTAATAGAAGTAGTCAAGTAGTAGCAGTAGTAAAGAAAGAAGAAGTAGTAGCAGTAGTAGTAGTCGTCATCATCATCATGGTAATAGTGGTAGTGGTAGTGATAGTAATGGTAGCTGAAGTAAATCTACCACTGTAATAGTGGATATTTTTGCGTGACTAGTTTTTCGCACTCAGCCGGGTAAGTAGAGTTCTGCGTGCATTTAATTCCGCAGAATCAAGACATCAACTACTGGACTACATGGTAAGCAAAAATATTCATGTGCTTTTATTTTCGCGCTAATTTCTGGTTGCACGAAATACGCGAAAATTTCAACATCGCAAAAATTTCCACTTTTACAGTAATTATGGCAGTAGTGGCAGTAGTGGCAGTTGTAATAGTAGTAGTACTAGTAGGAGTGGTAGTAGCAGAAGTATACTACAAGATATAATGGCAGTAGCAGTTATGTATTGATGATAGTTAACATGAACAGTACCTCAGGAGGGACGTGCCAAAAAACTTTAATGAAGCGGTTGTTGAAGACTGCCTCGGTGGACTGGTATGCCTTCTTGGCCTCAAAGTGGTTGGAGAAGGTCAGCAGTGCCGCTTCTGGATCCTGTCCGTATGCAATCTGCAATGCAGGTTTTGAAAAAAATTCATGCATTTCAGTGAATGTTCGAGAACTGAAAAAACACAAACACTTAACAAAACAAAACAAAAAAAAAATGACAGGGATCAATAGGCAGTCGAGACAACCCAATTTACCACCTACTTCACAATGCATATACAATTCTCTTCTGCTGAATCAGGTTTCAGGGGCATTGGAATAAAAAGAGAAACTTCATGCATTACAGTCAACCCATTCTTTGGATGAGAGAACAAGCAGATCTTCAAACCCAAGAGACTAAATCAACCTGGCATCCATTTGATACTCGCTGGTAACAAACAAAGTTCACACCATTATGACTCCACTACTGACAAAAGTTTTCTAAAGGATGAACATTGGCAAGAAGGACTGCAAGATTGTGCACAGATTTTCTGCTGAAGTCTTTCCTCCTTGAGGTAAGATAGCACATTCTACGAGACAGCAAACATTTTATGTATGAATGCAGCTTGGCTGTGCTAACGCAATAGGCTACTCCAGTACTGGAATTAAAAAGCTCGTGTAATAACCAGTTGAACAGGAATACGATGAAAATAGGTATTTCCTCCTATTCCCAACTGAATGGCAAAATGTTTACAAAATACAGTCTCATCCAAACAAAGAATGGTCCCAACAATAAACATTGTCAGGTTAAGAACTCCACAAAACTATCTGACATCCGAAAGCTGTCAGTCATAAGGACTTCACACCCTACTCCAGGACTGTATGAAGACTGAACCCACCTGCAAGTTGACAATGTTGCCAAACTTCTGGAAGTGCTCATTGAGCTTGGCGATGTTGTTGCAATCCCTGGGTATCTTGCGGACTTCCAGGATGCGATTGTTGGGCACAAAACGCCCCTTCCCCTTCCCTCCTATCCTGGCCCTCAGATCCACAGCGCCCCCACTGGGGGCAACCGTCCGTAAATCCGGAGGGGCGCTATTCCCCTTTTGTAGGTGTGCAGTTTCGTCACTGGCTACATCATCTAGCGGTCTCTTCTGGCCGGAGGTGTACTTTGGTACCTGTCTCCCGCTTCCACTGATGGTCACTGCTCTCCTCTCGTCCTGGTCAGTCTGGGGCAAGCCTTGACCCCTCGTCAGGTCCACCACCTTCCTCTCGCTACTGTTCTCATCCGGCTTGTCTTCGGACAGTGCACCCAACTCCTCAAGCTCTGTGGAGTGTTAACAAACATGCAAAGGTCACTAGAAACGTGCCTGTGTGCCAGAGAGAATATAAAATGTGTGACATTCTGAATCTCAGTCCCCTCCACTTTGGCATAATTTCTGCATGATAAAAGTGCTTTCCTATTTATCATTTGTTTTAATTTGGAGTCAGAGAATGCATTTCTTCTGACAATGCCTTTGCTTCCTTCCTATTTTTGGAGGTTATGTTTAAGCATAATAACTCTTGACATTCAAACTTAATGCAAATTCAAGAACCACCATGTTTTTAAATAAAAAAAAAAAAGTCACTTTCCAAAGTGATGTGCTTCTTGATTGAAGTACATTACTTATAGTGCACAGAAAGCATGGCCTAGTGTCCATTGGAGAAGTCACATACACCAGAAATAACCACTTAGAAAGCCTGAGTAGTTAAGTATCATTATCACAGTAAAACATCCATCAGAACCCTGCTTCATAAAACTATGGTAACTTTACAATCATGGTAAATCTACAATCGGTGGTAACCACTAGTGATTTCTTGGCTTTGATTGGCTATTGAACAGTATAGCTATGGTAGCACTTCTTAAAGAGCTACCATTACAGTCTTATGCAACGGGGGCCCTGGAGATTTAGAAAAGATACTTCATAATCCAATCCAATAACAGTGAAACAGAATGTACATTATCTAAGAAATTCATGCAATATCCTCAAACTGAAAAAACCTAGAACAAATTTTTTGAAACACGGATGTATTTATACTGGCATAAGTATTTTCAATGATCTCCCCGAAAATATTAGAATATTAGACAGTCTATCTTCCTTAAGGAATGCTCTTGATTCAGTCGTAAATTTTCATACAGGTACTCATAGTTCATATTGAAGTGTTTGTTTAACCAGAATGAAGATAATCACCTCAGATGATCGTTGGTATTTTCTTATATTGATATTGATTTTAGAGTATGTTTAATCTTTGTTTCGTTGTTGTTTTTTTTTTCTTTTCTGATATTCGTATCACCTCTATGTTTAATTTGATTTTGTATCGTTCTGTATCTTTGATTTATTCTGTTTATGTCAAATACTTTGTTCACGGCCTCTCTGAAAAACAGCCTCTTGGCTGATTGAGGGCTTTTAATCCCGTGATTAAATAAAATAAACAAACAAACAAACACACAATCTGAGAAAACCAAGGATTCCCCACCTTTTCTTGAAGTGGTGGGAACCGTCTGGATGCCCACTAGTGTTCTGAGGTTACTTGATGGCTGCCTTGGGGGTCGGCCACTTCCGTAGTATGACCTTCGACCTTGGGATTCCATGCTGGGGTCCTCTGGGTTGTAACCCTCCATCTGAAAATCTACAGAAATGGGATCAAAATCATTTCAATTCATGTTAACCCTATTCTAACTGGGCTATTTGAGACCAAGTTTTTACTGAGGGGGGGTCAATTTGACCCCCCCTTCAGATCTCGGCCGCTGATCGCGCGATCGCCGCGAAATTTTGCCTGAAGATAGAGCTGGATGTCAACTACAAGATTACATCGTCATACAATAGAAAAATATTGCCTTTCTATTTTTAATAAATTAATTATGCAAATTTGTGCATGAAATCATATTTTTACCTATAACTCCATTAAAAAGACTGGAGGATTGCTAAATTTTTGTGTCAGAATTCCTCAAGACACATCAAACAATTTTCGTATAAAAAAATAGCTCAATTGAAATTAATTTCTTTTGTTTTTTATTGTTTTGTTAATTTCTTATGTATTTTATTGTTTTTTCAACCTTTTGTTTTCTATTGTTTTTTGCCAAAACTTGTTGCAGGCACTCTTTTAGGCTTATCTACACTAGAATTGATTAATTTCAATGGTTAAAAGTTGAAATAATCTAATTTATATCAATTTAACCAAAAAACACAATTTGCATTGGATTTGCACACGATATCATGAATTAGAGCTGTTTTTTGGTTGACATGCATATAGTATGCAAAACATTACGTAACTTCAAAACGGTGTACCCGGACGTCGCAAATTTAGTCCCAAAATATGCGGGAGACTTCAATGAAAAAAGTCGGGAAACCACGCGGCAAAAGCTTTGCGCGTTGCGAAATCGTGGCGCGAAACGTCGAGGGGGGGGTCAATTTGACCCCCCCCCCAGTTAGAATAGGGTTAAAGCATAGATGGTGTATTCTTGTACATATACAAAAGAGAGAACCCCCGTAACAGAGCTCATTATTCAAACCATGCAAATACCTCTTCATATCTTGTTCATTCAGGACAATTCGGAAAGACAGATTAAACGTTATTTGTCATATGCGAGTCTTGCATGTTAACTTTAAGATGTGACCTTCAATGATCTTTGACCTTAGCACATGACCCAGGACAGCACTTTTAGATAAAGATCTTCCATGTGCACCTCTGATCAAAGTGAGGCTGCAACTGGAATAATGGTTGGAAAGTTGTTTGTTGCAAAAGAGTCTTGCACATAAACTTAACATTTGAAATAGGGACAGACAGATGAATGATCAATGTGAGGCTGCAACTGGAATAATGGTTGGAAAGTTGTTTGTTGCAAAAGAGTCTTGCACATAAACTTTAACATTTGAAATAGGGACAGACAGATGAATGATCAATGTGAGGCTGCAACTGGAATAATGGTTGGAAAGTTGTTTGTTGCAAAAGAGTCTTGCACATAAACTTTAACATTTGAAATAGGGACAGACAGATGAATGATGGCCGAGAGACTGATCTCATTTGGATCCCTTTGTCCCACAACTTTCGGTACATAAGAAAAACAAAACAAAACAAACTACAAATGTCGCTTTGGCGACTGGTATGCCTCCGCCATAATGCATGATTTTCCCAATAGGTCTAGATAGTACATGTGGACAATGTGTGATTACATTTTCACAAAATTGGCAAAATATTGAAATGACAAGTTAGTCACAAATGTGTTGAATGTTCACCTTCCTTGACCTAGGTTTAATTGGATGAATAGGAGAGCATGTATCTAGGGATTTAAGGACTTTAACTCGACTTTGACCCATTCATACATTTAGACATTGAGTAATTTTCAAGGTACAGGTGTGGAGAAAAAGTGCAATTTTCTGAATTGAATAGTAAATTGTTACCATTTGGCCCTTGACCCTAAAATTCACAAGATAATCACTTTCAGGTAGAACATGCATAATATGTACTAAGTTTCAAGATAACTTGAGCCACTTCCGAGATATGGAGGAAAAAGTTAGTTCAGCACTTTCACTTGATCTTTGACCTTTTGACCTTTGAGGTAAAAAAAGAAGAAAAAAAAAAACTTTCCAGAGAATTTCTATTAGGTTACACATGTATGCATACACCAAGTGTAAAAAAAAAAATAACCCTGCTGGCATTACATGATAGGAGGGAAATAGTAAAATTTTGAAGTGTTGCACTTGACCTTTGACCCCTGACCTTTGACCCCATGAACCCTACATTCTCTAGATAATCACTTCCAGTCAGTATATGTATATACTATGTTCCATGAAGATACCTTGAACAATTTTCCAAGGTATGGAGAAAAAAAAAAGTTTTAATATTTTTACTTGACCTTTTGACCTTTGACCTTTGACATCATGACCCAAACTTTCACCAGAGAATCTTAATTGGGTAATACATGTATACACTAAGTTTCAAGAAAATATCTTCAGGCATTCAATAGATATGGTGGAAATAGTGAAATTTTATGTATTTGACCCTGACCTTTTGACCTTTGACCTCATGACCCAAACTTTCACCAGAGAATCTTAATTGGGTAATACATGTAAACACTAAGTTTCAAGAAAATATCTTCAGGCATTCAATAGATATGGTGGAAATAGTGAAATTTTATGTATTTGACCTTGACCTTCTGACCTTTGACCTTGAGCATGTGCACCCAAAAGTTGATAGGCACAACTTCACCCCCTAATACACATACATGCCAAGTTTCATTAGGATACCTCAACGGGTTTTGATAGTTACCTTGTCCACAAAATTCATTACGGACGGACGGAAGGATGGACGGACGGACGGACGGACGGACGGAAGGACGGACGGACGGACAACCCGAAAACATAATGCCTCCGGCACCACTTCGTGGCGGAGGCATAAAAACTCACCCCTGCCTTTCTAACCCCTCCCCCTAATATAAAATCAAACAGCGACTTCATCACCACCAATATCATCACTACAAGGATACCCCGTAACAAGAAGGTCGCCAGGACTGCTAATTTTACCTTGTTACACCAATAACGAAACCAGCTCAATACAGTACAGGAAAACCAGGACTATTGAATTCATTTCATCAAAAGCAATGTTTCCGAAGGGAGCTTGTTATAACAGTGTTTCCCTGTTCATAGATATTGCATGGAGCAAAATTTGATTTCAGAGATAGAGAAAGAGACAGATGGGAATGTCCCCTTGTGCTTGACATGCAGACTGTGTGATGAGCACAGACACCTGTTGATTTCAAGGGGGCTTTGTGTTCGATCTAGCACCTTCATGACAGCCTAGTGTCCCATCACATAGGAACATGGCTTTAAATACTCAATATGGTGCACAAACTCACCCAGGGGGTCAAGTTAAGTGAAGACTTGACAAAGCTCTGAGTGAACCCTGAAAAGATGAAGACTGCTCCCCCTAGCAGTCTAGTAGCCTATTGCTCATCCAAGGAAAGTGTGGAGTAGAAAGTGTACCTCTACTTCAGAAATATTATACATATGCATGTGTGTATGATGTTTCAACAGCAATACAGCCAGGGCAAAATTCTGGATAATGGGTAAAAAAAAAAAAAGAAGTAAAAAATAAGATTCACTAGAAGCATCTCTCAAAATCTTGTCAGTTTTGAGTTTTTAAATGTTTTGCCCTCAACTCATCTACATTTTTTTTTTCAAAATCCAAGGTATCACATGAAATAACAAAAGGTGTTAGCTTGCTGAACTGCTGTCACAAAGATGTCGCATCTTAAAGTGTGCTACATTTCTAAGAAAGAAAGGAAGTGTTCTACAGAATGCTATCCTGGAAATGACATGTAACAATATCGCCGGGACTGCAGCATAAGATGCCAAAACTATAATATTGTCTTGCCGTATGTACAATGTCCATTACCTTCTGATGCACCGTAGGTGTCGTTGCCTGAAGCTTCCGAAGGAGGAGGGGGCGGACTACGTTCTCTGGGAGGAGACGCAGGCGGTTGAGGCACTGTGAAATAAAGACGGGAATAATACCATCCAATGTGAGGATTACATAACCTCATGTCCTCTTGGCTTGAAGAGGGCACCTGTTTGCAACCAACTCTTGACATGAATGTCATAGTAAAGTCAACTGGAATATGAAAATCACTGAAATTCTCTACAGATGTTTCTAGCACACAGCAATGTTATACACTGTAAAAGCCGTTATTTTTCTCAAATTTCCTGAATCACTGTTAGTGCAGCTGTTAGGGCACTTACGACATTATAACCTCAGGGTCAAATTGCAAAACAACATTTCGCAAAAAATGTCTGTGACCACCTCAACTGCAAATATAAAACCTTTTACAAGATTTTGAAATGGCTTTATTCATATTCTTCTTTTCCTCTGGATGGTATGTTGCTTGATATGTGCAAAATTAGCAACACATCCAAACACCGTCTTATGTGACACCAATTTAATTTGCTTGTCCTCCAAGGTGAGAGTTGCAAACAATGAAAAGAGATTCATTAAACTTACTTCTTGTTTTTTCTCTGTAGTTCCAAATGTCAAATTCAACCACTCACAACATGGTTATAGCCTATGAAATACCATGCTCATAAAATATATGGAATTTACAGTAGTGATGGCGGCACCGCAAAGAATACAATATAAACTGTTGTTGTTCTTCATTTGGGTTTCCTCCAAGCAAAACATCCATGGCCAAACATTCATCACGACTCTCAACTAATGTAAATGTGTAATTTTTTTTGCGCGCGAGTAATTTTTTGAGTTTGGCCAGGTAAGAGGAGTTTTATGTTTTTAATTCAGCGGAATCAAAACATGAGCTACTGGAACACATAGCAAGCAAAAATATTTGTGAGTTTTTATTTTCATGCTGGTTTCTGCTTACAGCAAATGCGTTACATTGCCAACACTGCAAAAATTTCAGCTTTTACACTATGTGACATGTGCAACCAATGTTTTGATCTTAAAATAAGGTCAGCATTATCAATCTGATGCAGAAGCCCCCACTGCTTGCATTGCGATCCATCAAATTCAGCCATAATACACCCACTTCATGAACATGCGTACATCAAAGATACGACATCGTTAACAGCCTCAACATATAACTACATGTAGCATGCTATGTGTTATGTGTTATACGGCAGGGATGCCAACCTTATAAACAGCCTTGCAGTATTCTGAGGGCTAAAAAGCCATATTTTTGGTGGAAAAACAAAATTTTTACTTTTCCTGCAATAGACACGTGCAACAGTACACCTTGGAAAAACCAGAATTTTCCCTGAAGCCAGCACAAGTTTTGGCACAAAAACACTCCAAAATATTGCAAAACAAAAGTAACAGTTGGCATCTCTGCAAAAGGATGGAGAAAGAGATTCTTACCTTGAGATGGAGCTGCAGCTATGGATGAAGGAGGCAAGGGGGGAGGAGGACCCCGAATCTCTGGAGGAAGGGGTGGAGGGTGGCCCCTCATGTGGGGAGGGGGTCCGGGAGGAGGGCCTGGAGGGGGGCCGGGTGGGGGTCCTGGTGGCCTGTGTGGGCCATGCAGGGGTGGACCCAAGTGAGAAACGGGCTGCTGGCCCGGGCCAATGAGATTGAGAGGTGGTCCACCATGTGGGGGAGGCGGGCCCAGCGGAGGGAGGGGCAGGCGGTTACCCGGGCCAAAGGGCATGGGCATGCTGAATGGGGGCAGGAGTGGGGGTGGTGGCTGGGCTGGGGGCAAGGGTGGAAGGGGAGGCTGAGGGGCAGGGGGTTGACTAGGCACAGGCGGTCGAGGTTCAACATTGGGGTTAGATCCACTGTATGGAGGTAACATGTTGATGTCTTCTACAACCACAGGATCAGCACCGTGGTCATACGGGCAGTATTCTCCCTTCATGCAAAATCCTTTCTCTGTGGAATATGAATAAGACAAACACAACAATACTATAAGTTACTTGCTTGATTTAACATGCTTATTACCACATGAATCACTCTGTCTTCAGCATGTACCTTATTTCAGGCCCCTTTTGACTCTTTTTACAGTTGTTCACAAAGTACTGAGGCAGTGTTAAAACTAACCAAGTGAGATAGACAGGTTATACAATCTATCAAATCATGATATATTCATCTTTCAAAATCAATTTATACCTATTGAAATGTGTGCTAAAGAAGCCATGCTTACTAGCACTGAGAGTTTGATTAGAAAAAGTAAAGTTTCATCTAACTGACAAGATAAGAGAGGCATCACAAGCATCAGGCTAAGGATGCAAGGCACTGCCAACAGAAAACATCTTCTGAAGAGTGACTGATATGAGAAAGCCAGTGATCGATAGAACTGATCATTTGATAATATCATGGGGTGCAAATCCTTCATTACAGCTTATAATAATTCTCATTTTGATTAAACACTAGTATGTTGAGACACCTGCGATGGATTGTACTACATCGAAGAAAACGAAGAAACACAACATTTTTCACACCATCATAATCTCTGCATCGTTGTCTCCTCCCAGTGGGAACGTCGCCCTCTTTAGGCGGGGCCTGACCAGACTCGGAACTGTCGGACGGCACCACGGTTATCACACTGCTGAGGGAGGACGGCTTGATGGGCTGGCCGCTGTGGTTGGCCCGATCGTCCCGGTCACGGTCCGGTTCGCGATCTCGACTACGACCACCATCATCATATCTGAGGCGGTCTGTCAAGGGACAAAAGAAAATTTTCATTTAGGCCCAATATAGGCTTCATATACATCGCCAAATTTGTTCCATTTCTATTTCTGCTGTTACACAGATATACCACATAACAGGAATATGTTCATAAATTATGGATGAAAACTTGGCAATGTTACCATCAAAACTTCATATATGAGATCAGACTCAAGAAATTCTTTACTCTAGGGCTGCATGCAAAGCTATCAGTAAACATTCATTTATTTTCCTTTCTACCTGTCAACTGTATGTGCATGAATGAAAATACAGACAGACACACAAAATGAAAGAAACAAACAAGCCTACAAACAAACCCAAACTAGAAATGTCGCTACAGCGACTGGTTATACCCCCGCCAAACAACATTTCATAAGCTTTGGTCAAAACAACATTTGATAAGCTTTGGTCAAAAAACTGAGGAAGTAGTTAAATCCGCAAGATCTTTCCTTGATCTTCTGCCATTAATATGCCGTTACCATGGCAACGTACTTTCGGGTACTGTCGAAAAATGCGTCTTGCACATCTACAACCAAAGGCGCACATCTACAACCAAAGGCACACATCTGTACCAAGTTTCATGGAAATTGGGCAAAAACTGAGGAAGTAGTTTGCAACACAAAATTTTCCATCATTTTGGCTCATAATATGTGAGCTGTTACCATGGCAACATACTTTTTGTCACTGTCAAGAAATGTGTCATGCTGACCTATATCCTAAGACAAACATTCAATATGAATTCCATGAGAATTGGAAGAACACTGATGAAGCAGTTTTGCCATGAAGCATTTTGCCCTATATTTTACCAATAACATGCCGTTACCATGGCAACGCACTTTTTGCCACTGCGGAAATATGTGTCTTGCACATTAACATATTCAGATGAACATCTGTACCTAATTTCATAAAAATTGATCAAAAACTGTGGGAGGAGTTCGCGACGCAAGATTTGTACCCATTTTTGCCCATAATATGCCGTTACCATGGCAACGTACTTTTGGGAACTGTCAAAAAATACGTCTTGCACATCTACAACCCAAGGCACACATCTGTGCCAAGTTTTATGGGAATCGGTTGAAAACTGAGGAAGCAGTTCGCAACGCAAGATTTGTACCCATTTTTGCCCGTAATATGCCGTTACCATGGCAACGTACTTTTGGGTACTGTCAAAAAATACGTCTTGCACATCTACAACCCAAGGCACACATCTGTGCCAAGTTTTATGGGAATCGGTTGAAAACTGAGGAAGTAGTTCGCGACGCAAGATTTGTACCCATTTTTGCCCATAATATGCCGTTACCATGGCAACGTACTTTTGGGTACTGTCAAAAAATATGTCTTGCACATCTACAACCCAAGGCACACATCTGTGCCAAGTTTTATGGGAATCGGTTGAAAACTGAGGAAGTAGTTCGCGACGCAAGATTTGCAACGGACCGACCGCCCGACCGACCGACCGCCCGACCGACCGACCGCCCGACCGACCGTCCGCTGATTCCTATATACCCCCTTCAAACTTAGTTTGGCGGGGGTATAATAAAGCACACTACGGGAATATGTCTGTCATATTCTTTTGACAGGGATATCTCAACATTTTTAGCATTATCACCGGCAAAAACATGGAGGAAGTAAGCATAGTATAGTTAAAAATATCCTCTGCATTTGCTTACGATGAAATCACACATGACTCAGAAAACTTAGGAATCCATGTTTTGTCCCCTTGTGCTTGACAAGCAGTCAGTGTTAAAGGCACCAACACCTGTTGATTTCAAGGGGGTGAAGATTGCATAATATAGCACCCCTAGCACCTCAAGAGTACTCACTGAAGCAGAATACGGTATGGTGCAAAGTGTGCATAGATTGAACTATAGCCTGCAGATACATATGTATGTTGGATGCTGAATTCTCAGAGAAAAGTAGGACCTGTAGATCCCTACAAAACTTATTGGTGCTTTATGCAACTTACAACTATACAAGCATTTCTCAAAACTGAGAGTTGTACTCCAAGTAAAAATCTACCTGAGCCTGAATCTATTTTTATCGCCCTTCAGCACATAAATATGTACTGGTGAGTCAGGAAGTGCATAAATTCACTTCATTGAAATTAATATTCTTTGTCTAAAAAGAGAAAAGCATATTTCTGATTTCATCATTTTGAATGTTTGTTCGTCATTATAACCTTAGATACAATATCATTTTCATCAATGGCAGTGGGTAGTGGTGTGTACACACCAGCCACTTCATCAGACATTTCATCATGCAGAAACATTTGAGAGGACATTCAACGTTTGACAACATACCTCTCAAGTCCCGGGGACGATTACGATCTCTGTCTCTGTCCCGTTCCCTTTCCCTCTCTCTCTCTCTTTCCCGGTCCCGATCCCGGTACTGGTTGCCATAGCGACGTGGCTGTCCATACCGATCTAACCTGTCGTCCCGCCTCCTTCGGTCATCATCCCGCCGCCTTCTCCTTCAAAGTACAAAAGTGACATACAGCAGAGAATAACTCCAAGATTCATCTCTTATCAAAATTGACTACTTACATTGATTGTAGAAGCATACTGCCTCGAACAAACTTCAGGATTGAGACATAGAAAATTCTTTAGTATTTATGATAAAGGAAGTCCAATTCACTTACTAACTCTCTTGGAGGATTCGGTGCCTTTGAATGTTTTAAAAACAGATTTTTATGATGCTATACAAGTGCTGCTGATCATCATCACTATTAACCATTACCTCATAACCATTCAATAACTTGCTGTAGCAACTCTCTGCAATTGGGTTATCTTGAGCAGAAATAGAGCAGCACACAGCAACTGAAGCTGACAGTTGTGATGATTAACAGTGAATTCATGGCCATGATCTTACTCCTGATTGAAAAGTAGGCTTTTCAATTTGAGGCTAACCTGTGTTAACACCTTACACATTCACAGATGATGTAAGGAAAATGGAAAGAATACCTTATTACTTCTTAACCCTAACTAGGCCGGGCTATTTAGGTAGATCATAGAGCCGGGGGGGGGGGGGGGGGGGGCCTCCCAGGCCCCCCCTCCAGATCTCGGCCATCGACCGCTTGATCGCGACGAAAATTGGCACACACATTGCCTATGATGTAATCTAAAGTACCACGAAGTTAAATTTTAAAAAAGATTATCATGTATGCTAAATTATGCTAATTTATTCATAATGATGCATGAAATCAGACAATTTGGTATAAATCACTAAATAAAGCTCAAAATGGACACTTTTTTGTGTAAATGTTCTTTTTAGTGTCGTGAGCAAATATAAGTGAAAGAAATTGTGCCATCAGAAAAAATTTCTTAAGTATTTTATTGTTTTTTGAATTTCTTACGTATTTCCTTGTTTTTTTTCGACTTTATGTTTTTCATTGTTTTTTCGATGAAACTTGTCCGCGACATTGTTCCGATCAAGAAAATATGTTATTAATTGATTTTAATCAATAAAACCCCAAAAGAATCATACTTTTATGAAATTTGCCTGTAAGCACAGTTTGCATTGAAATTGTACATGAATTCACGTTTTTGAGCAATTTTTGGTCTGACATGCACATACATATTTATGCGCAACTTCGGAACCGCGTGCCCGGACATCGCAAATTTGGTGTCAAAAGATGCGGGAGACTCAAAAGAAAAAAGTCATGAAATGTCGCGGTGATAGCGATACATCCCCCCGGAACGTCAAAGGGGGGGCCTCAGAGGCCCCCCCCCCCCCCCCCGGCCTAGTTAGGGTTAACAGAGGTGTAGTCAAACGTGAAAAAAAAATGATGCACGTTTTTGTGATTCAAAAAGAGATTAGTGGTCAAAGCATTTGGATGTTAACTGTTATGACTACTTGCGGAAGAGCACAGTGACTCATTATTACAATTCTGGAAAACTGCAAGTAGACGAAAAGTAAATATGGCTCATCAGATTGTCAGGTCAACTTGTGAGGAGGTGGGGATACATGTAAATGAAAACTATCAGCTTTATTGTTGCTCCAGTGACTACCACATGCTCTGGATTTTCCTTTTACAATGAACGAGTGTCCACCAAGAAGGCTGGTTCGGTGACACAACATTTGCTCCTGCGACAGTTGCTCCGGTCTTAATTTCTCGAAGGACTTTGGCTTGGGGTTAGGGTTGTGACAGGGTTTTAATTTTAGTTTGATGTTAGTACTAGGATTAGCATTAGGGTTATGTTAGTGGGCAGAATTTATGTTTGGTCTAGCATGCAGATATTTCATGGGAGCAATTGTTGCAGGAGCAAAATTAATGTCATGAAACTGGCTGGTTCACGTGTCTCACCTTGGGCTATAGCTTCGGCTGCGACTCCTGCCGCGAGGCGAGTGGCTCCGAGACTGACTCCTGGAGCGGGAGCGTGAATGCCTCCTACCTCGCCGGTAGTCCCTGTCCTCGGTGTCTAGTGTCTGGGGGATGACGTGGAAACAATATCATCATCAACTGGGGCGGATCCCGGAATTCCGTAAAGGGGGGGGCGGGGGGGGGGGGGATGCAAACAATATTTCTGGTGCTACTCCTGGGTTTCATCTCATTTTTTTTTTTCTCATTTTATTTCATTTGTTTTAAAGGTCCAGTTTATCTTTGGGAGCAGTGATTTCAAAAATGTTCAAGATATCACATTTGATGCATATGTGAAGGTCTGTTGTATCACAAAACATCCTACCATATAAAATTTTCACAATAAAGCCTAAAATATACGGAGATATCAGCATTTTTTTCAATAAACCATAACTGTAGACGGTTTAGTCTGGAAGCATTCTTATTATAACTACTGTTCACATTTTGTGTATTTAACAATACTTAAAGGGTGTGTACAGTTCTGGTCGAGGTGAGGATTTAGCTTTTAACATTTTGCGAGATATTCAGAAACCACTCTATGAGATGTCAAAGAGCATGCAGTTCTAAGGGGTATCAAAAGTTTATTCGATGAAAATCGGTTTTGAAATGGCTGAGATATCCAAAAACAAGGTGAAACAAAGAGATCCTAATCAAGTTGTGACATGTCGCCTTTTATTATTAGCACTTTTTTGGATATCTCAGCCATTTGAAAACCAATTTTCATCAAATAAACGTTGAATCCTTCTTAAAATTACATGCTCTTTCATATATCATAAAAGGCTTTTCATTATCTCACTTAGGAATGTTCAAAACATGAATCCCCACCTCAATCAGTACTGTACAGTCCTTTTAACATCGATTGTACGGATTCAAATTCTTACAGTGGTTGCTTCCATCCCTAACTCACATTTTAGAACTAATTTAAAGCGCTAATGCTGAGTTTTTGTTTCATCTGCAAATGGTAAAGGTAAATTATGCCTTTTACAATAACAAAAAAGAGGGGGCGCACCGGGCATGCGTCCCCTTTGGATCCACCACTAATCAATATCAACATCAGTATCATAGCATTAGCAGGGAACTAATCCTCTTTTATATCCTCACATTCGCTGGTAAAAAATGGTATTACGATACTGAGTAGCTATTTTGTTACCCCTGCTACTGTGCATAGGAACGGCATTACTGCTCATCCTGTGTATCAATAAATAGTTTGTTTTCCCTTTGGTAAGCCAAGTCATGAACTTTGTCCTTCATAGACTTCATTTTGTGCAGCTTCTTCATATAACATGGTATTACAATGTCAGGTTTTGATTGACTCTTGCTCTATCAGCATATAAATCAATTACATCAAGAGCAACTTTTGTCTCCCTGTTTGAATATTTACAAATTTAAAACAGTCAGATTTTAAAACTACAAATTGAAATAAAAAAACACACACACACATATGAAATAATCTTTATGTGAGTATCACCCTGGTACCACTTAAATGCAAAGAAGCCATCTACTTTGCCAGCATTTTGCCATTTTGACACTACCTGTTGTATCACTATGGTTCAATCTCTTTATAGCACTCGTTAATAGAGAAATATGGTGCATCAGATGTACTGTGAGATAAATGCTCTTCACGTTCTTGGGACACACATTGTCAGCACACATCACACCATAATCACCTCTCTAGTAGATGGTGGCCTTGTTCTAGCCTCCTGAGCAACATCTTTACTTGTGTCCCCTGGTGCTGGCTCAGAGATGACCGGTGTCGAGCTGACCGGTGCTACAGCCGTTGGCTGACCAACGGTGGCAATAGCACCCTCCGCCTCTGCCGCTGGAATGTACGACTTGGTTCTGAGAGCCTCAAAAAGCTCTTCGACAAAGGTCTTGGTTTCTGCATGAAGAGAAGAGTATCCACTGTGTTCAAATGATCTATATTTGTAGCGAGAACCTTTGGGACTGAAACGTACAGCAATATTATTAAATTGGTGTATAAAATTGATAATATATTGATACTGCAATTACACCAAAAGTGATATTAATAATAACTGGTGATGATAATCCTCATTATCACTATCATCATCATAGAACCATACTGACGGTTTGGTATTTACTTGAAAATCCATTGCTTTAACAATGTGTGTACAGTCTGATTCTGATCCAGTAAATGGTGCTCTTATTCATAATGACAGAATTGTGTGAGCATGATCTTGCTCGGAATCTTTCATTACTGAATATTGGGTGTTCAAATACAATGACATGCCTCATCTGTTCTCTACACTGTATGTAAATTATGATAACAAAATGTTCTCCGAGGGTAAATTTGTTAGTTGGGGTTGTTTGGTTAACATTTTTATTTGACTGTGAAGCATGCTCATTTCTCCATCTTACAAGACATGCATTACAGAACTCCAATTTGACTTGGAATTCAAAGTCTTCTGCCCAGGTTTTTGGTGAAATACAACATAAACCAAACTTACCGTCGACTAAAAAGACAGACAGCTGATCGATGCAGAGAGCTTTCAGTTCTTCCTCAGTCTTGTCCTTCTTCGCCAAGGCGACGACATACTTGGCCAAGGCAACGGGGTCAGCATCACAGCTGAAAGAGATCAGAGAAGACATATGAAACAAATTACAAGTTTGCAGCACTGTTTACAAATCATAGACTTCATGTATGAATTCAATTGTTGCACTCCTCTTTAGCTGCTAAACATTCACTCGCTCGCTCGCTCTGATAACCCCACAGTTTGCATGACTTGTGCGCTGTCGACACTGGACGTAGCTGGACGCTTGCACGAAAGGCACACAAAGGCTGGTGGATGGCTGAATTCACCAAGAAAGTGAACCCATAATGCCTTCATAGGCTTCAAAGTGATTACCGGTAGTTTGCTGACAAATTTAAGTACCCACCTACTCCATCAGTGTGGAATAGTAATTTGGAACTTGCACAAGATCAGGTTACATGTACGTACACATGATGTAGATCCCTAGCACCTAGTTCTGGTTTTATTTTTCTCTTTAGACTTTACGGATATTTGTAAAAATGATGTTGCTAGCAGACTTCACTTTCATGGGGCTGATTCATGTGTGCATGGAGAGGCCAGAGCAGAGCTAACAATAACATGGTTACAGCCGTAGAAAAAAGCACCAAAAATTTTGAGTTGCCAAGTTGGATCAGGCCGATAGGTGTGGTAGCCCAGCATGAGTGAACCTGTGCACTGGCACTTATCATTTCATGTTCCAGTGGGTCACTGCACACTGCATTGCCATTGGTTAGATCTAAATTTACAACTTACAAGTGAACAGGGGGCCCACGCACAGGGCTTCATCATAAAAACTGTACGAGCTGAAATTTTCGCGGTGGTTTTATTTTCGCGAATTTCGCGAATCGCCTTTGAATCTTGAATCGCGAAAATAACAACACGTGAAAATAACAACGCGTGAATAACTAGATCTATGTTCAGTTAGACCTCACAACCGCAAAATTAACAACACGCGAAAATGTCTGCCAAGTAGCAATTCGCGAAAATATCTGTACCCGAAAATTTCAGCTCATACAGTAAGCATCTCGCCCAGAGCAGAGGGCCTCAGTCATTGCTCATGTCATGAGCACCCTGGCCTGGCCATTGCATGCTCAGCTCATATGAGGAGGGATAAATTTAATTTTACTGAGTGCTTGTGAGCAGGAGCTTTGCCTTTGTAACGTTAGAGCCCCCCTCATCACTCATGAGGTGAGAGGGCTTCCCGGACTAATCAGATTCCCTGTGGCTGTGCTGTAGTGAAAGCTGTATTGCTTGGTTAGAATCTAGTCTAAGTAGTAACGTTAGATACACCTCCTTGTGTGAGTCCTTGACCTTGGTTAGAACACGTTAGTGGAAAAATCTACAACAATTATTTAGATAGGGGTCTAGACCTAGTTTCTACAGCAACAAAGTCAAAGTGGTGATTGGCTCACAAACCATAAATTTTACTCACATGTTTTCCAACTTCTTAGACAACCAAAATTTTAAGTCCTCAACATTGGCAATAGCAGGCATAGCTTGCTGTCTTTGCAGTTGGTCATTTAGTTCCCGACTTGTGAAGGTGCGAAGCTAGCAAGGGAATTCCCTGCGTACAGTGTGCAGAATATCTTCAGCGTTGCCTTTTTTGTTGAGCGTATGGTGAGGATATATAAGTGTGTGAACCACTGATGCTTGCACCATACGCAAAGTGCGTGCAGTAAGTCTGTAGGATGGCGATTTGTTCACAGCATCCTCAAGTTTGTAGACACTGTTCGAACCTAAGCAAAATAGTCCTATCTGCTCCGTATCCCTCTAAAATACACACAGTGTCAGTGAGCGATAGACAAAAGACAGAATGAAGGCTTCGTGAAATTCAGATGCACTGAAACTCGTTCTTCGTCGGAATTCTAATTCTCGTGTCCACGCTCAATTCGTGTTCAATCGAAATCGTACAACATTCATTTGTGAACGTACAGTGTGCGTTTTGTAGTCTAGCTTCGAAGAGCAAGATTTACTTAGCTAGTGGTACCATCACGCGCACACACGTACACACATGGCATGGTATGAAACGCTTGCGTTCCTAGCGTCGTGTACGCTACGCATTAACTTGTATAGTCTTACTTCATACCCCAGCATGGCATAAATAAAAGAAGAAATCAAAACGGCTAATTTTCAATTCAAGAAAACAAAAACAAAACGAAGTATGTAAAACACAGGGAAGTTAAATTCATTTTTTCTTTTTAAAGTTGACTAATCAATTATATACACTGCAGATCATTATCCACGAAATCACAAAATGAATATCTTGTAACAAGAAACCTTTATGAATAAACAAAATATGTGTAGACAAAGAACCTGGTCAAACAATGCAAATTTCTCACTAAATTTCTGATTAATGAAGTATCACAATCAAGTTTTCCACATTCAATGTCCCCCCTTTTTGTGAACATGTTGAAACATGTGTCATACACTCATCCTATTCTGAACATTTGTGTGAATGATAATTGATATAAAGGAAACTTATTTGCTATATTGTTGGTGCCCTGCATGTTTATGATGGTGAGTACAAAACAGGCATAGCAGACATAACAAATGAAGGGTTTGTTTGCAAAAACCGATAAGTCCATTTTTGAAGATTTTGAATTACGATCTCTGTCATAAAGTACAAAATAATACCTTTTAAATGACATATTGGTCACTACATATAATGGTATATTTTTGAAGTTATGGTCAAAAGAAGCAAAATATTTCTTATTATTCTCTTTATTTTTCTTAACCTTTAATCGCAAATATCTCCATTTGGCAAATATGGACTTATCGGTTTTTGCAAACAAACTCTTCAAATAATTACGAATTAAAAAAAGTACAGAAGTTTGACTTTGATTGTAAGTATTATGATTTTTGGGTGTGCCCTGAATCAATCACATACATTAACATCTGCACCTTGTAAAAACAAAGAGAAATGTTTCATGTCAATATAATTGTGGACATTGTCAAATTTTAATTTTTGGAATAGGCCCTTCCTTCCCCTTCAAAAGCTTTCCAGCATGTAACCCAAGTCTATTTCTAGAGGGGTTTTTTTTTTTATTGTCATTACTAAATTATCAGTTGTAAATATTTGTCATTGCAATTATGTTAAATAGTAGTAGCAGCAGTAGTAGTAGTAGTGGTGGTAATAATAACAATAATGATGATGATGATAATAATAATAATGACAATAATAGTGTTTTTAATCATTATTATTATCATCATCATCATTATCATTATCAATGCTGTTATTTTTTATTATCATCATTACAAAATATCATTATCATCATCCAATTTTTTTCTTTTGCCAGTGGTTAAAAAAAATGACTGACGCTTAAGAAAATGACATAACTTCTTTTCATTCAATACAAATAATATTCTTGCCCATCATAAGAATCGTCCTTCATGTCTCAAAATACCAACAAGGAAAAGAAAATAGTAGTAGATTCATGGCAAATGTGTGCTGTTTTAATTGTTTGAATGCCCTTGTCAGACATATGCAATGTTAGCAAGAGATTATTAAGCAGAGAGGTGAAGGTTGAGGTGTGAATTTTCTTCAATTTGTCTCCCTCTCAGGGACAGCCTGGTTGTATTGTTGCTGCCAGTTGATGCAGTTCCTTTTTTTTTTGACACATTACAATTTGTTAAAATTATAAAGCAGCAGTTGGGATCTTACAAATTTCAACTGTAGAGTGAGACAAACTGAAGAAAACTCATACCTCACTTGCAATGTTCTCTGAACTGACTGCAAAATCAATATATTGTAAAAACAAAACAAATAAAAATGAACAAAAAACAAAAAACCCACAAACACAGGTAAACAAACAGAATTAAAAGCCAGAAGAAAATCAAAGGGAGTCTAGTGGTAAATCAAAAGAAATTTTGTCTCTCATTTTAATTCTCGTCTTATGGCCTTCTGCCATCACTATCACATTGTAAATACTGTTAACAAATATCATCCACTCATTTGGTGTACACAATACTTCATACCACAACATAATAACTTGCACCAAAAACACTTGTGAAATATCAGTCTGTACCAAATAATCCATGTTTTCACTGAAAACATATAAAGAAATACAGAAAAATAGAAAATGAATGAAATTAAATCGTATCACCTGCGGTACATTATTACAGAATTATCAACAACTACTTACACAAACCTCTTTTTTTTAACATGTTATTTTCTTTTTAAATCTAATCATACTAAAATTTTGTCATTCCATGGGAGGAATACTTAGTAACATTTATACATCTTCAAAATCTTGCAATTGCATAATTGAAGGCTTCTTTTATGTACTGTCTGTCACTCATATGGTATTGCACTTGCACTGCACAAAAAAAAAAAGAAAAAAAAAAGAAATAAAGATGGAAACCATAAGTCTCAATAGCACAATACATAATTCTCTTGAGTGGTTGAATCAGTGTGCATCATTCTATGTGAAACTTTGGCCAGGTTATTTTCTTTCATGTCAGGTCATCAGTGAACACAGGTTGTTTACAAGATAAAGTGCAATGCTATTTTTCAAAGTATCTCAGTATGTTCCTCAAACAATATCCAAATAACCAAATGCATAGCATAGTCAACCTTTCTGCTAAATCAGCACTCCTTGAAACATGTGAATGTTTCCTCACTGTATATATTTTTAAAAGTTACCAGCACTACCAAAATGGACAAATTAGAAGAAAACAAAAAATCAGAAAAAACAGGATGATTTTTTTTTTTTTCAGGGCAAGGAGAAATATCAAAACATATTTATCTCTGAGAGACTTAGAGATTAAGATTATAACATTATTTATAAATTCATGGATAGGATTATTACACTGAAATGCTAAAAAAATCCACTGAATTTGTGATTGTTTGCTCTTCCAATTAGCACATTTTCAGAGGACTTTGATATTTTACAGATATTAACTCTCATAATTTCCCCTCCATCAACCACTCTCGCTGTCTATGTCTATCTCATCATGCCTGTCACAAAGTCAAGACACAACAGCAAAACACAAACTAGAAAAGCACTCGAGAGCGCAGACCTCAGCTACTTCATTTCCACTGATGATCTTGCTCTTCCACAGATCAGAGATTTCCACCCATACGTATGCATGCTGAAAAATTGCCCGATTTCGCAATATAGAAGCCTTTGTTACGTCATAAACCCTCCGCTGCGCAGCGCGCCTCACCCAAGCAGAAACTAGGGCCCGCGCTTTAGTACACGTACATTGTATGAAGACCTCAAAAATGCACAGCTTGAACTCCAAAGTTCATTGACCCACCCTGCCAAAATATTGAAAATCCTTCATAAAATCCATAAGAATTTCCGCAGCACTACCAAAATTTAACCATCTGTTTCTTGTGTTATTCTCAACCTTTCCTGCAAGTGTCATCCAAATCCGTGCACAACTTTTTGAGTTATTTTGCAAACAGACAGACAGACAGACAAACAAACCAACCAAGAAACCAACTGTAATGAAAACATAACCTCCTCCTTTGGCAGAGGTAATGAAGGATTACCAGTAGTACATGACTGAATACAAGGAGTAGGTAAATCTCAAGAACAGCCATAAGTCATGTTCATTTGCATGGAAAGTGTATAATATATAAACACACGAACAATGTATGGAAATACAATGATTAAAATGTTTATCTGAACATATACTACACTAGTAATCTGTGGCAAATAATCATATCTTTCAATTCATAAACTTTAATACAGCATTAACAGCTTACAATGAATGCAGGTAAATTCCTTCATTTCATAATGCTTTTTTTTTACATCAATACCCGGTACTCACAAAACACAGCACACCAAATCATATCCAAAAAGTTCACATTTCCATGTAATGGAAAAGCCACTGTTTTTTACTGAAGCAAATGCACATATCCCAATCTCTTTAAGACTCATCTATGCTTAAAAACCCTAATGGCAATCTTGACCCGTTCCTTCCGCAATTCTCTGAATACCTTTAATGTCCCCAAACGAGATTCTTTTTGCCCGTCGACAGAGAACAGACAGGTTTGTAATTCATCTGTGCGAAAGCAGTCAAGCGGTGCATGCATCCCCTCCCCATGGTCAACTACATGTGCCCTTGAACAATAGAATTATCGATCGGGTGGGATGTATGAATAGAGCGTGCGCTGGTGGGCTCACAGACTCTTTTGTTCTACACAAAATCAAGCACCAGAATGCGATGACTGGGGTCAGCGAACTCACATATCTACTGTGATCAGCTTTGATCGCTAATGTACATGCTCATACGAGTTTTGTAGCAGAGCAAGGGCAAACTACATCAGAACAAAGGTAAAAAATACTGTGACATACAAATTTTTCCAACAGAAAGAGAACAAGTGCTGACAGAATAAACTCTAACCTTTTTATCAAACCCATTTTGGAGGATTTTATAACACAAAGAAACATGAATTTAGGCTACGAAAGCAGGCAATCTTGTCTTCATCTTGGGAACCTGGTATACCACGTTCCTGTATATCAGTTGCTCCCACAGGAACTCAGTATACCAAGTTCCCATAAGGAACGGGTTAACAGGAACTGCTAATTCTGACAGACACAAAGTCTGCTAACTACATTGTATATTTAAATGACAATCACAACATTGCAGAGATTTTATTTAATATCTTTGGTTGATTTTTTTTGTCACATCACACACTAGGCCGTTACGCACCAATGAGACATCTCACATGGCTTTGTCATTACTATCTGGTCTCTCCGGAGACAGAATGATATGAATGAAAACAAGAAAATAAATTGAACTTGCTATAAACAGCAAAGTGGAAAGTACACAACAGTAATGTAAATATACCAAATCCCATGGAAGTGATCCAGGGATAGAAGAAGGATGACACTGATGATCATAAAGATGATGGCAAATACAAATGTATGACGATGATGATGATGACAATGATGATAATAATACTGATGATGATGATAAAGATAATGATGAAATATAATGATGATGGTGATGATGATGATGGTAATACTTAGTAGTCTGTACAATAATGATGACAATGATCATGTAAATCACATTAATTCAATGAGCACGGTAATGGTGATAATCACTTTAAACAAAGATGTACACATCTGGGCCAAGTTTTATTAAGCAAAAATTACCATCGATTTCCAGGACTAATAATCTATTATAGGTCTTGATAAAAATGGGGTCCTGGTATCTGAGGATACGAATCAATGTGATTCTAAGCTGACATAATGTACATTGTATCTCCAGGATGTTGTCATTGATGTTATGTATGTATGCATTCATCATCAACCCTAACTTGAGACGAAATTCATGTGAAACCCACTGACGTAGATGTCCCATTGCAAATATTCACAAACTGTCATGAATGAGTGCTGTCAAAAGAAATATAAATTGGCATCCAATTGATGAATAATGTAAAGTGGGATCTAATCTGACATTTTGCATGTGGCTAAACTGACAGCTCAGATGCACATTCATAGACAATAAATCATGACCCAAAAGAAGTGAAAGGTATCTTTCACATTCAGTGGAAAATTCTAGATAAAACTCTCTGAATCAAGACTGAAAATTCCACTACCGGTAATCCACCACATTGCGCTATGAAAGCGTCATACAGTACAGCACATCTCAGCTATTGACTGCAAGCTACTGCAGAATTCTACTGCACACATAATTGGGATATTTTGTCTCCAAAGAAGCACTTCACAATGAAATGTGCTCAGTTTTCCTTCCTTGTAGTGTGACGAACAATAAAGCTCTCCTCATCAGTCCAATCAATTCATGGTGAAATTCTTTCATTGAGGAGCAGTATAATTTTATCCAACTCCCAAAATTAGTCAAGTGTCTAAACAGCACCTTTCTGGACCTCAAATGTCCAAGTGTTCATCATTAAGGCACCAAGTAGATGAAAGAAAGATTGCTAATGTCAATGAAATTTGTTGTATCATACACATCTGAAAGACAATTTCAAAAACAATAATTCACAGTTGCACAGTCCTGAGTTACTCATTACAACATTCAACAGGGACCTCAGAACATTAATTTTTTTAGTGTTGGGGTCCCAGACCGGGAGGTCAATGGTTATTAAAATGAAAACGTCAGCACTATGCTATATGTGGTCTCATGCACAGGTAGATGGCATTGTTTCTAAGGCTACTTTCATTGGAACAATGAATTTTAAGTTTTGCTCCTAAGAACACTCTACAAAGTTACAGATGCAGGGATGCCAACCTTGTAAACCATAATTATTGCAGTATTCTGAGGGTTGAATAGATATTTTTGGGTGGTAAAAGCAGTATTCATACCTTTCCTGGTATAGACACAATTTGAGAAAAGCGGTATATTCCGTGAACCCAGCAGTATTTTTGGCAAAAATACAGTACGAAATACTGCAAAAAAGAATTGGCATCTCTGTATATGAAATTCTGAAGATATGCATGAACTCCATACAGGAGAGGTAGAATGAACAGCTGATTGATCAATACAAGCATACCTGAAATAGTTTGAAGTACTCAAAGATCTTTTGTGACAAGGCGCGGCTTAACTGGACAGGGTGCTAGAATGCCTCATGGTGTTCGTAGAAAATTGTATAACTCTTTTTATTGGATTGGCTATATTTTAAGGATGTTGCTCTTTCATATCCTCCTGTTTCCTGTTATACCTTCTTAAATATTCATTTTTTTTCCACTCACAGAATGATTCTTACTAATCTATTCTTTATCTTATTTTCTTTTCCAGGCCACATGACATAAATGATTTGTGCATATACCTTGACTGCTCATAAACGTTCTACATGATATGGCCATTTCACCAAAACCAAGTTTTTTATCCATAAGTTTTGAAAATACACATTGTAAATTTCCTCAAATTTCTTTACTTCTTACGCTTCTGTGACTGACATGATATTTTCTTGAGGTATTGGATGAAATTTTTCTTTTCAGCAATGTCCAGTAATTGGCACTTTATGAAGAAAGCTCTGAAGCCTCGATTTCAGCCATAACTTTGGAGACAATAGCTATTATGTCATGCTTCTAAAATAGAATGACAATGATATGCTGCTAGTCAAGTAATACTAATAGATTGCAGTTTCAATGGAAACAGCTTCACTCGCACTTGATCAAGACATGCATTATTCACATTTTCTTGATACATGTACCAAAATCCCTGATCACTGATGAAGAACACTATCAAATACAGCACACATTTTATTCAAAGAAACATCATGTTTTTAATTCATAATACTCTCAATCTCCAGCATTTCCTTCGGACACTTTGCGGTCAGTATGTCTGGTGGGCCATCTGTTATGAGGACATCATCCTCGATGCGGACTCCCATTCCCCGGAAATGCGGAGGGACATCTTTGTCACTGGCTGGCAGATACAATCCTGGTCATCAATGAGAAAAGAAAAGAAAAATCACTCAAAAATCAACTTCTCCTTGTGAGAAACAAATTTAAGGGAACATCTTGGACTGTATCTGTTGTTCAGGGCCCCATTGCATAAAAGGTGTTAGGGTGGCAACTTTCAATAGCAACAGCCAATTAGGAAGTTGGATTTTTGTTGTTACCATGACAATTGACATTCCAGCAGGTGTTGTTATCATATCAACTTTTTATGAAATGGGTTCCAGATGTCACAACAGAGGTCACAATGATGCATGTCATCACATTTTCATGTATAGCAACCACTTAAAAAAAGAATTAAAGAAATATTGGACAGAATGTTTCTCAACTTAACCTTTGGCCAAAAAAAAAGAAGAAGAAAAAAGTATCATTAAAGTAGCTACAGTATGTTTGGACATAATTATTTCAATCACTATCAGCTTTTAAGAAAACATGGTGATCTGAATTGAAAAAAATGAAATTGACATAATTGACAATTGAATCATCATCAGAAAATAATGGCAATCTGAATTGAAAAAATGAAATTGAAAGGACTGACCACCTTTTGGTTGTTGCAATAATAAAACTCTATACTAGACATCCTTGGGGCCGAGAGAATGTTTGTTTTTGTTTTTTTGACCCCAGGATTATGGACCAGAATATATTCTCTGGCTATTATGAATCATATGTGACCATGCATCACAAAACGAACATAAAGTCGCACGCACTGATTTTGTGTGAGGACTGAAAATACACAATGTAGCTGAAATTGGTCAACCTAACCAATCTTGATTTTTTCATATTTTCTGAAAGAGCAAATCTTCTATGTTATGTTAAAGTTTGGGATCATAAAACAAACAGGAACTTGTGTTCTCAGCAGTCCTTCTCAAACACTTGTTGGTGGAATAGTGTGATTAGGTGTTTTTCACAGAGCCCTCTTTTCATTTCTTAAAAACCCTGTCCATACTCATCACTTTCAACTCCAATAACTTTGGAAAGAGTGATGCTACTGCATTGAAAGTAGGCATTAATCATGTACAGAATGTGTTAATGAAGCATGCCCAAGTTCAGCTTAATCTGATAATCCCTTCATTGTTGTTGCTCCGATGGTCAACATCCTGTTGTTCCATTCATCCCACAGATTGCACGCCTTGGTAAAAGATTAAGCGCTTGAATAGACCAATTATTTGCCTAGTACCTCCTTGAATAGACCCTGTACTTCAGAGCCTGTTTTCTCAGTTCACACTTTTCAGGGTGTGTCCTTTCTTTCCAATATTAAGATACATTGTAGGTTAGGAGAGTCCATTTGAATTGAGTTATACCTCATTGTTTCTGTATGTGTTGATTTGTTTGCTGTGTTGTATTTCAGGGCGAGTTGGTTTGGGTTTCAGTTTATTACGGGCTGACATGGGGAGGGGGGCTGAGATTGGGACGTAAGAACAGGGAAGGTTTCTGGAGTTTTTAACATCATGCCAATGAAGTCGGTTTTTATGCCACGTTTTTATACGATTGTTCTTTTCAGTTTAACTTTTGCATGGATGTCCGATTATTTATCTATCTGTCAAGTACTATTCCGTGTTGTTCTTTCTCTATGTATATACTGTATTTATTTACGTCAATGCAGGGCAATTTGTCAATCAGTTGCTATACTGTATTTGTTATGCATTGTCATTTATATGTGAAAATCCCGCGATGAGTTTCCTGTATTGTTTTTTATTGGACGAATAAAAATGAATTGAACTGAATTGAACTGAATCAAAGCTTAGAGTCTGCTCTTTCAAAATCTGTTCTTAACTAAAAATCCACGTCTGGCGACTTTTTGTTGGTTTTGTGATGCAGGGTCACATATGTGACCCGCTACAACAAAATGATCCTAAAGTCGGGCGAGGTCGATAATTTGAAAATTGCATGATATAATCCTCTAATCTTTCTGCTTTAAGTTGATATATAACAAATTTTATAAAAATAATCCGCTGCGGAGATATCGATGTTTAAAAGAGAGCATGTCGAGACGTCTGGAAAATCACTGTTTCGAGAAAAGCGCCCTAAAAGTCTTCCTTTCGACGCAATCGCGATCAAGGGACACGCAAGTCAGTTTTCACCTCTGGACAATAGAAGGTAAGGCCTAGCAACCCCCGAAGAGTTCATTCAAGCACATCAGCGTCGGGGGTCTCCTCACCAACCAATCAGTGACCAGGATGTGAGAAGCGGCTGAGCATAGCGCACCCCACCCGCACGCACCAGTCGACTGGGCAGTGTGCGAGCTTCACGCTTCGGTTAGCAGCAAGCAGCAAACTGACCAATGAGATCACTCTGGTCGTTGTTAGGGGCGGAACCTATCTGTGGCGCTCAATCCAAATTTTCGAACCAGTTTCTGCTTCGTTGAAACGCCAAAAAACATGGCTCAGAAAAACGCTATTTTTTGGTCTTTCCTTTGATCATTTTGCTTCAAAATTTCGACAGATGATAGAAGACATGTTAGACTCCAATAATATATCAAAATCAGAAAATCGTAAGTTTTGACCAATTTTAATGCTCTGACTTCAAACTCGATTTTCAAGGCTTCGACCGTGCGCGACTTTAGGACCTTTTTGTTGTAGCGGGTCACATATGCTCACAGTTTTGCT
Organism: Diadema setosum; assembly: GCF_964275005.1. Taxonomy (NCBI): domain Eukaryota; kingdom Metazoa; phylum Echinodermata; class Echinoidea; order Diadematoida; family Diadematidae; genus Diadema; species Diadema setosum. Next base: position 1,752,962 of record NC_092695.1, on the reverse strand, counting down.
GAAGAGATAACTGATGACGTTGTAGATGATGATGATGATAATAATAATAAAAATGATGATGATGACTATCATCATCATCATCATCATGTCAATGATAATGAGCAAAGGTAGCAACCTACTGAAGACAGAATTAATTTTTACTTTTACTTTGTATATACACTTCGATATGTTTGATAACTTGCATTTGTTGGTTGACTCTTCCTTTCATTTTGTAGCCTCTTCTTGGTACACCAGGTTAGAGCTTGCTGCCTGCTCACCCCCCCCCCCCCCCTACACTCGTGCTGTTGCTATTTCACTCTTTTCCTTTCTTTATACCTCTGTTGTTCCTCATTTTGTTTGATGTTGCCTCCCTATTCATCCTTATCAAAGGTTGCCCCCCCCCCCATGGTCCTTGGGATCATCACTGACCCTCCCCTGCCTTTTGTCTGTCTACCCTCCTTTAACTTTAATCCCTCTCCCTTTACCTGTTGGGCTCCTTGCCCATGACCTCCAACCCTCCCCCTTTGTTTTCTTTGTTCTGTGTCCCTAGCCCTCCCTGACTGTTCTTGCTGTGTGTAGTCCTTATATGTGATTGCTGTCCCTGCCTGTTTGTCATTTTGCCTCTGATGTGGATTCTACTACCACCAAAAGCTCAGGCCCCTTTTGACTCCATTCATTTTTACTTCACCCTTGATCCATCATCTTAATATGTGACCCGCTACAACAAAAGGATCCTAAAGTCGCTGACGGCTGAGCCGAGAAAATCAAGTTTGAAGTCACATCATCAAAATTGGTCAAAACAATCGGATTTCTGTTTTTGGCATTATTCTGTACTCTAATGTTTTGTCTATCATCTGCCGAAATTTCGAAGCTAAATGATCAAAGGAAAGGCAAGAAATCATTAAGCGTTTTTCTGGGCCATGATTTTCTAACTTTCAACATAACAGAAACGTGTCCGAAGATTTGGATTTAGCGCCGCAGCTAGACTCCGCCCCTAGCAACGAGGGAGTGATCTTATTGGTCAGTGCATGGCATCCTGATTACTGATTGGTCGTGCGTAGACCGCTGGCGCTAAGCTTGAATGAACATCGCGGAGGTTGCTAGGAGCATACCTTCTATTGTCAAGCGGTGAAAACTGTCTCAACTCCCCTTGATCATGATAGTGGCGGAAGGATAACTTTGAAGGCGTTTTTCTTGAAACTCTGATTTCCTCAACCACTTGACATGTGCTAATAAAAACATCAATATCTCCACAATCAAGTACTTTTATGAATTGTGCTATATATGAAATTAATGTAGAAGAGTAAGGGAATAATGTCATGCAACTTTCAGAAAATTGTCCTCCCCTGACTTTTGGATCCTTTTGTTGTAGCGGGTCACTTATCACTTGTTTCTTCTTTTTACAAAGATATCTTGCAGGACCACACATGTATCACAGATGACTGAATGATCCTTTTCCCCACCTGGTTCCACGGTTATGACCATGCCAGCCTGAAGCTGGTTGCTACGGGATACTCGAGGCGTGTCATGTGTGTCCATCCCAAGGTAGTGGCCAAGATGATGTGGACAGTACTTTTTGGTCACCTGTGACAAAAAACAACACAAAGATGTAAAATCACATATCCATACATTTCTGAAGTTCAAGGGCTGTCATCATTTGGACACCAAAATGAGCATCTACTGAAGAAAAAAAATATAAAGAAAAAAAAATCAAAACAGTTGTAGAGATGCAGCTAAAAGAGCATAATGTCTACAAACAGAAATAATCCGCAATTTAAATGTCTTCTGGATCCGAAGATAGGGACAAGTGTACAATGTACCATGTCTGGATGCAATTCAAATGATCAGCAAACTGTGACAAAATTTCTGGGGTTAACATAGCCTTTTGGCAAGGCCTCATGGCTGGAAAAGAGACTAACTGCGAGGAAACGAGTGAACGCAAGGCTGAGTGGCACAGCCAGGAGGCTTTTTTATTTAAACCCGACATGAATTTCTTATCTTGAACCTTGTTTCTCGCTGATCCTGCTACCAAAATGGTAACAGCCAATCAGCAACTGTAGTGCTCGCAATGACCTCACAGCTAATGAATGTGCATTAAGGTAGCTTGCAGCAGCTTGCTCATCCGTATCCAGCCTGTGCTGCCTGCCTGCAGTAGCTGCCTGCATTGGCAGTACTGACACGTCATCATTAGCATACCAACTGCACTTTGACTCATGAAACGTGAATAATGCATACTCGCCTACGTCGCGAGGCGGCAGGAAAAAATAACCCAGGCTTCTTGCAGTGCTCGGTAAAGTGAATTTGTCTAATTCCTCAGCCACGAGGCCTTGTGAAAAGGCTAGGGTAAACACCGAAGGGTTTCACCATCTCGACTCATATGGTGCAAATAACTGTCTCCCTTCTATTTCTTACCTTGAGAAGGTCAAGGTCACTCAAATGTTTCGGCACAATGCCGAGGTGCTGTAGTCTCTGTCCCAGACCCTCCAGCATGCGCCGGTACATCTGATCCAGCGTGTTGCCCACCTCACACATCTCTAGACACTCCTTCTGAACGTCGAGGACAGCTTGGTAGAGACTAGCCTGTGACTCGCTGAATCTGAAGGAAATCAGAGAGAATCCAACCTTGGGCACTTCTGCTCCAGACTATCAAAATTTCTAATATCAGCTAGCAAAGGACTGCAATAAATTAAAAAAAAATTATATAACTCTAGTTATCCTTTCTGAAAGCATTGTACAGTCAACCTCGCCTACGTCATCCTCGCACAAGTCAAAAAATTGTTTGAGTCAAAGAAAAATTCTATTTCGGATGGATATGAACATGTCTGAATTCTAACATGTATTCTATTGTGTAAATCAAAATTCATGTAAGTTGAAGGATTTTCTACTGTCTCTTTGGAATTGATTTAGGCAAGGCTGACTGTAAGTGCACATTTGGGAACAAAGTCAATGTTATCAAAATAGTAAAGTGTATGCAGATACTCTAAATCTATTTTCTTTCGAGGATATGATTTTTGAAATATGCATACTGTATACACTATATTTAGCAAGTCTAATTTTTCTCAAATCAGGACTTCCCAACAATTCTGTGGGTTAATTTGTGATCATGGAGTACTGTAAAGAATGGAGAAATGTATGTACAATTTCTGTATTAAAGGGTGTGTACAGTTCTGGGTGAGGTGAGGATTTAGCTTTTAACGTTTGGTGAGATATTCAGAAACCACTCTACGAGATGTCAAATCGCATGCAATTCTAAGGGGTATCAAAAGTTTATTTGATGAAAATCTGTTTTGAAATGGCTGAGATATCCAAAAACAAGGTGAAACAAAGAGATCCTAATAAAAGACGTGGCCTGTCGCCTTTTATTATTATTATCACTTTTTTTTTTTAATATCTCAGCCATTTGAAAACCAATTTTCATCAAATAAATGTTGAATCCTTCTTAAAATTGCATGCTCTTTCATATTTCATAAGAGGTTTAATATCTCACTTAAGAATGCTCAAAATATGAATCCCCACCTCAACCAGAACTGTACAGTCCCTTTAACATATTGTGACAATTCATATGTACATGTATGATTGGCAGGTCAAGAACATAATTCATTAATCTTTGAAGAGGGTTTTGAGTTTTGTTTGGATTTTGTTTGGATACCAATGTAGAAATACACATTTGTAATGTGACATATACCGGAGGATAGGACGCATGCTAATCATTATGATTGCATATTGAGTGTACATTGGTGGCACATTCCTGGCAGAAACTTGAATTACCTGCCATTCACTGGCCAAGTCCGTGTAATATCACTTGCATAGCCATGATATTCGCAACCTGCATCCATGAGAATTAAGTCTCCATCTTCCACACTCTGGTTGTTTTTCACATAGTGCAGGGTGTTGGCCCGATTGCCCCCAGCGACCACAGGTGGGTACGCCAAAAATTCGGCTCCTTTGAGCCTCACCTCAAAGTCAACCTTGGCATAGAGGTGAGCTTCATTGATGCCCGGCTTGGTGAAGCGCATCACCTCCACGAAAGCCTCTGAGGCGACGCGGCACGACTCTCGCATGAGACGCATCTCTGCCGGAGACCTGATGACACGCATCGAGTGAAGTATTTGCTGGAGGATGTTGACCGTGTGACCCTTGTTCCGGCACGGCGTGACAAGATTATTGACGACATCCTTGTGCAGGTGATCGTTAACGTTTCTGAATATATCATACCACACCACCAGCTTTTCCCGGCTTGGAAACTGATGCAAGAATTCGCTAAGGTCACCGATCACGTGAGCCTCGTCAACTCCGATGAAATTCAAGGCACCGTCAATGCCGGCTCTGGGGCCATCCCACAGCTCCCTATCTGGGTCGCGCTGGGGTACAAAGAGTGTCGCCTTGTGGTCTGGGAGTGCTCTATCCGGAAGACTTTCCAACACTAGGGCACTCATCGGTTCCTGGAAGCCACACAGGTAGAGGAAGTCAGTGTTCTGGCGGAAAGGGTACGGTATCTCATCAGTCATATATTTGGTGTCGGCTGCCAGTATAACTGCAACGTGATGGGGACAGCTACCGTACATGGAAGATTTGGAAATGGAGGACATGAGCTTTCGTCTCCGCCTCTTGAATTCCTCGGCGCTGATGCCGGGTGTGATTTCTCCATCTCGCAGTAGATGCTGGTGGGTGTACGGGGTGGGCTGTCCAATGTATCTCTGAGGAATGCTACCAGGCGATGTTGATTTCCATGCAGTAACTGGGTGGGATCAAACAGAGTTTAGTCACAGGTGATGTCTGCTCAATATTCTTTAGACTTTGCCTTTTGGAGTAATGGAATCATTCTCTTTAAGGTTGACTGTGCAGATAACTTGGCTTTCATAGACTGTATATATTATCTGACATTGATTACCTTCCCTATTCCCTTCCAAAAGTAAAATTAAGGAAGAGGGAATTCTGGACTAGTTAGTCTTGTCTCTACTAGTGAAAGAGATCTGATCTTACTGTAATCTTTAAGATAACGAGACTGCATGACAGCCGGTTGGTTAAAACTGCTTTTTAAATGAAGGGTGACCGGTGGCACTTATTTAATGCTATTGCTATTGGTAAATTAGGGTTGCAGATCAAAAGAAAAGAAAAAAAAAGAGGGAGAGAGATGAACAGGGGTCATAGGAGACAGGAGTACACTGAGCTAACCAGTATATTTCCCGAACTTGACTGTGCCTCATCCCCATCTCATTAAATTGCTCATGTCTCTCATTCACACCACATACTAAATGGTAAGCACATAATCACATACACTAGAGAACACACTTTCTTAATTTTGTTTAGACTCTAGACTAAAACTTTACTAGATCATAGAACATCTACAGATGCGCGATGCTTCCGCTTTAATTACCACTCAAAAATTAACCTCCTCACCTCAAGGGAGTCAATCCCACAGAAAAAAACGCTAGCAACCTACATCTTTCATGCTCTCTCGGAATAGCCTCTTGGCTCTATTATAGCATTACATAGGAATTGAAGTAATTTAAATTCACAGTGTAACAATATAATACATTACAGGCCCACTAATGTCACATCTGAAGAAAAGTTACAGCAGCTAGCTAGAAACTAGACGACTGGGAACCACCTGTATTTATATTTACTGTGAACTCGTCAAACTTGCAAGTGTTTTGTCTACTTTCAAACATGTATCAGATCACTCGTTACAAATCACACGAGTCAGTCAGAGCCTCAGCGCATGACATTGGATCCATCCACGGTCCGGGAGCGGGGCCCGCGCCCGGGGCCGATGGGCACATGGGCCGAGCCGAGCGAGCGAGCGCGAGCGAGAGTGTTAACTTACCTGCACCCACAAATGTCAATACATGGGACTGAACGAGTATGTGTCCTCTACCTCGAGCAATAACAATAAAATGATAACGGTAAGACGTAATAGTTATACGTACCTGTAGTTGAAAAGAAACGACTTGCGACTTTCAGCATTGAGCTACCTGGAAATAGCAGCAGCCTACTGCATGGGGAATTCGTGCACAGTAACATTATGTCATAATTTCTCACGGGTTTACGGGCGAAGCAGCATCCACCACAGTTCAGCGATGGCTTCTACCTTCACGATCCTACGGTCAAAAGATCTGTCGACAGTACCAGCCAGGCACGTACACAGGTACTGTATTCACCAGTGTGTGAAATTTGCCAGACCCCTCCCCCCCCCCCCCCCCCGCCTCACTTCCAGAGCCCTCCATTCAGTGTTACCAAGGTGTGTTACTAAGAGGCCCCTACCTCTGTTGTTGTTATGAATGGAGTTTGCGGGATGATCAACGATTTCTGGGCTTGCTTCACAAATTCGCCCCTGAAACACGCACTCTTCTCTGTAAGGTTATTTTCTCTTCTATTATTGCATTTGGAATTGACATCTGCATCAAAATGTGACGATCGATTTTAACTTCAAATCTGCATGCTTAGTTGCTTTGTTTTACTGCTCTAAGTATTCCACATGCATTCCCATTGGTTTCATTCTCCTAAACAAAAATTGAAGATGTAGGCTACAAAAGTGCATACATGGGAATTCTTAAATGTTTGTGAAAATACTAATGATAGACATGGCTAATAGGTAGAAAGAAAGAAAGAAAGAAAGATAGATAGATAGATATAAATAGATAGATAGATAGATAGATAGATAGATAGATAGATAGATAGATAGATAGATAGATAGATAGATAGATATAGATAAATAGATAGATAGATAGATAGATAGATAGATAGATAGATAGATACTAGTACAGATAGATAGATAGATAGCTATTAAAATCCAGTGATTGATTAACTGCTAGTTACATGTAAGAAATGCTAGTTAGATAGCTATAGACAGACAGATAAATATAAAAATAGGTAAATAGATAGGTAGATGCTATAAAATGAGGAATGTTTGCACGCATTGTAATTTTGCGAATTTTGCGAGAGCCAATATTCACGAATTAAAATGCATGCGAAAGTTGTTGTCTACACTAACTGTATACGCTATAATTTTCGCGTACATAAATTTTCGCGAATTGCCGCTGTCACACATTTTCGCGAGTGGTTAAATTCGTGATTGGGGGACTAGAGAAAATATGAAATGGCAAAGAAAGTGTGAATTTTCAACTTACTAGCAAATAAGAATGATACTAGTTATACACTGCATGAAAAAAACTTTCCAAACTCTGCGAACTAGTAAGTTAGAATTCAACATTTTTGAAGTGGTCAAGTCCATCGCACTAGATTTCTGACGAGTGGTCCCCTTGCAATAATTGGGTTGTCTCTCTAGGTCTAACTACAGTATTCGTAAGTAGACGTGGACGTGCTATATGTACGTAAACAAGCTTAGCCAGTATAATATGGTCTGTTCGGTAAGCCGTAACTTGGTATACTAGTACTGAAATGTTCGTATCATCAGGCCAAGGGATTCATTTTGGAAGGTAATATTTTCGCATGTTGTTAATTTTGCGAATAGCTCCCGACTCGCGAAATTCGCGAAAATAAAACCCCCATGAAATATATAGCATATACAGTATATGCACTGAATGCTGGAGGCAACTCTCAAAAATCCATGCCGCGAAAAAAGGCTGTTATCAGCTCCAATTCGTAAAAATTTCATGCTGCGAAATATCATGTTTTACAGTTGATTGTTTGCTTGATCGATAGGTAAATAGATAGATAGATAGATAGATGGACAAACAGGTAGATAAAAATGTAGATAGATAGATAGATAGATAGATAGATTGATAGATAGAGATAAATATATAAATTAAGGGTTTGATTTTCATGAATTTGTTTGTTTTTGCATACAGATATTTCAGATGTTGTTTTCGCAATTTGACACTGAAGCTACCACAAGTGCGCTAATGCCTGCCGTAAATTTAATGCGATCAAGACCAGGTGGTGGTATTTTTGCCTGTTGTTAAATATGCAGCCCAACGATGGGTCGCGAAATTCACAAAAATACAACCCTTATGAGAATAATAGCTTTTACAATACTGTACGAGCTGAAATTTTCGCGTACAGATATTTTCGCGAATTGCTATTTGGAGGACATTTTCACGTGTTGTTAATTTCACGGTTGCGAGGGTCGAACTGTACTTACTTATTTGTGCGTTGTTATTTTCGCGGTTCAAAGTCAATTCGCGAAATTCGCGAAAATAAAACCACCGCGAAAATTTCAGCTCGTACAGTATTTCAGTCATTCATTGCATTCAACAACTTCCTTAAAAACTAAGATTTTTCTCCCAATACTTGAGAAGTTAGGTGGACCTGTCTTACATGACTACAATCCCCAGAAGAAAATTAGACAAAGCGACATAATACCACATGTCTGCATGTACAAGAGTTCAGTTGATCAATCCTTTAATTCCTTCTTTACAATATTCACACAAATCTTGTGTCATTTGTGACAAATTCTAGCTGACGAACAAATTTACCATTAGGGCTAGAGTGCCAGACCAAATGGAAAAACATGACAATGTGTACAACAATGCCCTGAATATGAAAACACGGACAGTGAACAGCTTTGGTATAAATTCAACATCTTCTGAAGAATGCAAGCTATTCTTAAACGCCTTAATTGTCCAGCAAAGAGTGATGCACATTCGAAGTGAATCCTCACAAGGGATGCATATCATATACACCATGTGATAATATCAAATGCCCAACTGCACTGGTATAACATTAACACAGCCTCATGTTACTTTATGATGACTCTATATTCATGTGAAGTAGATATACACAGAAAATATGAAGGCACAAAGTTGATCTCCTATTAGTACACATTATTCATATCATTCTGTGGTATGTCCACCATGACACATTTGACACATTCCAAGGCTAGAGATAAAAACTGAAAAACAGAAACAGATTCATGATTCTTCTATTTACAATTCATAAATAGGACTGTCATTTGAATACAAGAACTGATAAGTTGCAGATTGCACAAGTAGGAAAGATTCACCACAAATCACTAACCCGCCTATTGTATCAAGATGTAAACATGTTCTATCAACATCATATGTACACGTATGGTACAATGGATGCATATGCACATGATTTCAAATTTATACAACAGTACACATGAACGCTCGCATGGGAGGAACTAAAACAGACGGGGAACAAATGCCCAATGTATCAAAATTCAACACAAAATTTACACATCTATGACAATTTCACTCACATACTGTACTACATGACACACAAAGGCTGAAAATTTGTTGTGAAATTCAAGATGTCTGTTATTACACCATTAAATGGATTTGCAATCCTTCAATAAACAACTGAACAGAATTTCCATGACCACTTTACAACTCAAAATATTTCCACATATGAAGAACTCCTTTATACAATTTCTTTTAAACAACTTCAAATATCTAGTATTAATATTCAATTAAAATCCATTAACATTTGATGGATTGGCGATTCTCTAAGTGAAAAAAAGCATATTCATTCCCTCTTCGAAATGAAAATGTTAGTCTACTGTCTTCATAATTTCACATCCTGTTAGAGTAAAGAGGCCATCAGTACTTTTATTGAAAAGCACTACTGAAATATTCATTTTAGCTATGGTCATAGCAAAGCAGAAAACACAAATATTTCACAACATATACAGCTGCAGAAAAGTAACACAAAAAAAGTACTTCTGAAAATATTTAAACATATCAGTACCAACAGTAGAGAAAACTTCTGAGAAAGAACCAAAATATACATACAAGAACACGGTTTGAAAGGTATAAAGAGCCAATTACACACATCCTAAAATCTTTATTTTTGCTGGCCATTCTGTTTTCCCCTAACTTCTCTCACTACACAATGCCCGTCCAGAATACACATGATACTTACAAGAAGTTTCCTCACATTCTTGACACTTCAATGTGACCAAATTTGTCATGATTTTCAAAGTCATACATACTTTCCATATAAAAATAATGCTACACTGCTCAGAAAGCATAGCATAGTACATTCTATGATGTATTAATAACTTCTAAGTGTACTTTAGACATTGTATTCACAGTGACCTGCCTCATTCTTCAAAATTTCTGTACAAATTACTTTGGCAAAATAAAATATTTACATCTCAATAAATAGAATCTAAATGGGAATTACTGCCTGATGTATGGATGGTACAAATACGATGTATGAATCAAGGGTACAATCAGTTTTCAAGGTGACAGAATTTGATTAATGCACATTCTAATTGAATATTTTATTAAAAATATATAATCCAAAGCACTTATGTTCTTTTTTGGAGTAAACTTTGATCATCTTGTTTTGATAGGTATTCACATTGAAAAAAAGTTGTGGCAGCCCTTTTATATGCAAGGCACTTTACCTACACTGTCTAGTCCTTGATTAATTGGGACACAAAGCTGTTGGTCTCAATGTTGTTGGCATTACATTCATTCGGTAGCTTTCCAAGGGGCCATGAAAAATCAGTCTTAATTCAAAGCCAAAATTAATTCATAATCTGATTTCTACTCACAGAGTTTTGGTATTGTGATGATTAAAAGGTGGTACCAGTAGCAGCATTAGTACAAGTACCCCCTCTACTGTCCACTTTCATGCACATCTAATGACATACCATTTTATGCAGCCCAGTGGATTGATACACAGTGCGTGATCTCATGACAAAAATGTGACGCAAATTCAAACTTGTTAGGAATAAGTCTCTTTACGAAATATCTACATTGTAACAGTTCATTAAAAACAAAATTGGCATGGGGTATCCTAGGAGAACAACATCTGCTACCGCCTCACATGATCAGCTCTAGAATTTATTAATCATTCTTCGACAGAACTTGCATGGTTGCAGTGCAATCAAGTACTAAAGAAAACTAGGACATGTTTTATACACACCCTCATGCCATGGCTCACACAAAATTACCATAGTCAAGGACACTGGCCACAAAATAGATGTTATTCTTCCTTGAGTAATTAAATATATATTTTGAAAAGCAATTTTAAAAAATGCATATAGCTCGTCCAAGCACCAGTGCCCTGTTATAAAGTCTGAATACATCAATTGTTCTGATTTGTGACCTTCATAAAACTCACCAATGATAAGAAAATGTATCAGGTAAAAAATTTTACTTAGACTATCTTATAAATAAAGATGAGAGGTAGATAAGCATGCTTCCAAAAAGTTCAATATTTAAGCCCTTAAGTTTAATATACATTCACAGGTAGAAAAGGAATGTAAACGTTGAAGTACATGTACAGTCAACTTCGCCTAAGCCAACCTCGCACTAGTCGAAAAATCAATTAAGCTGAAGATAAGTTCTGTCCCAAATGTAAATAAATGTGTGTTAAATCTTCTGTGTAAGTAGAAATTCACATAAACCGAAGGATTGCCTCCAGTTCAAGATCGACTGAGGTAAGATTGACTGTATATTCTTACATCATATACTCTCCCCTTGCCAATGTTCACATTAAAGGTACACTACAGATGAAATAATTTTCAAATAAGAAGATTGCAGGTGTAAAAATCTTATCAAAAAATGTATCAAAATTACAGCACCTTATCAGCAATCAGATACGAAAAATACATATACCCTGTAAAATGCTACTAAGCTATTCTCAGTATATAATTAGTCCTCAAGTACTTCTGTCATTGTATTCTGCAGATTGGCAGTTAAAAAGTAAAGTGAATCATATTTGACATGTATGTGTTGTATGACGACTGAAAACTTTGTGGAACACAGAAATAAATCTAAAAAATATATTAATCTGGTAATGTCTAGATATCTTTCCTCCTGATCGCAAGTGCATTTTCATCAATTCAAAGCAACTGCTTGCATCAACTTTAATAAACAGAACTAGTTAATGTCTGTTCACCTTCACAGCATCAAGTTCCAGAACTCCATCTCCTGATTGTACATTGAGTGTACATCATCTGCCTTTCTTCTTATGGTAATGGCCTCTTATAAGTGTCAAAACAAAGTCTGTAATGAGGAGATTTATGTGGTCACCGAGAAGTTTTCAGTACTTTCAAAGCACAAAGCCCCGCACATAACAACCTAACAGCCTCCTTAGGTGACATCATAACCTTCACTTTACTGTGGGAATCAAACAGCATTACTGATCGAAGAAGCTTTTTCTCAAGATCCCCCCTCCCTCCCTACCCCCTCAAAGGATAGATAGTTATAATGCCTGAGCAATGACATGGTGTTATTGTAACTATAACAAAAATAAGGTTGCCGTTGTTGTTGTTGTTTAAAGCAATATTTTGGAAGTACTTTTTCAAACAATTGAATTTGCATGGTCCACCTCATACACATGTAGCCAAGCACCCCATCCTTGCTGTACCAAACTTGACATCTTAGCAATGACTTTCTTTGACTACTAAATATGTTCTTATGAGCTGTACCAAATATGCAGTAAAGTGGCCATTAAATAACAGTAAAGGAAACTATACACCTTTGAAATACACTTTGTCCGAAAAATAAATCAGGATATATAATCATTATGATTATTGATGAATTGCACAGGTAGAACAAGTTAACAAAGGCCTTGAAAACAATGACAGGCCAGCTAAAACGGTCCCGTGAATGTGTGATTCACAGGAAGGGGGTACGCAACAGGCAGCTCTTGAGACGTGTCGTTGAAGCTGTTCTCTGGAGGGTAACTAGGGTGGAAGCCGTAATTAGGGGGGTAAGCCAGGCCGGGGTTTGCCACCGAATATATCTGACTGCCCTGTAGAGGGGGTAAGTCGGGGTCAGCAGGTCGCGGCGACTTGACCTTCTTCTTCTTCTTCTTTTTCTTTGTGGGCTCCGGAGGTAAGAGTGGAGGAAGGTCGTTGCCTAGGTAGGTGTCTCCATTTTCGCCATAACTCAATCTGAAAGAGATAAATGTAAAAGAACGCTTTATTAACAGCATGCCCTTAAAGAAAAAGAAGAAAAATCAACAAAATGGCATGCTAAGATGGTGTACAAGTGTAATCATGCCACGAACCACCAAATGATACAATGCTGTTTCTAATGCAGATGCTACTGACATCATAAAGTGAGTGGTGAATCCCTGAATGGTAGACACATGAGCACATGAGAATGGATTCAAAGTAAACACAACAATCTACATGTACATGTGCACTGGTTGGGTTTTGTGTAAGCGAGAGAGAAAATTTTAGGGGGTTAAGGTGGGCCAAATGTGATAGAGAGGTTCAGACTATTAAAAGAACAAACATATCTCCCTCACTGCCGTTGGTGCTGCTGCTCCCAACAACAGACTGAACATCAAAGGTCTTCTATTCCAGGTTTGAATTTTAGGATTTGAATGAGTTGCTTTACATGTCCGCTGAAGATGAATGCCAGTAGGCAAGCAACCAGAGGTCAAACAGCTTACTTTTCCCTCTGAAGGACTAGGCTAAAGTGGACACAGTGCCCTGCCTAAGGACCAGACCATTGCTGCCAGGAGACTTGAACCAGGAAACTTGGAAATGATAGTCTGCAAGCTTTATCCACTAAGACACGTACCCTACTCAGGAGGTTGGACTCCATTTCCAAGGATTGTCTACCCACTTTTTCACTCTTAGAGCCATTTTACTTGGGGGAAATCTGTAAGCCAGGCTCACTGTGAACACCAAAATTCTGCGTTAAACTTAGTTTTACTCCACATTTGCAGTGCGGTTAACATCTTAACCAGATCACTGGCACAAGTTACAGAGACATTTGTTTCCAAAAACTACACAACATGCAGCATCAGTCAAGGCAGTTGTACCACATACTGCAATAAACATAGCAACAAGGACTTCTGCTCAGGGTACACTGTATTGTCAAATATCACAAGGTAACAGCAGCTTGTACCAAGTCTGTCAATCGACAAATCGGCACAAATAACTAGGCCACATCTACAGGGATGCTAATTTTTGCTCCCCTCCCCCTTCCAAAGAAAAACAATGCCAACAACAAAAATCTGCACAATGAAAAAAAAATAACAGTGCACTCCCGTTATAACGAACACGGTTATAACGAAATTCCGGTTACAACGAAATAAAATTTAGGGCCGCAACATTATCAACTCTATGTATTTTTATTGTTTATTCATTCGGTTATAACGAAATTTCATTATAACGAAAGAAAACTGCCGGTCCCAAGGACTTCGTTATAACGGGAGTCCACTGTATAAAAGCAATATTACACTTTCCATAATCCATGGACTAAATCTAAACTACCAAATAAACTCATGTTATAACTTTTCTGCATCTGATACTTGATCTATCAACATTTGGTTGTTCTGTGTTATCTTCACTCCACCTTGTATCAGTTACTGGGAATTCATCATCTCTTGAGGAGGAACTGGTGCAATTCTCACCCCTTTCTTCTTATTCTTCTTCATCTTTGCATATTCACAGTGAATGCTGACAAGGAATGTGCATCACATCCATGTGAAATATCAAAACAAAATGCCCAAACACCTGTCATATCAAAACCTGTGTATGAGAGGGATGAGGATAGTACTTTGACCTCAGCCTGCAGGATCGAATAGACACAAAATGGCCCATCTTAACCCACCAACGCTCTCCTCTAAACTCCTCAGAATTGCTGACTCGTCAGAAATACAACAGGTGAACAGGTGACACATGATAAACAGACTTTGGATTTTTATGATCATTTGTATATAGGGGTGAACATAAAATATCCATCACTATCTGTATTGGCTGATACACAAAAGTCATGCAAACATGATCACATTACAATGAACACCAATGCCTCTGTACAGCATACAACAAACATTTTGGCTCCATTTCACAAAAAGATGCTGTGATAGCAACTCTTGCTGCAATACAGAGCAAGCATAATGGTCTTGACAAGAATCATGCTTCCTGATTGGTCGCTGCTACCAGAAATTGCCATAATATTCCAGCAAGAATTGCTATTAGAACCATCTTTGATGAAATGAGACCCTGATGAATATTGGATGGACATAAATACTGTATATCACATGTCCTGTCCTCTAGGCTGTCTATAATTTGTTTAGTCCCATCAGCAACACCCACTGAAGACAGCACGTTAAGATGCCAGTCCTGAAAGGACTAATCTGACTCTTTATGTCTCTTTCAGTCATAGCCTTCAAAGATCTTGTTATGCCAAAATTTGCCATTTCAAAATTTCTACACACTCACATACAAAGTTAAATACTTGAGTGATGTATATGTAGTATCAAAATTTATTTTAAAAGCAAATGCACATAAGCACAAAGCATGAAATGGCAAAAATTGCCTTTGGAAAGAAAGCAAAACATTTTGTAATTATCTGTCAAATCTGTCAAAAGCCTTTTTGAAAATGAAGCCGAGTAAAATGCTCTGAAAAGAGGTAACACAAAAATTGCTGACAAAAAAAAAAAAGTTTTTTATTTTTTATTTTTTTTTCTTTTTTCTTTTTTAAGAGCAGCCTATTAGCTTTGAAAAGAAAGAACAAACAATTCCTGATGGTTACATGAACAAAAAGGGGGGAAAAAAAAGGAATCTGACAATTTAAAGTGGGTGCGTATTATGGCTGAAGAAATATGTTAAGAAGTGGGCATGGAAAAAGAAGTGAATATCTTATCATGTTCCAAGTAACCAGGTGTCATTCTCATGTATGGTTATCAAAAGATTCAAGATATACAAAAGGAAGGATGAATAATGAGAACAAAACATCTACAATGGTGTATGAAGAACAATCGATGCTTATCGACATTCATGTGTATCTACAGTGACAATCAGTACTGGCAGGAAATAGCTCCTTGCAGCAAGTCTTTGGTTTTGTTTTTATATTTTTTTTCCAGAGGTTGAATAAGACCTGAAGGCATATTCAGCTGCTTCACTGACATCTTGAAACTTTTTTACCTGTGTGCTATATAAATACAATGAAAACCTGGTTATCTATTCCTGAAGTGGCCACTATGCACCATAGTTTGTTTTGTCAGCACTTCAGGTTGTTATTTTTCTTTTCTCTCTCTTTCTCTTGCTCAATCCATCTATTTTGCATATCTAGTTTCATTCCCATAGTTATTATTGATCTTACTTTCTGTTTTTGATAAAGTAAAGATGTTGTTACAAGATCTACTGTTTTGACAGGGCTTACCCTGCTTATCTCGATGCCACATGTTTCATATTTGTATCTCCCTCTCATTTGTTTTTGAAACTGTGACTCTGGTTTGGCTCTTCTTTTAAATCTATGACTTGTTCAAAACAACGTTTAGCTGGTCAAACTAGATTCAGACATCCCATCGTTTGTTGTGGGAAGTCAAGAGAATGATAAGATAAACCATTTTGCTGATTTGAATCCTATTGATTCTCTCAGGATAAAATCCTGCACTACGATTAAAGGGACTGTACAGTACTGGTTGAGGTGAGGATTCAGCTAGTAACATTTTGTGAGATATTCAGAAACCACTCTATGAAATGTTAAAGAGCATACAATTCTAAGAGGACTCAAAAGTTTATTTGATGAAAATCGGTTTTGAAATGACTGAGATATCTAAAAACAAGGAAAAACAAAGAGATCCTAAAAAAACAACAACAACTTGTGGCCTGTCAATTTCATTAGGATGACTTTTTTTGGATATCTCAACCATTTTAAGGCTAATTTTCATCAAGTAAATGGTGAATCCTTCTTGAAATTACATGCTCTTTCACATTTCATAAGAGGTTTCTCATTATCTCACCAAAAAAGTTATAAATCTGAATCCTCACCTCAACCAGTACAATACAGGCCTTTGGTATTCAGAGAAGAAGAAGCATGAAAGGTAAGTGATATTTTGCAGAGAAAAGAGAGAGTCAGGCTTGTTTGGAGACTATTTCCTCCCATACATCTCTACTGGTTCTCACAAAACAATTAAAGGTGAATTAGTACTCTCCCACCAACCAACACAGATGTTAGCTGAAGTCTTCGTCTGATGACGGAGAGGCAGAAAAATTTTGCAGTTGAGTGGTGCTAGAGGGCAGCAGATGCGCATAGAGAAAGTAAAAGGAAAACAAGTTAAAAAGGTAACAACATGAGGAGAGTTTCGACTAGAATTAAGGGTGAATAACACTGCCATATACAGCACAGTATAAACTGACAAGACTGAAAGATAAACATATATTTGCAAAACAATTAAATGCAAGATTTCTCCTTGGCAAATAGTGCAGATTAGGAAAATTTAGAAAAGAATTCAGCATCTGGATGACACTGACAGCAATACAGCATGGTCAAGCATTTCTTTTTGTTTGATTTTCACAAATATCAGTCACATGTGATACACTTTTTGTCAATTTCTAGAGCAAGAAAAACATAACTTTCATGATTCTTTGCATGATTGCTGAAATAAGATTATACAATGTATGTAACTGAAAATCTGCTCAAAAAATACCTCTCAGCCCTTAGAAGGCTAAAGAGAGCATAGATGAAGTGGAGTAGCATTCACACTGCAGGGCCTGCAGTACTTATTTTTAGTTGGGGGGGGGGGGGGTGTGGCTGCCAAGGGTCAATGGCATACATCCCTGGGCCCTCCCTGTTTTGATGGGAAGAATATCCAGAGGGAGCCCTTGGAACTTAGTTTTGATGGGTTTTGTTGAGATTTGTTCACTACCCCCTCCCCCCCCCCCCACAAAAGAATTTTTGTTGTTGTTTGTTCGTTTGTTCGATTGTTTCAAGAGCAAAAAGTATGTGTGTGTGTTTGGGGAGTGGGAGCTCCAGTACCCAGCTCAGTCCATTCCCCCTCCCCTCTGTTCCACAGCCTCTGCACTTTAGGTAATATCATGCATTTTTTAAAGCAAGGTAGCGGGAGTACAGTTTGTGAAAAGTTACAGATTGCATTTAACATTTTGGGTGACTCCCATTATAACGAAGTCTGTGGTGTCACAAGTTTTCTTTTATCTTATTGCTTCTTTGTTATATCCGAACAGTAAAGTATATAAACATATAAAAATGATAAATTTGGGACCCAAATATTTACTTTCGTTGTAATGCAGATGTTGTCATAAACCATGATCTTTGTAACAATAGTGCACTGTACTTTTTTATTAGATTAGATGATAAGATGAACAATGACAAGAATTTACGGAATTTAATCCTCTGCAATGTCGGTCAAAATGGTTGACAAGAGTGCTCATCTCGTACAGACTACCACAAAATAGTGCCAAAAGAAATAAACTATTCAGACACAAGAGGACTATACAAATTGGTTCTTCACAAGGTCTTTACAACAAAGTGGTTTTTGAAAGTGTACTGACGTTCAAACCAAAAACAAAACAAAAAAAAAGGTCAGAAAAAAGGAAAGAGATGTCAAGGCAAACGAAAGTGCATGCACTCATCAGTGTTCCTGTTAATTCAATCAATTTCTAGGCACTGATAAATAATGAGTGCTACAACAGCCAACAATTTTGTTCCCTACTTTCAAAAACTGTACTCTGGAAAGCTCTGTCAATGTGATTTACTGTCATTACTGGAGGGTCATTAAATATTTTACTTCCTTTATCTATCAGATAAACAAAAGAGTACATGAAAGCAAAATATCTGTGTGTCTGAATAATCATGACATGTGCCCCATCAGATCACTATTACTCATAGTCAAATTTCCACACTACAGATAATGAGGAATTTTTCTAATCATAATCTGTTTTGTCAGCATTAATGAGAAAAAAAAAAGTGGTACATGTACTAAAAGACATTGGATACTTCCAACGAAATATATATTATTAGATTATGCATGGAAAGGTAATGCGTGCAGACATGAATGGCATGCTGTGAAGGCCTACATGATAATGTCAAATGTGCATGCTTGTAAGTTTTAGAGCCAGCAAGTTTCTGAGCGTTAATCAGGTGTGCCTTAAGAGGAGACATAGAAGTAGTTTAGGCAAATAAAGCTCGGTGGTCTAGTGGAGATGACGCCTGTCCGGTGATCAGGAGGTCATGGGTTCGAATCCTGCTCGAGTATGTACGCCCATGATTTTTTATCATGGCTACTACTAAAACACTGATCAATTCAGTGCTTATTTACGTCGATGTAGGGCAATTTGTCAATCAGTTGCATGCCACTATGGTTTTTCATTTATGACAACATTGTGAGTGGTAAAATTCAAATTGTATCCCTGTTTCTAAGTTTGCAGGGGTTAAATGAGTAGAGTGTTTATTCAATTCTTACAAGGTACAATGTTTAAAAGATTAATCTCATTTCTTCAAATTCATGAAATTCTTCCGTCGAGATATTTTCATTGCAACTGATTGACAATCACCCTACATCGATGTAACTAAGCACTGAATTGATCAGTGTTTTAGTAGTAGTCATGATAAAAGATCATGGGCGTACATACTCGAGCAGGATTCGAACCTATGACCTCCTGATCACCGGACAGGCGTCATCTCCACTAGACCACCGAGCTTTCGCCCGGCAGCAAGTGTTGGTTCTAATCCTTATAGCATGCAGCGGGTACTGCTCTGTTAGCAACCTTCCAGTCTGTTTCAATATCAGAGCAACAAAGTTTGAAAAGCCAGGATTAGTACAACATATACCAATACAAATGAAGAAGAATGAATGAAAGTGCACAACTACTACAACACAAACAGAATAGAACATGGAAAACATGACAACAGACTACTAGCAGAGTACAAGGCATAGATTTCTTCATGACTAGTTGGCATCATGGAAGAATTCAAAACAATTATAGCATTCTAAGACTAGCAGCGAGCTGAGTTGATGGAGTACAATGTATATTGGCAATGAGCTAAAAAGGTCACAGAAAGGTTTGGGGCATGCCAGAATAACAGAGACTGATGCAATATATGCCACCACATGGACTGTTTTCCAACCACCAAAATGAGCGAAAATGAATGGCAAAAACAGAAAATGCAAATGAGAGCAAATTTCATATATATCCAGAGGTGGCGTGCATACTCAGTCTTGTTTGCCGTGGTATCGTTCTCTTTCTGAAACGTGTCCTCAATGTTGCTCGCGACAGCGGACGGCTCGTAGCCGCTCAGACTGTCTTCCTGCGACAGCTCGTCGGTGGCAAATCCCTGGAGGTGACCATTAAAGAAATTGAGGCTGCGGAAACCCGCTTCATCGGGAACCAATCTAGTCATGAGCTCCTTACTTTTCATCGGCGGCAGATTCTCAGCCTCCTCCAGGATCTTGGCAACTTGGAATTTCTCCTGCAAGCATGACACGGAAAGAATAAATAAAGAACACAATGGATGTGAAGATTTGTGTATGCATGCAAACATTAGACTAATTTCCTAAGTGGACAATAAAACAGAATTGAATTGAATTAAATATACAAAATATGCATTGGTCCGATGAATTGTCTCAATTTGAATATCAAAGTCAGTCCAGCAAATTATGAATTTCATACCTTTGTATTGGATGTTGACAAACAAACACATACAACCACAATAATTGACAATAACCCAACCACAAAAAGTTTTTCACCATTGGTAATTTTCAAAACCTGGATATGAAGAAGTTTTCATCAAAAGATAAATAAAGGAAAATGCAAAGTAGTCTCCAATAGAATAATCAAATCATCAATAAAAAGTAGGCCTACATTAACGGGATGGTACAGTATTGGTGGAGATGAGAATTGTGCTTTTAACTTTTTGCGAGATACCAAGAAAGCACTTATGATGTAGTACAGAGCATACCATTTTTGAAGGAATTCCAAGTTTATTTGATGAAAATCGGGTTTGGAATGACTGAAACATCCAAAAACAAAGTAAAACAAAGCGATCGTAATAAAGTGTGGGTCCCACACTTTATTAGAATTGCTCTTTTTGGATATCTCAGCCATTTCAAAACAATTCCCATCAAATGAAACGTTGAATTCTTCATATGTCATATAATTACATGCTCTTTCATATTTCATAAGAGGTTTCTCATTATCACACCAAAAAATGTTAGAAACCCGAAATTAGGTCTCAACCAAAACTATACGATCCCTTTAAAGTTTTGAGAAGCAATATTTTTGAAAGTAAGATTGATTGGTCTGTGTTTACTATCTTGTGCTCTCTCTCATTTCCCCCTCCCCCCACCCAATCTCGCTCTCTCGTCTCTCTCCCTTCATAAGAAAATGCCACATTTTGTCTTACCCTCCTCATTGCGAGACGAATGTCAGACGGCACATCAGGGATCAGGTACATGATGAAGAATTTCACTGCGAATACAATGTGCTGGTAAAGAGAATATCGACACAATATCTGAGATGATAGCGAGATAACACGAAGAATGCATTGCTTTAATTTCTTTTCATTATTCCTGATCACTTTTTTAATGCCATGTCTTCACGAGTCGAATGATTCACATTTTTCTTTCCGAGGGGTCTGAGTGAAAAGAAACTCTTACAGTGTTATGCACTTAATACAACAGAATTTGCATTTCTCATTTTTCTTCTTTTCATGATCTTTATTGTTATAATTATTACTACTACAGCTAGCTATTATTATCATCGTCATCATTAATGTCATTAACATTATTTGACCTTCACTTTCTCCTCTCCTCTTCCCCATCTATACATCACACATATCTTTACACAATTTATTTCTAAACAGCTCATCAAACCTAACAACAACCGCGCCATTGAACTATGACTTCATGGTTACATTATTCTTTTTTCATTTGGTTGTAGGTTGGTATAGTCAAGGCAAATGTCAAAACGGAGAGAAAAAAAAAAAAACACAACCCAGAGGATTGTAAAGACGATTTCTAGTTTTTCCTACAAGTTGATCACCACTGGTGAGGAACAAGACATTGTGAAAGTTGCAGCTAAGGAAGAAACCCAAAGATGAGAGCCTGCATGCTGGTTCCATGGGGCTTAGGATTGACTTTAACTTTTCATTACAATTGCAAAAACCGATGTCCATATTTGCCAAATAGAGATATTTGCGATTAAAGGTCAAGGAAAATAAAGAGAATAATAAGAAAATTTGTGCTTCTTTTGACCATAACTTCAAAAATATACCTTTATATGTAGTGACCAATATATCATTTAAAAGGTATTATTTTGTACTTTATGACAGAGACCGTAACTCAAAATCTTTAAAAATGGACTTATCGGTTTTTGTAAACAAACTCTTCAATTCTTTTAATTCTCATCAGGGAACCATCTTCCCAATCTTCAATTTATCTTTGTTAGTCCCAAGTATACTCTGGCAGGTGTCTACGGGAAATGCATGTTTTAGCAAAAGCGGCTAATCTTCAACCAGTTAAAGGTACTGTTTTCCATTGGTAGTGGTGATTTAAAAAATGTTCGAGTTATCACATTTGATGCATATGTGTAGGTCAATTGTATCACAAAACATCCTACCGTATAAAAATTTTGCAATAAACCCTAAAATGTAAGGAGATATTACAATTTTTCTTACAAAACAATAACTGTAGACAGTTCAGACTAGAAACAATTTTATCATAACCATTGTTCACATTTTATATACTTAACAATACTTATTAAAATTGATTATACTGATTATCTTTTTTTACAGTGGTTGTTTCTATTCCTGACTCACATTTGAGAACTATTTTGAAGCACTAAGGCTGGGTTTTCGTTTCATCTGCAAAGAGCAAACAATATCTTTAACATGTAACTGGTTACAGCAGACTTTGGTTGGCACTGAAAAGGGGGCTGTACATGAAATTCTCTCTGCTCACCTCAAAGCCAATGACAATCCAGAGCTTTTCCGCATTGCTGTACTTCTTCCCCCACTGTGCGGTGAAGGCAATCAGGAAACCATTTGAAACCACTCCGGCAAAGTTGATGAAATCCAGAATGGAAAACCACATGCCTACAAGGACGCAAGGAAATTGATGTAAATTTAAACAGTGTCCCATCATTTTACCTCCCCGTTTAACAATGACAACAAGAACAGGCATTCACCTCTTGCCTCCAAATGTCATTTTAGCTGTCACGATAACAAAATCAAATCTGTCGCTATAAATTCAAAAAAAAAAAAAAAAACTAGAAATGTCGCTATGGCGACTGGTGTATGCCTCCGCCATAATACATGGTTCTCCTAATAGGTCTATAGTACAATGTCTTGACAATGTGTGATGACAGTTTCACACAATTGGCAAAATATTAAAATGACAGGTTTGCCACAAATGTGCTGAATGTTCACTTTCCTAGAACTAGGTTCAATTGGATGAATGATTAAAACGTCAGAGTGCAGGTATTTGGGGGAACTGATGATTTTCACTTGACTTTTGACCCTTTTACAAGTTTATGCATTGAGTAATTTTCAAGGTATTGAGAGAAAGTATAATTTCAGTATCAAATGGTAAAATAGTATTATCGAAACCTGGCCTTTGACCTTTGACCCCACAGTTCCAAAGAGAATCACTGTTAGGTAGAACATGCATAAATATGTAAGTTTCATGACAATACCTTGAGTTATTTTTGAGATATGGAGGAAAAAGTGCAATTTAGCACTTTCACTTGACCTTTGACCTTTTGACCTTTGACCTTTTGGCAAGAAACTTCCCACAGAATATATATTGGGTTATACATGCATACATCAAGTTTTAAAAAAATCCTTCAGGCACTGCATAAATATAAGGAAAGTAATTATATTTTGAGGAGTTGACCTTGACCTTTGACCCCTGAACTTTGACCCATGACCCCCAACTTCCCTAGATAATCACTGCCCATTGGTACAAGCATATATACTAAGTTCCATGAAGATACCTTGAACCATTTGCGAGATATGGAGAAAAACATGAAATTTCAATTTTTTTTCCCCACAAAATAACCTGTGACCTTTGACCTTTGACCCTAAAATCCACACAAAGTATCATCCCCCAAGGATATACCCTCATACCAAGTTTGATGCAAAACCACCACACGGTTCTTGAGATATCGACAAAAACAAAACGGGACGGACGGACGTACGGACGGACGTACTGACGTACGGACGGACGTACTGACGTACGGACGGACGGACGACCCGAAAACATAATGCCTCCGGCCACTTCGTTGGCGGAGGCATAAAAAGGTACAAAATACATTATTGATATACATGCAAGTAAGATACATTACTGATAAGATATATCAAAAAATGTGGAGATATGCGGCCTTAAAAAAAAAAAAAAAGAAGCAATGCTTTGCCCTTTTCAAATGGTACAGGGTTGACCACAGCCAGAGGGGCATTAAATACATGTACAGCAAACCTTTTTTCAGCATATATGTACTAAGTATGTTTGTTTGTTTCCCTTGCTTTATATTTCTCTCTATTTGATTCTGTAGTTATTTTATTGTTAAATATTCACTTTCTCTACCTTCTTTTTTTCATTGCAAACATAGCACTGCTTGTCAGGGAGGAAGACAGAGAAAATATCAAATCACATGATAATTTGTTTATTTCAGAAAATGGCGACAGAATTTCAATGAGACTATCGACAATATCAATCAAAAACAAGTATGAAAGTGTGACAGCTAGTAGTTTCGTAATATTTGCTGGGAAAGATCAGTTCTTGTCTGTCCTCTGCTATATTGGGGTAGACTTTATACAATGCACACACTCTAATGTGAGTTTTCTGTATATTTGGACTGTACCTATGTTGGAGGCGATGAAGGCAACTGGACGGCGGTTGAACCAAACCAGACGTTTGCTGTCCACTCGGATGTCGATGAGGAGGATGGTGATGGCTATCAGGGGAGCAATGGGCAGTGCGGCCGAGAACAACTGATGGGAGGGAAAGAGAGAAGGACCAACTGGTCACTACTACATAGTCACACAACAACCTTCTACTATCAGAGGCCCTATAGATAGCATTGTTGAGAACAACCTATCCAGTGTCTTAAGGCAGAAACAGCTTTATAGTCTGGTACACAAAGTACTTGAAACACTGTTTCAGGTTGTCGTCATAAAGCACAGAGTAAGATAATTTTAAGGATGCTCCTCATCTAATTTTTACTTTTACAGAACCCCTGCAGTACTGGACAAGTATCTTAAGACTTGCCTCGTAACTGTCTTGACATGCGAAGGGTTAAGGCACTCACCATTAGGAAGCCATAGAGGATGACTTTCTCATTGTATTCCGACAGGGTGAGATCACCCACAGGTGGTTTATTCCTCTCCTTCATCAGGTATTGGGCGTGGGCACTCATCTGTTCCGTGTCTAGGTCACCGACCTTTCCCTTCCCACAGCAATTTGCCTTCTTCAGCTTCCGCAACACAAACCTGCATTGTGTAGGAAATGGTCTCTTAGGTTAGGTTCTATCAATGAACATTGGAATATGTTGTACTCTACTGTATAATACTAGCGGATAAGGGATGGCGCCTCATATGTCTGAAAAAAAAAATGTGCCATCGGCATCATTAGCACACTGTGCAAAATTGTTCATCACATGACTTGACAACTTACCAATAATTTTGATTCTGAAATACAATGCACCTCACATTAAGAGTCACAGGTTTGATAACCCAGATATAATAAGTGGCAATAACATTTAACATCTTTGAGATATATGTAGGTGCTCACAAGACAAGAAAAGCAGCACTAAGTATAGCACTGACCATCATGGTGAGACATGAATTACTTTGAGGCATGACACATTGATACATAACTAACGAAAATTTGGTACAGGAGAACAAAGGTATCAGATATAATCATGTCATATTACATGAGGTTAACTCAGCAAGCCTACAAAAGAGTCATGTTAATTTACAATTGCTTGACAAACTTGGCTTTTGTACACAACAAATATCCCTCCGCCTGTAGGTCATACAATTGAGCTAACACACATATGTCTGCCTCATTGTTTATCCCCCAAACTCTGGCAAAGACAGACAGAAAGGAGATGATGTTGGGGCCTGGTAGCCTTGCTGCACCGTCATACTGTATACTGTAAAAGTGGATATTTTTCGCATGACCAATTTTTCGCGCTCGGCCGGATAAGAAGAGTTTCCCGTGTTCTTAATTCTGCAGAATCAAGACATCAACTACCGGAACAGACGGCATGCAAAAATATTCGCGTGCTTTAATTTTGCGCTAGTTTCTCGTTGCGCAAAATGCGCGAAAATTTCAACACCGCGAAAATTTCCACTTTTACAGTAAGCTATTATTTTCAAGTACAGATATTTTTGTGAATGAGGAAGTCACAGACATTTTCGCGAACTGACACCGACGCTAACATAAATGCACTATCACCCTACAGCATAAAGACATTTCTGCGTATTGTTAAAGGTCCTGTTTACCTTTGGGAACAGTGTTTACAAAAATGTTCAAGATGTCACTTTTGATGCATATGTGTAGGTCTGTTGTATCACAAAACATCCTTCTATATAGAAATTTTGCAATAAAGCCTAAAATATAAGGAGATATCAGCATTTTTCTCATTAAAGCATAACTGTAGACAGTTTGGTCTGGAAACATTTTTATTATAACCATTGTTCACATTTTGTATATCAAACAATACTTGACATCAATTATACTGTTCAAATTTATACATAGGTTCATTCTATCCCTAACTCACATTTTAGAACTATTTTGAAGCACTAATGCTGGGTTTTATTTTCAGCTGCAAATGGTAAATTATGCCTTTAAATTTGCTATCCAACCGTGATTTGCGAAATTTGTGAAAATTATTCTAAAACCCTTGCAAAAATAACAGCTTGTACAGTAGTTAGGCATCTGGAGGAACTCACGGAAGGATGATGTCTTTGATGAACTTGGGGAACGGCTTGATGAGCATGAGCACGAAGACTTGTAGAGACAGCATGGACATGCAGTTATTGTCTGTACAGGAGTCCTTCAAGCCATCGATACCCAGGAAGGAGGAACTGGATTGCTGGAGGTCAATAGAGTAAAGTTCAAAGGTTACAAATGGGTATACAAAACCATAATTGTCTATCTGACACAATATAAGATAGTGTGATATAGTGGGACAACTGTCAGAAATCATGATAGCATAAATCAATCAGCCACTACAGTCAATTTCTATTTGTTCAATTGTGACAAATAGCAAATTAAGCCTTTTTTGAACTATCATCTCAACATGCTGTTCAAGAAGACTATAGTTCATATTCCTCTCTCAAGTTGACCTTTTTTTAAAGATATTTTTCCGATTTCATGCAGATTTAATGGATTTAACCAATTTAAAGGGATGGCATAGTTTTGGTTGAGATGGGGCTTCAGGTTTCCAACTTTTTTGAGAGATACAGAGATCCTAATAAAAGGTGGGACCCACCTTTCATTAGGACCACTTTTTTTACTTTGTTTTTGGACATTTCAGCCATTTCAAAACCGATTTTCATCAAATAAACTTTGAATTCCCCTTAGAATTCTATGCTCTTTAATATTTCATAAGTGGCTGCTAATCATCTCGCAAAGTTAAAATCTGAATCCCACAAAATTCCACAAAAATTCATTTTTCATGAAAATTGCACATTCCATCAACTTGATACTGACATATGTTAAGGGCAGCAATTATTCCCCCTGCTTTCTGAAAGCAGTTAGTCAAGTGCTCTTTCATAATGCTAGAAAAGTGAATTTTTGAGGAATTTTCTTTATATTTTCTTTATTGCTGTCCACACATACATCATAACCTCTTGTAGTCTCCTCATCCAGTGGTTTCAATACCAAAACTTTAAAATTTCAGAACTTTTGCATCGACTGTCCAATTTTCATCAAACTTTCACTGATGTGTTCTACTAATGTTGCTGCTTTCATTCAAGCCACATTGCTCTTTGGGTTCGGGTTCCCTTTGATGAGAGAATCTTGATGACTTACATCTCTGAAGAAGGCAATGTAGAAGAGAGAGGAGTAACTGTTGACAAACTGGAAGGCAAAGAGCTTGACGATGAGAGCATTCTCATAATCACTCTGGGTCCGGTGATTCTCTGAGGGGAGACAATCAGAAGACATGTGACAAAAGGTAACTTCAACAGATGGAGAGGCTGATCGTAAAACGGGTTAGGCACCATTTTCACACAATCTAAAATAATCCATCATTAGACAAAGTAAAACCAAACCTTTATGATACCTCACTCATTGACTCACTGCATAACAAGGATTATATATTATTAAATTTTTTTAAACATCCCATATTTGCTGTTTTTTTAGCAGCTTTAATCACAACTGTCTGAAATCAACAAGAACGGAGTTGACTCCACTTGTGATCAAACTCTTCAGATATCAATGAAATGTAATTTTGGACAAAAGCCTCCATAATGCCCCTGGCAACATGACTAGCATTTTCTTTTAACAGATAATTCAGATGAAAAGAAAAGAAAAAAAAATGACGGGGAAACACATGAGGAAGGGCAGAACACTCAGAAACATTAGAAGGAATGACAACCTGGAAAGAGCAAGAGTTAAAAGTTCGTGTATCCCTTTTGAAACACTGACAAATAAGACTCCTTTCGTATTTTCTAAAGCTGGTATATTCAGAGTTGGTAATTCACACGTTTCCTCAGAATGATGCAATTGGAAACTTCCTTATGATGGAGGGGGAAACAATATTACAGATTTCCCGCGAAGTTTTCTTCACAGTTTTTTTTTTTCTTTGAAGTTTTACACAAAGAGGGAGCATATTCTTGAGTGACACAGGGCTAGTTTTTCTTCCATTTTTTTTTTTTTTTTAATTCTAAGGTGTACTACAGTTAAATTTCAAGTACGACATCAGGAGGCATTAACCTTCAACCATACAAAATGGTGCGACATTTACATATAACATTATACAACCTTTAACAGATGAACAATCAAACAAGAAGACTCTACCTTCCTTTCAGAGCAAGTATCAATTTTGCCTGCGTCATTATCAGGGTTCGAAATTGGCGATGGTCCGCTGGCCATTGGCCACCCAAAATCACGTCGGACTAGCTAAAAATCATAAAATTCTGAAGTTACTAGTCCGTCTGGCTAGTCAAAATATTGCTTCAGTGTCAAAATTGATTCTCAGTAGTCCGCCTGGCTAGTTAAAAAAAAAAAAGTTAAGTGCGACCCCTGATTATGACACTGCATTTTGTTATGTAGGTTAATAGGTAGTACTGCCCAATAACTACCTCCATCATATTTGCTTTGACACCATCAAATTTATTGGAACAAGATTACAAACAAATATTGAAGCCCACAAGTAAAATCATGATACAGTTGAACCTCTATTATCCGGCCTCCCTTTATCCGGATCTCTCTATTATCCGGACGCAATCTGCGCCGTGATTTTTTTTTTAATGATTACGGGAAGAAAGGGGAATTCCCAACTCCTTGAGAACTCCTACCCAAACACACATGAATTACATATTACTTCCAATGTGATTAACATACATTGCATCAAATTTCCTTCCAAATTGCTTACCTTCAGACATTTCAACATCCCGAAACATCCCCAAATGTAACAATGAAAAGGTTGCAGTATACACATTACTACATGTGGTACTACAATGAGTATGTGTATGTATATGTACATGTATAAAGCATTGAGTCTCCCGTATCCGGCCAAATCCCTTATCCGGATGAGCCCCGGTCCCGACTTGTCCGGATACGAGAGGTTCAACTGTATATGGCATAATAGGTTGATACACTGCTTAAACTACCAGAAGCCCGCAAGGGAAGTATACATAGGGATATATCTTTCTCACTGCAATATACGCAGATACATCATATGTAGCGTTTGCTCAATTCATATTTCTTTCCACACAATCTTTGTATCTCAAGGTCGAAACTCATGATATGTGTACTAAATATTCATGACTCACCCCAATCATTCAGCTTGTATGCTATCTTGTCGTAAATCTGGCAGGAAATAAAGTCAAGAAACCAAGACCATAATTTAAAGTGACATTAAGATCTTAATGCAAGTCAGTATGACAACTGTTGTTACGAGCACTGCATTCTACCTCCATGCAAAACTCACTTCACATTTTCTTTTTCTTTTCTTTTGCAAGAATCATTGAGCAGACACTGTTATCAGTACGTAGTTCTTGGCCCAGTTCCAAAACATGAACCATTTCTTTATTACAATTATGTCTTTTTGTGTGTTAACTTCAACAAATATGGATACCCTAAAAAGATATCTGATGCTACATTGGTAAACTTTGATTGAATCTGTTCAGTCCTACATGAACATGATAAATTTCACATTTGAAGCATTAGAGCAAAATCAAATTTCCAGAAATATACTTCTACAAAAACATCTCAGCAGGTTCATTGGTACTTGCATATATGTAAATAGATTGTGCTGTAAAATACTGTAAAACACGATATATTCGCAGGATGAAAATTTTGCATACTGCCACTGGCATCCAATGCATATCGTGTATGCAAGAACTTTTGTGTGTAATTTAATTGCGAAAACGTTGGCGCTCGCAAAATTTGTGAAATTAAAATGCACATGAACATTCCTCATTTTACAGTAGCTAAATACAAAACAAGCACTAATTAGTGCTTGTGTGTATGGCGAACAAATTTTCAAAGTAAATGCCTTAGCCAATGTGATGAGAGGATTGGAAGCAAAGAAAACATACTCCAAGAGGCATTGTAATTCTGCCTCGAAAGTTTTTAAAGTGCATTCATTGACCTGGGTGCTACCTACAGAGCAGTTTGCCACAAAGACACACACAATAATTTCAGTTCTCAGAATGGCTGTACATAAATAACTGTAGCAAAGTGGTTGCAAGAAATTGGTCATTGCTATGGTAACAACAGATGTGACAGCTATTGTTCATCTCTTTATGAAAAGGGTCAAAAGAGCAGAAGCACCGAAGAGCATTATTATTTTATCATATCAACACTATGACATTGGGGCTGATTATTGTTCATTACCAGTGACAGTCCGAGGCTGACACCAGACTGCACGAGTGGTACCCAATATTCTCATTCAATATGATGGCTGATTTGACTTGACTATGTCACAGAACTTGTGACTGCCATTTCCGATGTTTTCAATAGTGATTTTACACTCTTGTCAATAGAGGTCCTAATCATGGATGTGGGGAAGAAATCAGAGAATGTTTGGAATCTCTCACTTGGATGCGGGATGCGGGATGCGGGATGCGGGATGCGGGATGCGGGATGCGGGATGCGGGATGCGAGATGGGGGATGCGGGATGCAGGATGCGGGATGCGGGATGAGGGATGCGGGATGAGGGATGCGAGATGCGGGATGCGGGATGCGGGATGAGGGATGAGGGATGACGGATGAGGGATGCGAGATGGGGGATGTGGGATGCAGGATGCGGGATGCAGGATGAGGGATGCGGGATGCGGGATGCGGTATGCGGAATGCGGAATGCGGGATGAGGGATGAGGGATGAGGGATGAGGGATACGAGATGGGGGATGCGGGATGCGGTATGCGGAATGCGGAATGCGGGATGAGGGATGAGGGATGAGGGATGAGGGATACGAGATGGGGGATGCGGGATGCGGGATGCGAGATGCAGAATTAGGGATGCGGGATGCGGTCTCACCTTGCCCAGTACCAGGATGGAGATGGAGTTTAGGATAGAGGCGACGACGGACGACAACAGGAGCTGAACCAGGGTGCTCTCATCAGACAGGAGAGCAGCGATGAAGAGGCGGTAGATGATCACGCTGATGACACTCACGATCACCAGCATTGCCTGGTAGGAGAATGGGATTGTAAATACACAAATTACACTTTGATTGCGCTTCATACAGAAGTTTCTAAGCGTTTTTAATACCAAAGATACATAGCTACATACATTTACTTTTTTTTTTAAACTTTCCTAAAACAGATAAGACATGGACTAACAATGTATTTACTTGATACCAGGGGTAGACCCTTCGGTGTATACCATTACGCCACCAAAAAGCCCTGTCTTTGTTATTACCCAATTAGTGAGTAAAAGGGGACATTTAAATCTCCCCCTCTCACTCCCCATTTAAAGAAAACAACAAACCCATACAGACAGAAAGCACAGAAAACACTGAGAATAAAAACAACTAAATCTTGTTTGAATGTAAGCATTGAGTGGTACCTGAACTATAAAGGAACTCCCATTTAAGGGTCTGTGGCCTTTTCCACTACAATGCAGAGCCTAGCAAGACGAAGGTAGTAAAGAGCTGATTGGGATGACATACATGGATAGAACATTGTGACATATGTGTATGTTTACCCCATGGATGGACTGTAGCGCTCTACTGTAACATTTTTTACACTGAAGGGTCCTCTTTCATGAATGTGGTTGCAACTGTCAGAAAGTTACAATAATTACAGTTGCCATGGTAGCAGATGGCCAACAACCGCTCAGCTGCCAGTGTTTAAGTAGATACTCTGTGGTAACTTGTAAAATCATAATTTCAAACTTTTTTTTTATGTAATGGATTTACAACTACATGTAACATCGTTCATGGGTCTTTGTTGATTCTTTGTTCATTAGACAGGCATTTTACTGAAGTAGGCTCTCAAAGCAGAAAGATGTTAAGAGAGAGGCATATGAGAGGCAAAAGATAAGGGAGAGAGAGCAAAACATGACAGGCATAACTCACCATAAAGACCAGAATGCTGAATGAAGTCATGAACTTGAGAAACCTGCGATAGAATGGGTAGTACCAGTCCGGGAGATCGGATACTGGATCCTTGAAAAGGATGAGGAAGGCGATGAGAAAAATGTCATGATCATCACCAAAGATATAGCATGAAAAGATATGACACCATACGAATGAATCTGGAGTAATGTATCTTGATACAAATTATGTCATAAATAGATAATATCTCATGAAACTGAAGTTTTAATTGGACTGACAGCTGCCCTTTAAACACTTACTGAAATCCCTAATCCCCCCCAACACACACACACACACACACACACACACACACACACACACACACACACACACACACACACACACACACACACTACAAGCTCCCACTGACAAATGAAAGTGCTGTCAGCATGAGCTTTGATTAATACAAATGTTAGCACAGGTAATGTAAGCTATAATATTTGTGGACAGTCATTATTACACATGCATGAACTTTCATTTCCCATTTCTATTCCTGGACTCAAGTTAAAAGCAAACAAAATTGTGTTTACATAGCTTACATTCTTCCGCTCAAGTTATATCAGACACAACGCAAGTCTAAAAGTAGAAATTGAATAAATCCAAATACACTGTAAATAAAGGACTCTATGTAAAATATACCCGTTGTAGATACGGTAAGCTTCATAGATAGAAACTGATACCATGTATCACTTACTGGACGCTCTTTAGTGCCATAAAACTCTGGTCTGTCCGGTTCAGACATATCATAGTTGTCCACATCCCACTCGTAAGCTAACTTCACTCGCTTCCTCTTCCATAATTCCTGGAAGATAGTTCCTGAAGGAAAGAGAGGCAAAAATCACTGTTACATGGCTGTAATGTATCTCACATGAATACTGAAATGAAGATAACATATCCACCATACACACTGAACAACTCATTCATCATGCATGAAGTTACCGTAAAACATGATATATTCGCAGCAAGAAATTTTCACGAATTGGAGCCGATGGCCCTTTTCGTGGCATGAAAGTTTTGCGAATTGCCACTGGCGTTCAATGCATATATAGTGTAGATAAGAAATTTTGCGTGCATTTTAATTTCGCAAATCTTGGCGCTCGCGAAATTAGAAAGCACACGAACATTCCTCATTTTACAGTAATCACTGACACGTAGCAGTGAGGTCTATATGTACACGTATGTACACATTGTATTTGACATCACTTACATGTTGTATTATGGATGTAGGCAAATCTTTGATATAAGTACAAATTGCTCAGAAAGTCCTCATGTAAACGAATAAAACCTTCACTTGAATGAAATGCTGAGACAAGAAAGATTATCATCATACTCAGGACACAAGTCAGCATCTTCATATGATCTTTGTTGCATTTAAAACTGGTTTGAATCTTTGGCAAACATAGAGGAAGATGTTATTCTTCCTGTTGGCTTTCTGGCAGGGATGATATTGAGGTTAGTTGGAAAAAAAAAAATCAGAAATCAAAATTTTCAGGTGATTTTAATACAAGGAAAAGCAAAATGTGCATAGACTTGAGAAAAAAAAAAATCTGAAATCAGATTTAAATCTACAGAATATCATGCCTGCCTACTGGCTAAAATGTTCTTGGACTACAATTAGCCAGAAGCAGAATTGACCAAGCAGTTGGATCGGTTCTGACTTTCCTCTGCTGACAGAATTTGCGCCATTGTGAGGTTAACTTACCCCAAAGGCAGATGACCAGTGCGAAATATGGTGTCACTTCGGAGTCAAATGAGTTCTTGAAGACTCTGATAGCTGCATCAGTGTATCTTTAAGGGTAGAGGTGAAAAAGAAGAGTAGGGTAGGAATTCCTCATGCTACGCATAAATTATCAATGGATGGCAATTCATTCACATACATGTTCATATAGTTGAGTACAATGTACAAATTCAACGTAGTGATAAAGGAATATAAACTACCAACGGAAGGATGTGTGCATGATACAGCCATAGAATTTATTCTATGCAATGCAATGTCAGGTATGAATTTTACATATATCTATCTTATCTATTGGTTTTTTTTGTACCGGTAGTCTAAATGTATCGCAAATAATATTCTCACACGTCTGCACAATACACAATAACAACAGCATGGTAAAGGTGTAAGTTTTACAAGCTTTCTTACAAATTTGATAGTAGAACTGTGTGTTGACAATAATCTTGCAACCCCCAAACAACAACAATAAAACAAACGAACAAAAAAGAAGCATAATGAACAATGACTTGTCAGTCTTTCAATATTGCTGTAATGTAAAACACAAATCCTCACAACAAATATTGTTTGCCATCTCCTGTAAAAAAAAATAAAAACTGCAGGTAAATGTGTGTATGGGTCCTGCAAGCTAATAGTCTGTTTACTGCAGTGAACACAGTAGTCACATATTTATGTCATATGTTCAAACCCACATCTTACAGGATTATGCAGGGTGGGGTTTCTACTGGAAAAGGTAAACATAAATTGTGACTTTGCAACAGTGTTTCCTGTTTGTTGTATTTTTTAAAGGGGGAAAGAAGAAATTATTTTGAATGAAAAACACTGCTGGACTTCCTGTGTGTAAGTTGCTGTATCACAACTGACTATTATGCAATGACATCAATGGTAATATTTTTCCCAACCTAATGTAACACTATGACAGATCTACAGTAGATGGTGCTCAGGTTTACAACTAGTACGAGTGTTCAATGAGACTGGCTAGTGCCAGAGTATGCCGTAGCATCCTCCCCAAGGCTCACTTTGTGATTACTGATTCCCCTTCAAACTGTTGCGTGAGGTTGGTCAGCAGCTCGCGGTCATAGAAGCTGAGGTTGTACCGGGTCAAGTTCTCCTCTAGTTCCGCCATGAGAGCCCTCTGGGCTTCCTCTGTCTCTACTTCATCCAGGTAGTCATCGATGCTGAAACAGGAATGTATTGATTGACCCCTTTAAGTGCCCATGCACATAGCTTAACTTTCCTGGGGATCTTTTTCATCCAGCATTCTGTAATTCAATCAAACTTGACCTACATGTTTGTAGTTGTACAGTGAGTGTCAAATGGACACTCAGATGTAGTGGCTATGTGTCTCAGTTGAAAAGGAAGGCCATGGAGACAATATATGTAGGTATTGAGGGGATTTAGGTAATATCTACAATGTATTAACCCACTGAAGATGGACTGATTTTGCTACAACATGCATTTCCCATAGACACTTGCCTGAGTACACTCAGGACTTGTCCTCAACGGGTTAATTGACAATTGCTTGTAGTTACTAGATTTTTGTGCGAAGCAGCGAAGAAAACAATCCAGTGTGTGTGACAATTGTGAGTATCAAACAAAGCACAGTCAGGGTTAAGGGGAAAAAAGAGAGAGATAGAAAGAAAGAGAATGAGAGTGAGAGAGGGAGGGAGAGAGAGAAGGAAAGAGATAGATACAGAGAGCAAGTGTGTGTGTGTGTGTGTGTGTGTGTGTGTGTGTGATGTACATGTACTAGATGTAGATAACAAAAATAGATGTATTAAGTATGTTGGAAAGATTGATAGATACTTTCTGATGCGACTATTTGTACAAGTAATTAAAAAAAAAGTGAGAGATATAGATAGAAAGATATAAAAGCAGATACAAACAAAGGTAGGCATAGAGTGAATACTAATAACTGATAGAAGATGAACAGATAGATAGATAGATAGATAGATAGATAGAAAGATAGATAGCCAGATAGATAGATAGATAGACAGATAGATAGATAGATAGATAGATAGATAGATAGATAGATAGAAAGATAGATAGCCAGATAGATAGATAGATAGATAGATAGATAGAAAGATAGATAGACAGATAGAAAGATAGATAGATAGATAGAGAGATAGACAGATACAAGTAGGTACTGGTATTCAAGTAGATAGATAGATACGTACATAGATAAGCATATGGACATAGAGAACAAAATGCACAGAAAGTTTTCTCGCCATATTATTATCAATGCTGGTCACACTACTTTCTTTATACATCACAGTACCACTTAAATTAAAACTGACTGTGGTTTACAAGTGTACTTATAACATGTGAGGAGCAAAAAGAGAATGTAATTGAAAGTACTGGTCTGCCTTGGCAATAGGGACTTTTAGGTTGTGTGGACACAACAGTGGACAGGCCACTTGAAAGTGTGAGCCAACCGTTCCAGGCAACTGCCGTCTACGCCAGAGTAAAACCATTTTAGATTCCAGTCAACAGTGAGTACTCATCCAACAGATGTGGTGACGTCATAATCGTCATGCTAAATACAAGCTGCGCACGCTGCCCGTCCTCAGTCTGGGAGGACGTGAAATCCCTCAAGGACACATTTTCGATTCTTGTGACATACAATACGTGCCAGCATGCGCAGTATCATGAAATGACGTCATCACGTCGCAGTCGAAGTCCTGGATGCAAAATCTACAAGTCCCTATTTGTTGTCAATGCTCTTGTTTTATACACTGTAGGCCCTATGTCAAGAAATAAACATCCTTCGTAAGTTTGACTTGTGGCAAATACAAAAAAACAGTTTCAAATAACATTTCTCTCCCCCCCCCCCCCATCACTTCCCTTGTGAAAAAAAAAAGAACAAAAGAAAAAGAAAAATATTTGGAGATTTCAGCATAATGTGTTTGACAATGGCTATTAAAGCATGTTGTGCAATCATGTCGCTTTTCCACAATTCAGTCAAGATTCCCTTAACCCTAACTACAAAAGGGACATGCAGCTAATATTTCCGCTACTCTGATGTGTCAGAAGTGAAATTGTTTACTTTGGAGGTCATTTGTCACTTTGGCTAATATGATCCCCCTCTACTTCTGATTTCATGGTAACAGTTGCCAACATAGACAATGTTTGTTGGATTCTTCCCAATTTCCTGTATGAGGACAGGATAGTTCCATTTGTGACCGAGCATCACAAAACTAACAATAAGTCACAAGCTCCAATTCTACATGAGGAGAAAAAACAGGTGAAATGGTTCCACCTTTACTATTTCATATTTTCTGAAAGAGCAATCCTTCGTCTACATAATTCTTGCGTTGGAAATTGTGTTTTTAGCAGTTTCTTTGGACACATTTTTTAGTACATTGTAGAATAGGTCGATTCAATAGGTATGCCTTTATGGCCCCTTATTATTTCTTTAAAATCCTTACCAAACTTCTGAAAAGAGAATGCTATTGCTTTGAGAGTTACCATTAGTCATAAATGTGTCTACTGAGTGTGCCAGATTGCAGCTCAATGTGATAATCCCTTCATTGTGGTTGCCCTAGAGTTTTACATCCTGTTTTTTTTCCCCATTCACTGCCCAGAGCACAGCTTGGTGAGATAAAGCACTTGATTTGAACCTGAACTTCAAAGCCTCTTTTCTCAGTAAACATTTTTCCAGAGTGTGTACTTTCTGTCCATTATTTAGATAACTTGGAAAAGTATTTTTACTGAGTTATCAAACTAAAAACTTAGAGTGTGCTCTTTCAAAATCTGTCATTATCTAAAAATCCATATCTGGTGACTTTTTGTTGGTTTTAGGGTCACATTTGCTAATCTTGTCAATTCATCTGGTCGGCAGGGAGGGGGGGGGGGGTCTGCACACATTGTTTGTTTGTCTGTTTTCAATTTCCATCTGTCAAGATGGCTGGAAAGCCCACATCAGCTGCTCTGGCTGGTTTCCATGAGGTCCAATTGTATGTACTCAAGGCGGACCTCTTCACCAGGTAATACACCTTGCTCTTTACAAGGAATGAATGAAACGGGATCTTTTACATGTGTGGGTTGTAAATCTCTCACACACAGGACCTCCATTCTATGTCCTAAAACCAAGGGACAGAGTGTTTTGCTTCTTCTACTATAGAGGAGACAGTATGATAACACACAACCTTGCTCAGCAAGACTCACTGGGACTTGAACCTGAGCCCAAACCTGAGCCATTTGACTGAAAGGTAGATACGATACCCACTTGAGTCACCTCACCGCCAATTGTTAACTAGGCCTCATTAAATTAGCACCTATAGACTTCAATGAATATCTAATTTTTGAGAAAGATTAGGACTGCTTAATTTCACCTAACCTGCGGTGTGAAATATCATCAATGGAGGATAGAAATTAAAGGGAACTTTCCCCAAATATACATGTGAATTCAGTGAATGCAGCAATATTAGTGCCGTGGAACACATCAGTGACGTTTGCGGGAAATCTGACAATCCGTTGATGAAAAGTCATGAATTTTTAAAGATTCGATGCTGCCAAAGCTGGATGAGAAGACTACTACATTTCTTGATTACTGCAGAACAATGACTTGAAGAAAATGCAGCACAAATTCCACAGTGTACTTTCTTATGAAAAGTACACATTGTTTTGACTTGTTAAAGGTAATATAATTTCCCTCGCACTCTGAAAGAAGTTCACCAATTTTTCATTGTGCTATAAAAGTGACATTTTTTTTTTTGGAATTCTCTTCATAACTTTCTTTACATTGTTGTTCAGCTGTGACATCACAGACTGTTGAAGTGTTCACACCCACCGTTGGCAGCACCAAAACTTTAAAAATTCATAACTTTTGAATAATGTTTTGTCCGATTATCCTGCTGCATTCACTCATATCACATGCACATATATATTTGGGGAAACTTCTCCTTTAAGAGCTTAAAGATACATAGCATCTAAACCCAAGAAAGTGGTTTCTCTGGGATTGGATGGGTGAAAATTATGATCATTCTTCTCATCTGCCTACCTGAGAAAGAGTCCATAGCCCCAGATAGCCAGACCCAGGAGCATGGGGATCCAGAGCTGAGCGGCAAACACCCCTGCCCAGGCAAAGTAGAAGGAAATCTTCTCTCCAAAGTAGTTCCTAATCTTCCACAGCGGCTGGTACTTGAACCAGCGACACCAGGTCCTCTGCAGCTCCTGTAGGAGTTCCAAAAAAAGATTCCAGGATTCAGATAATGGTACAGGATCTCCTCAAGATCTTCGCCCTCTACAAAACATACAATAGGCTCATTCACACACACAAAAAAAGCTTGATTCAAATGACTATTCAACTGGCACTTTTTTTGCGCGACTATTTTTGAAATGTTGCAGTTCTAGTGGTGCACAGATCACAATTAGAATCTCACTTAAACAGTCATGATTCTAATGTCCACACACAGAAAAACCAAACAAACATGGTTTTTGCATTGTGATTCAAATTGTGACCAAAATAATTACAATTTTTGAAGACTGTGTGAATGGGCTTAGTATCACTGTGATCTGAGACATTTTTTATTTTTTACTCACAAGACATTTGCCAGTACTTATGGTAAATGAACAACTTTAGACATTTACTTGTATAGCAATAAATTCTTTATAATGGCTTTAATTGCACCTTCGGAAGAAAAACAAACCACACGACACCCCTCCTTCAGTCGACAGCAGAAACTTAATTTCCACTATGAGCACAACCTCAATACCTTGAATACAACAAAAACAAATAAGATCAAAATACATGTATGTTTAAATCAAAATAATATAAAAAGACTCTTGTCCATTTGAAGGTCAGTAAATCTACAATGTAACATGACAAATTTGTAGGAAACTTTGAAAAGAGGCATCACGGTTGCTCAACTGTAACATTGCTTGTAAACACGCATAGTAGAACTTCTTTTTCAAGTCCTACTAATGTACATGTATGCATGTAGGTCCTATGCAAACAGTACTGTACTGTCATAATTCATAAGCAAAGATGGCTGCAATGAAGGTCATACAGTGTACATAAGATCTGTATAATGTATTGTGCAAGCATAATATTCTGCATGTGTGGATTTGTAAGACAATTTCAAGAGTAGCTACCCTAATTCTCGCTCAAAAACAAACAAACAAACAAACAAACACAAGATGGAGAAAGAAATATCCCGTTGTTACAAGCGGAGTCAGTGACTTGCCATCTGAGAAATGACATGCATTGCATTCGCATCAAGGGTAAATTGCAATTATATAATAGCTTGTTCATTCAGTTAACCCATTCCGTATGGGAACTGAGTGGCCTGGGTATCAAGTGTAAATGGGCATTTCAGAATTCAGTATCGAACGGGTTAACATTTGTCAACTTGCTACACAGTGAGTTTTGCTGACATCCAAATATAGTACAAATTGCATATTTGTCATCATTTGTCACAACTGTTCAAGCCTTTGCAGATATGTTACATTTCCTCTGCCCTAAATGAATAAAAAAAATAAATCTTTGCATATTCTCCTTCGAATCAAACCAGGCAGAGAATACACATTCTCTTCAATGAAAGGAAATCTTGCAAATGATGTTTGGTCCATTCTCAAATTTGATTTCAATTTCAAAACATCCATGACAACATCAACAACAACAAACTCACCAAAACAAAGAAATAAAGAAACAAACATTGTATATTGTATTGTAAATTGTATATTGTAAACTGTGATATTAATGTATCGATACTGTTTTGGGTGCAATAGGTGGGTTGGGGGAGGATGGCCTGAGGGCCTAAGTCATTTGGTTGGCTCTTTCCAGACCCGGGTTGCACAACCTGGTGCACCCTTAACTCTCCAGTGTGTGAATGACAATAAAATTTGATAATAATAATAAACAGAATAAGCAAAAGAATGAAAAGAAATGGAAAACAAACAGTGTATGTACAGTTTTTAATCAAACTCTAATATTGAAAGGGCACAACCAACATCATGCATGTCATGATTGGATAGTCACCATAAATTTGACCCTGCAGTTTGACCCTGCTGTAGTTCTATTATTCCATGTACGGTAAAACTAAATGAAATCACCTGTATGCACCACACCCCTTTAACTCTAAAGCTGGTATCTCACTGAGCGGCGAACGTTTGCAAACGTAGCGAATTTGAGATTCGCCAACTTTTCTGACGAATGTTTGCGAAAAATCAAAGTTCGCTTCTGCCATTAGCGACAGTTAGCGACTTTTAGCGATGTTTAGCGACAATTAGCAACACTTCAGCGAATGTTTGCGAAAGTGTTTGCGAAACACAGGTGGCGACTATTAGCGAATGTTAGCAAATGTTAGCGACAATTTTGCAAATGTTAGCGACAGTTTTGCAAATATTAGCAACTATTTGCAAATCCTTTGCAACAATTTTGCGAAATGTTCTTGGACCTAGAAAAGTACCAGGTGATTATGTATAGTCAGACCCATAAAACGAACGTAAAACCTTCCACTGAATTCAGATCTCTTGTGACAACCGTTCAAGATGGATTTCCAGTACATGGAAATACATTTCTGCCAAGAAGAGGCTCAATGGGTTGCTATCCTTGAAGAGCTGCTTTGTCAGGCTGCTGCTACAGTTATTGTGCAGCATAAGAGAAATAAAATAAAGAAAAACAAGAAAGGAAGAAGAAAAGAAAGACTGTTTGGGTCAGAGAGTGGTTGTTGCAGAGGACAGACTTGCAGCAATTACATGATGGAGATGTCAAGAGCTTCAAGAACTTTCTTAGAGTGGAACCTTGTCTGTTTCAGAAGCTTTTATATAGGAACCATGTTCGCTAGCACTGGCG
This sequence comes from Diadema setosum, assembly GCF_964275005.1. Taxonomy (NCBI): domain Eukaryota; kingdom Metazoa; phylum Echinodermata; class Echinoidea; order Diadematoida; family Diadematidae; genus Diadema; species Diadema setosum. Next base: position 1,711,030 of record NC_092695.1, on the reverse strand, counting down.
AATCAAATAAAAATGTTTGCGACACCGTATTACGACCGTTTGCGAATTCTTACAAGTGTTTTGCTAATGTTTGCAACTGTTAGCGAAAATAAAAATTCGCAAAGGTTCGCAAAGAAATTTTGAACATGTTCAAAATTTCTTTGCGACAAGAAAAACTGTTTGCGACAATAAAAACCGTTTGCGAACTTTCTTGCGACTGTTAACGAACCTTATGCAATCCTTTACGAACCCTGGCAAAATCCCAAATTCGCTACGTTCGCAAACGTTCGCCGCTCAGTGAGATACCCCCTTAAGTAGTTTCCAGCACACTGGTTGCAATATCACTCTGTTTCGTGTGACTAATAAAGCAAAGCTGTTTATACGCTTGAATTATTACTCCTTGAGAATGTCATACCATGGAAGTTCGAGAAATGGAGTCACAACAGTCTTATTCGCTTTGATCCCATGCTCGAAGACGCTACTCAAAAATATTTGAAGTACCAGTAATGTGTCAAACTGGATCTGCCACTCAGATGCGAAGACAATTGACTTGTGTCTCATTGCATAATCACCAGCAACTTTCCAAGGAAGATATATCTATGTGATGGTAATTACTTTTCGCTATTCCTACTTACAAACGATTAGCCTTTAGACAAGGCCTCGTGGCTGAAGATTGAGACTAACTCGCCACACCGAGCACTGCGAGAAATGGGTGAACGCGAGACCGAGTGGCGCAGCCACGAGGCCTTTTGAAACCTGAGTTTTTTTCCCTACCGCCTCCCGACAAAGGTGAATATGAATCATTCATGTATTCATGAGTCAGAGCACAGTTGGTATGCTAATGAAGACGTGTCAATGCAGCGCTGGCAATGCAGGCAGCTACGGATGAGCGAGCCGCCGACATGCATTCTTATGTGTATTCATTAGATGCGACGGCGTGGTCTGCAATGCGGTCGCTGATTGGATGCTACCCTATAGGGTAGCAGAATCGGCAAGAAACGAAGCTCAAGATAAGAAATTCATGTCAGGTTTCAAAAGGCCTCGCGGCTGCGCCGCTCGGTCTCTCATTCACCAGTTCTCTCACAGTTAGTCTCTTTCACAGCCACCAGGCCTTGCCAAAAGGCTAACAAACAATGGGCCGTAGACAATGGTAAAGGCACGGGGTGCGCGAACAGAAATTGCTCAAATATTGCTGAAATAGATATCAAAATTACTCGACTGTACGTGTCTGTACGCTAATCTGGCATATCAATTTATAAAGAACTACAATGTATCCTTGAAGATGATACCATATCAGTTTCATTTGGCGGAAATAAGGAGAAAAGTGATAAAACCGGCTTTCCATGAGGGTAAAATTTCAAACACTTTCACAAAATACAGCTAGATTTACACTTTTGCACATATTTTCGAACGGAATTGACTTTTGTTTTATATGCTTTATCATTAGGTGAAATTTCATTGCATTTGATATATAAACGAGCAGCATATACCCGATATTATGTTAGCGTAAAAAATTAATCTTCAGAATACTCAGAAAGATGGTGGCTTCAAGCATCGAACATCAAAGGCACAAATGCACCTGTGGAATTCTTTTGTCCATCCATAGCAAACTGACAGCTGATTAAATAATTATAGTCAGTTGTAACTCCATCTCTCGAACCTCCATGGTCATACACCCTAAATTGATTCTTTCCATCTGCTTGCCTCCACCCACACATCACTCTTTGTTTTTTGCTTCCATAACGTCTGCGCGCCATGGAAAACAATACCACTCATGGTACACTGTATACATGTCAACTGTTCTCATTCCTTTGATAGACAATGCAATGCCTTGTATGTTTCCACTGCTCTGCACAGACAGGCCTGACAAAACACAGCATGATAAAAATTGTATGCTACCCTATGAACTGAAACTACGAATGTAGGATGCAGCTTAATTAAATATTCCAATGCACAGTCATAAATCATGTTTCAGTATCACAAAGTTGTTGTCACAAGATACCAATCAATCTTTGATCTACTGTATACCCTGTTATTTTCGTGTACAGATATCTTTGTGAATGAAGAGGTGATAGACATTTTCGCAAGATGTTCTTTTTCCGAATCGACATCGACACAATATGTAGTTGGAGATGCACATTAGTGAGTTTCTTAGCCTACCTTTAGCACTCTCCCTCCCCCTCCCCCTCCCCTCCTCCCCCACCCACCCGTATCTCATCATGACCTCAATGTACCAGATGTGAAATAATGACTGACTCATGCTCTGTCCATTGCTCGATTCTCTTATAAATTCTTCTTTTTTTTTTTACCTCCACCAAGGGGGGAGGTTATGTTTTCGTTACCGTTTGGCCGTAATCTGGCAGAACTCCCTAAGTCGATTTTGGTCGATTTTCAGGTTTTGAGTGTTTTGTGTGTTTTTTCTCATGCTCTTTCAAGTGGGCCAAAAAATAAGTTGTGATTCGGTACAGAAAGTTATTTTTAGAAAGTAATTTTGGCAAAATTCCTGAGGAGAGAGGGCGATTAATCTGGCAGAACTGCATAAGTCGAGATACGAAATGAATTTTCCGATGTTAATCAGGCAGAACTGCGTAAGTCGACTTACGACAAAGCTTGGACCAAGGTGTTCCTGCATCCCGCACGGACATGGTATATCTTAACACGCGCGTGCGCGACCTTGGTAGTGACGAACGCGCTGCGCGTTCAAGCTAGCAGTGCCTAGCTAGCTAGACACGTTACGTCATACGGCGCCGGCGCGGCTACGTGTATTGTACACGACGACAGTCACGCTAAAGCAATAACCCTCGTTACTCTTGGGGGAAATTGCCACTTTCTTTCCCTTCATAGACTGGCAGGCTTCAAAACAGGTCAATATGCGGTATGCCTTACTATTAAGTTTTGCTACAATCTAGTGTTTTTTAAGCCTAGAGCATTTCTAGGTCTAACAAACGTTATAGTTTGCATCTTGTCTGACATCACGCTCCAGTCAACTTTAGGCAGCACTTGTCCATTGTTAGTGTACGCGAAATCAATGTAATGTGCGGTAGCGTAGGTCACGCGAACAACAATATCTGTGATCCATTGACCATAGCTTCTTATTTTGTTTTTCATTGTAATAAGCGGTAAGTGGGCTTGGATCTATGGGATTGATCTCGAGAAGTTTAATGAATATCTAGGATACCGTCCATAACGATGGCCTTTTCGATCCAATCCTACAAACGTCAGAAATTGACCAATACTAACACTTTTACACTGGTTACAGTTTACTTTTTAATACCGGTACCGTACCGGTACTCCCAGTAGAGTTGTGCAGTAGGGGCCTATTTAGACTACTGGGGCCTACCGTTACTTAACTTAGGCTGAATCGCTGGTTAATCTGTCTTTACTCAGTTTTCTATTTTTCTAGATTTGAATCGGCTAGACATTCTTGAAGTCTGTAATATGAAGAATCTAAAATCTACAGGTTAAACGCTAAATTATAACCATTTAGCCCTAGAAATAGATCTGAAACTTAAGATTTAGATCTGTGATCTACATTAAAGGTACTAGCCCACATTTGCACACCCACGAAAATCAAAACTGCATAAAACAGGTCCAATATGACTTCAAGTACAAGTTATAACAGTAACATACCTCACCTGTTGCTCTTTGTCTATACCATTCGATAAAAGAGAGAAAATCATTGTTTTAAAATCAATTTTCAAACAGGGTCAACCCGACCCAAAATCGAATTACGAGCGCGGGCTAGCTACGTACTAACTGCGACCAGCCCCAACGTGCAGCGTTGGGGCTGTGCCGTTTTCACATTCAGATCGAGGAGTTGTACAAAATGGGTGCCGTTTCGGCGCTATATTTCCTTAATTTTTCAACAAAAACTACTAGGAATACTTACATGGGTCGATTAAACCTAAATGATTAATTTCGGCGACTGTTTGATGCATTTCATTGCTTATGATGCAGAAAATGTTGTCTTATAACGTGAATATCTTCAGCTCACCGATGCTCACTGAAACTCACAATCACTTGCACAGGCGCACAGCATGCATGCAGTGCAGTGCATTGAGAGCATGCGTAATGCGTACTAATGGATATAGCAGCAAGTCTCTCCACTGTTGCACTAGGGCGGCTAGGCTGCTTATTACTCCTAAAAGAATGTAGAAAATTTTGCAGTTTCTAGATAAATGGGTGAGAAAAACCAAGTCGAAAAGGTAATGTATTAATTGTCACTGCATTTATGATAGAAATTTAGCCGTGCTTCATTTGTGAAGTCGCCGTGAATGTGGCAGTGATTTGTGCTCCCGCTCAGCTGCGAGGTAGCCGCCAGGACCGCGCCGCAAGGCGCAGTCTCCGGGGCTAGCTACTAGTACGTACATGTAACTTACACTATCGCACGCAAGTAGTACGTACGTGGACCGGAGCTAGCGAGCGTTATACACATGCATACGGTGCATTTTCATTTATTTTTTATGAAAGTAATGGACTAATTTGAATGAAATTTTGCACAGGTGTTACTGCAATCATACCCAAACTCCATGCTAACTATGAGACCAATTGCTGCAGGTTTACCAATGTGGGCTAGTACCTTTAAGTTGACTATTACTAGAGACCCTAGACATTATAGGCTATTAGACTTTATAGACTTACCGTTAGTCATTAGATAGGCAGGTTAGGCTTTACGTTGTTCTTAGATCTACTATAACATTAGGACTAGGCCTAGATCCCCAATAGACAGTCTAGCTGTAGATTTATCCCCTACCTGGATATAGAGTCTAGATCTAGAGTCTAGACTAGAAAATCTAGAAACTAATTTTCATTGATCTACTAGTCTGTTATAATGATGCCCCAAAATAGACGTCTGGATGTTACATAGACCTAGACTAGACAATCGAGTAGAAAGAGTTCGAGAGTTCTCGTACGTTTTAGGCCTGCGTAGATAGTAACGGTTAGAACACTACTACCCTAATGTTAGTACTGTAGTGACAATTAGGTCTACAGTAGGAGTCGACACAAACGAGACCTAGGCTACAGTCTATTTTTTTTTCTAATAAAGCTGTCAATACTCTTTTAGTCAGGCCTAACCCCTAGTATTCTTTAGTTTAAATAGAGTTTGGGCCTTCAGCCAAACGGGTCTAGGCATACTCTTACTTCGGGCATAGAGTAGGATAATGATGAGATCAGTAGGCCTATCGTATGCAGATTCATACGTACCGCTCTACTAGTCTCTAGAAACCTAGATGTCTAGTGTATCGTTAGGCCTGAATAGACTACGGTCTAGACGGTCTACAGTGTAGTACCTGTAGTCTTGATGAACAATATAGCCTAACATCTAGAACCTAGTCTAATATTATTCTTAATCCAAATGCAATGCTTCATGAGATTGACAATAACCCAAGCAGCAGCCAGGCTTTTGATGTAGCAGTACTTCTTGTGCCGCTAAATAATACTGAAACATGAACACAGACTGACAACATTTGGGGAAAGCAAGTTATTTTCCACATACAAATGAATGGATAAAATGAAATTAAATGTGAATCAATAATGATGACTTTATACAATACAAATATTTCAAAAAAAATTGTACTCGATCTAAAATATTCATTGTTTTGACACTGCATCCGCTGAATAGTAAGGGGGTGGATGGTAAAATCCGATAGACAACCTGCAGAAAATAGACCGAGATACGTAGTTCTGGTTGATAAACCACATGTTTATCAGCCAGAACTGCTTATCTCTAGGAGATACGCAGTTCTGGCTGATAAGCACGTGGTTGACGACAAAAAGAGATACGTAGTTCTGCCTGATGAAACACGTGCTTATCAGGCAGAACTGCGTATCTCCTAGAGATACGCAGTTCTGCCTGAAAAACCCCCCGCATGGCCAAAAACTTACGCAGTTCTGGCTGATCAACTTGGGCACGTGACCAGAGATACGCAGTTCTGCCAGATTACGATCGCAAAAATTTGGCGACGATTAATCTGGCAGAACTGCATAAGTTTTTTAAATTGGTAATTTTTACTACTTGAAAAGGTCAAATTGTCATTTTTTTTGCTGGAAATAAATTCTTTAGACTAATTATGACCAAGAAAAGAGGAAAAATGCAACTCATCGTATCTCACTTTAGAAAGGTGTAACATTGAATCTTTAAACCCAATTTCTGGCGTAATGTGTTTTAAAAGGAGATACGCAGTTCTGCCAGATTACGGCCGCGATGGTTTGTGTGTTTGTCCGTGTGCAAAATAACTCAAAAAGTTGTGCACGGATTTGGATGAAACTTGCAGGAAAGGTTTAGAATGATACAATGTACACGTAACAATCGATTAACTTGGTAGTGATCAAAGAATTTGGGGGGAATTTATGAAGGATTTTTGACATTTCGGCAGGTAGGGTCAATGAACTTGGGAGTTCAGGCTGTGCGTACATGTGCCTTGAGGTTTGTATGCGCGCACTAAAGTGCGTGCTCTAGTTTCTGCTAGGGCGAGGCGCGCCGTGCAGGTGAGGGTTTATGACGTAACAAAGGCTTCTATATTGGGAAATCACGCGACTTTCAGCACACAATGCTATAAAAGTATGTATGGGTGGAAATCACTGATATCTCTATGGAAGAACAAGATCAGTGGTGGAAATGAGCTGCATGCTTGGCGGAGGTCTGCGCTCTCAGAGTGCTTCTCTAGTTTTCAATATTATCATTATTTTTTTTTAATGAAGGAAAGTAATCCACTGGAACAGCAATAATGATAATAGTCCCATTGGGCTGCTGCTCGAATTGAAACCAACAAACTACAAAACAAAATACTGTAGATATTCAGTATTAATAGCAAAATGCTCAAGGTATGGCAAGAACTTTAAAAGAAGGAACAGAAGAACTTTACATCTAGAATCACTGCAACTCACTGCAGCTTCCCTCCATAAAAACAATTCGTCAAGTCAATGAACAAGAGACAGCACGTCCACACTGACTTTATGAGCTGAAGAATTTGTGAGTCACATCATCCAGGGTACAGTGTTTTTGACTCATAAAATCATATGTCGCAAATCTAGACATTATGTTATTGCCGAGATAGAGAAGCGAGGGTAAAGTTGATTTATTGTTTATATCTGAGCTGAAAAAGAGAGCAACTCTCTTGGGGCTGTGGCATGCTTGCATGGATTGTTATCAATCTCCAGTCATTTCAAGCCCTGATACATGTAAATCAACAATATCAAAGTGACAATAGGCTCTTACCAGCCAGGGCCATATGGTTTATTACGAAAAGGGAAAGAAAACAAAAACAAAAACCCAGAGTTCACTGCACTTTTCCATCACAGCTGAGCATATGTTACAATCAAATGAAATGTACTTTGTACGTACATGTAGCTGTGCCTCTTTCGGTCATGCTTCTCAATTCACCTCTTCCATTATTTTGTTTTTCAATATATACCAAAGAGTTTTGTTGTTATGTTTATTGTTTGTTTGCATGCTTGCTTGCATGTTTTTCTGTATAACAAGTCTTTCTCGGGGCCTCAAAAACTATTACAATATTTCATAAATAGGCCTATGTATCATTCTTCATCTACAAGGGTATCTCGATGCACAATGCAATTGAACTGTTCTACTGGACAAAGATAAACGATGACTGAAATTAAGTGTTCCAGCCATCAGTAGACCTACCACGAGGTCCCCATGGGAACCACATGTACATGTACCTTATGAATTTCTGTGCATTTCCTTTCCTTCACAATGTTCTTGCCAAATATAAATCATTTCGCATCTTGAGAAAAATTATGACAGGGTTAATTGTGTGAAAGGGGCCACATCTGGACGTCCAACGAGAACTGAGATCTTTTCCAAGCAGGTTTCTTCAACAAACAATACCACAAGAGTTTCCCTATGCTGGATCTAGAGAAGATGTCATCTACCATCACTGGTTTCGCTCTTCTGGGCCAATGTTATGGAGACATGTACAATTCAAATAAATTTGATACTCTTGTATGATCCCTTCTATTAAAGCAACAATCATACAGGTCTATTTTTTTTTTTAAAGAAAATATGAAGTTGACAATTTGCCCACTCACTATTAACATATCACCCCTTTAGGGTCACATAGAGCCACTACTGACATTGTTAAAAACAACTTAGTCACCTCTATTAGTAATAAAATTTGTACGTTAATACAGTATGTACAGTAAAACTTGGCTGTACTGCTTGTGACTATTGAAAGAGATGATGGTTAGAACCAACAAAGCTTTGATCCCAGCACTATCTCTGCAATTTGGACAACTTTGTTCTTTGAACTTTGTATCAATCTGCCCATAGGAATGACTCTTGCCAAGTCTAATCAAAATCTGATCATGCATATTGGAGGTGAAGATGAAAGTGTCAAACTTTATTCTTTGGGTCTCCATCCACACCTACACTTAGATGTCAAATGAAGCTCATACCACAGACACAGTCATGGACAGCTTTCAAATTCGTCACTCCAAACACAATCACAACTTTTAAAGGAGCCCTATGGGCCCTTGGCTATGTCAGGTGAGCTGGCAAAAAAAACAAAAACAAAAACAAAACATCACCAGCAACAACAACAAAATCAAAGAAAAAAAAAAGATCAATCCACTTCACATTGAGAATTTTGCATACAATGCATGTGTGAAGAAAGCGGGCAACCTATAAGCTTCCGTGTTCTGGAGATCATATCATAAGTACAGAAATGAATCATATGTCAAACTAGAGCTTTCATCGCACTGCCAGGTTAAATTTCTTTCGATACCCTAGTATACATTTGCTATGCATTTGCTATGCATGAACTTGCATGAATTTTGTACAGGTATATCAATAACACTTCAAAACAGACAAGACAAAAAAGAAGTAGTGACCTTCCATTAAATCAGATGTTACCATGCAACACACACACACAGCTGTGGTGTTATCATGCTTTTGTACTACCTAGTTTGCACATTGCACTAGTTATTTACATGAAATGAAAAATTAAATATGCCTTGCATGTAAGGTAATAATAACACTAATTACAACATAGAGATGCATATGAAAATCTAATTTGAGATCTTTCATACCGGTATTCTCTCTGTAAATCCTGTACTTGCGTATATCCCTTTGATTCACAAAAGAGTATCCAAGAATACCCCCAGGTAGCATGAATAATGGGATTTGATTTTTGCTATCAGCCAAACATGTTGCAGATTTAGTCCACTGTCTACCAGAACACATACACTGAAGGCTACACTAGAGGTACAGACAGAAATTGGCAAGGATAGTGATCTACTGTACACTTCCTCATGATTCTAAGTTTCATTCTCAAAAGGAAGAAGAGAAACTGATCGATGTAAAGCTCATTAAACAATCCTGTAGCATCTACAGGTTTCTTGCAATATCAACATCTTGTATTTCCTGAAGAAAGGAAATTTCATGCTGCTGCATGGGTTTTAAAGATGAATGTATTCAATATGGAGACCAATTCACAGAGTGAGGTGACACACGGATGATAGGACTCGGGCAAAGAAACTTACATACTTTCACACGCCCCCACATCCAAAGCAGAAACACACACATGCACATGAGGCCCCCTGCAGATAGTTAAGTGATTTTTGAGAGGTGTGACCATGGGGGGTTCAGGGGGCCAAAGGGTTTAAAGGGATCGTATAGTTTTGGTTGAGACCTACTTTCAGGTTTCTAACATTTTTTGGTGAGATAATGAGACACCTCTTATGAAATATGAAAGAGCATGTAATTCTATGATGAATTCAATGTTTATTTGATGAAAATTTGTTTTGAAATGGCTGGGATATCCAAAAAAGAGCGATTACGATCGCTTTGTTTCACTTTGTTTTTGGATGTTTCAGTCATTCCAAACCCGATTTTCATCAAATAAACGTTGAATACCTCTTAAAATGGTATGCTCTGTACTATATCAAAGTGTTTTCTCAGTATCTCGCAAAAAGTTAAAAGCCCAATTCTCATCTCCACCAATACTGTACCATCCCTTTAAGCCACAGACCACTGAATAATGCATAATATGATAATGTCACTCCAGTTCATAGGATATCATGGGTGAGCTGATAGCACAGCAAACATAAAGGCAGGACAGGGATACTATAGAAACTAGAAATGTAATATGGCGACTGGTATGCCTCCACCATAATACATGGTTCTCCTAATAGGTCTACAGTACAATGTCTTGACAATGTGTGATGACAGTTTCACATAACTGGCAAAATATTAAAATGACAGGTTTGTCACAAATGTGTTGAATGTTCACTTTCCTTGAACTATACACTGTGTAGGTTTAAGGATCGCTACACTGCCTACGAGCACAAGTATTTGTGGATTTGAGGATTTTTACTTGACTTTTGACCCTTTTATAAGTCTCCACATGCATTGAGTAATTTTCAAGGTATGGAGAAAAAGTGTAATTTCAGTATTTCTTTGCATTTTAACCTGGCCTTTGACCCAAGACCTTTGACCCCATGACCCTAAAATTCCCAAGAGAATCAGTGTCACATAGAACATGCATAAATATGTATACTGAGTTTCATGATGACATCTTGAGTCACTTTCGAGATATTGAGAAGTGAAATTTAGCACTTTCACATGACCTTTGACCTTTTCACCCTTGACTTTTGGGCAAGAAACTCCTCAGAAAATCTCTTTTGGGTAATACATGTATCTATCAAGTTTCAAGAAAAATCTTCCAGGTATTGCATAAATATGACGGAAATGGTGAAATTTTGAGGAGTTGACCTTGACCTCAGACCCCCCCCCACCTTTGACCCATGACCCCCACATTCCCTAGATAAACACTGCTAGTCAGTACATGCACTATGCACTAATTTCCATGAAGATACATTGAACCATTTCCGACATATGGAGAAAAAAGTGATATTTTAACATTTTCATTCCACTTTTGACCTTTGACCTCAAAACTCTCTCTGGAGAATCTTTATTTGGTATTACATGTACAATGTATACATTAAGTTTCAAGGAAAAAACTGTTAGGCATTGCATAGATACAGGGGGAAATAGTGAAATTTTTAGCATTTGACCCTTACCTTTTGACCTTTTGACCTTGAGCATGTGCACCCAAATGTTAATAGGCACAACTTTGTCCACTCATGCATACCACTATAGTACATCAAGTCTCATTACGATACCTCAAACGTTTTTTTAGTTATGCTGTCCACAAAATTCATTACGGACGGACGGACAGATGGACAGGACTGACAACCCGAAAACATAATGCCTCCGGCGACACTTCGGGCGGAGGCATAAAAAAAAGAAAAACAACAACACTGTGTTCAAACAAGAATTCATAATAATGGCTGTATTCTTTATAATGAGGGTAAGCTGTATGGATGTCATGCAAGAGCACGTAAAAGTATTATGATACAATGTACTTTCCAAGCATGCATGAAACAGGATGAGGGGGTTAGTACTGGGAAAATGATGAGGTTAGATTACAGATGATTCAAATATTGAACAATATTGGGAGAACTGGGATTTAAAAAAAAAAAAAAAAAAGTTTAGCCCATTATTACATCACCATGAATCCAAAAAAAAAAAACCCAAAAACAACAACAACACAAAAGATTGCACAGGCTATTCAACCAGAAAGTTTTAAAATTATGCATAAAATGTTTCTGGTTAAAAGTAATTTATTGTCAGTTTTCAATTATTTTCTGAAATAACAGTCCTTCTGTTTTACTTTGAAATGTGGAAATACAAACTTTTGTGTACTATTTTACAATTTTGTGATTGTTCTTCCAGATTTCCATGGATCCTTGCTTTTTGCTTTCTCCTCTTTATTCCAATGGGGCACATGAAAGAGTGCATCACACGCTAATGTCATTTGTCTTTTTTTTTCAGTCTGTCACGAGGTTAGCATGTTCAAATAATCACACACAAAAAAAATTACATTTTGTACAAAAGTAGAAGAAACTGATAATCCTCCACACTGTTTGCCATATGGAGTTACAGTGTATGTCCCATAAACAATACAGATGAATCAATGTGCTTCAATGAAAGCTCAAAGCTTTTTTTTTTTTTTTCTAATACTGATATTCTTCGAGATTGAATTTCACTTCTGTTTTTTATCACTGATGTATAGACAAAAGCAAAGTATAGCTTTGCCACAATCCATCTAAGATTTGTACAAAGTAAAGAATCTCTTCTTTCGAAATTTGATAAAACCTTACATAAAAATAAAAACAATGCAGAAACTTTTATTGGTTTTATGATGAAGATCACATACTTGAATAATCACATGCATGGAACACTCTTCATAGGAAACCTTTCAATCAAACATGACCAGCATATGAAAGGACATGCATGCATGCATGGGTACATTAGGCATACCAGCCAGTGGGCATCTATGGATAACTAAAAAATCTAGGATGAAACAATTCAGAGACTGAGAGGAGTTCTATAACACACTCAAAGACTTACAAAGCGACTGTCTTTCAACAAGAGCTCTCCCTGTTCAACAAACAAGCATACAATTGCACATAAAGTTACCACATTGAGCAATCAACACATGATTAATTGATATTGTACAGCGTATGTCTGTGGCACATCAACATAGCAAATGTGCAACTTGATTGACAGAAAAAGATTATTAACAGGCATCACATACATGCTGAATGGGTGCAACACAAAGAATGAAATCAATTTAGAGATTTTGATGACAAACATACGCAAAATGCCAGCATTTAATAATCAATCATCTCCTTTAACCCTAGCAGTATTATCAGCGATATGATTATGTGCAGTGTACTATTACAGTTCGACCTCGATTATCCGGCCTCCTTTTATCCGGAAATCTCTATTATCCTGACGCGTTCATGCAGTGAAGGACTATTTTTTTTTTTCATCCAAAAATTGAGAAAAAACAGTGACTTTCATGGATCTATTTCACTAATTTCATAAGATGTGCAGGATAGGTCTCTCAATATCTAATGAGGTAAAACATGTATGATTTTCACATAAAGATATACTCTATTTTTGTGAGGAAGGGACTACAATTTTGCACAGGCTAGCATAGATTACACCACAGTTGCGGGGTATGCTACCTGCCTAGCTGCCAGTGCACTGGGACGGCAGCTTGGATGGCAGCTATATTTACATTAACATTGTGTCTCCCATATCCGGCAACTTCGCTTTATCCGGATGAGCGCCAGTCCCGACATGGCCGGATAATCGAGGTCGAACTGTATACAACATCATAAGAACGTGGGCTTGAGCAGATTTAAGACAGTCCCCTGCATTAGTCATGCCGGAACACTAAAATAATGGCACTTTATGCTTATGATCCCCAGATTAATACAAATATTCAAGCAAACCAAGAAAGCATCATCATAAATTGTGCAACACAGTTGTTGGGACCACAATGGTACAAAGTGTATAGGAAATGATGGTATAGTGCCGGATCCGGTAGGTACTCAGATTTTAAAATTTTGCAAGATACTGTATTAATTAGAAACCACTGATATGCATACAATTCTAAGAGGAATTAAAAAAAAAAAAAAAAAAATTATTTAATAAAAACAGTTTTGAAATGGCTAAGATATCCCAAAACAAAGCAAAACAAAGTGGTCCTAATAAGAGTTGGGTCCCAGATACTACTTTTTTATATTTTTAACATACAATGTATACTCTTTGTGGCTTTCAAATGTACCCTGGTGGGGAGCTAATGAATTGGGCTACCCAAGAATTCCCATGCTACCCGGTCATAAGGAATGCACAAATTCACACACACATTGTAAACACACATACACACATACATGTACATGCATGCAAGTACAAAATTTAAATCTAAAGCTTTAATACAAATAGCATACTTTACAACTACCAAAGTACAAGGAGAAGTTCTTATATTATTCCACTCCAGGTAAAAGGTTGCAAGTCCTACTAACAACAGAAAATTGGTCAATTAATTGCCAATCACAACTGTCAATAGTGATCTCTCCTCCTAATGTACACAGCCCTAATGCTTAATTTGATGTTATGGAGTCTAATTTATTAATTTCATCAAGTGTGCCCCAGAACAAAATAAACAATGTTTTCACCTCTCTTGAATCGAATTCCGGGTTGAAGTCCTTGCTTTTTAGACTCTCCTTCCTCATCTTGTCTCTCGCGTCATCGTCCAGGGCTTCATACGGTGACTCATCGTGGAGAATAAAAGCATCAACATAGATCTTTTTCAAGACCATGTATGGAAGACCTAAATTCACAAAAGAAAACGAAAAAGAAAAGAAAAGAAAGTTTAAATAAATGATGCTCTTAGAGCAAACATGCTAACAACTTTTAATTCATTGGCCAATTTTCAAGAAGAATCATTAAGGTGGGATATATTGCCAATAATTCCCACAAATATTTCAGAACATGATATACATTTTAGCATATCTCACCCTAACTACCACATTTCCACATCTCTTCAATCATGCATGCCAATTTTCACTTTTTTTTTTTTTTTATTTGAATGACTGGAATGTTGTTAACATGCTTTAGCATTTTAGCTTCAATAGGACTACAATACACAGAGGAATTCTCCCTAGATACATGTACAGCCCATGTAACTGTTCAACAACACTTTCCAACAGAGGAAAATTAGAATTATTGATCTCTACAAGAAACATTGGCACCACACACATGAATACACACAAGTTTTGACAGATGGAGCCCTAACAGCCTTAATAGAAAAAAAAATATATATATATTGAATGCACAGCAACTCTAAGACCCCGTTTACAGTGCGGGGCTCGGCAGCGGCCAAGCCCGCCTTTATTTCAGTGTAAACGCGCTAAAGGCAAAATGCGGGGCCAAAATTGGACGTGCATTTGGCCACGCTCTGGAGGTGGTCTCGACCGCAGCTAGGCCGCGGCCTTTTCTCAGTGTAAACGCAAACTGGGCCATGCAAAGGATTTTTCCTTTGGCAAAGGCCTTTGCCCGAACGGCGACTTCGTCGCCACGGAATCCAGTTGGCAAAGGGTCTGAAAACCAGACTATACCAAATTGCATTTGTTTACAAGCAGAGCGCCACTACGGCAAAATATTGAAAGGTTTGAATTAAATACGCGGCCGAGCCCGGCAGTATAAACGGACAAAATTGCGGGGCTCAGCCCCGCAATTGAGGCTGGGCTCGGCCGCAGCTCGGCCCAGCCCCGCACTGTAAACGGGGTCAAGCATGCACCCCTGGGAGTGCTTCACATCATTTTTTTCTTTGTTGTTGTTGTAGTAGTTGTTGATATACAGATCCAACACATGATGTACATTGTATTACACCACCATTTTATTGTACATACCAAAATACAGCTATTCACAAATCACAAACAATCAATGGAACTTTATAACTTGGCTAAGGTCAAGCTGTTGGCCAAAACTGGACCACATTTTGAGGTGCATAGCGGATGAAACTGTTCTGGTAAAACTAGTAACGTGACATGTGTGATGTTGATTGCATACTTTATATAATTTGGGACTTCAAATCATTGCAACAATCAAAGTGATGAATCTTCTTTTGACCAGCATCAAATATGAAACTATGATGCAGATAAACGTACACCCGACGGTTGCCTGTACTTATAGTGACGAAGAAGAAGAAGAAGGACTTTTTTTTTTTTACTTTCTACAGGGAAGGGGGAAAAAATAGAGAAACTAGAAATGTCGCTATGGCGACTGGTATGCCTCCGCCATAATGCATGGTTCTCCGAATAGGTCTATAGTACAATGTCTTGACAATGTGTGATGACAGTTTCACATAACTGGCAAAATATTAAAATGACAGGTTTGTCAAAAATGCATTGAGTGTTCACTTTCCTTGAACTAGGTTTATTTGGATGAATGGCTGTACTGTCTACACGTAAGAGTGCAGGGAAATGGAGATTTTAGGATGTGAGGATTTGTACCCAACTTTTGACCCTTTTATAATTTAAAGAAGAAGAGAAATTTAGCACTTTCACTTGAATTTTGACCTTTTTGACTGTACTGTCTAAGAGTGCAGGTATTTGGAGATTTTAGGATTTGAGGATTTGTGCCCAACTTTTGACCCTTTTATAATTTAAAGAAGAAGATAAATTTAGCACTTTCACTTGACTTTTGACCTTTTTGACCTTTGACCTTTCGACAAGAAACTTCCAAGAGACTCTGTATTGGGTAATACATGTATACACTATAAGTTTCAAGAAAAAAGTCCTGCAGGCATTGCATAGATAAGAAATAATGACATTTTGATGAGCTGACCTTGAACTTTGACCCCTGACCCCTAAATTCCCTACATGATCACTGCCAGTCAGTACATGTATATACTAAGTTCCATTGAAAATACCTTGAAATATTTGTGAGATGTGGAGAAAAAAGTGAAATTTTAACATTTTCACTTGACCTTTGACCTCATGACCCAAAGCTCTCTCTAGGGAATCTTTATTTGGTAGTTCATGTATACACCAAGTTTCAAGAAAATACCTTCAGACATTGCATAGATATAGGGGAAATAGTGAAATTTTGAGCATTTGACCTTGACCTTTTGACCTTTGACCTTGAGCATGTGCGCCCAAAGTTGACAGGCACAACCTCGCCCACTCATACATATACATGCCAAGTTTCATTAGGATACCTCTAACAGTTTTTTAGATACGCTGTCCACAAAATTGATTACGGACGGACAACCCGAAAACATAAGGCCTCCGGCGACACTTCGTGGCAGAGGCATAAAAAATCCACAAGTTTGAATAAAGTCACAATGACTTTGTCACTGCACATAACAAGAAATTTTATAAAATGCTTGTCAATATATACAATGGATAATGATGCAACGCTGTATGCAGTGGACAGACACAAATGGCTGAGTTGTGCGTGGATGAAATCTTGGGAGGAAAAAACTGGTTTTGATTACCTCTCCTTTTCATAGAATCCTTCTCCCGAGAGTCACCAGCTTCCCTTACATCCATGTTGATCAGAATGTGATGTACCTGTCAATCAAAATAACAAGTATGATAATGACATAATGATGAATATGAATGTAGTTAACAACAACAACAACAACACTAATATGACTACTTGTCTACTACAACTATTAAATGATAATGATACAAAATAGTTAATAGAAAAACTTATATTAATGATGATAACCATAATAATAATCATAATGATACTAGAAATATCACTGAAGGTGATTAATACCCCCGCCCCGTGACGACAGTCTTACCCAAGGAATGATCTTTCCTTGATCTTCTGCCATTTAAATGCCGTTACCGTGGTAACGCAGCTTCCGACACGTCCGAAAAATATGTCTTGCAATCTTCCCACCAAGACTATTGTGTGTGCCACATTTCATAAGCTTTTGTCAAAAACTGAGGAAGTAGTTCAATCCACAAGATCTTTCCTTGATCTTCCGCCATTAATATGCCGTTACCATGGCAACGCAGCTTCCGACACGTCCAAAAAATATGTCTTGCACATCTTCCCACCAAGACCAATGTGTGTGCCACATTTCATGAGCTTCAGTCGAATACAGAGGAAGTAGTTCAATCCGCAAGATCTTTCCTTGATCTTCTGCCATTTATATGCTGTTACCATGGCAACGCAGCTTCCGACACGTCCAAAAAATATGTCTTCCACATCTTCCCACCAAGATCAAGGTGTGTGCCACATTTCATAAGCTTTGGTCAAAAAACTGAGGAAGTAGTTAAATCCGCAAGATCTTTCCTTGATCTTCTGCCATTAAAGGGAAGATAAACCCCAAGAGCAATGTGGATTGAGTGAAAGCAGCAACATTAGTAGAACACATCAGTGAAAGTTTGAAGAAAATCGGACAATCGATGCAAAAGTTATGAATTTTTAAAATTTTGGTGTTGGAACCGCTGGACGAGGAGACTACTAGAGGTTATGACGTATGAGTGGACAACAATACCAAGAAAATATAAAGAAAATTCTACAAAAATCCATTTTTCATGAAAATTACAAATTCCATCAACTTGATATTGACATATGTTAGGGGTAGCAATTATTCCCCCTGCTTTCTGAAAGAGGTTGGTCCATTGCTCTTTCATAATTCTAGAAAGTGAATTTTTGTTGAATTTCCTTTATATTTTCTTTGTATTGTTGTCCACTCATACGTCATATCCTCTAGTAGTCTCCTCATCCAGCGGTTTCAACACCAAAACTTTAAAAATTCATAACTTTTGCATCGATTGTCCGATTTTCCTCAAACTTTCACTGATGTGTTCTACTATTGTTGCTGCTTTCACTCAATCCACATTGCTTTTTGGGTTTACCTTCCCTTTAATATGCCGTTACCATGGCAACGTACTTTCGGGTACTGTCAAAAAATGCGTCTTGCACATCTACAACCAAAGGCACACATCTGTACCAAGTTTCATGGAAATTGGGCAAAAACTGAGGAAGTAGTTTGCAACACAAAATTTTCCATCATTTTGGCTCATAATATGTGAGCTGTTACCATGGCAACATACCTTTTTGTCACTGTCAAGAAATGTGTCATGCTGACCTATATCCTAAGACAAACATTCAATATGAATTCCATGAGAATTGGAAGAACACTGATGAAGCAGTTTTGCCATGAAGCATTTTGCCCTATATTTTACCAATAACATGCCGTTACCATGGCAACGCACTTTTCGCCACTGCGGAAATATGTGTCTTGCACATTAACATATTCAGATGAACATCTGTACCTAATTTCATAAAAATTGATCAAAAACTGTGGGAGGAGTTCGCGACGCAAGATTTGTACCCATTTTTGCCCATAATATGCCGTTACCATGGCAACGTACTTTTGGGTACTGTCAAAAAAGACGTCTTGCACATCTACAACCCAAGGCACACATCTGTGCCAAGTTTCATGGGAATCGGTTGAAAACTGAGGAAGTAGTTCGCGACGCAAGATTTGCAACGGACCGACCGACCGACCGCCCGACCGCCCGACCGTCCGCTGATTCCTATATACCCCCTTCAAACTTCGTTTGGCGGGGGTATGAATATATTGATATTAACAACATTTTCACAAACAGAGGAAGAAGAAAATGAAGAAGATAAAGAATCATGAAACTTTACATGCATTTTCGCAAAATATGCGGCAATTAGAGTTTAAGTTTATAATATCAAATGACATCAGAGAACTGTATGGTAAATCTACTAGAAATTCAAATTAAAAAAAGAAAAAAGATACTTACCAGATAACTCCTTGTGGCTGATCTGAAGAATGTCTCAGGTTCCTCGATGCCATGAAAGACGTTTCTCTTCTGAATGCAGAAAGGAGCACTGACAAAGTCCACTGTTGGTTGAATTGCATGCAAACCATATATTGATATTTTAATTCATTTTTGTCCACAAATGGCCACATTCAGTACATGGTTAGTTAGGTGAATCAAGGTCATTGCCAAAAAAAAAACAACAACAAAAAATATTTGAGGCAAGTCATTCTCTTTTCTTTTTTCTTTTTAATAGTAACAACACGCACACACACATACATGTACATTGCATGCACACAAACACACAAATTACTGAAAAGGGGAATTTACTGCACATATATGCGTACACGCCACTAAACGCTGAAGTCTAATCATAGCGACACTCTATGCCATTCAAGTTGGTTTTTAATGACTAGAATACAACTGGAGCACACAAATATTGGACATATTTCCCTCAAATGTTTTCATGAGACAATGATATTCATGTAAGCAGCAATGACCTACATTTGTACAGTGTGTCAATGAAAAGTACACCATGTACATTGTAGATGAGAAGATGATCTCATGGCCTCACAAGTTTCCATATAGTGCCCAAATTTTGAGCTCAACAATATAAACATTACACAAAATACATTGTATCTGACATTCTAAAATGTATTAAAAGATTAAAAGGCAACAGGAAGAAAATGAAAACATGCTTTGAAGATGCAAAGTGCCAAAATCTTACAAGCAAAAAAAGAGTGAAAACAAAATAATTCTACATATGCAAAGTCACATACTGTACACATTTGTAGTGCCATTTACTGTGGCTCAACAAAACAGAACGTTCGGTCCATAATATCTAACATTTTCAGTTTCAACATTATTGAAATAAAATGAAAGTTATGAGTTACTCACACTCATCGTCGGTCTTGAGATGTTTTTCTATTGCAGCTTTGCAGCCTGTTTTCTTTGAAGGAATAATTGCAGCCTGTGATACACAGAGGAGAAAGACATTTGAGACAAGGATAAGAAGTGGAATCACGCGCATGAAGACATGGCAGTATTCATGAAGACAGAGAGAACCGTACCAGGGACATACATCGTACACGTGTGTATTGTACAGAATGTAGGTCATAGTTTAGTATTAAAGGGAAGGTAAACCCAAAGAGCAATGTGGATTGAGTGAAAGCAGCAACATTAGTAGAACACATCAGTGAAAGTTTGAGAAAAATCGGACAATCGATGCAAAAGTTATGAATTTTTAAAAAATTGGTGTTGGAACCGCTGGATGAGGAGACTACTAGAGGATATGACGTATGAGTGGACAACAATACAAAGAAAATATAAAGGATATTCAACAAAAATTCACTTTTCTAGAATTATGAAAGAGCAGTGGACCAACCGCTTTCAGAAAGAAGGGGGAATAATTGCTACCCTTAACATAATGTCAATATCAAGTTGATGGAATTTGTAATTTTCATGAAAAATTGATTTTTGTAGTATTTTCTTTATATTTTCTTGATATTGTAGTCCACTCATACGTCATAACCTCTAGTAGTCTCCTCATCCAGCGGTTCCAACACCAAAACTTTAAAAATTCATAACTTTTGCATCGATTGTCCGATTTTCTTCAAACTTTCACTGATGTGTTCTACTAATGTTGCTGCTTTCACTCAATCCACATTGTTCTTGGGGTTTATCTTCCCTTTAAAGGGTAGAGACATGCACAGAATAGGACCACTGAACACAGTAGGGAAGAGGGGCCAGACAAATGTGAAGAATCAAGAAGAGACAATCTTGTGAGCCAAAGAAAAGCACAGTGTATTATAATGGTTTTTAGATACATGTACATGTGAGAATAGCAGAAATGCAGATTTAAATGAGAAAAGAAGACCACTGTGTATGTTGTAAGATTTCAACAGTACCGTTACAGTAATGTACAATATTGGGGGGGGGGGGGGGGGAGAAGCAATAAAGTGTACACCTTTCATACAGAATTGTACGTACTGTCTTTGGAGAATCTTGAATTTGATCATGACGTACTGCAAATTGTCAGAATTCAAGTGTCAGAGTGTTTCAAGGATGAGCAACAAGCACTGCACCAGAGATGCCAACCTCTCAGACCTCAAATCAGTAATGCTAAAGCTAAAAAGCAGTAATTTGAAGTCAAAAACAGTAATGTTGTCAGTGGCGGATCCAGAGGGGGGCGCAACCGGCACATGTCCCTCTTTATTTTTCGTTAAAAGCAAAAGAAAAAAAAAGAAAAAAGCAAGAAATGAAACCCAGGAGTAGCACCAGAAATATTAGTTGCACACCCCCCCCCCCTTACAGAATTCCTGGATCCGCCCCAGGGGGGTGTTTCATAAAGCTGTTCGTAAAGTTACGAACGACTTACGAGCGACTGGTGATCAGTTCTTGTGCTGAGTGAATTATGGAAATTCTGATAAGTACTGTATACAATATGTAGCACATCAGAACTGATCACCAGTCGCTCGTAAGTTGTTCGTAATTTTACGAACAGCTTTTTGAAACACGGCCCAGGTTGTGCACAATGCTACAGTATAAACAAAAGTGACAAGCATCTGAAATGAGTTGTATGTACCCTGATTTGTTCATCAATTGTATTGAACTAGACTGCAGTCTGAATTTGCACCATAGCATGTTATTTAGCAAAGTTATATTTATTATAGCAAAAATAAAAACAAAGAAATACATAGGAGGAAACTGTTGTTGCTAATGACACTTTCCTCAAAATCACCAATAGTGTACATGGCATAGCACTGTGTCCTGATGAGAGCACAGAAGGTTCTACAATCAATTCTGAATCTAACTTCCTCATCTTGCAATTTTAAAGGCAAACTGTAGTGTCACGTTTACTTCTGAATGAATTCAAACACATCATGACATGTACTTGTAGAAGAGAAAATTTTCAGTCACATTACCAAAAGTAGTTGAGGAAATTCTGGTTCACGTCAAAACTGTTCAAGATGTTTACACATAAAATGCCATCAGTCATAATGGGAATAATCCATTTAAGTTGCTTGTACGCAAAAATGTTTCTATGATAAAATCATAATTTTTTCCTCACGAATAAAATTATTTTTGCACAGCAGGGCTGCACACTAACCCATGTCTTCTACTAGTCCGACCTGTCTGTCTAACCAGTAGGTACCCAGTTTTTCCATCTTTTACTGGTTTATTCCTGAAAAAGTTACTGGTCCAACAGTGATTTTTACTGGTCCCGGACCGTCAGACCAGTGCCAGTGGGCAGCCTGGTGTACAGCAACTACTAGTACATTGTATGATGTGCAATGAACCCTCCCTGGAATAGTGTTAACATTTAAGTACAATGCATTTTGTTTATTCTCCTACATATTAAGATTTTTATTTTGAATTATAGGTTTCTTGAATAGCGATCTGCAAGCACGAGGGACTCTAGTGAAACCATGGCATTTCCATTTGTCTCAAATGATTAATGATTTAAATACAAGTTTCACTTCTGGGTGATTGATAAGCATACTGTACAGGTTTAACCCATAGCGAAATAAATGTGGTCTGCAGATGGCCATCTGCAGGCCATCCGATAGTTATCCGATGCTATGCCATCCGATAACTATCGGATGGCAATTTCACATGCAAATTAGTTACCATCAGCAAGCCATCGGTTAGCAGATGGCTTGCTGATGGGTACATTTCCCGATGGCTTGCTGATGGGTACATTTCCCGATGGCTTGCCGATGGGTACATTTCCCGATGGCTTGCTGATAGCACTGCGGATGGCTATACCTACTGGCCATCCGATGGCTATCCGGTGGTTATCCGATGGCTATCGGATGGCAATTTCACATGCAAATTAGTTACCATCAGCAAGCCATCCGCTAGCAGATGGCTTGCTGATGGGTAAATTTCCCGATGGCTTGCTGATGGTAAATTTCCTGATGGCTTGCCGATGGGTACATTTCCCGATGGCTTGCTGATAGCACTGCGGATGGCTATACCTACTGGCCATCCGATGGCTATCCGGTGGTTATCCGATAACTATCGGATGGCAATTTCACATGCAAATTAGTTACCTTCAGCAAGCCATCCGCTAGCAGATGACTTGCTGATGAGTACATTTCCCGATGGCTTGCTGATGGGAGAATCTCCCGATGGCTTGCTGATGGGTAAATTTCCTGATGGCTTGCTGACGGGTAAATTTCCCGATGGCTTGCTGGTGGGTATACATTTGCCAATGGCTTTCCGATACATGGGTACATTTTCCGATGACTGATAGCACTATGGATGTATACCAGCCACCCGCAATGGCTTGCTGACGGGTACATTTCGAACACACTCTGAAGAGTCTCTTCTGCAGGCTTGACCATCTGGTACGGTACCTCATGACCTCTTGGCCAACATTAGGTACGGTATTGCGAGTATCTAAACTTTGATTTGCTCATGCAGTTTTCCCATCCATAATTGCTAGAGAAACATAAATACCGGTAGCAGGAATTCCTCTTTCCACTGTCCATTCTCTTGGAAGATTAGCTGTAGATTCAAATTCAAGCTGTTTGGGTCAAGGCTGCAGCTGCTCCATCATGTAAAATCAAATGAAGAAATCCGCATGCATCCACAAACCACGTCACAATCCTTGTACGTTAGAGTAATGGGACAATTTCTGGCTGGTATATCCGGTCACACGAAGTCATCAGCACCCTTCTGCAGGAATCTCTGTTACGATCAATTTTCAATTCATATGTCATTGCCACAATCCACGCAGAGACTCTGTCATCATAATAATACTGGTACTATAAAGCACTTCCCACCAATATCTCAAAGTCCGATCGGTAGACTTACCATCTCGCAGGTATATATCCAGTACCTGCACAACACACACAGTCCCACTCATAGCAATTTGCGTAAATATGTCTCATGGAGCTTAACGTATCACATGGCAGGATCGAGTTAATTGACACAATTTCCGATGCAAAAATGTTTAGGCTCCACTCCTGATACCATGTAACATTGCTTGCTCCTTCTAGAGACTAGCTACCATTAACTTCTCGCGGGTTCACAATCACTCACCATTCAGTTGGTACAGTACCGGGTAATCATGTTGATTCATCATCTTCTAGCTGACACTGGATACTGTAAGGCTCATACTGAACATTGCAGCTACACTTGATCCACCATAATTGCATGCTCTTCAGTTTTCACACAAAGTTAGGACATTCTGTTACTGTGTGACATTAAAATATGGGATAAAATGAGAAACTTGCTTACCTGCTGATAAGAATGATGGAGGAGAGACATAGACCCTACTGGAATTGTGCATGGAGTGGTGTAGGAATGATGATGGCCAACGGTTATTTCAAAGATGGTTTAACCAGGGAGGTGGGCACCTCATTGGTCTGACCACAAGGTCATCATCACCCCATACAGTCTCTCCCCCAGTCTCTTGGCCTGGCCCATAGATTTTCTTAATGACACACAAACATATAGTGTATATGAACTCCTGGTTTCAGAGACTATGTTTGCTGATGTCTTGCTGGTGATACACATGATCAAATTTTTGAAACTACAAGTTTTCTGATGGCTTCCTGATAACTGTTTTTATTTGCCAATGTCATCTTGATGGTTGATGCTTTGCCATCAGTAAGACATCAGCTACCTGATGTCTTCCCGATGGTTAGGTGAGAAGCTGTGTAAAAAACCGAGTTTGCTGATGTGCTCCTGATAGTTATCAATTGGCCATCGGCTAGCCGATGTCTTGTTGATAACTGGGTTAGAAACGATCAGAAAGACATCAGCTACCTGATGTCTTCCCGATGGTTAGGTGAGAAGCTGTTTCAAAAACCAAGTTTGCTGATGTGCTCCTGATAGTTATCAATTGGCCATCGGCTAGCCGATGTCTTGCTGATAACTGGGTTAGAAACTATCAGGAAGACATCGGGTAGCGGGTGATTACTGATAGCTACCAAATCACTGCCAAAATGCTATCCGATAACCATCGGATGATCATCCGATGGCTATCGGATGATATTCTTTTTTGGTATGGGAACATGTGAGGATACAAAGTGTTCAGTGTACACTGTATACTGGTATGTATATCAAGTACAAATGCACTACTACACTTGTATGTTACTACACCGTAAAAGTAGATATTTTCGTGAGACTAATTTTTTTGCGCTCGGCGGGGTTAGAAGAGTTTCATGTTTTTAATTCCGCAGTTCTAATCCAGACATCAACTACTGGAACATCTAATTATGGCAAGCAAAAATATTCGCATGCTTTTATTCTCGCTCTAGTTTCTGGTTGCGCGAAATGTGCGAAAATTTCAACACTGCGAAAATTTCCACTTTTACATCAAAGCACTGATAAATGAGGGAGAAAGGATTACGATATCACATGTATGGCATACTAATGTTTATATTTTGATTTCAAATTACAAAGTCAGAAAAAACAAGGAAAAGTAGAAATTACGCGGTGCGTAACATATGTCCCCGCCGGAAGTAGCATTTTGTAACAAAATGTGCAATATAGGTAAAAAATCAAGGTCAAAGGTCAAAGGAGTCAAAGGTCAAAATTCTGTGTAGAAGTTTTGAAGACCTCACCTAGTGCCATCACATAAAGCAAATGGAATCGAAATTGGGTTAGAAATGGCGAAGGAGTAGCATTTTGTAGCCAATGTACAATATAGGTCAAAAATCAAGGTCAAAGGTCAAAGAAGTCAAAGGTCAAAATTCTGTGTAGAAGTTTTGAAGCCCTCACCTAGTGCTATCACATAAAGCAAACGGAATCGAAATCGGGTTAGAAATGGCGAAGGAGTAGCATTCTGTAGCAAAATGCACAATATAGGTCAAAAATCAAGGTCAAAGGTCAAAGAAGTCAAAGGTCAAAATTCTGTGTAGAAGTTTTGAAGCCCTCAACTAGTGCCATCATATAAAGCAAACGGAATTGAAATCGGGTTAAAATTGGCGAAGGAGTAGCATTTCGTAGCAAAATGTACAATATATGTCAAAAATCAAGGTCAAAGGTCAAAGAAGTCAAAGGTCAAAATTCTGTGTAGAAGTTTTGAAGCCCTCACCTAGTGCCATCACATAAAGCAAACGGAATCGAAATCGGGTTAGAAATGGCGAAGGAGTAGCATTTTGTAGCAAAATGTACAAAATAGGTCAAAAAAATCAAGGTCAAAGGTCAAAGAAGTCAAAGGTCAAAATTCTGTGTAGAAGTTTTGAAGCCCTCACCTAGTGCCATCACATAAAGCAAACGGAATCGAAATCGGGTTAGAAACGGCGAAGGAGTAGCATTTTGTAGCAAAATGTACAATATAGGTCAAAGGTCCAGGTCAAAGGTCACGACTGAAATTCTGTGTAAAAGTTTCAAAGCTCCCATGTAGTGCTATCATATAAAGCAAACAGAATCAAAATTGGCTCATAAATGACAGAGAAGTAGCAAATTGAAGATTTTGATCACACACGGACGCACACACGGACACACGGACGGACGGACGGACACACGGACACACACACGTACGGAGCCCGTTTCATAGTCCCCTGCTCGAACTCGTTCGGCGGGGACAAAAAGGAAGTTTAATCTGAAACTGCTGTAACACAATATTTTGACATCATGGCAACAGGACAGAAAGAAAATCAAGCGCACAACGAACATACACTGTACACACTGTAGATACACTGTACAGCCTGTGAGAGTCTTTGTGAAAGTACATGTACAGTATTGTTGGAGCATCAGATATCAAATGGTATAGTGCATGTTACAAGTACAGTAAGAGTTTCTTTAGGATGGTAAAACTAAAGGTAATAATTCAGAAGATCACATCCAAAATAGACAGTAACACCTGACAAATCTTATGCCTGTATGTTTTTGTTTTAGTTTGTTTGTTTGTTAAGACATGAATTGGCAGGCTGAAGGCTGGCAATTTTCCCAGCATTTCCCAGCAGTTTTTCCCTGCATATACTATGTGACCGTGCATCACAAAACCAACAAAAAGTTGTCCCTTGATTTTATGTGAGGACTCAAAAAAAAGGTGAAACAGGTCAACCAAGTCAATCTTGAGCTTTTCATATTTTCTGAAAGAGCTATTCTTCTTCTACATTATATATAAGTTTCAGATCATAAAATGAATGAGAGAGTGTGTTTTTAGCAGTTTTTCTCCAACCCCCCTTTTTTTTTGTAGAGCAGCAAGAGGACCCTTTTCATTTCTTCAAAATCCTTCGCACACTCTTCACTTTCACCTCTAATAACTTTTGAAAGGATAATGCTACTGCTTTGAAAGTTGGCATTAATCATGAACAGAATGTGTTTATAGAGTATCTTCAATGTCAGCTTAATCTGATAATCCCCTCATAGTTGTTGCTCCAATGGCTTACATCCTGGTTTTGTCCTATTCATCGCACAGCTCTACATAATGTAGCACGGTTTGGTACAGATTAATCTCTTGAATAGACCTTGTAATTCAGAGCCTCTTTTCTCAATTCACACTTTTCCAGAGTGTGTGTTTTCTTTCCAATAGGTGCATTTAGATATTTGACTTGCGTTATACAGTGTACATCATATTAAAGCTTAGAGTCTGCTCTTTCAGAATCTGCTCTTAACTAAAAATCCATGTCTGGGGACTTTTTGTTGGTTTTGTGATGCAGGGTCACATACAAGTATGTATAATGCTGGCAAAGCATAGTCTATTGACATTGTAGTATAGAGTGTACAGTATATGAAGAGTAGTAGTAGTAGGAGTGCTTAGTAAAAGTAGCAAAAGAACAGATAAGGTGGTTTAAGTAGGTTTGCACATTTATTTTAAGATATTAGAAAAGTGTAGACTTGATGGACATATTGTCATCAATAGCAAAAAAGTTAGATTGTGATCAGCTTATCTAAATTCTAGATTATTACTCTTCGTGTCATTAATAATCACTTTCCTCGTATTCAAATTCATACACAACACTGCAGGTACCGTTATCATCAGGGTGGAAGAGGTTCTTGCTGCTGCCAAACCACCACCTTCATTCCTTGTTCTAGTGCAGCAAAGCTACAGTATTTTTGACCTGTATAAATACTGTACCCTTCCTATCAGCCAGGACAGTTAATGATCCTTGTCTGCTATCATTATTCTCTGCTATTAGCACAGACACACACACTGTCGAAGAAAGGTGATGTCATTCTGAGCTGTTATTGTCACATGTGCTCTCCTGACATTGTATATTGTACAGCAAGTCAAATGAAGTCCTCATCCAAATCTCTTTCAATCACCAAGTTCTCATTGCTCATGGGACCTTGGTGGATCCTGCAGATGTTAAGTCCTTGCAGAATTTCAAATCATTTTAAAAGCAAAAGGTTGGCTGCACCAATCTTCACTGTATTCCTTGACTACATGATCTCTGACTTACCCCTCTCAGTGGCATTTCCAGGTTGATTTCTTCTGCCTCCTTGCACAGCCTGGCAAAGGGGCAGTGTATCTTGACGTAGGTGTGTTCCCCAACCACTTCCTCCTGCACCTCCAGCCTCTCCTTTGTCACCAGGGCCAGCTGGAACCGCTCCCGAAGCATCTTGTCCTTAGCATACTCCTCAACATCCTTCACCGTCTCAAGCAAGTTTACGTCCACGTTCTTGTACACCAGGACATAGTCTATGCGCTTGGGTACGATGGGAGGCTCTCGGGGTGACTTGCGACTCCGCTTCCTCTTCTTTTTCTTCTTTTTCGTGCCATTCAATTCAAGTGGTGCCAACGTGAGAGCTTTGCCTCCATATGTCTCATCATAGATAGGTTCTTGTTCCATGGTTTAATAGTCCTGAGATATTATAAAGATAAAGTAACAGAGTGGAAGCGACAATTTAATATGAATGTAATGATAGAGAGACCAGGATGTTGTCTTCTGTCACTGGAATAAAGTATGTAAGCTACAATAATGCAGCAATCACTGACTTGAGCTGTTCAATCAGTGCACAGCTCTATTTCATGATACACTGTACCAGGAGAATTCATCAGCAGGCAGTCAAGGACACAACAGCCATGGAATGTCAAACCCTTGTACAAGTACAGCAGTGTGCACTCTTGTGAGGAGTCTAGACAGATGTTTACTACAGTATAAAGCATCTGTTTGTTTGTTTATGTGGTAATATGAGCAGCTGAGGTCTCAGCACAAAGAAGTCTATAGTGCATACAGCTATACAGTGTACAATGTTCAGGCATGATAGTGTTTGTTTTCAGGAGCTGGTCTGTCAGAGCACTGAATTACAATGTACTAGAAGTACATGTATTGTACTTGGAAATACAAACCTCCACCAAGGCCAAAAAGGGTCATTTTTAAATAAAAGGCAATCCAATGACACATGCTGCACCTTTTTAAAAAACTCTGGATCTTGAGACAAATTACATTGTACCCTTCAAACACTAATCACCTACTGTAGACTGTATTGACAGTCTTCTGCATTTCTTTATTAAACCACAGTGGCTGTACACTGTCTTCTCGATTTTTTTTTTTTTTTCAAATTCACAATTTGTTTGTAAGTAATAACTTAAGTAATATTGCTGTCAAACAAATGCCAGCAAAATTACATTACCTTCTTGGTGGAGGTAACAAACATGAGGTACAATATCAATGAGGCCAAGTTGAGGGTCTACATACACATACATAGGAAATGAATATCTTACAAAATGAAAATTAATTTCGATTAGACTTTGCAATTCTACTGCTGGTCCTAGCATCTCCAGTAGTCAGTACAATGACATGAACTTAATAGGCCAACAATGTTTATACATGTAGGCCCAGGAAAGAGCGCACATAAATGGGACCTGTGAGTGTGATGAGTGTACGTGTAATTTCCTATTTTGAACAGAATTCTAGCCAGCACTTCATACTACACAGGTAAAAAACCATGACAACAGCAGTTTGCTGACTCTTTCATAATATCATACATGAACGTGTAGACAGAACTCCATGTAGAAGAGAGCACTGACATTACACTTTACATATTGGAATGCATTGCCATTGCACTTTATACCATTGGCATGCCAAGTACACTAGGTCTAGATCTAGACCACATGACATATCTATTGCAGATTCAAAATTCCGATACATTCTGAGGCAATCCTGGGTTTTTAAGGTGGCTAATTCGAATTCTGATTCAAGGATGCGCTCCCCGAGGCCAATATCACCTCCATTGTGCACTGAGCTGCGTTTAGCTGCATATTGGATGTCCAGACCAGACTGTCTAACATTAACGTTAGAACTTTTAGATTAGACATCACAACCACAACCCAGGCCAACTACATACTAGTAGGCCTAGATAATTCTACTTGTCGTGCACTCATCACAGCCAAAACCAGGCCCGTAGGCAGTCGTACATGTGTACTAGTGTAGGGAGGTGCAGCAGGCATGTTCATGTCTCGAGCTCTAGACTACCTCTAGATCTATGCCAAATGCAAAAAGAAAGCAAGCGAGAAGAACCAATGTCTGCGTCTGTGACTGTGTACAACAGTGTAGGCCTAGAACGCATCTAGAGGTCTACTGAATACCGTTATCCACATCACCAATATTCAATTTTGTTCATAACCATACTAATCAATTCAAACAGTAACACTAACAGTAACGTTTACGTTAGTGGGAGAAGAGTCTTGGATAATGGATAGCCTTTCGAAAGTACATTTGCACGTCCGTCACGTCTGTGTGTGTGTATTGATTGCTTCGACAGTCTGTAAATTATTTGTAACGTTGAATATTTCACTCTATCGTGATACTTCTGACTGCTGCTGAGCTGAGATGAGACCATAGACTCTGTCTAGAGCTGTATGTAAATACAGCTCCCTCTATTAGTATGGTTGGACCTACTACTTATCGACCGCCTAATGTTTATTTGCTTGATAAGAATATCTAACACTGAAATTCACGTAAAACACTCGACCTACGTGATTGAGAAAATCCAGCTCTATCAAATGCTGTTGTTCCTTTTTCGATTCGAAGTTTCAGTGCAAAGAAGAATCATTGGAAGAAGAATGTTGTAAAAGTAGAGAATGTACAGCGTCGAGCTACCAGAATGATATGTCCACTCAGACCTTTGAGTTATGAAGCAAGACTTAAACACTTGAAATTGCCTTCATTGGCATATAGACGGCATAGAGCCAATATGATACAGATTTCTAAGATCGTGAATGAGATTGATGATATGAAGTTCTCAGATTTTTTTGAATTCTCAGTTGGAGGAAGGACGCGTGGTCATAAATTTAAGATACTGAAGAAACATGTAAAGTCCAAAGTGAGACAGTGCTCTTTCTCTCAAAGAGTTATTAGTGAGTGGAATAAGTTACCATCATTTGTAGTTGACAGCCCATCCGTGAATAGTTTCAAGTCTAACTTAGAGAGGTTCTGGAGTCAAGACAAGAACAAATACAACCCCGACGGGATATTTATTTGTCCATGTCATACTGCACAGCACCTAACAAAAAGTTATTAATGTCATGTAATGACGACACCAAGGGGCAAATAAGTTAAGTCTAAGAGTTAAGTCTAACTTTACGCCCACATCCAAGGTATGTTATCCAAGGTAAATGTAAAAATATCGCCGACGAAATTGCGTGGCCTCGTTTCAGCTCCCCGCGGTAAATCGCATTAGGATCGACCGCTGTTTTTGCATTGACAATGCACGCAAACCGAGTTGTATTGAACACCGTGTTGTATGAAGCTTTTTAGAAGCCTTTTAGAAACTTCCATAGACAGTACATTGTGCTGTCATTACGATTCGGTGAAAATATTCATTCGAAATTTTGTCCTTGATTAAAACCATTAATGAACAGTGAATTATCGCGTACTAAGTGTTCAGTGCGCAAATTATACGCGGTCGGTTTAAAAAGAAGGTGGTCGATATGAAGTAGGGCTACCATAGTTTCTACGACTAACGCGGTTACATTATTAGTTATTATATTTTGGATCAAAAATTTGTCCTCTGGTGATTGGTTGAAAGGGCTTCATGTGATTACAGGTATTTTCAGCTATGTCTGAAAGTTTACACTCCATAAGTAACTGTTACTATTTGCAAAATGACGTCACTTTTATGACAACATTTTGCAAATAGTAGGCCCTATGCTATTTGCAAAATGATGTCACAAAGCAATTCGGAAACTGCGCAGCTCTGTACCCGTCACTCTGTAAAATGTAACAATTTCTATTAAAGCAATTGTTACGTCACAAATCAATTTTGACATTGCGCACTGCTCGAAGCGTCAGTCTGTGAAATGTATCAATAAAACAATTGTGACGTCATAAAAAACAATTTTGACATTGCACGTTGTTTTGCACTGTGCGTCACGCTTAAAACAAACATTACAGACATCGTGCGCTGATGCATGTACGATCCCTTCACAACATCACTACATATGACTTCTCGCTTTGTATTTCCCCCATTTCCCCTTCTTTTGTTTGAATTTTTGATCCAAAATATAACGTTAAAACAAATATAGGGCTAGGCCTACTTTGCCTAATTTTGAGTTTCTTTTTAAAACTATAGAAACGCTCTAGGTACCTATATGGGCCTCGGTGCCTACAAAAGAACTATTCACTTCGGGGCTGCGCTCCTCAGTGAATAGTTCTTTTGGAGTCACCTCTGCCAATAGTTTTAACAGGTTAACAAGAAACTCTCAAGGCCAAGTAACGTTAGAGCCTATAATCACATATTTGTATACTAGGAGTAGGCCTAACATTAGGCCTAACGTTAGATCTCTGTTCTATAAGTAGGGCCTAACGTGTTAGGCCTATTAAATGGATGAGACTGAGTGTGATTTGACTTCTCACACATCGCACACAGTCTCACAGACACAGTCTCACTCTCAGACAGAATCTACGCTAACAACACATTTGTCGATTGCTACTCCTTTGTACCTTATTTCTTCATATTTTTCTGATCTGGTACTCACTTGTGAAGTGCCGACGACGAAGAAGTGCTTTGAAATCTGATCCCCGTTGCTCATTTATCACAGCTCATAACAACCACAACAGTCACAGCTTGCAGGCTGCCATTTTGATGGACGGGCAATCAATTACGCATGCGCAGAAGCTCCATGATGTCATTGGCAACCACAGTTGCTAAGGCGTAGAGAGTTGTAGCAGCCGATACGACGGTGTACGTCCCACGCTTGTGCCGCCGTGCATTCCACCGATCCTACGAACGCAACATCTTTAAAAATCTGTTAGTTGATACATAAAACTGCAAAATTTCTATCTCTTGGCAAATAGTCACAAATCCTGACTTAGAAACAGCGTGAAAATGAATTCAAGTGGGCTACTTACTATTTGCCCTGATATCCACGTCCCCACTGTTCAAAGTACCCGCACTTCTACCTTATTGTTTTTCATTACGAATACTCAATGCATGCCGCCGGCGCCAGACGTGAAGTCAGTACAGTTGTATTAGCATGTACCGAAATATTTTTCGTTCAAAGTTTTCTCTATTTCTATAATACGACGTAAAACGGCTGTTTAATTTCCGTCGTCGAATACGTCATAATCACAGTATCAAAATTGTAAGACCGTGTAGTATAACTGTTGATAGCAATGATAATTACATGTATAATACTAATGATACCAAAAAGGTTACAGCTCGTTATTCCGAAGGTTCGTTATTCCGAAGGCTCTTTAGTCCGAAGATTCGTTATTCCGAAGGTTCGTCATTCCGAATTTCATTTTCGGATTAACGAATCTTTGGAATAATGAAACTTCGGAATAACGCCACAAATGTTCGGATTAACGAACACTTTTTCATTTTCGGATTAACGAACCTCTAGGTATAGGGAATTTGTGTGTTTCGGATTAACGAACCTTCGGAATAACGAACCTTCGGAATAGCGAACCTTCGGAATAACGAACAGCACCCACCTAAAATGGTAATACTGACAATGATAATCGATCATCATACTGTAAAAAAAAAGTGATTATGATACTCATTTTCATATTTTGGATAAAAAAAAAAAAAAACCACACACACACACTAGCACATAGCACCTGTCTGTTGATTACTTCAGACGATTATAATTATATATATATATATATATATATATTTTTTTTTTTACTATCTAAGAATGTTAGCATATTAACTCCATGGTACAGCTACGCCACTTTTTATGGAGACATTTACATAAGAATCAAGAAATTGTCATTACCAGACATGAGAGAAGAAAGGAATGTAGGCCTTATTTAATTGCGTATTGGACAAGTAATATTCCCCATATAACATCAAAGCAAAATGGATGAGATGTTATTTAATATTTATATAAAAATCATCATTGCATCGAAAACTTTCCTGCTGGTTTCAACTGAGATTATATATATTTACGAACGAAACTTTTGTTTCAATTATAGGCCTACATAATATATAGATTTTCCCTCAATTTTTAAATTGTCTATAAATAGATATCAGTGCATCATGTTCCATTCCATGGTACTTGGTTTTACTCTGGGATCTACGATTGAACAGACTTGCTTTTACGTAATTATGGGCCCTAGGCCCTATATGATTATATTTTATGCATAATATATTTCCTTTTTTGTAATGTAGTCTATTATAGGCCTATAATATATGTTCATTATTATTATTATCGCTATCATTATCATTATTATTATTATTATTATTATTATTATTATTATCATCATCATTATTATTAATAATAATAATCTGTCCCTCGGATAGGACATAAAATGGAGGTCCCGTGTATGAGAGAGTCACAACTCATGCACGTAAAAGATCCCGCTTCATTCATTCGTCGCAAAGAGCAGGGTGTTTAACCCCGTGAAGTGGTCCCACCTCACATCCAACTGGACCCCATGCATGGAAGACCAGCTTAACATAGCTGAATATGGGCTATCCAGCCATCTTCGCAGATGGAAATGTACAAACAAACAAAACTAGTAAACATATAGGCGTATAGTATATGCCTATTACAGGCCTATATGTAAACAGATCATTTATATTTTTGAGACAGTTATATAAACTCGGGTGAAGGTTTTAACTATAGATTATCATTCTTCTTAATTTTGTATACATGGCATATTTATTATAGTATTTTGTATGACTTTTTTCAGAAATGTGAAAACAAATTGAAACTTAAATAAAAATAAGAAGCCCTAAGTTTCTTGATAGCGCTCCACGATGGATATAGATATACATATATTTACCATTTACCCCATCACAGTTAACAAACTCAGAAAGAATAAACTGACTCATATAATCATTACCCCCTTGAAAAAAAAAAAATACAATGAAAAGTCATGAGGATACACTCACCAAAGTTGAGGGAGCGAAAATCAGAGACTGTGTAACATCGGAAGTTCGAAGATATCTAATGGGTGCTTACTTTAAACCATTAAGCTCTCTAGATCCGGACGAGGATTTCCTCAAGGTATTTTAAACTCTATTTAAAGCGTAGAACGTATTTTCTTTGCACGCATTTGGTTATCTCAATGGCTTGCGAAAATAAGAGTTTCCACATCATTCTATTAAACTTTTCAGCCATCATTGACGATTTACAGACATAACTAAAGAAGCACTCTGAGAGCGCAGACCTCCGCCAAGCATGCAGCTCATTTCCACCACTGATCTTGTTCTTCCATAGAGATATCAGTGATTTCCACCCATACGTACTTATCGCATTGTGTGCTGAAAGTCCCAATATAGAAGCCTTTGTTACGTCATAAACCCTCAGCTGCACGGCACGCCTCGCCCTAGCAGAAATTACCTCATAATAGATTCCTTTCATCTGATTGGTTAAAAGTGGAGTCATGAAAATAGCTGTGCCCCATTTTTTTTTTTATCAAAATGACGTCATGATTTACTGTGCCCCGGGGCATAGACTGTGCCCTGTAAATAGGTTTTGAGACAGTCGCAACCCCGTTTACATAGATCACGTACGCACCAATGATACGACCGCCGCGCTGTCGATCAGCGTTGATTACGAGTGCTGTAAAAGAGACTAGAATCTATATTTTCGGTATCTATATTTTCGGTATATAAAACAAATAATGACAGCTTGATATTCGGGGCACAGTTAAAATTATGTAGGCCCTCGGTGATGTGAAAACCATAACTATGCCCTCAGCTTCGCTTCGGGCATATTAGAGTTGTGGTTTTCACATCACCTTGGGCCCATATACTGTGCCCCTCATAGCAGTCATTATTTGCATATTATAACATGGGTTCAAGAATGTAGCCAATTGGAAGCGCTGAAATGAGTCACGTGTGTGTGCATTAACTTCTCACTAACATGCACGGCCTGACGTCACAATGTTTACACTTGCAGTGCGCACTCAATCAGTTGTTACAAGTGCGTCGCGCGCTACTATACGCGCTGTCAATCCTGCAAACAACTTCTAGTTCGGGCTGCCGGCCGGCCTTTCTTGTGTGCATAAAACCATGTGTGGCGTACGTATACTCTTATACGTACAGTACTTATGTGCGGGATTTCCGAGTGCGACGTGCGTAAATGTTTGGGACGAACGGACGAACATCTTCGGACATCTTGACTCTTGAGCGAGTGCTACATGTAGCTGACTGGTATTGACCCACAAAGGTACGTGAAAAATGCTGTTAGTTTTCGACCCATTTTATAAAACTAATGATGCACAGGATTATTTAACTAACTAACTAACTACTACTAACTAACAAATAAACAAACAAACAAACAAACGGTATACGAAAACATAACCTCCTCCCCTGGCGGAGGTAATTACAGAAGAATTAAAGGGACGGTGAATGCAGTTTTGGTTAAAGGGGTGATGCAGGCTTCAACTTTTTGAGAGATGATTACAAACCGCTTTTATATGAAATATCAATGGGGCAAACGATTCTTAGAGGAATTAAAGGTTAATTTGATAAAAATCGGTTTTGAAATGACTGAGATATCAACAACAAAAAAGAGCAAAGCAAAGTTATCCAATTCAAAGGGGGATGGGTCCTACCTTCAGGAGCACTTTGTTTTGTTTTTTTTTTTCGTTGTGATTTAATTCAAATTCTTATGATATTATTCAAAAGATTCTTAATCTATATAACAATGGATGTATATCGATATGTTAATGTCAACATGTTCTATAAAACACATGCGTGTGTGCCATTTAATTACCATGTTGTATAGGAGTATATGAAAAAATAATGTTCCTTTTGAATACAGAGTTACTGATATATGTGTAGGCATATAACATTGATTTGACTGGAACCTCCACCATTCGATATGCAAGAGTCATGCACGCACCCTCTCCCCCATGCACCCCTCCCTAAAAAAAAATGTTTTTTGTGTTATTTTTTTTTGTGTGTTTTTTTTTCTCGGAAAGGGCTAGTTTGAGACGTGCCGGCTAAGTTCAGATATTTTGTCTTCTTAATAACAATGATAGGTCTAATAGAGAAAATAGAAAAAGATGAAGAGGATGGACGAGAAAAAAGACAATTAAATTAGGAAAAACTAATTCCAAACCAATCCCTTTTTATAGATTCATGTAGTTTGCCTTCTTCTACGAGTATTCTTACGTCGTATTACGTCGTACCAAGGAGGTTCGAGAGATGGAGTTACAACTGACTATAATTATTCAATCAGCTGTCTGTTTTCTATGGATGGACAAAAGAATTCCACAGGTGCATTTGTGCCTTTGATATTCGATGCTTGAAGCCGCCATCTTTCTGAGCAATCTGAAGATTCATTTTTTAAGCTTACATAATATCGGGTATATGCTGCTCGTTTATATATCAAATGCAATGAAATTTCACCTAATGATAAAGCATATAAAACAAAAGTCAATTCCGTTCGAAAATATGTGCAAAAGTATAAATCTGAGCTGTATTTTGTGAAAGTGTTTGAAATTTTACCCTCATGGAAAGCCGGTTTTATCACTTTTCTCCTTATTTCCGCCAAATGAAACTAATATGGTACTATCATCTTCAAGTATAGTTCTTTATTAATTAATATGTCAGATTAGCGTACAGACTACACAGTCGAGTAATTTCGATATCTATTTCAGCAATATTTGAGCAATTTCTATTCGCTCACCCCGTGCCTTTACCATTGTCTACCGCCGATCGTTTGTAAGCAGGGATAGCGAAGAGTAATTACCATCACAAAGACATATCTTCCTTTGAAAGTGGCTGGTGATTATGCAATGAGACACGAGTCAATTGTTTTCGCATCTGAGCGGCAGATCCAGTTTGACACATACTTCAAATATTTTTAAGTGGCGGCTTCGAGCATGGGATCAAAGCGAATAAGACTGTTGTGACTCCATTTCTCGAACCCCTTGGTCGTACTTAGCACATTGTACCACTTACGTCATATTCGTAAAAGAAAGTAAGCTAATTAAAAAAAAATGTTGATTAGATGCTGCATGGTGACATCATACATTACATACCAGTCATTCCACAATGTCCAAGTATTTGTGATTACCATGCTTAAAGGGAATGGCTAGTAACTGGTCAGTGGGAATCAGTGGGAATGCTGGGGGATGATTGTTCCGATCCTTGTGGGATTCATTTAAGAAGACATTATAATAATATATCTATTGTTGTGTGAAAATTATTTGCTTCAGAATGGTCTCATATTCAAATAATGTGCAGTTTAATGTTTCCAGGTGAGCATGCCTGCAGTGACGGGGCATTAAACTGCACATTACTTGAATATGAGACCGTTCTGAAGCAAATAATTTTCACACAACAATAAATATATAATGTACTCTTACATGAATCCCACAAGAATGGGAATAATCATCCCCCAGCATTCCCACTGATTCCCACTGATCAGTATAGCCATCCCCTTTTGAAACGCAAAGTGTGGATTCTGAGGCAGAATCTCACAGCCGTGCTTCGGCATAATATATACATTGGCAAGAAATGTGGAAAGAGAAAGAAAAAAAAACCAGCCAATTTGAAACAGTATCAGGCAATGATCTGCTTCCATAATTATGTAGGTTACCACCACACACAATTTATTTATCCGTAATGAATGTAATGTACTTGATAATGATTTCAATTGATTTTGTTCCATGTAAATGCTTTTAATTTTGTATACATAATTATACCGAACTTTTATTGCCATAGATGGATGTTGTAAACACATCACTGTAATTTGTGTGGAAGCTTGATGAATGAAATGAAATGAAATGAAATGAAATGAAATGAAATT
Source organism: Diadema setosum (assembly GCF_964275005.1). Lineage (NCBI taxonomy): Eukaryota > Metazoa > Echinodermata > Echinoidea > Diadematoida > Diadematidae > Diadema > Diadema setosum. Next base: position 1,671,732 of record NC_092695.1, on the reverse strand, counting down.
ATTTTTTGTTGTTGTAAATTTCACGAACCATTGCGGTACAGAACAGATAACAAAGGCCGTGTAAAATGTCTGTTAATATGTATAAGAAACAAAGGATTTTGAGAAAAGTGTGCGGCTGGGGTTCATCTTATCCATTGTCGATGCAATGGAGCAGAATGACTGAAACCCAAAGCAGTACCAGTCCCTCTGAAAATCAAAGTATAATGTATTATTAGGTATATGTGGTATCCACATTGTACCACGCATTTTGTGATCGAAGTGTTATGGGACTCCAACTCTCCCGCTTTGATGCTATTTTTGCAAGTGTCCCACTCTACAGCTCCTACTTGAATTTGAATTTCGCCCACCAAAATTTAGCTGTGCATTTCTCTCGCTCAACTTTAATTTTGTCATTCGTATTATGTTCATAATAAGGCAAAGATAGCACTATGGAGAGTGTTTGTGAACCTATTCATGAATGATAATAATGTGCATTTCGATGCACATGAGATCCGGAATGTACATTATTTTCTCTTCCTTCACGCTATGTTTTGTTCACTGACAATCTCTGCTGAAAATGATAATGAATGAAATGAAATGAAATGAAATGAAATGAAATGAAATAAATGAAATGAAATGAAATGAAATGAAATGAAATGAAATGAAATGAAATAACCTTGGCCATTAAGGTTCCTTGTAGCAGGCCTTTTCACGTCAGCCGCAAAGGGACATCACTCTTCGCAAAACCCTTGTTGATGTGCGCCGATGTCTACGATAGGCGTGAACAGTCTGCAGTTTGTTAGGGGGTCCAGGTTGGAGAATCTCCTATTAGGGTTGTAATTAAATATCTGTAAGCCTAATATCCACGTCCCCGCTCCCGTTTCCCGTATTGTTTCCAGTATCTCTCATGAATATTGTGTAGGCCTATATTCTCATGCTTATATATATATATATATATATATATATATATATATATATATATATATATATATGAAGAGTTTGTTTGCAAAAACCGATAAGTCCATTTTTGAAGATTTTGAAGTAGGGTCTCTATCAAAAAGTATAAAATAATACCTTTAAAATGATATATTGGTCACCACATATAAAGGTACATTTTTGAAGTTATGGTCAAAAGAAGCAAAAGATTTCTTATTATTCTCTTTATTTTTCTTGACCTTTAATCGCAAATATCTCCATTTGACAAATATGGACTTATCGGTTTTTGCAAAGAAACTCTTCATATATATATATATATATATATATATATATATATATATGCCTTGTTATCGCAATGCTGTCTGGTTTTTGTTATCTGTTTTTGCGGAAGCGCTAAATAAACCCCAACAACAGCAACAACAACAAACAACAACACCCCAGTGGAGGAAGTTTGGGCACTGTTAACACTTCTGGACAAGCCTTAAAATAAAGTATAGGTCTACATGATGATTACTGATATAATACTCTTAACAATATTGTATCGTTATTGTTATTTTGTTGGACTTGATGAATTTATACACACGGACTGCACACAAGAACATGAGCAGACCATACTAGATTGTTATCACAACAATCATGTAATAATACACCCTGTATATGCACCAAATGGTGTTAAGAATGCAACCGGTCAGTATAGCTCTATTTATGAGTCTAGTACTCCAACTGTTTGCAAGATTTACTGCACGGAGTGTGAAAAGTGTGCAGCAAAAAAAAAAAAAAAAAAAAAAAAAAGTTAACACACACACACACACAAACATAATTTCACTCCATATCTGACGTCATAATGTGACATAGGGCCTACACAATAATCAGATACGCACTCAGTCAGTTACAAACCTGCGCTCAATCACACAATTTCTATATGACCTATTATATATGCGAGGTGCAGATGTTAGATGCGTGATAAAACAAGCAAAACTACTGCGATACAAAGCAACGTATAGTTTCAGCGGAGCATGTAAAATTTGGTGTTCATTGTGTTTGGACCATTCACCAATGTTCACCGGAACATTTATAATTGGTGTTCAGTGTCTTTGGAACATTTCCTCAGGTATCTAATTGGCTTTCGAGCAAGTTTTACATGATTATTGCCCATACCACTGGGTATAAGGCCCTGAATACCTCTATACCTGAAGGTGAGTGAAAATACATAACAGTTTCAGATTCAGTTTTAGTTTGATTTTATTTCTGTATTTCTGTATTTCTGCAGATATAGAGGAAGAAAAAAAAGCAGAGCCTGCCATCTAATGCTGTGTTTACACCATGTTCCTGGCAGCCACGGCAATCACGTTTCAGGTCACCGTGGACAACGTGATAAACGTGAGACAACGTTGGGGGCCGGGATGAACGAACGTGACAAACCGTCATTGCTGTGGAGGCCGTGCCAGATTTTTAAACTGTCAAAAAAATTTGCCACGGCAGTCCCGGTGTTAATGAGGAGCATTATGCTGTAATAAAACGGGGTGAACGCAACAAGATTGATAGATGGCACGTGAAAGGCCGTAACAAAACTTTTATAGACAATCCGTAGTGGGACGCGACGGAGAATATTGATAGTCTAGCCTGACCAGATGCCGTGAGAACAGGGTCTGATAGCTACAAATCATTATGCTCACCGGGGCGAGGACTGGACCGAACAGGACTAAAATACGAAAGGGGAAAACGGGAGACTGTCTCATCTATGATTGATACATTGTAGATACCCACGACGCACTACGTTTTGGGCAGACGGGACTGCCGTAGCTGCCGGGAACATGGTGTAAACGCAGTATTAAAGCAAGGTGTTCGATAGTGATGGCAGCCTCAAAGGAAAAATAAGAAACGCAATAATACATATATACTTATCGATAATTTGCCATTAAACTGTCTTGTGCCTCTGATTATGTGTACAAAGTGGTTATGAGCGCGCATGCATGTGTTTGTGGGTGTCTGTGTGCAGGGGCGGATCCAGGATTTCCGTATAAATAAAGGGGGGGGGGGGAGCTTTCCAAAATTAAAAGGGGGTGCACGCATCCAATTTTTTCTTCTTATTTCTTTTGTTTTACCAACAAAAAAAAAGTGTGTGTGTGTGGGGGGGGGGGGCGTCCGGTGAGCTCGGTGCGCTCCCCCTGGATCCGCCGCTTGTGTGTTAGTGTGTGTAAGTGTGAGTGTGTAAGTGGGAATGTGTGTGCGTGTATGCACTCGTATTATGTGGTTGCCTATTATAGTTTGAAAGTTTGAACAAAACCCTGTTGGTTTGTTTTAAATAAATGATTTGTATTTTTAAAAATCAGTGAATGAGTTGATAAATCAAAAAGGTAATTAACTTAGACCAAGATTTGAGAAAACCTGTTTCATCTCTTTTAATGGATGATATTTTGAAATAATGTATTTCTTAAAAGAGGGAGGGACGTAGTTGGATAGAGCGTTCCAAACTTCCGGTCCTTGATGGCTAATTGCTCTTTGAGTCAAAATAAGTTTAGAATAATTTAGAAGAATCTGGTAAATGATTTTGCGTATGCAGTGGCGGATCCAGAGGGGGGCGCAACCGGCGCACGCCCCCCTTTAATTTTCGTTAAAAACAAAGACAATAAAAAGAAAATACTGCAATGAAACCCGGAAGTGGCACCAGAAATATTAGTCACGCCCCCCCCCCCCTTTACAGAATTCCTGGATCCGCCCCTGGTATGGACAGTGGCGGATCCAGAGGGGGCGCAACGGGCGCGCGCCCCCTCTTTGTGTGTGTGTGTGTGTGTGTGTGTGTGTGTTAAAACAAAAGAAATGAAAACAAAAAACGGGGGCACTTGCGCCCCCCCCTTTAATTTTGTAAAGGCGCCTCCCCTTTACGGAATTCCTGGATCCTCCCCTGCATTTCCTACATTTAACATTGTAGATGCTTTGAAACGAAAACGGGATCATTGATTGCATGTTTGTAAAACATGAATATCTTGTATTAATGTACTTAGATAATTAAGGTTCTGAACGAGACAATTTGTTGTCAGTGATTACACGAATACGAATTTTGAAGTAATAATAAAGAGTTTATTTTATAATGTGCTGCAATTTCCCCGAACAATGTTACAATTATTATTATACCTTCTAGTGAGATAATAAGACAAAAAAAAAACAAATATCAAGAGAAATCATTCAGTATAATAAAGACCTATCAACTTGTAAAGCATTCCAATATTTCTTGATACAGATCTTGTGTATTAAAGGTGATGGCTAGTAACTGATCAGTGGGAATCAGTGGGAATGCTGGGGGATGATTGTTCCAAACCTTGTGGGATTCATTTAAGAGTACATTATATATCTATTGTTGTGTGAAAATTGTTTGCTCCAGAATGGTCCCATATTCAAGTAATGTGCAGTTTAATGTTTCCAGGTTATAGCATGCCTGTACAGTGACGGGGCATTAAACTGCATTACTTGAATATGAGACCGTTCTGAATCAAATAATTTTCACACAACAATAGATAATTGTATGTACTCTTAAATGAATCCCACAAGAATTGGAACAATCATCCCCCAGCATTCCCACTGATCAGTTACTAGCCACCCCCTTTAAAATAGGTACCCTATCTCTTATGTTCATTCGAATCCAGATTGCAATCATATGGATAGATCAATTTCATAGGTAGCTATAATCAATGTCACACTCTGGTATAATATGATACTACCAATAGTTTAATACTATTGAACACAATAGCACCGTGCAACATGCGCCGCCTCCCGAATGTTGCATCGGGCCCAAAGATTCAATTCAATTCATTTATTTCCACAGGGTAAATAAAAAGACATACAAACTTTACAATGAGCGCAACTTACATAATGCAAGATGTCATGCAATAAATATATAACAGGTGGGGGAATCAACGAAAGGCCATAATGGCCTTTCAAAGGTTGATCCCTGGCAATTAAAAATGGTACAATTTTTTTATTGTTAATAACGATCACATAGTAAAACATTACAGAATACACTGGACTATAGACAGATGACGATTAACAAGTGATTAGGCAAGCAATATATCTAACTCATTCATGCGTGTGTCAAATAAGATTACTGAATCAAAAGAAATTTTTTATAGTTTCTTTTAAATGACAAAAGACTAATGGTACTTTTAATGTTGTCTGGTAAGTTATTCCACAAACTTGAGGGCCAGCATACCTTATAGCATACGTCTCGAAGCACTGTATTTATAAAATGGGATATATAACTTAGGCCTATTACTTTGACAAATTTATACAACTCGAGTATTATTTTCAATGAAGCAGTTGTCTAAAAATTTTGGCAAAGATATTATAGGAATATGCGAATGTGCAGGTAACAAATTTGTTAATGTCATACACTGATAACAATAGATAGACAAGAAGATAATGAACTCCCCTCAAGCTCGCCGCGTATCCACTTAATGCACTCTCACCTGAGCATTCTGAATTTGTATAATGAAAATGAATGTATGAATATAATGTATATGAATTGTAATTTGTATACATGTTCTCATCATTGCGAGGTGACAGCGAGTGCTGTTGTTTGCTGAAATAACACACCTTAGTAATCCCGTCCAGAAAAATACAGTCAAACCTGTCTATAGCGGCCACCCAAGGGGGACGAAAAAAGTGACCGCTATAGACAGGTGGCCGCTATAGACAGGTCATCAAACTTTGTGCGCATTGCCTACATGAACATGAACATGTACATGTACATGTATCATCGTTGTATACTAGTACATCAATAAGTACTTACATGTACATGTATGTGTGTACGTATTCACACGTGTGTTACATTACATTGAACAATGCTTGTGTTTATGAAATTGTTGCACATCAGCATGTGTACAGTCGTGAAGAAAGCTAAACACTAAATGCTTTATTATGACTGAATGAGTGATGAATGCAATATGGCGAATAATATTGGCGATCACTAAACGTTGCCCATGAATGATTGGTACTGCTACAAGTACAAAGCAGAAAAACACGCTGAATTATCGGCTCTTTGGCCGCTATAAACAGGTTCAAAACTGCAGTATACGCTTGTATTCACTAATGCTTATAATAATAGATAGTATGGTTGAGGCTTTGGATATAGTACCCACTTGTTAGGCACAAATGAAAATTACATACTATATCAACAACAAAAAATATCCTCGTTTATGGCACTGTAGGCCCTATAAATGTCTTGCCTCCAACTGATGTGACCGTAGACGCTCGTAGGTGTAGGCCTATATATGGCATTGGCTCATACAAATTTAGTCTTGAGAATACAAACTCTTTTTCAGCAGAAGTCAGAAGCGCCAAATATTCTAATCTCCCTGAGCACATCTATTTTATTCCTGTGTGAGGTACGAAAGTGACTCAATTGTGATTCTTTTATAAATATGTGTTTCTGTTTATCATGCAAATGGATTTAAGAGCGGCTAATATCGTACGAATAAAATTTAAAAAGTATAGCTGTTCTTTTGAGGTAAACTACACGATGAAAACGCGGACCATCGTATTTTCGGTTCGTTGTCTCATCGCGGCACACACCGCGTTCATTTCCAATGTCTTTGTCTGCAGCAGCTGCTACACAAAATGTACTAAGTACTTGAGGATGTAGGAAAGAGACGGAGAAAAAAATCATTCCGTGCTAACGCGTGGACTGGCAACTGCGTGCGCTCGGGATTTTGAGAGTGAAAAACACAGTGAGAAACTGACTCAATATATTCCCGCTGGAGAAAGGAGGCACATGGCTAGCTCTCGATTCGCATAGAGTACTGTACTCAGTTCGTGAGATAACTGGTAGTTCTGTTATGTTAGTACTTGGATCAAAGAGATGTATGTACAGTGTTGTATCACAACTAAGTGGAGATAGTGGAGAGAGACTGATTGCGGACTTTCGACGGACATATCCCTATCAGCAAAAGGCATATTATCCATGTGATGTAGAGGTGCACCTGACTTTGCGCGCACTTGACTGTGATCGTGATTTCATACATTCACCACAGTGTGCGCTCGTACATCTCTGAACATCTAGATGCTCTCTGCATGCGCTGCATGCATGCACCTCCTGATGCGTGCATCGTAGAGGAAGAACTAGAAGAAGAAAAAAAAAAAACCCTACTACATCCACTTTGATATACTCACGGTGATAGTGTTCCGTTGCGTTGCGTGCGGCCAACGGCGGCAGCTGCAGCGCGCGGGCGCCGGATCGCGGAGCGCAAGCGGTCAAGTCACGTACGTATAAAGCAAGTCATCCGTCTCATTTTGGAGGCTGCTCGACCACATCAAGGCATCGCTCGCATCACACGGACAATATTTGGAAGTTATATCAAAGAATGCGAGCGTTCCTTGATCAAGACGCCTACTAAAGGTAAAAGAAATTATCATTACAAATTTTACCCCACAGCCCTATCGTTAAAGTGATGTAATAACATGTACCATGATGATCGAAGTTGCATGGTCGCAACAGTAAGTGGCGACTCTGTGTGGTAACCATGCCATGCCTGGTAAGACCAAGGAAGGTAAAACACGAGGAGATGGATAAGGCATGGCATACGGCCTACACTGCACTGCGCTGCTGCGTGGTGTTTCACTCGCCGACGTTCTTTCTTGGAAACGACTTCATGAGTCTGACGTACGTGCCGTTTGTACTAGTAGAAATATTATAAACGGGATCCGCCATTCTAGAGCCGGTATTGGAGAAGGAATGTTTCTTTGTCATCCGTTGGTATTTCCTGTCGGTTGAAATTTCTCGTCGTTGGATAAATTTTGGGATGCATGAGTCGCCAGATACGATATCCGGTAGCCATCGACCATCGGGCCATAACTCTGAATTGCTGTTACAAGTCTTGATTCTTCTAGTTCTGCGCAACGGGGGCGACTATTTAATAAATATCAACGTTTACTACAAAAATTTTTATCTACTCGAGACTCACTATCTGTCAGATGCATTCAAGAGTTTACGTCACGATACTAGTAACAATGATACGCATGATATACATAGACTGATACTGATAGTGATCTGATAGAGAGTCTAGGGAATGACTACATCATCAAGTCATCATTCATCATGTTCATATTGCTGTTGCAGTGATTACGCAAATTATATTTTCTACGCAGTACACAGGGACATAACCTGAAGTTTATTGTTTATCACTATCACGACTATGGTTAAAATTCCTACCCGCGCAACAACGTTCTTTTAGAAACAATAATTTCAGGTTCATGTTCCTATAGAGGGTCGACTGTGTAGAAAATTAATTTGCGTAAAATCAGCACCCGCCTGAAAATGAAATGCGAGAAAAAAAAAACAAAGAGGCAAGGGAGAAGGAGAGCGAGATGGGAAGAAAAAAACAACCAACAAAACAATTTAAAACAACCCGAAAACACAAAAACCATTCTCTCCGAGTCCTGATGGACCTAGCATTTATTCCACTAGATTCTAAATTTCTAGTCTGTAACTAAAATGGAAATAAACCCGTACTAGTAGTGTCACTTTATTATGGCTCGAGTAGAATACTTTCTTTATGGATGATCTTGTCTAATCCACAGATTGTTAAAAGTACAGGTTGTAATGAATGAAAAATGACTTTCAAATGCATAGGATGTGCACTCACTCAAAATTATTGAATTATAGGCGTAATAGATTGCTGCTAAAATAAGCTCTTTTTTTGGGGGGGGGGGGGGGGGAGTGGAATTCAGTCTCGTAGTCAAGACTGGCGGATATAAAGTTCCATTCAATGAAATTGCGTCGAAATCAAGTCATACAGTAGGCCTACTTTCTGACCTGTGTCAATTTATTTCTGTGAATATGACGTGAATAGTTCAGCGTCGAATTTCGCAGCCAAAATTGGCGCTTTCCGTGTGGCACTGAGGTTTAAATTCACTTGAGTGATTCGATACGTAAAAATAATATGTAGACCTACCTACAAAGAAAGGGTCCTATATTGACCGAAAGATCGGTCTTCAGCTAGTTGTTGGGGATAATGTTCCGCGGAGGAGAGCCGATAAAGTAAAAAATAGAATAAAAAATAAAAAAAAAAATGATAAAAGAAGATTCCGGACAGACGGATTTTTCTGTCTAGGTCTTTCATCTGAATATGGGATATCCAGCCATCTTCTCGGATGGAAATGAACAAACAAACAAATAAACAAATGTGATGTAGGACCTACTTGACTGTATTTAATCCATATCCACGACCCAACGCATTGTGCCCCCCTGTGGTTCTGTAGTGATGGTGGAACTATCATATCCGCATGGATTTAAAACTTCATCAGCGTTTGTTTGTTTGTTTTTTCAACATACGCAAATTTATGCCCTGCTAGCTGCGTTGAATGTTAACATTAAAAAACGGAGAATTGTAACTACAGCCTAAAACACGACAGTTTCTAACATACCTATGCATACTGTAAGCGGATGGATGCAAGGCTAACGCAGTGGGGGGGGGGGGGGGGGGGGTGGGGGGGGGGAGCCGTCCGTGTTCTATTGCACTACCCGTATGTAGACGTGCGTGATACGGTGGATGGATGCGATTTTCTGAGTGATGGTTAAATATCCTCTTGATATCGAAAGACACATTCAGATATAACATTCGAAAAGAGTTACCCCGGTGACGAGTTTGGTTCCAAACATTTTTTCTTTCCACAAACCTTGAATGTGTGACATAACCAAAAAAGCCTACCATTGCCCATGTAGGCCTAACACGCTGTGTGATGAACAAAGGATCGCAAACAACGCACGTGGTTGTTTTTTTTTTTCAATGCTGTAGACATTCTTCTTTAATCCTGACGTACCCCCACACCCAAGCCGCTTGTTTAGCCTCTGTACAAAAGCGCATCGACTACTTATTGTATCTCGATCCTGATGATGCATTACTAGTCATGAAATTGCTCACGATTTGCCATTTTGTTTTCGAGTGAGTCTTTTTAGCTGTCATCTATGAATTTTGCATAATTTCTGCTTTTTATCATAATGTTATAGGGCCTACTGAGTAACCACTGACTTGAGCAGATCATTATGCACCACTGAATCTCTTAATACTGGTACTTACACTGTAATTAAAAACCAGTGAGGCGCAATATCGAAATTCATGTGCAGGCAGGTGTGTGACTGTGTGTGTGTGTGTGTATAGGCTTTGTGTTTTTGCGGGGTTTCAGCACGCACGCAAATACAGGAGTGGGCAAATCATTATGAAATATGCGAACATTGTCAGGCTTCAGTGACCATACGATTTGAAACGCAAGCCATTGAGCAATCATATTTTTATGCTTTCTTTCTTCTTCCTTTTTTTTTTTTGGGGGGGGGGGGTTGGGGCTTGGCAGCCGTATTGCTCTATTTCTACCGCATGTATGTCATCGTCATTGTTTGCCAAATACTATGGGTAGAGATACGTCGAGTGCTCTTCCACTTTAAACCCCTCGCTACGGTTTCGAAAGGCTAATAAATCGGCATACATTGTGCGTCGGTCGAGGCGTAGGTATAGGGAGGCCTATTAAATAAAGGGGAGGATGTTAGAAGGAAAGCTATTTCGAATACAGACAACAACATATAACATTATTAAATTCAGTGAAGTGGGACTGTGGACGGTGAGATTCTCATTGAGAGGATGCTTTTAAATCATCTGGCTTGGCATCCATTGCATACATTTGGCTAATGTTGCGTTGGTGTATACACGTTTGCCTGAAACCTTAGTGAAGACACTAAAATTTCATTTCATGGAGAAACCATGAGAACGACATAATGTCAGGGGGAGTCACGTGAAGAGTGGGAAACATGCTCTCTTCAGAACAACGGGAATGTCATTAAAGTCCCATCGTCGTCACGTGACCAGCTGATCTGTTGCGTCAATGGGCATCTCGATGGGTGACTCACCGACACTCGTAATGGTATTTACATTCTCATAGAAATTTCCAGTTTCTATCTCTGACATCGGTGCTGCCTTCACCGTCTTGAATTCACAGCAGAAATTTTCTGTTGTTGAACGTCGTGATACACGAACTTATTCACACGGACCGCATTCCCGCTGCGAGAATCGAGGAGGCATATTTAATGGCGGGAGTTGAGTGCAGAGGTGTGTGCTTCCCGTGATATGATTACAGGGGAATTCCGTTATAACGAGATCGTCGGTTCCGGGTGATTTTTCTCGTTATATATCCGGATTCTCGTTGTATCCGAACACTTGTGGAATGCACATTTTATATAAACATGCTCTGTTAAAATTTGGTTACATGCTTTAGATAATGTGACGACGTCATATTGATGAACAGAAAAACAAGAAATGCGACAGGAAAATGCGAGAGCATTCTCGCGATATTTACAATTATTTTTTTTTTCTCGACGCTTGTTATCGAATATTTCAGATTTGACAAATCTTATAATCATGTAGTAGGTGGGGCCTGCCTTTTGTTAACCTCATGCTGATCAACATGGTTCAATCTGCACATTCCATCTTGAGAAGAGAGAGAGATGAAGCAAAATTTATGCAACTAAAGGTAAGGTAATCGCGCTATCAACGCTGCGTTTGGCGTAACTCGCGTAGATGAAAGCTGTGAGTAGAATCCGAATCTATCTTTCATTCTACATTGTATTACAAATTCTTGGAATAAACCACGTGTATTATGGTGAAAGTTTACACCACAATTTATACTCTCGTGTTTTTATGCCTCCGCCACGAAGTGGTGCCGGAGGCATTATGTTTTCGGGTTGTCCGTCCGTCCGTCCGTCCGTCCGTCCGTCCGTCCTTCCTTCTGTCCGTCCGTCCGTCCGTCCTTCCGTCCGTCCTTCCGTCCGTAATGAATTTTGTGGACAGCGTAACTAAAAAACCTTTTGAGGTATCCTAATGAAACTTGGCATGTATGTGTATTAGGGGGTGAAGTTGTGCCTATCAACTTATGGGTGCACATGCTCAAGGTCAAAGGTCAAAAGGTCAAGGTCAAATACGTAAAATTTCACTATTTCCACCATATCTATGCAATGCCTGAAGATATTTTCTCGGAACTTAGTGTATACATGTATTACCCAATTAAGATTCTTTGGTAAAAGTTTGGGGTCATGAGGTCAAAGGTCAAAGGTCAAAAGGTCAAGTAAAAATATGAAAACTTAACTTTTTTCTCTGTATCTTGGAAATCGTTCAAGGTATCTTCATGGAACATAGTATATATACATGTACTGACTGGCAGTGAATATCGAGAGAATTTAGGGTTCATGGGTCAAAGGTCAGGGGTCAAAGGTCAAGGGCAATACTTCAAAATTTTACTATTTCCCTCATATTTATGCAATGCCAGCAGGATTATCTTTTTTTTTACACTTGGTGTATGCATGTATAACCTAATAGAGATTCTCTGAAAGCTTTCTTTTTTCTTCTTTTTTTTTGTTTGCCTCAAAGGTCAAAAGGTCAAAGATCAAGGGAAAGTGCTGAACTAACTTTTTCCTCCATATCTCAGAAGTGGCTCAAGTTATCTTGAAACTTACTACGTATTTATGCATGTTGTGCCTGACAATGATTATCCTATGAATTTTAGGGTCAAAGGCCAGATGAAAATGGTAACAATGAACTTTTCATTATAGAAATTGCACTTTTTCTCCATACCTTGAAAATTACTCAATGCATAAACTTATGAATGGGTCAAAGTCAAGTTAAAGTCCTTAAATCCCCAAGTACATGCTCTCCTATTCATCCAATTAAACCTAGGTCAAGGAAGGTGAACATTCAACACATTTGTGACAAACTTGTCATTTTAATATTTTGCCAGTTTTGTGAAAATGTAATCACACATTGTCTACATGTACTATAGACCTATTAGGAGAATCGTGCATTATGGCGGAGGCATACCAGTCGCCTTGGCGACATTTCTAGTTGTTTTTTTTTTTTTTTCCTCCAGGGAAACCGTGCCCAACATCCTTATATTTATTCTCTCGCTATTACTGTACCGTGCGATGAGCGAAACGCGTGCTACTTTTACTGCAAGGGCGCCATGTGCTTCCAGCTTCCACCAGGTTGAATGCGTGCTTGAGATTTGACGGGTGAATGCCGTTTACGAAAATCAAAACCATGCAGTACCGGGTAAATGTGGATTGCAAAATCGACTGAAATAGTACTTGTTTTTCGATAAGCTAGAGTTGAGTTAAGTAAAATTTTAGCATACGACTCCCATCGTATTTTGATTTTGACATCTAATTCAATTTATCTTATAATCAAAGTGACGTATATTATGGGTAATGAGCGGCTAATGATTGCGAAAGCAGCGAATAATAGCAGATTTTAACTTCACGTCAGGACTCGGTAACAGTTGCGATCAAACTAAAAAACCGTTTTCGTTTTTACAACCATTTTTTTTTTTTTTTTTTTTTTTTTTATCGCGAAGGATTTTACAACATAGTCAAAATTTCTCCCAAAGCGTATACAATTCGCTGTGTTCGCCGCTCACAATTAGATACAGGTGTACTCCCGTTACGTATGTTTGGAAACATTTCGGATACGTTAATACATGTACACCATTTTTGTTTTGTTAATTCGAATTGTAGCGTTTGTGATAACATTTCGGAATAAATAGCGAAGGCTATAGCTTCTAATTATTCCGATGCTGTTCCATCACGGCCCTCGGAAAGATACTTTATGAACTTGCAGCCCGTCACCGTGATTGCGTTCTGTTTGGCACTGGCAGATGTTTGTCTCTGCTTGCACGCAATGATAATTCAGACAATTCACGGAGAATCAACATTTTCTGGTTTTGAAATACAGCGTGATTTTGCCCGTTGTTTAGTTCGGTTTCAAAAAAAAAAAAAAAAAAAGATAAAGGAAGTTGTCGTTATATCCGCACAAATTCGTCTTTGTTTTTCTAAAAGTTGTTTTTAGGCCCGAAAATTATCTCGCAATAACCAGTATTGGGAGCACTATGCTCTCAGTTCAAAGATGAGGGTTAAATGCTAAAATTTCACAATTTTTCTATTGATCTGTCTCTGCAATACCTGAATGTATTTTCATGAAACTTGTATTAACTTGAAGCTAACCTGACAAGATGAAGATGCGCTAGGGATAGTTCCGTGTCATAAAGTCAAAGGTCAATAAGTTATTATTCTGATATTGATTTAAAAAAAAAATGTAAAAAATAGGCCTAAACTGTCACAGTTTTTCGTCATTATCTCGGAAATGACTCAATGTGTCTTCATATTAATACTACATTAGTACATGTACAAATGGCAATTGCCTGACTACATTGATTCTCTATGATCGGGTTTGGGTCAGAGGTTAAACGTCAAGAGTCAGAGATCAGGTTGAAATGGTAGAATTACACTATTTTATGCTGAAATTACATGGTTCTTTTCTCAATAAACTGGAAATGACTGAACATGTGTTAATACACTCGGCAGTGTTAATACACTCAGCAGTGTTAATTTGGCATATGTATATCACATTATGGATTATGTAGGGAAAGTTTTTGGCCATGGGGTCAAGAAAGGCAAGTAAAATGATTAAATTTCATTTGGTTTCCATATTTTGAAAGTGGCTCAAAGTATATATTGCTCTGATAAATGGTGTAAGCCCCTATTCGACTTAGTGAACATCTACTCTCACCTCCCTGGTATATCGGAATTGGTGTGTTTCGCTGTGACGAACCTTCGGAATAACGAACTTCCACTTCTTTCAATAGTAACTTACCTGTAGGTATAAAAAGTTCTTCATAACGGTGCCTATGCCTGACGACGCAGGGAGTGAATACAGAGCGATATCTAACATATTAAAACGCACTGAAACGTGAAGCCTAATTGGCTCATGCAGAAACGGCAGCGGTCTACGCACGACCAATCAGTAACCAGGATGCCACGCACTGACCAATAAGATCACCCGTCGACGCTAAATTTTCGGCGCTAAATCCAAATCTTTGGACACGTTTCTGTTCAATATTGAAAGTCGGAAAATCGTGGTCCAGAAAAACGCTTTTGATCATTCAACTTCGAAATTTCGGCAGATCATAGACGATACATCAGACTGCAAAATTATGTCAAAAACAAGAAATTCGATAATTTTGACCGATTTTGATGACCTCACTTCAAACTCGATTTTCTCGGCCCAGCCGTCAACGACTTTGGGATCCTTTTGTCGTGGCGGGTCACATGTCTGACCTGGGCCACGTTTCATGGAAGTTGATTATAACAACTCTTGCTAGAAAAGCAATTGTCATGGTAAAAACAAGAATCCAGCTTCCTGATTTGCTGTTGCGATTGGAAGTTGCCATTCCAGGAAAAGTTGCAATAATCCTATACATATTTTATGAAATGGTGCCCAGATATGTATCTTTGTAAGCGGTCAACATTTCGTTATTTATATAGCGGAGCATATTTCCTTTGTTGCTTTTTTTCCAAAGTCAATGACGCAAGGGAATGACTTCGTTGTGTCCGTTATATGTGAAGTTTATTTGGGACCTAATTTTGTTTGTTTTGTTTTTGTTTTTATGCCTCCGCCAACGAAGTAGCCGGAGGCATTATGTTTTCGGGTCGTCCGTCTGTCCGTCCGTCCGTCCGTCCGTCCGTCCGTCCGTACGTCCGTCCCGTTTTGTTTTTGTCGATATCTCAAGAACCGTGTGGTGGTTTTACATCAAACTTGGTATGAGGGTATATCCTGGGGGATGATACTTTGTTTGGATTTTAGGGTCATGGGGTCAAAGGTCAAAGGTCACAGGTTATTTTGTGAAAAAACTTTTGGTACAGTATTTTACATACTACATGTATGAGACATGAACGTTTAACTTGATGTGAGGGTAGAGTATGACAAGACAAATATTCACTGGTACTTTGGGGTCAAAGGTCACAAAGGTCAATGGTCAAAGGTCACAAAGGTCCTTTTATAACAAAAATAAAATAAAACAGATGTTAGACCCATAAACTTCAGTTTAAAGCCACTGATTAACATTGTGTTTGATCGATTTAAAAAATTCTAAAACTGAGCTGCCGGACCATGTGCAGTCTAATTATGTTCAGATGGATGATAAAACAAACAAGAATGCAAAAATAATGAAAGTAACACATTAACTATGAAGATATCTGGGTCAATCCACGTCAAATCATCCAATTTTCAGAAAAGTTGTCACCCGACCCCCTCCGATTTTCTTAAAAATCGCACCAAATGTTCCCCAAAGTGTCTGACGGAAAATCCCAAAATATTTTGCCCCAAAGTCAATTGGTTGCTAAGATACAGCCTCACATAGCAAACGGTGCGCATTCCAAAAAATTAGTTATAAGAAAATTAGGCATTTTTGATTGACTGTTTTAGCTCGGATATTTATGCAAAAGTGTTCATTATCTGGAAATTGAGAAAACTTTATAGTCTTTGCAAGAAAAACTGACTGTGACGCGAAATTGACTTTTCGTTAACGTGCACGAGGTCACCGAAAATGGTGTTAAATGTTAATTTTGAAAATTTTAATGCATATTTAGAAGCTAATATCTTCCACATTTCATCACCTTAGGTTCTAAAATATTATGCTGTTGAAGGCTTTGACTTGCTCAGTAATTTTGAAAAAAATGGGCGCATTCATGATCACCGTTTTTACGGAGAGCGCCCTCAAAGTTGACAAAAATGAAAAATGTGCCAAATTCAAGGTCACGGATCACCCTTCGTCCCACCT
This sequence comes from Diadema setosum, assembly GCF_964275005.1. Taxonomy (NCBI): domain Eukaryota; kingdom Metazoa; phylum Echinodermata; class Echinoidea; order Diadematoida; family Diadematidae; genus Diadema; species Diadema setosum. Next base: position 1,655,172 of record NC_092695.1, on the reverse strand, counting down.
AGGAATAGCATCAATTTTTGTATATTGATAGACATTTACCTATATTATCTTGGGTTACCGAAGAAATTTTGCTCCCGAAATGTTCAATGGCAAATTTACCCCACCGAAAATGGTCGTAAACGGCCAAATTCCCACGTAATATCACATATTGGGTTTAGAGGACATTTCAGATGTCCACGCTTTCAAAATGAAAAGCACTATCCCTGTGATATTTGCAGTAGGGATAGTCTGTTATACATATTTTAGTAATGTATACCACAAAACACTTTTATCACATAATAATGACCTTGAAATTTAACCCAAAATTTGATAAAAAACAATAAATCGCTCCATTTTCCTCATTGCACTGCATGTAAATGTGTTTTGAAAGACTTTTCACAGAGCAATATTTCAAGAATTATGAAAGCTGACAGCCTACAATATTAAGGTTCTAAAGTATTTGTGCTCTTCTTTCAGATTTAGTGTCAATTTGATCATGAATGTTATACCCTTGACCTTGAAGTACTTCTAAAAATAGCTGTAAATTTGTAAACTACAAAGTACACACACGACAGGTGTTTTATGGCATGATACACTTGTGATTCTTCCACAAACACAAAAGCTTTTTATAGTGTAAATGTTATATACTGGAATTAATCTATACATGCTTGCAAGATATGTTCCAATCAATTGCTTTGTTCTGACAATGACCCTCAATTTATGACCTTCAAAATCATGAGAAATGCCTATCAATAGATTCCTCTCCATAAAGACCTGTATTAAAGTACGTAATAATAATTGATAATTATGGACATTAAGAAATTTGTATTCTAGCCTGTGAAACGCACATTAAAAGGACTGAGAGTCTTCTTTTTCGGGGAATTTGTTCTGTACCTAATGAAAACTTTCAAAATCATTTCAATTCTTATGTATTTTCTTGTTTTTGGAATTTCTTATGTATTTCTTTGTTTTCATTTTCTGCAGCATAACCATGTTTTTTTTTATTGGAAATTGTCACAGCCCACTTTTCTACCATAACTAGAATAGAATTAACCAATCAAAGTGATAGATAGTAAAAATGGTCAAGTTTTTATGAGTTTCACCACAAAAAGCACTGTTTTCCATAGGAAATGCACACAAAATCACAAAATATTACCATCCCCATTTTTGATTGAAATTGAGGGTCATTGTCAGGACAGAGTAATTAATTGTAACATATCTCGCAAACACGTATAGATTAATTCCAGTATTACATCATAAAAAGCTTCTGTGTTTGTGGAAGAATAACAAGTATATCATGCCATAGTCATGTAAAACACCTGTTGTGTGCATAATTTGTAGTTAACAAATTTACAGCTATTTTTAGAAGCACTTCAAGGTCAAAGATATAACATTCATGATCAAATTGACACTAAATCTGGAAGATGAGCAGAAATAGTTTAGCACCCTAATATGGTAGAATGTCAGCTTTCATAATTCTTGAAATATTGCTCTGTGAAAAGTCTTTCAAAACACATTTACATGCAGTGCAATGAGGAAAATGGAGCGATTTATTGTTTTTTATCAAATTTTGGGTTAAATTTCAAGGTCATTATTATGTGATAAAAGTGTTTTGTGGTATATATTACTAAAATATGTATAACAGACTATCCCTACTGCAAATATCACAGGGCTAGTGCTTTTCATTTTGAAAGCGTGGACATTTGAAATGTCCTCTAAACCCAATATGTGATATTACGTGGGAATTTGGCCGTTTACGACCATTTTCGGTGGGTTAAATTTGCTATTGAACATTTCGGGAGCAAAATTTCTTCGGTAACCCAAGATAATATAGGTAAATGTCTATCAATATACAAAAATTGATGCTATTCCTAGGTGGGACGAAGGGTGATCCGTGACCTTGAATTTGGCACATTTTTCATTTTTGTCAACTTTGAGGGCGCTCTCCGTAAAAACGGTGATCATGAATGCGCCCATTTTTTTCAAAATTACTGAGCAAGTCAAAGCCTTCAACAGCATAATATTTTAGAACCTAAGGTGATGAAATGTGGAAGATATTAGCTTCTAAATATGCATTAAAATTTTCAAAATTAACATTTAACACCATTTTCGGTGATCTCATGCACGTAAACGAAAAGTCAATTTCGCGTCACAGTCAGTTTTTCTTGCAAAGACTATAAAGTTCTCTCAATTTCCAGATAATGAACACTTTTGCATAAATATCCAAGCTAAAACAGTCAATCAAAAATGCCCAATTTTTTTTTAACTAATTTTTTGGAATGCGCACCGGTTGCTATGCGAGGCTGTATCTTAGCAACCAATTGACCTTGGAGCAAAATATTTTGGGATTTTCCGTCAGACACTTTGGGGAACATTTGGTGCGATTTTTAAGAAAATCGGAGGGGGTCGGGTGACAAGCACTGGATGATTTGACATGGATTGACCCATCTATGATAATTGCATTTATTCTCGGTCCGAGAATAATTCTAGCACAGTAGTCTATGGAGGTGATTTCAAAGTGATTATCTTATGAATTTTAGGGTGAAAGGCCAGATGAAAATGGTAACAATTTACTATTCTCTATTACTATTTCTCCATACCGGCACATTGATAACTACTCAATGCATAAATGTATGAATGAGTCAAAGTCAAGTTAAAGTCCTTAAATCCAAAATAGATGCTCTTCTATTCATCCAATTAAACCTAGGTCAAGGAAGGTGAACATTCAACACATTTGTGACAAACTTGTCATTTTAATATTTTTCCAATTTTGTGATCAAATGTAATCACACATTGTCCACATGTACTATCTAGACCTATTAGGAAAATCATGCGTTATGGCGGAGGCATACCAGTCGCCATAGCGACATTTTCTAGTTTCGTTGTAATATAACGACATCTCGTTATAGGTCTAACCGTGTTGGTTGTAACGGGAGTGCGCTGTATCATACAATGTACTCTATTAAACGTTCAGCCTACTGATGAATGTATTTATGTGACTGTTTATATAAACACTAAACAAAAAGTAAGTTCCCCCTAAAACAAACCTCTGTAATTTATGAATCAGGAACCTTTGAGGAAATCTGAATACATGGTTACGTAGCTGTGTTTCTCGGCTACCTTTCATGTGAAATTCAGTGGATATCACTTAGTCACGCTTGAGTGAGCGTGACTTAAAGTCAAAATGGTCACTTTTTGAAGTTCACAAGCCCAATTTTGCAACTTTGATTTGGTGATATCGGAACAAATTTCAATTTTCCAGGATAAAAAGGCATGCAACGTATAATTTATGTGCTTCTTATCGTACCATGTGACTTGTGCATAAAATTTCACAGTTGAGTGAACACGGGGTGAAAATTACCGAAATGGCCGATTTGACATGTTTCTCGTGGTAATTTCTGTCAATTGAGATTGAATTCGTATGTTGAACATTTTTTTACACACAATTCACGTAATTTCACGGTTGAATGAGCACATTAAAAACAAAGAAAAATAACAATTTAAATTGTGCAGTAAGAATTGCGATAATTTTGCGCACTGAAATCAAGTGTTTAATGCTTTTTGTATTGCGTGTAATACCACTGTGCATACAGTAATCACCTGACATTTCATTCGCGCTTCAATGAGCATGTGGGGCTGGAAAACCCGTTTTACCCTATATAATAAAAAGTGTTCATTGTTTTTTATGTTTAAGATGCAATGTTGGGAAATTACTCTGATTTCAATGAAAAAAATAACATTTCAATAAAAAAATTACATGGTGACATGCTTCAGTGAGCACATAAGATGAGCAAAGTGTGCGGGTCAAAACCATTTTCGTGGCTGAAATTCCCATAAGATTTACATTTGTTTTGTTTATGAAGACGTATTCAGCGGTGTTAGCGGATAGAGCCTAAAAAGTGAGTGAAGATGCTACCCAATCTGTGTTATATTGCCATAACGATCGCATAATAGTCAACCAACATTTTAAGCAACTATCATTACCATCACAATCATCAACACCACATGAACAACAAAGGCCACTATCTCACCACAATCAATATTTGTCTCCAGACTCTCAGTGCATATTTGCAGCACGGGAGGATATTGATAAACAAAAGTGAAATTTGGTACCATGTCAATGACCAATTGCATTTATTTTCTTTTGAGTTAATGCATGACTTCATGACGTCACAAAGACATCAAGAACTTAATGCCAAAATCAGTATTCAGTAGCGAGGACAAAGGCCCGAAGATTTAATTTGCATAATTTCTCATCTCTGCCCCAGCAAGGGAATGTCATCAAACTAAAGGCAGACCAATTTCCAAGGAATACTTCAATATTTAATCAAAGGTAGCCATGGATTATAAGAGGGGTTTCCAGCCCCAGGTACCCTTTGACGTGTAAAATTTTGAAGGAATGCCAAGGATCACTGAGACATTTATATCGGTCCTAAAACGCAATAATGAAATGTTTTTCAGTTGATTTTAAATGCAGAATATTAAAGCAACACGTGCTGGATGATTTCAATACGATAAATCATTGTTTCATAATGTGGTCATTCAACCATAAAATAAACCACATTGCATGCATAAGCCATTGTTAGCTTTCAAAAACATAAATTCCTTGTCTTCACATGAACTTACCGTGGGTATTATGGCCAAACTGCTAATTTTTCATTATGTAGGGTACAAAAAGGGTTTCCAGCCTCACGTGCTTATTGAAGCGTGACTGAAATGTCAGGTGGTCACTGATATGCGTGTGGGTATTAGCACAATATAAAAAAAAAGCATCATACAGTTGATATTAGTGCGCAAATTCTTGCCGCACAATTTAAATTGTTATTTTTCTTTGTTTTTAATGTGCTCATTCAACCGTGAAATTACGTGAATTGTGTGTAAAAAACTGTTCAACACACAAATTCAATCTCAATTGACAGAAATTACCACGAGAAACATGTCAAATCGGCCATTTTGGTAATTTTCACCCCGTGTTCACTCAACCGTGAAATTTTATGCACAAGTCACCTGGTACGATAAGAAGCACATAAATTATACGTTGCATGCCTTTTTATCCTGGAAAATTGAAATTTGTTCCGATATCACCAAATCAAAGTTGCAAAATTGGGCTTGTGAACTTCAAAAAGTGACCATTTTGACTTTAAGTTATGCTCACTCAAGCGTGACCAAGTGATATCCACTGAATTTCACATGAAATGTAGCCGAGAAATACAGCTACATAATCATGTATTCAGATTTCCTCAAAGGTTCCTGATTCATAAATTACAGAGGTTTGTTTTAGGGGGAACTTACCTTTTGTTTAGTGTTTAGATGGTCTCACTGCGAACAATCGCTGAAAGTCACGAATTTCCCAACATTGCTTAAATATATTACTGACTTCCACTGTTATCGATTTATCAAGCTCACCTGAGTCGAAGGCTCAAGTGAGCTATTGCGATCGTTCTTCGTCCGGCGTCCGTCGTCCGGCGTCCGTCGTCCGTCGTCCGTCCTCCGTCGTCCGTCCTCCGTCCTCCGTCGTGCGTAAACTTTTTACATTTTCATCGTCTTTTGAAAACCCCAAGACTGATTTTCACCAAACTTGGCAGGTAGCATCCCTAGGGGATTAGGATCTCAGTTTGTAAAAATAGGCACCATGCCCCACCCAAGGGCCCCCAGGGGGCCTCCAGGGGCCCCCAACCCCCCCAAATTAGGGAATCTTTAAAAATCTTCTTCTCTAGAACCAGAAGTGAAAGAGCTAAGTCAATACTATGAGTTAGTACATTGATGACTGTAGTTTCAAGTTTGTTCATGGCGGAATCAGGGGTGCCCCCCTTGGGACCCAGCGAGGGGGGGGGGGGGGGGGGGGGGGGAGGGGGGCATCGATTATCGATGTTATCGATTTATTAGCCCACCTGAGCCGAAGGCTCAATTAGTGAGCTATTGCGATCGTTCTTCGTCCGGCGTCCGTCGTCCGTCGTCCGTCGTCCGCCGTCCGTCGTCCGTCGTCCGTCGTGCGTGAACTTTTTACATTTTCATCTTCTTCTTGAAAACCCCAAGACTGATTTTCACCAAACTTAGCAGGTAGTATCCCTAGGGGGTTAGGATCTCAATTTGTTAAAATGGGTACCATGCCCAACCCAGGGGACCCCCATAGGACCAAAACCCCCAAATTAAGGAATATTCCAAAAAAAAATAATTCTTCTCTAGAACTAGAAGTGATAGAGCTAAGTTAATACTATGAGTTAGTACATTGATGACTGTAGTTTCAAGTTTGTTCATGGCGGAATCATGGCTGCCCCCCATTGGGACCCAGCGATCCGGGGGGGGGGGGGTGGAGGGGTCCTAATGGGGCCTAAATTGTACATTTTCATCTTCGTCTTGAGAACCCCATGACCGATTTTCACCAAACTTGGCAGGTATAGTATATCCCTTGGGGCATAGGATCTCAATTTGTTCAAATGGGCACAAACCTTCCAAAATTAAGGAATCTTCTCTAGAATCAGAAGTGATAGAGCTAAGATTATACTATGAATCAGTACATTAATGACTGTAGTTTCAAATTTGTGCATAGCAGATCCAGAGGTGCCCCTCTTGGGGGCAGGGGGTACATTTTCATCTTCATCTTGAAAACCTCATGATGGATTTACACCAAACTTGGCAGGTAGCATCCCTAGGGGGTTAGGATCTCAATTTATTAAAATGGGCACCATGCCTCACCCAGGGGGCCCCAGGAGACCCTCAATCCCCCCAAATGTAGGAATCTTTAAAAAATTGGGCCCATCTTCTACTTGAGAATGCCTGGTCAAATTTGGTAGAGCTGTGAATGATTAAGATTAGTGACTGCGTGAAAGGTGAACTTGATACCAGGGAGGTGGGGTCCCACCTCCCTGTTGATACTCAGGTGAGCCAAGGGTCTCTTGTTCTCATACCGCCATGGTAGCTTCCTCCTTCTCTGTGGCGAATTGAGTTGCATGGGAAGACAATCAAGCCCTATACCTCTTTCCAATGGTAAAAATTGCGAACAGGGTATGCAGTCGCTGCCAAGTCATTAACATTAATTTTGCTTGTCATTATACTCTACTTTTGGTTTCACTTTATAGCAAATAGTTTTGCGTATATAGATAGCGCTTTGGGGCGGGCTGTGTTTTAGATGATAGCAGTCTGCAAAATAAGTACATATATCTTAAATTATGACGTCATTAATGCATTCCATTTTCTTTTTGAATTAAAGAACCAGTATTCAGTAATTCAAAAAGGGTAAACACCAGCAAAAACAAAACAACGACGCAAAACAGAAAATAAAATACACAAAATTAGAACTAGCAACATTTTGTCTGGAGAGAGATGATAATATTGTTATAATTGTCATAATTATTGTACATTGGATGTGTTTGTTTGAGTGTGCGTGTGAGTGGGTGTCTTTGATCTGTTTTTCATAAATTTCAAGGTGGAATGACTGCCTATACTGTATAGGGCCTTATGATTTTAAAGGTCATTTTTTTTTTTTGTTTAATGCCGTGCTTTAAGCGGTTATCGAGAAAATTGGTAAAATCATCTCATATAGGCCTACATACTTTTTACGTGTATTAATCGACAACATTACGTCAACGAGAAACTGGAATTGTAAAGATACATCTATCAAAACAAAGTAATGAAAAAAATAGAATCATTAAGCATAACATCAGACATACGACGTCATTGATTATTCATTGCTCACTAAAATTCGTTTGTGACTGACGAAATTGAGGAATAGCTGGGAAGCTGTTGTGCGATACGTTGCAGACTGGTTATTGATTGGTAGAATGAAGCGTGATAAAACACAAGGCCAGCTGACATCGATGATTCTAGTTACTAATTGTTAGATTATTAATTGTGAATATAATAATGTTTGTATACGTTTAAAGTAAAATGTATGTTTATGCATCTCTGTCCAATCCAACATTATTATCATAATGTACATGTATATCTATGTGTGTGTGCTATGTATGAGTGTTGGGGAACTACATGAATATAATCTTCTCTTTGATAAACAAATGTAGAAATTATTACTGTATATTGCCATGATCAATTTTCAACATTCGACGAATTCGTGGTGCATGAACTACAACTTGATGTGCATACTAACGGGACTAAATGCGATGTCTCAACAAAGAGGTATGGTATGGTTTGAAGCTCCTTGGTCTCAGTGGGGATGAAAGTATGGATGTCCACTGTGTGCGTATACACATATAAGTGCGTGTGTATCATTATGTGTGTATGTATGCTGTATATAGCAGATAAGACGGTTTAAAGGGTCATAATACGACGGATGATGTATGGATGTCGTTGTCCATGACCGATTGCGGACAGGTACATGGCTGTCCAAGAAGGCGTGTAATACCTATAGGCATGGAGATCGGACTCACTAACGTTGAAGACGTGCACACCAATCGCCTCTTGGTGGTACGATGTCAGCATGGTTGAGGACATTGATGTAGACTTCTCCGAAGTCCCTGGCCTGGTCACAATAGATCTAGAACCCCCCCCCCCCCTCGCTCAAACTCATACCCTAAGCATATCAGTAAATAGGCCTATACCCCCACAAATCGTACCCACTCACTGAAGGGGAATTAACTCAAATATACAGTGGATTATTTTAATGTATGCAGCGATATTAGGAGAACACATCACTGAAAGTTTGAGGAAAATCGGATAATCTGTTCAAAAGTTATGAATTTTAAATTTGGTCACAAGACCGCTGGATCAGAAGATTGCCACGGATCATGACATTACACAATGCACTGCGGTATAAAGAAAGTAGGTGGCTACACATTCCCTACCATGGGAATGTCATTGACACTATATAGATGATGACTGGCGGGGGAGGGAACATACCGAATGTTCCACCCGAAGGATTTGAAATGCTATTGAGGGACTTATAGCCTCTGGAAATAACATTTCAAACCCTGAGGGTACAACGTTTGATACATGTTCCCGACAACAAAAGTCATCATCTATTATAATGGGTTAGTCATTGGTTGGGCAAATTTATCCTATCGATTGCGTGAAAAATATGATCGTTCAATCGTTTGGTATCGTTTGTCATTAACTTTGTTACGTGAAAATGTTTTCCCATGGGAGAACATTACAAAAATGTTCTGCCCATGGGCGAACATAACCAATGTGCCTCCATCACGTGACTGTGTTTAGCCAATCACTAACCGGCATTTGACTAACCCATTTAATATAACGCTATGTCAAGGGTCACACTAATCGCCCCTGCCTCATCACCAAAACTACAAAAATTCATAACTTTTGAATTGATTGTCCGATTTTCCTCAAACTTTCACTAAATGCATTATTCTACTAATATTGTTCCATTCACTCAATCAACATACACGTGTATATATATATATATATATATATATATATATATATATATATATATATATATATATATTGTTTCATTCTCATTTAGATTAACGCGTTTTGGGAATTACTTAAAGAAGTGCTACAACATCAAGCATAATTTTGTTCTGCACGGCTTCCTCCTTCCTATACTTCCAAGCCTGAAATGTTGCTCAAATGCCTATAGGAAAACTGACGCATTTTGTTTCCTTGTGCCAGTGAATACGATGCATGTTGCACTATCGGCAAGTTGCTATCAGCATGACTTCCTGGACGTCTGTGATCGGCTGAAATCCAAGAGATGCCCTCCATTCTTACTTGGAGAAGAGACTTAAAGAGCAACTCCACTCCTTCATGTTCATCAAAGTCACCTTGATGAATGAAATAAAGCTAGACTAAGAGGATGGATTGTGTGTGTGCGCGCGTGTGTGTGTGTGTCGAATTCAGACTAAATAATGATAATGATGATAGTAATATGATAGTGTATTTATAAAGCGCACAATATATTTATATAAGTGTGCGATAACATTCGTATCTACATAATGAATTACAAATTACATGAGTTGATTACGACATCACCCGACAGCTTTCATGGGTTTATGCAAATAATATTTCGTGAGATTATGTCTTAGAGATGATAAATCAACCATAGTCTCCCTTTCATACCAGAGAGAGAGAGAGAAAGAGATAATCGTTATGTTTTTTACTACGCGACAATTAATCTATATACACAGGTCAACATTTCATTCGTTAAAGGGAAGGTAAACCCAAAGAACAATGTGGATTGAGTGAAAGCAGCAACATTAGTAGATCACATCAGTGAAAGTTTGAGGAAAATCGGACAATCGATGCAAAAGTTATGAATTTTTAAAGTTTTGGTGTTGGAACCGCTGGATGAGGAGACTACTAGAGGATATGACGTATGAGTGGACAACAATACAAAGAAAATATAAAGGAAATTCAACAAAAATTCACTTTTCTAGAATTATGAAAAAACAATGGACCAACCGCTTTCAGAAAGCAGGGGGAATAATTGCTACCCTTAACATATATCAATATCAAGTTGATGGAATTTGTAATTTTCATGAAAAATGGATTTTTGCAGAATTTTCTTTATATTTTCTTGGTATTGTTGTCCACTCATACGTCATAACCTCTAGTAGTCTCCTCATCCAGCGGTTCCAACATCAAACCTTTAAAAATTCATAACTTTTGCATCGATTGTCCGATTTTCTTCAAACTTTCACTGATGTGTTCTACTAATGTTGCTGCTTTCACTCAATCCACATTGTTCTTGGGGTTTATCTTCCCTTTAAACTTTATTTCAAGAGAAAAGATTGGGTGAGAATTAGGAAGAAAACATCAAGGTCAAGTTTTCGTAAAGCTGTTGTTGAACTTCTGTTAGAAAGTTAATGTGCTCATGAGATATTGCTAACATGTATACCGTATTTATCATTAGATGATGTAAATGCTTAAATTGTTAGATGTTATAGACATCGTTCATGACCAAGGGCCTACATTTCCGAAGGCTCAGTACGTAGTGAATTGTTCATTTGATATTTTTAGCACTGGAATATATCATATTGATAAACTATACCTAACAGCAAAGCAAAACACATAACTGAGCAGTAACAATGACTGTAATTGCGTTGGACAATGAATTCATTCAGTTTAGTGAATATCTGTGTTCAAGTCAGTTGGCGTATTCATTCGATTTCGATGCCATAAACAATCGCGACAGAATGAAACCATTAGTTTGTCCCATGGCCGGCGCCACGTGTTTAAAAGCGTGTGTGTGTGTGTGTGTGGGGGGGGGGGGGGTTGTTTACATATTTTTGGTGCCACTTCCGGGTTTCATCAGCTAACAAGCCAAAAAAATAAAGAATCCAAAGTGGTTACACCCTTATATGTATTCCTGTGTTTTAAAAGTGGGGGGGGGGGGGGGGGCGAACCCCCGGCCCTCTCCGATTCCGCCGGGCTTGTGTCCACTTTAATAGCCATTATTTTTGTCATGTAGGCCTACATTTTATTAGATTTTATTCGACTCTTCCGACCCCATTCCGGGGTATGAGAGTACAACACATAAATACAAGATATGGTTATTACAATATCAAAGAATACATGTTAGTGATAATATTACAATGATGTATAGTCTATATCTACCAAACATATATACAGTGATATACAAATTGGCAAGCAAGGTTAACTAATCGTATGAACCATACGACCAAACAATCGTGACATACAACTACAAAATAATTGAGATCGAGTATCACTGGATGCTTAATTTTTCTACCACTACAAGTTACAATATTTTCTTTCTTGACTACAGTACACTCAACTTGTTCAGGCTTCTGCAAATTTGCAAAATATGACATGATCAGCCTCACAAATAATACTAATCTTTTAAGCTGTCCTAAATGCGAACATGAAAATAATCTGGACATGTGTACTGAGCAAGGACGTTTAACCAAATAATGATTGCTTAAATATAACTGTCTTTCCTTTTCAAAGAAGGGGCATACGAAAACATAGTGAAATTCATCACCTGTTTCATGTCTATCACAACAAGGGCATTGAATATCCCCTTCATTTAATGGCTATACAAATCTTCTATTATTAACTGGCAACTGATTTGACCTACATCTAAAACGGCCCAATGAAATTCTATCCCTCTTACTCAACTGCATGGACTAAATACCTTTCAAAGAGACTATTCGTCTTAAAAATCCTATAATTTAAACATACTCTATTTGACCAAACATTTGCCATCAAATCCTGTTTAGACATCACACTAATCTCAGCTTCAAGGTGCTCAATATCCAGTTATTACTAAATCCTTCCCCCTTTCTTAGCCATACAACACCAAGACCAGCATTGTTTAAAATTTCCTCAATATGAGATATCCACTTAAATACAAAGGTCGTGTCCTGTTGACTTATTAATCTTTGGAGTGTATAAAACCTGAATGAATATTTAGCAGAAGAACCCTTTATGATCCTCAGCCAGAAGCTAACCATACGATATTTAACAGTATTAGCCAGTCGTGTTCTCCCGGTTTCTGCATATACCATACAATCTGGTGTAAATTTATTTACATATAACAACGATTTCAAGAATTTCCTATGAAAAATTTCGATTCGACTCAAATCCTCAAAACCCCAAACTTCACACCCGTACAATAGTATTGGTAACACTAACTGATCAAACAGTTCGCATTGAATATCCACAGGAAGCTTGAGTTTCTGAACCTTTAGTGACATAGAAAAAGGTGCTTTCCTTGCCTGTGACACCTGTTTAGAAATAGCCTTCTTAAAACTTCCATTGTAATTAAATTGAATGCCTAAATAAACAAAATCATCCACTACATCAAGTTTGTCTACACCAAAACTGAACAATGGAAAGTTACGTACTTTGCCTCTTGAGAAAATCAGGACTTTAGTTTTTGTAGTATTGACACTTAACTTCCAATCTATACAATATCGATGCAATGCATTCAAAGCCAACTGAAGCTCTTTTGCACTGTCGGCTAAAATGAGAGTGTCGTCTGCATACAACAATGTATATAAATGTATAAAAAGATCCTCATTGACTTCTTTGTCTAAAATATCAGCACAAACTTTTTCAAACAAAAACTGTAGTCCCTTGAAACGACAACTCAAAAACGATTCAAAATCATTGAGATATATTGCAAAAAGCAGAGGCGATAAATTTTCACCCTGCCGTACACCAACATTACACTGAAAAGCCTCAGAATGTTGACCATCTACTAATACACAAGATTTGGCTTGAGCATACATATCCTTTATAACTGTAAACACCTTTAATACCATCCACCCCAGACCTCGACATTTTATGCCAAAGTGATGCCCTATCAACCATATCAAAGGCTTTCTTAAAATCAATGAATGCACAATAGATTCGCTTGCGTTTAGTCAAATATATCAATTAAAGTTTTCAAGACAAAGGCGTGATCCATTGTAGAATATCCAGCTCGAAAGCCAGCTTGTTCTTCTCCAAGCATACCTTGATTATTAAGGTAAGTTTGTTATCCTATGATTCAAAATAGATGTGAATAACTTTCCCAAACAGCTTAAAAGTGTTATTCCACGATAATTATCTGGGTCTGTATCCCTTCCCTTTTTCTTAAAAATTGGTACTATAGTACCGAGACACCAGTCTTTTGGAACTAAACCACTTTCCAAAATTATATTAAAGTAAACTGTAATACAATCCAAAACACGACTTGAACAATGTTCTAAAAATTCATTCCTAATCAAATCAGTACCACATGCCTTATCATTCCTTAACTTCTGAACCATCTTAATGACTTCATCAATTACAATTGGTTCATTTAACTCATTATTACCTATTGATCCATCCAAATCATACTCTGGTACTGAAATTAAATTTCGAACCGAATTCAGTTTACTAAAATGATGTACAAAATCAACCAAAGGGACCTTTGCCGCACAGGAGTCACGCTTACGGCCATTCAGTAACTTCCAGTACTCCTGCGGGCTATCCTTTTTAAGTATACGAAGATGATCATGCAGTGATTTACTATATGCCTTCTTCTTTCTTCTCAACAATTTCTTGTAACTACTAGCAACAGTAATGTCAGCCATAAGCAGCATTTGCTCCTTCTCTCTCATAGGTTTCCCTTTACACTTCCGTTTAATAATGCAATCTAGCCTGTACACACTCATTGATGGCTTTTGTTCTTTGCGAGGTTTCCTAGGATTACCTATCCTACGAACCTTTTCCTCACAAATACCAACTTCTTTTCCAGCATTCATGAAAATATCACCCAACAACGCACTAAAGCTATCAATATGAGCTTGTGTGGATGATCTTTCAACCACCCTCAATTCACTCAACAAGGCATGAGTATTCTGATCAAGCTTTAAACTGAAATCTAATGCCTTTTTACTATCCCACTTAAATGAAACATACTTGACATTCTTAAAGGTGTCATCCGTATGCTCAGACTTATTACCCCCAGAATCATCAATACCATTAATATTAGAAATCGTCAAATTCAACGGGCAGTGTACATGTGAAATACATTTATCAAAAATATCCACTTCAAAATGAGTGACATATTGAAATAGGCCTGCAGATAGAATGACATAATCAACCAAACTTTTCCCACCATTCTTATTGTAACATGTAAAATCACCAACACCTTTATCACTGCCAAATCTTCCATTCACTATCTTCAAATCAACACTCTGGCAAATACCAATAAGTTGCCGACCATTATTATTTACAAAATTATCCATACTATGTCTTTTTGTAACATATCCTTCCTCTTGGAGTAAACTCTTATAATCAATATTGTCATCCGAAGCATCATACCCACACATTCAGTAACAGCATTATCAATTACCATAAAATCATCAAGCAGCCCTGTTCTGGAATTAAAATCCTCCACTAAACAGAATGGAACGTCATAACTACTTTTCAAATATAACAAATCCTGATAAAAATTATGAAAAATATCATTTGTGTGAAATACTGAACCTTCGCATGGCAAATAAACTGCTCCTAACATGAACTCAAAACCCAAAGAGGACTTGCTAAAATGAATCCACAAAATAGACTCTGATGTAGTGCCAGTTATTTTGGTTGTAGAAGAAAACAAACTTTCCTGAATGAGGACACAAATCCCGTGAAAACCACCAAGCCTTTTCAAAACAGGTAACTTCTGTGGTTATTAAAATGTGAATGGGAAAAATCTGGGATGTCTGTACATAGTCGGTACAATGTATCACGGACACTATGCGGCCACGTGGGTTGATGACGTCATTTCTATAATACTGCGCATGCGTCAATGCATTTCGCTCCTTCCTCCTCAAGTATGATAAATGAAATACAGTATTTCAGCCCGACCAGGAGTAGAGTTCAGGCAGCATAGCATGCAAGCGAGACAGGGCGACTCGACGCGTTCGCCGAGAATAGATGACGTCATCTCATCACCGTCCACTTTACCACGCTGCAATCTGAGGTCCGTTTGCATCGCCTTTGGTTGCGCGTCCTCATTCTCTGCTCTGGGTACTTGAAGTCGCCTCATTCTTGCATATGAGAGTGCCGTCCTGTCCGCGATGCGTGCTTAACTCCGTGTGCTGTGATATAACATTTAGAATAGTATTCCCCATCCGCGGAGATGTGGATATGCATAAACCGCTTTCATTATGGAACGGCGCCACCGTGTATTCTGAATTCACACCGATTAATGGTGGGAAGATATCGTAAGCCATGGTGATGGATTTCGCAAAAATACTTGTCTTTGCAGAAGACTTGTTTACAAGCGTATAAATCTTCTACAGAGCTGTAACGCTCATAGCGGTTTTGTCTGCTTAGATGATTATGTATAGGCGACTGGTAAAATGGCTATGTATATCTGGATGCAAATATACTATCCTCCAATAATGGAAAAGATGCTAATTACTTTCTAATGTTAATATCAAATATGAATCATGGTATAATCATTCTTCAGTGTTTATTACACCAAACATTTCCAGAACCTTTAATGTTCGGGAATCCTTAATTGATGTAATAAACACTGATGAATAACTGAATGAAATTTTCATGAAAAGTATGGTAAGCATTCCATCGACTTGTGTACTAGCATTTACTATTCTAAGTGTATATTTTCCCTGCTTTCTGGAAAAATCGAAGTCAGATGGTCTGATTTAAAAATGCTAGAAAGTGAAAATATTTTGAATTTTTTTGATATATTCTTTTATACTGTATACCAAGTCTTCTCATCCAGCGATGACGACACCGAAACTTAAAGGACAAGTTCACCTTCATAAACATAAGGATTGAGAGAATGCGGCAATATTAGAACACATCAGTGAAAGTTTGAGGAAAATTGGACAATCGATGCAAAAGTTATGAATTTTTAAAATTTTTGTGTGTTTTTTTGTGTCCTTAAAAATCATAACTTTTTAGTTGATTGTCCGAGTTTCCTCAAACTTTCTTTGATGTGCTCTTCTTATATAGTATTGCTGCTTTCACTCAATCTGCATTTATGTTTGTGTTTTGGTTTCCTTTATAAATACCAAAGGATTTGAAAACCGGACACATTTCTGTGTCAATCACCAGTAATGGAAAACGGTAGGTGAAGACACTTGGCGCTAAAGCTTCAGTGATGTCCATAAATACATGAATATATTATTTTTGTTCAAAGAGGGAAATTACACTTTAGATAAATAGAATTAAAAAAAAAAATGAAGTCACTATAAACGCCGAAAGGAAGGCAAAGGAAATATTGGATGACTAATCATTCTGCAGGAGTAAAGCTTTGCAAAATTAACATTCTTTTATCCCACAGTGCAATGGGATGATGGTTGCGACAGTCCCCAGGAGAGTAAGTACAGTAGGTCCCATACACGATTGAAGTGCGCATGCGCATGTAGAAGCGCGCTTTTATTCTGACCCGGACACAACATCGCGGCGGTGGAAGTTGATTGGCCGTTTTTGCACACACCTGGCGATATCCCAGGATGAACATTAATTGTTGTAGTTGCCAAGGGTATAATTATTGCTGTAGTTGCTAAGGGTATATTATTGCTATTCAAGATTTAATGTTCCGCTTGTCTGTGAACGCGCTCGTGACGGAAGGAAAACATTGGAGGTGGCTTTCTCGACGTAGGATATCCGAGCAATTATCCCCCAGAGGGCAATGCACCCCCCCCCCCCCCCCCCCGGCTAAATACTGGTTAGTGGTAAGGTTAGAGTAAAGACTAGGGTAAGGGTTAGGTTTATGGTTAGGAGTTTGGGTTAGGGTTAGGATTAGGTTCAGGATTAGGATTAGGATTAGGGCCAGGGGAAGGGTCCGGGGTAATTGCCCTAGACCCTTTCTCCAAACGTTGATTTCGAAGGACCCCTCTACATGCTCTCCTGCAACCTTCGATATGCGATTTTCTTTTTCCATTGAATCATGCTAACTACTAAATTTACAGAAGAGAAATATAGGAAAATAATATGATGTCATTATCAGATAATCAGCCATTTCCGACTTTTGGCTCCTTTTGTTGTAGTATAGCGGATCACATTATGCATCCTGAAATGTACATGACACATTGCACTGCACACTGAAATTGCCGAAATAAAACTTAAAGTACCTGGGCCGTCAACCCTGGATTACCTAGCTAACCCAATTTGATACTTCCGTGGATAGGTATACATCAGTCAGAAGTTGATTCCCGTTCATTTTCCGTTAAATGAATTCCTGTTAAAACACACAATCGCGCGCGCACGCAGCCAACTAAGATATTACATGTACCTACAGTTACCCTCTCATGATAGCACTCACGAATTCTGTGAGGCGCAAATTTAAGCTATGTTTTTATTGACTGTAACCACAAAATTCAGCATCTTCACGCACCGTATATATAGCAAGTATTAAATTCAAACAATCTTTCACAAAAAAAAAAAAAAAAAAATGATATGGCCAATGCCTTTGGTGAAATGCGTGGCTGTGTATAATCACAAACGTTCCCCGCAATTATTACACCCTTTGGTTTGGAAGTTTCAGAACGCAAATACAATGACATAAAGGTCTATTATGAGGATAATAAACTATAGATATTAACATAGAAGAATGCGTGCATTAAGTGCCTTTAGGGATTATATTGCGGCTTAATTTACCACAAAAAGAAATACTTCATGTCCTGAATTATGTTCAAATCATGTTACATGCAGATCATCGGCAAAAATTGTTAACATGTGCGAAATAGATTACGTAATCACCATTTTTTTTTTTCAGCTGCTGGTCTCTCTCTTTTTTTTTTATAACGTTTACCACGAGGTACCGTTTTGAAGAAGGTAAAATCCGCAGTCCCGGTGACTCTGTTGTAACAGGGTTTCCCTGCAGTTATTCGTCTCATCGTCGATTCAACGAAAATGACGGATCTCATACCCATCCCCGATTTGCTCACCGACATATACACATTATGAAGCCGATGACCTATACCGTGACACCCGCTGCGAAAGCCATCTCGACGTTATTATGACGTCATGAGCCCGCACCATCACTCTCGCTCTCAATGGATCGAGACTTCACAAGTCATATTCTATGTCTGTCAGCTCCTCTAGTGGCAACAAGAACAACACAACCCAACCAAACAAAACAAAACAAGGCAAAACAAAATCTCACCAAAAAAAGAAACAACGAAACAAATTCGAGTGTTCAAAGCGAAATTTCAAATCAAGTTTATTAATTTTCCAGATGATAGCGACTAAAAATATATTGATAATTTTTCCTTTCTCTTCTTTTCACGTAATATCAGTCATTACTCTTTATTAGTAAAATATTAAAGTCATCACGATGTCGTTTTGACATGAGAGTCCGTTCGGGGGGGGGGGGGGAGGGGGATAGGTTATCGCAGCTTTTCATGTTACCTCAATACAACATGTATTGCATCAACTTACTGCATCAAGAACATCCCTCAGGCAGTTGCCCAATACAGTATCATCATCAGTTGCGTAGGTCCACCATTTTAGCAACTCGGGTCAAAAGATGGCGCAATTCACATATCTACGCGCCTGGAGTAATGCTTTCACCATATTGCACTATAATACGGAAGATTACTGGTAAACGTGGCGAGAATGTGACTAGCGAAAACTCCCATGATAGGTAACTTGTGTAGATAGGAGGATGGCGAGTTGCTAAATTTCGCCTTAGTGCCGTGTGCATGAGGAAACTTGCTACCACTCGCCTTGGTGCCGTGTGTATGAGAA
Source organism: Diadema setosum (assembly GCF_964275005.1). Lineage (NCBI taxonomy): Eukaryota > Metazoa > Echinodermata > Echinoidea > Diadematoida > Diadematidae > Diadema > Diadema setosum. Next base: position 1,636,074 of record NC_092695.1, on the reverse strand, counting down.
GGCGACTTGCTACAACTCGCCTTGGTGTCGTGTGTCTGAGAAGGCGACTTGCTACGACTCGCCGTGGTGCCGTGTGTATGAGAAGGCGACTTGCTACAACTCGCCGTGGTGCCGTGTGTACAAGAAGGCAACTTGCTGCAACTCGCCGTGGTGCCATGTGTATGAGAAGGCAACTTGCTACAACTCGCCTTGGTGTCGTGTGTATGAGAAGGCAACTTGCTACAACTCGCCTTGGTGTCGTGTGTATGAGAAGTCAACTTGCTACAACTCGTTGTGGTGTCGTGTGTCTGAGAAGGCGACTTACTACAACTCGCCGTGGCGTCATGTGTACGGGGGAAGGAGACTTGCTACAACTCGCCTTGGTACCGTGTGTACAAGAAGGCGACTTGCTACGACTCGCCTTGGTGTCGTGTGTTCGCGAGAAGACGACTTGCTGAAACTCGCCTTGGTGTCGTGTGTATATATGAGAAGGAGACTTGTTACAACTCTCCGTAGTGCCGTGTGTACGAGAAGACGACTTTTGCTACAACTCTTCGTGGTGCCGTGTGTATGAGAAGGCGACGGTACTTGCTACAACTCGCCTTGGTGTCGTGTGTCTGAGAAGGCGACTTACTTAGCACGCCGTGGTGCCGTGTGTTCGAGGAGGAGACTTGCTACTACTCGCCTTGGTGCCGTACATAGAGAAGGCGACTTGCTACAACTTGCCGTGGTGCCGTGTACATATGAAAAGACGACTTGCTACAACTTACCGTGGTGCCGTGTGTATTATATGAGAAGGCGACTCGCTACAACTCGCCGTGGTGCCTTGTGTGACTTACGAGAAGGAGACTTGCTACAACTCTCCTCTGTGTTGTGTGTACGAGAAAAAGATTTGCTACAACTCGTCTTGGTGCCGTGCGTATGAGAAGGCAACTTGCTACATGCAAGGCCTTCTTGTATGCCCAAGACATTAATATGATTTATAAAATAGCTCTCAATGATGCATAATGACGGCTGTATATCAATACAGAATAATAAAAAAGGAAAAATAGAAACGTCAACAAACATCCCGTCTGATACAGCGTATTATTGTGTAACAAATGCAAGGTCAAGAACCATGAGATCGAATATCGTTATCTTATGACATCACATTAAAAAAGTAGAAATGTTAACTGAGTGAGATACTCTACTTAATAAGCGTGTAGAATGTAGTTTACGTGTTGATAAGCTCCTTAGCTTCAACTGGAGTAATGAAAAGATTAAATGACGGTAATGTTGCAATGGAACTTTTTACGGCTTATTTAGTATTTGTTACATGTTGTTCTGAGATGCGATGCTATTCCTTGACACTGAGGCAGAGCACTGATTCAAAACTTCACAAACCTATCATAAAATGAGCATTGTGCAGTTCTGGATTACGTCCAATGCCAGTTCTGGCTTATGGATTATGAAATACGGCTCAATGGTGTGTCCGCATGACTCTGATGCAACTGTAAATGTACACACAAAGTGGTTTCAGCCTGATGAGCAGGATATAATAGAACTCTACAGCTTACATTAATTATGCAAAGTATTCTTTGCTTATATTCAATCTAGCGTTATATCACTGCAAAAAAAAAAAAAAGAAAAAAAGAAAAAAAATATGTGTATTTGCTGTAGTCATCCATAATAGAGCCGCCCTCATATTAAGTGTTGAAAAGAATATGACCTTCATACAGTATCCAAGGTGGTCGGAGTGGTCGGAAATTATAAACAAACCGGAACACTACAAGTAAAAAGCTAACGAAAAAACAACAACAAATAAACAAACTAGCAAACAAACAAAATGTTAAAGACAATTAATTTCAAAGAGAGAAAATAGTTCGTATGTTTTTAATGTAATACTATATCATTACACTGCAAAGTTATGTTGAATGTTTTACTCACTGAAACTGTCGGAAGTGCCCAAAATTACGCAGCTTTTGACACTAGAGGGCGCTTTACTGTAATAATGTTCCCTTCGATTATGTTTTTGTTTTTCTGTTGAAACCGTATTTCTGTATGTTTGGAGTTAATCTGTGCTTTACTCCCTTTTTAACGGCCACTTGTAGGAGGTACCATATTGTGGGGAGATCGAATATCGAGACTTCTCAGGGCCTTATTATTTTACATCTTTAGTTAACGATTATGACTGGATCAAGGAAGGGCAATATGTGAAATCGAACACTTGGGGCCCGTTTCATAAAACTTGTTATCAGTGACAAATGCCACATTTCCATGACAAATTTGCTCTCAGCCAATCAGATGCAAGGATTTCAGTAGCTTGTCACATCTATGACAATTTGTCACTGATGACAAGTTTTATGAAACGGGCCCCTGGAACAATAAAGTGATTTTGAATTACATATTCCATTACAACATGTGACTTGAATCAAATTAATTTTGATTCATGTACTGGAGGCAATATGAGGGACTTCCCGAAATGAAGTTGTCTTTCTCCCTCCCCCCCCCCTTTTTTTTTTTAAATTCTCATTTATCAGATGGCAGCTGCGGGGCAGTCTGCTGTTGTATACATCTACGCTTGTATTTTTCGAGAAAACATGGGACCGTGTTCACTTCGGTAAATCGACAATCTATACCAGTACTAGTATTTGAATACAACTAAAGCTTTAAGAATATATAACACTGTTATTTCTGTTACTCTCCTCCATTGCTTTCAGTTGTCCTATTCAGGGATTCACTATTTTTCTATTTCCAATTTCTTCTCGGAGTCCGCACTTTTGTAACTCCTGTCAGAACGACAAACATTTCAGATCTCAAAACTTGAGATTAGGTCACTTTTACTGCCACGAGTTTGTCATTAATATTGTTTTATTTATTTTTCCTTTTTTTTGGGGGGGGGGGTGGGGTTGGGTGGGGATTATGTGCGGCATTAGTTCGATCATTAACTTTTGTAACGCATGGGAAACGTCGTGTGTGGATGTATGTAAGACTACCGAGTATGTGTATTAATGTCAACAGTGTGTGTGTGTGTGTGTGTGTGTGTGTGTATGTAAAACGTGACTGCATGTATACTGTATGAACACGTGACTCCAATTGGTTCTAAATGATATGACAACATCCACGTCATAAAAATGAAGAAATATAACAGGCACAGTTTATGGACAGGTGACTTTGGTGTTTATAGACAGAGGGAATGCCAAAATCAATAGAAGCTTTTGTCCCCACAGAGTCCGTGCGGAAGACGTGGTATACACTTACTGACACCGAACTTTAGAATCCCTAACACTAGCAAACTGCTCATCAATCGATATATCCTCGTGGGGAACAATATTTCGCAAGTCACAGTTCACGTCTTTGGACATTCTTTTCCTGTTCTGGTGATACCGTCTTTCCCATCCTATGTTTTGCGATCCGGGAGACGTCCGACTATAACCACTCACCGACACCTTTGAAACATTTAGATGTCGTTTAAATAGCTCTACCGCATTGAAATCGGGCAGTGTTGGTAAGTAGGCAAAAAAGATATTTTGCAACTCTCCCGCACGATCTAAAGTGAACGACTTTCGAACGACTCTGCATGGAGGTTCCGGTAGAGCATTCTTTCATTATAGTACAACCTATCACCTGTAGCTGTTTACAGGAGACATTGTACATGCGTCTTCTGTATTGTATGCCTTATCCTCCGAGAGAAACAACTCAGTTTTCTCGGCGCTATAGATGTGTGACAGTATTTGCACATGGGTACTTCCGACTGCAGATACTCAAACTTGATCTGGAAGGAGGATTAACAAAGTAAGCCCCGAGCAGTTGTAGATGGATTATAAAATAATGACAGTCAAACCGTGGTCAGTATCGCTGCATGAAGGGTCGGCAATAATATTATTTTCGATTCTTCCACACGTTCAGTATTGATTTTAGTCGGATATCATTAAAGGTGATGTACAATTTGATTCTAGTACTCTGCACGCGGAATGTCCGATGCTTCGTGAGATCTATACTGATGATCAGATTGGGTATGGGGAAAATTACAGGTCATGTCACTGAACTTAGCTGAAGGTGTCCTCATCGAACATTGTCGTTAACTTAAGCGATTACTGTCTTTATTACGTAATTTCGTATAAAGGATCAAAATGAGGAGTTTGCATGAAATATCAGCCGTAGAAGGTGAAGGTCAAAGGTCACTGTTTTTGTTTTTATTTTGTTTTGTTTGTTTTTAATGAAAGTATCTTTTACTGAAAGTGTCATCGATCGTGTCAGTGTGAGAGTATAAAAACATAGACCTGCTTTGCCGGAAATAACTTCAGAGCGTTAGGGGTGAAAGGTCAGATGGCAAGGCAAAACTCATTGAAACGTTAAAGACATAATTTACCATTTGCAGAAGAAACAAAAACCCAGCATTTGTGCTTCAAAATAGTTCTAAAATGTGAGTTAGGGATAGAAACAATAAAACAAATGTTTCCAGACTAAACCGTCTTTACAGTTACGGTTTAATGAGAAAAAATACTGATATCTCCTTGTATTTTGGGCTTTACTGCAAACAATTTTTATGTTAGGATGTTTTGTAATACAACAGACCTACACTTATGCATCAAATGTGATATCTTGAACCGAAATCACTGCTCCTAAAGGTAAACAGAACCTTTAAGATGTCCGTTTTATCTGGCTATAACTATATAGCGCTAGGGAAAGTTTATAATGAATAATATAATATTATATGTCATTTGTTGGGGAGAAATCGATCAATGAAAAACATAAGAATAATGTTGCATGATTGAACAAGGGGAGTCTTTTCGGTGTAAACACAGTGTTATCAAAGTACACGAGGTGAATTGGAACGAAATGGTCGACAAGTAATTATAATAGACGATAGGCGGCAATGATATCGAAGCTTTTCCACTTCACAGCTTCTGTTATCTTTGTGGCCTTGTATTAACTCACTGAAAGACTACATATGAAATGTATAAAGATTCGTTGATTCACAAAAGCCCTGCTTGTGCATGGCATTTATAGTTCGAACTATTGTTGCCTATGTTCTTTCATCTCGAGGTTCGTGGTATTACCCTTCACATAATTTATGTCGGCAACAAGTAGTTGTTAATAACTGAGCACTTTTCGTTTTATTCCGAAGCGAAAAGATGTGGCTGTCTTTACTCGGTGGTTGTGGCGTATCAATGAATGCATTCCATATTCTTTGACGAAATGAAAACCATCTGTTAACTTTGCTCTTTTGTTTGAAGGCTTCATAAACAAAGAAACTCTTCTCTGTGCTATGTACATAAATATTTCGTCTTTCATATTTCATCCAATTCTGCGTGCGTGATAAGACTTCTTAAAACTCCTGTGTGCAATCTTTGCTGGTCTATATCACTGCATTTCCTCGGTTAATTGAATAGTGTGAGTTTTTGTTTGTTTATTTGTTTTTAATCCGATGCCAAGACCGAGATGAATACATTGTGAATGTTATCGATGACGTATTATAGGGCAACGTCAAACCAAGGTGTGTATGAGATCGACACCCTCCGTTTCCCCTCGTCTTTACGTCATTCCCAGGGTCACCATAGAGACTTCCAGGTGCTTCTGCTGTTGGTCGTTGGTTGAACTGATTTCAGTGACGCTGAGGGTTGCATTCGACGGCAAGTCCCACAACGGAATCTACTGGTAAATATAGCACGTAAAAATTTTGTAACTAGTTATACAATTGTATATCATTATGATGTTTGGACACTCCATGGTGCTGGTTGAATCTCCGAAGAATCGCTTCTCTTTTGCCCGAGACTCGGTTCGAACTGCACTGCAATTCAGCTCCAAATGTTTGTTTGTTTGTTTGTATTTATACAGTGAACTTTATGTCGAGAGTGTAAAAGCTGGCGAGAAGACGCCTCGAGTTAAAACTCACGTAGGTTCCATGTTTCGGACGAGAAGATTGAGGGTTAAGGCACCTTGTTCACGAGAGGAAGCCGTCTTGCACCAATCCTTGTAGTCACTGTGTGGCCTTGTCCTATAAAGCAAGGTACCTTGTTGTAGGCAACTTGTAACGAGTTGCCTTCTCACAGCATGTTCCACGCGAAGGCAGCTCGACAATTTCGACAAGTTGCCTTCAGCTGGCGCGTTCACACTTCCACACAAGAAATCAAATGCGGGGAGAAAGCGGGAGAAGGCTAGTTTGCAGGCACAAACCCTTGTTGATCGTAAAGGAGTCTGCGCCAAAACTAATACATCCACCACTCCGGCACTGTCCCATAGGCCGTGTGTTGCAGCCTCCCCCCACCTTGTTGGGAGAGGCTGCAGTACAGTGGTGCATGTATTAGTCTTGGCGCACGCAGACTTCCTTACGACCAACGAGGGTTTTTGCCTGCAAACTATGATATGAAATGGTATGAAATTCGAATAAAGAATTATCAAAAAAAAAAAAAAAATCTAGGAGAAGGCTGACCATGAAAAGAACGGAGGGATGTTCTCATGGGTACAATTCGTTATTCCGAAACGGTTCGTGATTCCAAAGATTCGTTTAGTCCGAAAATGAAATATGGTCCGTTATTCCAAAGATTCGTTAATCCAAAAATAATTGAATAAGGTTCGTTATTCCGATGGATCGTCAGTACGCACCTTCGTTTCATTTTCAGATGAAAGAACCTTCGGAATGACGAACCTTAATGAATTTTCGGATTGACGAACCTTCGGAATAATGCAACACATGTTTGGATTAACGAACCCTAATACAAGGATTTGTGTGATTCGGAATAATGAACATCACCCTTCTCACACAATTTCAAGTAGACATTCTGTCACCCACCGCACGGGGGGGGGGGGGGGGGGGAGGGGGAGGGGGAGGGGGAGGGGGGTCAACAAACCCGCGTCGGGTGAGGAATTTGAGCCTGGTCCGGTCTGATCTGGGCCCCGTTTGTTCAAAAGATAAAATCGATTGTAAATTCCCTTACCACACAGGCTGCCATAGACTTATGATAGAAATCAACTATCAGTTATATCTCTTTATAAAACAGGGCCCACACGTGGCAAGGTCATTATTTTCTATATAGACCCTAATAGTATATACTAAGCAGACTTGTTTCTCTCGCGGGTTGACTAAAGCAAATCCATCGTGACGATTTAGAGTGCGTTTTGAAAGTCCATTCTTCTACTTGTTTCATTATTGTCCAATTGCCATGACTGAAAAAAAAAAGAAAAAGAGAATGAGGTTGGGTCAACTAAACCTTTCATGTTATCGTAATTATGGTTACAGCCACCCTCCTTCCCCTCCCACCCTGCGTGCACACGTCATAATAAGGACACCCCCCCCCCCCCCCCGCCGCCACACACACCACAACCACTGACAGAGAGTCGTCTGTAGAAACGTGGAAAGCCGAGTTCTCACTGTGATGATGAAATGTATCTATTGATTGTGGGAAGTGCTGTTAACTCTGCAGGGATGATGGTTACCCGTTGATGAGCGTCTACAGTACCATATTATGAATGGTCACTTCGCATGTCACTCTAGATCAGTGTAGATCGTGAGAAGTCCATCTCAGGTCAGTTTCCGTGAAAAAAACCCAAAACAAAACAAAAACAAAACAAAACAGATCGCATCGGATGCGGCTCTGGGCCGACCTCAAACAGTCGCTGGTGGCAAACCGATGGTTCAGGCGAATCCTATTTCAAAGCATTGCGCTGTAGGTACCTATACATGTGCAACAGAGCGGCCTTGACTCCGGACCCGTATCTGTTTGTTTGATTGTTTGTTTGTTTGAGTTGGACGTAGATTTTTTTTTCCTTAAGCAAAGACCCACCTAATGACTCTATGATCACATTTAGAAGGTAAATATATAGGCCTGTATGCTATATTTACATTGTACATGACGATATAATATGTATGAAGTCTTTGCCGTTAATTACGTGAAAGAGTTCTTTTCTTTTCATCTGCGTAGTAATTGTCCACAGGCAAACCCGCGATCCTTCGGAAGGCGTTGCTCCATTTACTCTAACAAACGCTTAGCATTATGAATTCACCGGTTATTGATATAGTAGTCAACCCTCTCATGCGAGGAAGTTTTATGCTCGTGTAACAAATCGGCAGCAGGAAGGCATTTTGTCACATTTCAAACCAATCTTCCCTGACATTTTGTTTGACTTGGCGTAAACTAAAGTGTCACTCAATTATTGCTGCTCGGGGCTTCAATGTTTGAAATTATCATCAGTATTGTCGTCCCTATCTTTACCGTCCTCGGACACTTCAGTGCAGGATGTGGCGAGACACACAACGGGGTAACGCAAAGATTGGATCCAAGTCAAGTGACCTGTCATGGCAATTGCCCATCGAACAGTTTCACGTGTCATCGAAGTCGCTTCCTCGGCTTAGCTGATGGGTGGCGTGCAAACACCGATGTCATTAGCTGGAAGGGCGGTGTTAGAGGTTGTTTGGTTGCATGTAGAGGAAAAGGCTTATAATGATATTTCTAATTACACTGTATGTTCATTTGATTTAATGAGCGACCTCCTTATTTGTGGAAGGAGGGATTTTCATTAGTTACACATACAGCTGCTCCGACTCCTCATTCGACCAGTTCTTTTGTACGAGATAATATTTATGTACAACTTTGTCTTGAAAATGATGCCTTGCTGTGTGAAAGTGAAGAATGTCGGGGCCATGTAAATTTACCACACGGATCACCGGTGTTGGTATATACATACGGGAGTAATTCAGTTCGGCCATTGTTAGTTTCCGAGCGACCCTTTATGGTCGAGGTGACTATGGCAAAACTAGAACAAACAGAAAAGTGAAAGATTGAAACCAGACAGTGGTATAGAGGAGTTAAAAACATTTGACTTTCTATTTTTCACGACAGCAAAATTACTATTTTTTTTTATACCCCCGCCAAACGAAGTTTGAAGGGGGTATATAGGAATCATTTTTTTTAGTTTCTAAGGAGTACATTCTTTCACCTTGTTATTGATAAGTATTACGGTTAATGTGATTCCCCCTGTTTTCTGAAAGAGGCGAGTCAAGTGCTCTTTTACTAAGTAAGAGAATTTGAAAACAATATGTTAAATTCTCTACAGATTTACTTGATGTTACTGTCATACCCTGTGACATAATTAATTGTTTTTTGTCGTCTTACTCACCGATAACAGCGAAATCTTAAAAGAAAACAACAACTTTTTAAACGGATTGTCCCATTTTACTCAAACTCCACTGATATGTACAATTACGAATCCTTCTGCATTCACTGCATTGACGTTGTTATTTCAGGTAAATTTCCCCTTTAAGTGCTTTTCTGGCTCAGTGCCTGATGTCCTTCTGATAATTTAGTGTCCGTATTTGATACCTAGAATTGGACTTTGTGAAGCATGCAGATTTTATTGAGCAAATACCCTAGAGCTGTGGACTCTCGTATGTGAATCTCGCGAAGAAACTTACACGTGAAAGCGGTAACGATACCAGGTTCCTAAAAGGAAAAAAAAAAGAAAGAAAAAGAAATAGAAAGAAACAAGGCACCTGCTGAACCTAATCTTTGTACTCTGTGTGCCACTAAAAACAAATAAATCGGGAAAATAAAGAAGAAAATCAATGCTTTGCGATTAAGTGATAAAAGCAAGTGATCTAGGTATGTGAAACAGAACTTTATTGACGTTGTTATACGTCCTTCCTGTAACAGAGTATAGTGATTATCTCACAAACCTAATAGTAGATAAATATTATGATGATCGTTGAGTTCGCTGATGCTGCAAGTTTAATCAAATATTGAGTGGTTTAAAGCCAAGATGCGTCACTTATTTTATCGCCCATCGATGACTTGCAACTCTGCCAAATTGCGCCGAAGGACGCAGTGCTGTCTAATTTCGCGATGTTCCAAATTTAATGTTTCCAGGTTAGCATGCCTGTACAGTGACGGGCGATTACACTGCACATTACTTGAACATGAGACCATTCTGAAGCAAATCATTTTCACACAACAATAGATACATAATGTACTCTTAAATGAATCCCACAAGGATTGGAACAATCATCCCCCTGCATTTCCACTGATTCCCACTAATCAGTTACTAGCCATCCCCTTTAACATAGGCCTACATGAAAAATTGTGAGGGTGTGACATCGTCAACTATCTCATTTGAATATTCATAAGGACTGGTCAAGAAATGTTTTCCAAAATATGTGAAATTTCCAAATGTTCCTTATTTCTCATTCAATTTTTGTCATTTTTGTATCATTCTGTACGTTGGATGTTGAAGAGGAAATTATTGTAGAATGTATGCTAATACACTTGACATCAGGAAATCTCGTAAAGTTTTGAGTGTGCCATAAAAATTCTTATGACAGTTTTAAAAGCCTACAAGTATAATATTGCCGCATAGGCTAATATTCTAAGTGGCTCGTCGGCTTTTGACACGGTACAACAGGGAGGACTGTTCTGTGTCCAACCGCTGCTCGAAGTTGTTGAGGGCGCTGTTAAAAATAATAGCGGTGACCGAAAACGACACCAGCTGAATGCGGAAATTCGAAACGCCTCTTTCAACGACCATTTCATCAGTGTGTTTGTTTTTGGTTTGTTTTTGTTTGTTGTTGTTGTTGTTGTTGTTGTTGTTGTTGTTGTTGTTGTTGTTGTTGTTGTTGTTTTACATACAGTGTATGTGTGCTTAGTTTGTCTTGGGTTCAAGATAATTATCCAAAAAAAAAAAAAAAGCTTCGGAAAAAAAAAAGAGAGAAACAAGTTGCATAGACTTGAGGTCTTTTATCTTTTATTACTTCTCTTCCCTTCATCATGTTGATTCTAGTGGGCCTATACCCCTCCCTTAAAGACTATTCAAAATGCCGGATACGTCATGTGTACTGTTCGTCAGTGTTAATGACAGTTAAGCAAAATCCGCTCTTGCAGGCGCGTAGAAATAATTGCACATTGCTCTATACGGTCGCAGCTTCGCTGATCATCGATTTGCTCGTACGCCAGGAGTCACTTCTGTTCTTTTCGAGAACACTACCATTTACGAATCTGTATGGATTGTAATGGGTAGGCCCTATAGGCCTTAAATTACAGTGTACGATGGAGAAAAATGGAGAAATATACAGTCCCTAGACAGGAGATCAGTGCTCACCCGCGTATATATTGACTATTAACGCACCGGATGAATGCCGATATTAAATTTTTATGACAGAACGTTGACAGTAAGTTTCATGAATAAGAGGTCACGATCTTTGCACTTTTACAATATGCTTCATGACTTCTATCTCAGTTTATAGACTTATCAACTTTAAAAACACGGTAACATATTGTACGTCGGCCTACCTGGGGGCAAAATAAGAAGAAAGGATGATTTTGTTAATGGGTTATTACAAGCAATGAGTCAGGTGCATCGCTATTATCAGTGCATATAAATCAACTATATTGTTAGCTCACCTGAGCCAAAGGCTCAAGTGAGCTATTGCGATCGCCCTTCGTCCGGCGTCCGTCGTGCGTCGTCCGTCGTCCGTCGTCCGTCGTGCGTCGTCCGTCGTCCGTCGTGCGTAAACTTTTTATATTTTCATCTTCTTCTTGAAAACCCCAAGACCGATTTTCATCAAACTTGGCAGGTAGCATCCCTAGGGGGTTAGGAACTCAATTTGTTAAAATGGGCACCATGCCCCACCCAGGGGGCCCCCAAGGGGGCCCAAACCCCCCCCCCAAATTAAGGAATCTGTAAAAATCTTCTTCTCTAGAACCAGAAGTGATAGAGCTAAGTTAATACTATGAGTTAGTACATTGATGACTATAGTTTCAAGTTTGTTCATGGCAGAATCAGGGGTGCCCCCCTTGGGACCCAGGGGAGGGGGGTGGGGAGGGGTCCTAATGGGGCCTAAATTGTACATTTTCATCTTCTTCTTGAGAACCCCATGACCCATTTTCACCAAACTTGGCAGGTAGCATCCCTAGAGGGTTAGGATCTCATTTTGTTAAAATGGGCACCATGCCCCACCCAGGGGGCCCCCAGGGGGGCCCAACCCCCCCCCCCCAAAAAAAAAAATGAAGGAATCTTTAAAAATCTTCTCTAAGATAAGCTAAGATAATACTATGAGTGAGTACATTAATGACTGTAGTTTCAAGTTTGTTCATAGCAGATCCAGGGGTGCCCCTCTTGGGGGCAGGGGGGGGGGGGGTTGGGAAGGTCCAAATGGGGGCCTGAATTGTACATTTTCATCTTCTTCCTGAAAACCTCATGATGGATTTTCGTCAAACTTGGCAGGTAGCATCCCTAGGGGGTCAGGATCTCAATTTATCAAAGTGGGCACCATGCCCCACCCAGTGGGCCCCAGGGGGGCCCAATGCCCCCAAATTAAGGAATCTTTAAAAATTTTGGCCCTTATTGTACATTTTCATGTTCTACTTGAGAATGCCTGGTCAAATTTTAGTAAAGCTGTGAATAATTTAGATTATAGTGACTGCGTGAAAGGTGAACTTGCGATACTCAGGTGAGCGCTAGACCCACGGGTCTCTTGTTAGACATATAGCCGAAGGCCCCCTGTTATGGCTGAAAAGTAATAGACATTGACATAAAAACAACATAAAAACAGGGAAACAACTTAAAAACATGCAAAAACAGCGTTCACTATACACACAGCAACTTGGACCTCACGTGGTGGGGGGGGGGGGGGGTAAACCAGTGGGCATAACATGCAATTTGGCAATTTGGACACACTGGCAAATGTGTTTTGTCATAAGATATTCTAGGAATAATTCTCGCTATCATTCTCATCTCATGCACCACGCTGATCAAGTTGTATCACAGAAATCATCTGATTTTATGCGAGTTCAACGAGTCAGAAAGAAATCGAATTCTTTGCCGCAAGTTATCTTATTTATTTTCTTCCCCTCAGGCGTAAACAGCAGATGTTGAGTTCACCGCTATATGACTACGTGACAATGAAGGTCCCGTTTGGACGTCATGTGTGATGACTTGCGCTCGTAATTTTTGAAATATTTGTCCATTTTCAACTAGAGTTGGCTATAAAAACCGTCTTTTTGTTTATCATCAGTATATAACAATTTCATTCCAAACAACTTTGTACTTAGATATTATGAAACTAGAAGTTCGCGTCAGCTGGGTCGCATACAGATAGCATTTAAAATATGAGGGGAATTATGACCTCACTTTTTCAAGGTCGGACATAATTATATACGTCAGTTGAAATATAGGAGAACAGTAATAGGATTACAACACGATACGGGAAGCGAAGGCAAAGCTGAGGAAACGCTGAGAAATAGACTTGGCCAGGAATAGAAAGACACAAAGGAAAGAAACACAAGAAAGTGAGAAAAAAAAAAGAAGAAGATGAAGGGGGAAGGAGAAGGGGAAAGGGAAGAAGGAGTTACTAATATACCGTATGTCCCCCCCCCCAAAAAAAAAAAGAATTACAACGGTACCCTCCTCTACGATAACTTTTAAAGACAGTGAATCAATCCAAATAGAATTTCAGGGTATGAATATATGACTCTTTGCCCACATCTTACAGAAAACCCCATTTGATTTGCTTCAGTAGTCAAAGAGAAATGAGGAATTTTATAGAGCAAGTCAGGAATCTCTTCCCTCCAAGTTCTGTCTATTGTGTTCAAAAGCATCCAAGCGCTAAATTTGGAAGAATCAGACTCATGACATGCCTTACAATAATCCACATTTTTCTGTGACCGCTTAACCATATTTAATGGGGTTTTCTGCAAAATAGAGCTAAGATTTTATATTTCACGACCCTGAAGTAGCATTTAGACGGTCTAATCATATCGGGTGTTATCGATGCGAAAATCCGTTGTAATTTTTTTCTGGGACACAGACCCCGTTTACAGTGCGAGGCTCGGCCGCGGCCGAGCCGCGGCCGAGCCGCGGCCGAGCCCAGCCCCGCTTCAGTGTAAACGCGCAAAAGGCCAAATGCGAGGCCAAAATTGGCCTCGCATTTGGCCTCGCTCTGGAGGTGGTCTCGGCCGCGGCCGAGCAGCGGCCGAGCCCGGCCTCTTCTTGGTGTAAACGCAAACTGGGCCAATGCGCGGCCAATTTTAGTCTGCCTTCCAGACCCTCTGCCCGTACTATTTCGCTATTCACGATATTAACCTCCCCCCCCCCACGTTACATGGAAAACTAGTATAGTTAAAGGTGGTTTTGTCCTGCAAAGGATTTTTCCTTCGGCAAAGGCCTTTGCCCGAACGGCGACTTCGTCGCCACGGAATCCAGTTGGCAAAGGGTCTGAAAACCAGGCTTTACCAAATTGCGTTTGTTTACAAGCAGAGCGCCACTACGACAAAATATTGAAAGGTTTGAATTAAAAGCGCGGCCGAGCCCGGCAGTGTAAACGGACAAAATTGCGAGGCTCGGCCGCGCAATTGAGGCCGGGCTGTAAACGGGGTCACACTGTACTTCGTCGGTCCATAACACCAGGGAGGTGATATTCACCTCCCTGATAACACTGATAGTGATGAATCAGCACGCTAAAATCGAAATATTTCTCACCTTCGTTTTTAAACTTCAAACAGGAATTCGAAAGACAACACAGTCGCAGGTGAATGTCAAGTCGCAACCTATGAATTGTGAAAATCATTGATGGTGTATACATATACCCTTGAGAAGATCTCTATAGATGATAAAGATGTTTGTGTACTTATCGACATCTACAAACGTTGATAAAAGAAGACACCAATAACCAGTGACAGCAAATCCAGGTCCTAAAAACGTGTGTATAGACGTCTATACTCAGTACTGGATTTAATCCTTAGCAATTTATCTTTGGAATGTATGAGAATATCATCAAATTCTTGCAATGTTGTATACTTGGTGGAGAATATACGAAACAGTTGGATTTTAAAGACCAGCAGAGGACGCCAGCCTATATAGGAATCACAATTTGAAATAATGAAAGACGAATCGGGAATGTGTTCACTACGCCCAGCAAAGAGACAATATTAGTGTATGCATTTTGGATGCATGCATATAAATGCATGTCACTTTGAAACTTAAATGTTATTATTACAATTTCAAAATTGTCAACTACTTCCTCTGCACATTGACGAATGCTGATGTACGACAAGTACGAAGTACGGTTAACAGAATGATAATACAGCATGAGGATGGGTTTGGGGTGGCCCATGATTGATCGTTGCTCTACGTTTGGACATACCGTAATAAAATGTCTATGTTCATGTCAACGGGACAGTATTGGCAGATGGACGATATTGACGTCATCCAAAATCGATAGCAGAGAGGGGAGGAACATCGCTGACGGTCGCGTGAGTTGGGATTAGCTAGGGTGCGGATTAACCCTCCGGGGCACACCACGTTAAAGTGTTCCTGGCAATACACGCAAATAGGACATAAAGGGGTTAAGAAGTTTTAAATGGGATGTGTGTGTGTGTGTGTGTTTGTTTGTTTGTGTGTGTGTGTGTGTGTGTGTGAGTGTGTGATTTATCATGTGCACACAATTCCAGGAAGAAACAAAACGGCACCCCAAACTATTCGATTCTACTGTTCGTTTTATTCTTGTCATGCAGTTCTGCTAATAGGCCCCTATTATATTTTACGATGGTGTTTATAACTGTAAACGCATTTTTTCTTTCTGTTTTGTTTTGGTTGGTAGACTTTCTTTGATACAAAACAATGATGAGGAATTTTATTGTGATGTAATGCCCCTTTAACGTATTAGTCATGTGCGTTGGTAATGGGAATTTCCAACATTCAGAAAATGAGTAAATTCTCTCGAAGGTATAACAGATGAGATGACAAAGAGGAGGTAGGTCCTACGTGTGTGCAATAATCATATCTATAAAGAGTGCAGTATCATAAAAAGCAACTCAAAATTAACTTACAGAAATTGACATGAAATACTGGTCTCTTCACCTATGTGATGACCAAATCTTCAAATTATGAATTACTCTGTGTTACTGAATTATTGTTATGATGATTAGATTATGATGATGAATTTAAACGGGATGGAGAGGAGGAGAAATAGTGTTGCGAAGTGTATTATAATTATAATGTGGATCTTTTCAAGGAATTACAGTCAACATTCTAAATTCAATGTAACTTCTTATATTTCACAGAACATGACCCTCCCCACCCACCATTTTCTCAGGGGGGGGGGGGGTCAGACAGCAGTTGTCTAATGGACATGGAAATGCGCACATCTTTTCCTATCCAATTTGTCCATCCGTTTTGCATAACTTTCATTTAGCATTTCTAGAGCTTGACCCGTATACCAGTTCAGTGTGCTATTGTGCGCTAGGAGGTGGAATATAATATCTGGATCATACTTGAATATCACTGGCTGTCGGAATGGAAAGACAGTCACCAGATATCGACTGGACTTACGTAATATTTCCAATACGATCACGGAGTAATACATAAACTGTATTGATTGTTTTCCACTCTCGCCTTATGTTAGCCTAAAAACGAAGTTTTATGACGATATAGGAGTCAGAGGACTACTCGCACTCACTACAATCGGTAGTCCCACTAACTTCTTATTTCCCTGCATGGTTTGTAAATCTACATCAAAAGCGTGAATTAGAGTGAAGGATAATGCTGACATCGTAGTTCTCATGACTCACTTCAGACAGCGAGTGACGAGGTGCAGCATGTGACAGCTATGTGCAACATTATTACACATAGACACCCCAGGGTCAAACACAATACACGTGCAGCGTATTTGGAAATAATTTTCGAAGTATTACGAGACTATACACATTGTTCTTCTCGCGACAAACAATTTACCGCGAGAAATCTCACCGTGTGTTGCTTTGAGAACCACCCTCTGACATCGAAATTCTGGAACTGACCTTACAGCTGGACCAAAATTATTGGCTTAATCACGAGAGCTCTCGGTAATACGCAACTTTACGGCGAGCAATGATTGTGATTTGAGTGCTATGACAGTACTGTGAGCTTGAGCTTCTTAAAGGTCATCTTGATATTCTCAGAACTCCGAAGAAGATAACTTGGTACATTGAGCAGGATTCCATAAGTCCATAGCTGGTCACAAAGACAGGTGTCTGAAAACAACAACATCAACAACGAAAGACGATTTGAGGTACCTGACGACATCAGCGTTAATTCACCATGATCAGTGACAGCATGGAAGTCGTGGTTTCCACCGACATAGACGATGGCGAGATGCATGCGGACGATCTCGGGCTGGTCAATCCCCTGTCGGTCGATCTGGAAGAGGAGGAGAAGTTGAAGGTCTCACCGTCGAGATCGAAGCGCTCCGCATCCGAGATAATCAGCATGGCCTCCTACCAATCGGACACACCCGCCCCTCACTACCCACCGCTGCACTATCCCGACATCTCCCTCGCGGCGTCGTTCAGCGGTTCGACCACGACCGCCAATGTGTCCGACTCCGTCGAGGATCTGCTGAAGAAGGCCGACATGGTGGAATGTCGTAATCGCTTGTCGAGGCACGGATACGATAGTATGAGAACACTCCGTTTAGCCACCAAAGAAGACTTGGTGGAGATTGGTCTTCCCCGCGGCTACGCGGGCCTCCTGATGTACGCGGTGGCCGAACGAGACAGGGGCCGCGGGCCGGGCACGGGGTTGGCACAAATACAGTAAGTAATGTTAGCCAACCCTCACTCTTCAAGACCACCTCCAGGAGTAAATGTAGGGGAGGGTCAGATTCTTAATCCGATCATAAGCCAAGGCGAGATCATATTATATACAAAAGCAATGCCAAGGCGAGACTGAGATTCATAGAGGGTTAAACCTAAATTCTCTCCCTCTCCCTTCTCTCTATCTCTGTGTTTGACTTTGCTAATAGAGAACAGGATAAGTCCGTGTTGACCAATGGGAATTATGCAATCTTATGACATTTCCGTAATGCGCCACTATCTTCTGTGTCGGCATGGTTGGAGTAAATTGAATTGATGCGCAAATACGAGTAAATGCATAGATGGTTATTCTCAAATAGAAATTCTTAAGACTTGAATGAATCAATACAAAGTAGTGGTGTGAAAAGGGAAGGAGAGAATTGATGTAAAAGGGCAATTACCCCCCGCTAATTACTGGTTAGTGATATAAGGTTAAAGGAGTAAAGATTAGGGTTAGGGTTAGATTTGGGTTCGGAGTTTGGGTTAAGATTATAGGATTAGGTTCAGGATTAGGATTAGGGGTAGGGTCAGGGGAAGAGTCCGGGGTAATTGCCCAGGGGGTAATTGCCCTAGACCCCTTTAAATACCCATGGATGTCCCTGTATGCTTTTCGCGCTGAATTTATCAGCAGGTGATGTGCCTTGGGGCCACTGGGTGATTGGTCTCAGCAGGCCTTACTGATGAGTATGGTGCAGTACTTTTCATTCAGAAGTAGTTCTGCACAGCTTCATGGAATTCAGAACATAAAAAAAAAGAAAGTTGCCCCTTGACTGGTCATTCGTAATTACTTAATTGCGTGCCGAAAACATTCACCCGGAGCGTCCCAGATTATGACGTGCAAGAGTGCGTTTATTATAAGAAAAATAAAAAAGGTCCCCAAAAAGGGTGTCAGTATTTTCATGACTGAAGCAGGGTAAGGACGTCGAAAAATAATTATCGGCGCGCGAACAAACTTATCGCCCGAATACTTTTCTTTTTCCCTTTTCCATATTGATGTTTATTGAGGCATGCAGACAATACTGTACGCCATATAATAGTTAGAAATATTTGGCGTATGCAGACAATAACCTTTGAGGGCTATAATAGCACAATCTGTGATAGAGTTTAGTTTGTTTGATGGTCATCTGGCAAGCAGCTCGTATTTCACAGATCTCTGCTGTAAGTGTAATTATCCTTATAGTTACCTATAGAAGTATTATATAGAGAAAATACATGCATGTATTTTGCCTGTGACTTTGATACACATTACTACTTGTTAGTGGACATTTCGTAGAGACAGGACGACGACTTGATATCAGTTGGACGAGAGAATAAATTATAAGTACTTTTCATGGGGTCCAGCAGCAGCTAGAGTATTGATTTATTTTGTGGAGGACCGCTTCATTTTTTCATTCATTTATTTATTTTTTTCATTTCCAACAGAAACATATAAATATTTTACAGTAATTGAATACATAAATTTCATCATAATACATAATAAAGGATAAGTTTACAAAATATCGTAAGAACATGTATACGGAAATGCTGGAAATGGGGAGGAATGCTAAAAAGGGTTCTGCACCCTGCTCTTTGTAATTAATGTATAGATGAAGTGGGGGTGTTATACTGTGAGCGGGCTGCGTTACTCTCACACACGTGACCTCCATGTTATGTCTAATCCGAGGGAATGATTTTGCCATTATAGTAGATGGGATGGCATGATAACACACAACATTCATTGCTCATCTAGACAAGCTGGTTTGAATGTAAAGGAGATACGCTCCCGGCTCAATACCACCCACCTCGCCGCCATCAAACTCACTATATCCATCAATTATTAATATTGCAACAAATAAAAAACACCAAATATTGCATTTTATTATGTTTAAAAGAGTGATATCAGCAGCATAAGTGAGAAGAACAGCTACTTATTCTTCTTCAAACTAATTTTAATGTTAAAAAGAGGCTGATATTGAATAAAATTCAAATAAAGAATATCATTAAAAAGTGTGTGTGTATGTGTGTGTGTGTTTGTAAGCATCTTTGCGCATAACATTTATCCGCTTCATTTCCGCTTGTTTACATACCGTACTCGGATGACGTCACAACATTGCCTCTTAGAGAACCTGCTGTGTCAGAGTATAGTTCACCATACCACCATGTTTTAAAGTCGATGTAAACTATCACAGCCCCCCTCCTAATGTTGTCAATTCGCTCTATATGATTCGTTTACCTTTCAGGAAAAAGTAATGTAATTATTCATGTATAATAAATAATATATAGGAAAGTGTTGTTCTGTAGTTGCTTTTTAATGGAGCACATGCGCTTTGCATGTCTTATTTATAGGGTCTGGGGATTCACACCAATACAATTTCCCCTTCCCCTCCCCCCCCCCCCCCCCCCACACACACACACACACACTAATAATGAGCAATACACCTTCACCAATAGCCCTCTGAAAATTGCGTGTGCAGGAATAACTTCAGCGTATATAGTCACTATGACAATTTGTGTACAGTCCGATCTCTCCTATCCGGACATGTCGGTACCAACAACGGGTGCTGTTCGTTATTCCGAAGGTTCGTTAATCCGAAACACACAAATTCCCTATACCTTTTATAGGTTCGTTAATCCGAAAATAAAAAAAGGGTTCGTTAATCCGAACATTTGTAGCGTTATTCCGAAGGTTCGTTATTCCGAAGGTTCGTTAATCCGAAAATGAAACAGGGTTCGCTATTCCGAAGGCTCGTTTATCCTAAAATTAAATAGGGTTCGTTAATCCGAAAATGAAATAGGATTCGTCATTGCGAAGGTTCGTTGATCCGAAATGAATTAGGGTCCGTAACGAACCTTCGGAATAACAAGCTTTATTTCATTTTCGGATCAACGAACCTTCGGAATAACGAACCTTATTTCATTTTCGGATTAATGAACCTTCGGAATAACAAACCTTATCACATTTTCGGATTAACGAACCTTCGGAATAACGAATCTTCGGAATAACGAACCTTCGGACTAAAGAACCTTCGAAATAACTAACTTTCGGAATAACGAACTGTAATCGTCGGTAACGGCGCTCATCCGGATAAGGGATTTGGCCGGATATGGGAGACTCAATGTTTGATACACGCAGCTGCCGAAGGACGATCGCCTGTACCGTTCCCTTGTAATGGAAAGTTTGCTGTTGTGAACGTCTTAATGCATGTTATTTTATAGAGGAAAATTAGATATGAATGTTTTTTGATTTTATGATGAGAATAATACGTAATTCGTGTGAATTTGTGTAGAAATTTTGTTTGAGTTTGAAATCTCCCTTTCCCCCCGTAGTCAACAGATTGAAAGAAAAAATATATAAATAAATCGCGCCGAAATCGCATCCGGGTAATAAAGACATCCGGAAAAGGGAGGCCGGAAAGGAGAGGTCGGACTAGTCATGAATTTTAATGCTTCTTAAAGTTCCTGCGTATGGCGATGGCCGGGTGTCATAATGAAAATTTAATTTGATGTTGGAAACGTTGGTTTTGCTTTGTGTGTCTGATGCTCTACACTTATTCCCGTGCGCATGTGGTAAAGGCCGTGTCACACCTTTCCGGGTAAGCTACGCGGGCTTGTTGCGAGTAGGGATTTTCCAGCACGCAGGAAATTTTCTGCGGGCGGACAAGTATGTTCTTGTTGGCGAGTTCCGTACTTGCGTCTCACCTGCTAGACGCGTGCTACTTACCTGCTACTTGCGTGTATTCTGTGTGACCTGCGTGAGAGCTTCGAAACCGATTGCCCGTAGAGGTCCACGCAGAATACCCGCAGGAGGCCCGTAGCTGCCGCAAGTCACAGACAGTTGACTTGTAAGCATAGATCCACGGGCAACTTACAGTATGTAAGTTGCCCGTGGATACTGCGCCTGAAGCGCGTGTCATCTGCATGGCATTCTGTGAAACATCTGCCATATGAAATTCCTTTAGAGGAATTCCTTCACCGAGTTGTCAGCCCTCACTCGCCACCCATGCATCTACACGCCGGTCAAACGGAATGGACGTAAGTAGAACGTAAGTAGCACGGGTCCAGCAGGTAAGACGCATGCGAAGCTCGCCCAAATCCTTGTCCGCGTGCAAAAATTGCTTGTGTGCTGGAAAATCCCCACACGCATCAAGCCCGCGTAGCTTGCCCGAAAAGGTGTGACAGGACGAAAACTTGGCTGCTGGTAAAGAGGACTTGCGTGCGCAACTCCGGGTAATTACGGGTGAGATACGTGCCAGGTACTGTCATGTGCGGGTCATCTGCGGGGACGTCCGGGTAGCAAAAATTGTTCTTCGCAAGTCGCACGCAAGGCTTGCCAGGAAAGGCAGGGCCTTTAGAGCCTTACAACGGAGACGCCTTTCATGCAATCCTGTGAAAGCACGGGGACACTACAGATAACCATAATTATTCCAATGCCATTATCTCCAATCATTCTTTTTTAATCAATCATTTTTTTAATTTTTTTTTTTAACGGAGAGAGGATTGTGGTAACACATGAATGTATAGTCCCTGAAAGGACTGCATGTTGTTTGGGGAAAGAAGACCCTAAAATAGAAAGAGGTGAGTGAAGAAGGGAAGCGACATCAGGAGATTGTAGTGTACGTGAAGGTAAATACATTGTATAGTGACAATCGAAGGGCGCAGCGGTGAGCTGGAAGTATGTTTTAAAATGAAGCTTATGCTGTCGCTTTGTCGCTTTTACTCGTTTTATTCTGTCAAAGTGTGCTAGAAATGGGATTAGATTTTGTCTAACCCATTGTTTGCTTTGAGTGCCGAATGGCACGAAAATACCGATAGCATTGAACACACTGTCCAAAGTCTCTGGCACAGAAGGAGTTCCCCACAAGGAATAAAGGCATTGCGCATGCCAGTGAGTTATGGTATAGGCCTATACCCGTCAACAGCTGCGGAGGGTCATGACATTCTGAATATAAGACCCCGTTTACAGTGCGAGGCTCGGCCGCGGCCGAGCCGCAGCCGAGCCCAGCCCCGCTTCAGTGTAAACGCGCAAAAGGCCAAATGCGAGGCCAAAATTGGCTTCGCATTTGGCCTCGCTCTGGAGGTGGTCTCGGCCGCGGCCGAGCAGCGGCCGAGCCCGGCCTCTTCTTGGTGTAAACGCAAACTGGGCCAAATGCGCGGCCAATTTTAGTCTGCCTTCTAGACCCTCTGCCCGTACTATTTCGCTATTCACGATATTAACCCCCTCAACGTCGACAACTAGTATAGTTTAAGGTGGTTTTTGTTCTGCAAAGGATTTTTCCTTCGGCAAAGGCCTTTGCCCGAACGGCGACTTCGTCGCCACGGAATCCAGTTGGCAAAGGGTCTCAAAACCAGACTATACCAAATTGCGTTTGTTTACAAGCAGAGCGCCACTATACTGTATACGACAAAATATTGAAAGGTTTGAATTAAAAGCGCGGCCGAGCCCAGCAGTGTAAACGGACAAAATTGCGAGGCTCGGCCGCGCAATTGAGGCCGGGCTCGGCCGCGGCCGAGCCCGCACTGTAAACGGGGTCTAAGGCATTTTGCGAATAATTCCTATCTACCACTTGAGACTAGACATGCTAGACCTAGTCTTGAAATACTGATGACTTATGTCAGCCGTTACGGGGCGGGGCGGGGGGGGGGGGGGGGGGACTTCTAAAATACAAATGGGAGGGGGCGGATTCAATGGGTTATACAAAATGAAGGACGTCGCAGGTACGTTGCTATGCCTTTGTATTGTTAGACATAAATAAGCCACCCAGCATTTGCTGAAATAAACATTAACATGAAAAACAGCGCCCAAAACCAAAGAGGTCTATAGTAAAGATTTGTTTTCAGCAACAGCGTTCTACGTGACCGAAACTGTTTATTTGATAACCATTTTTGTGTGTATGTGTGTGCGTGTGTGTGTGTGTGTGTGTGTGTGTGTTGTAACGAAACTAAGGGCCTGTAGGCCCTAAGTAATGATGTATACGTATTTGCAAAATCTAGGCCCTGCGGTTGCGTTAATATTAGAAAACTTTATTCGAATGATTTTGATGTTTGCTTCAAAAACTCTTTTGCCTGTGATAGTTTGTTATAGCGTGTCGACAGTTCGGACATTCATAGGGACATTTAGTGGTTGGTATATAAGAAATAATGTATCGGTGAAATCTTCACCTTCTTGCGTAAAGTATATTCGTGTCCACAATCTCTGTGATGTATGTCTTTTCGTGAGTCCTAGTTATACAGATTGAAGAGAGAAAAGTGGTTACTCAGCATTTATCATCCGGCGGACGTGGTTCTCTGCATGGTATACTGGGAAATTTGGTTTGACGGAGCGCGAGCGAGTGTGACGAATTCTGCATCATCAAACATGGTTGTCATAATATGAGGCCACAGACCACAAGAACAACTGTGAGAAAATGTTACACGTGGTCAGAGAGCTTGTGTGGTGACTCTGGATAAAAACCGTGAAGAGAAATTGGTTCCTAATTAACGTCGATTCCGCACGTTTGTAAGTGCTTAGTAACGCGAATCTGCCTTGAATTCTCGATTGCGGTTTTTTTTTTTTTTTTTTTTTTTTTTTGATAATGTGCACTTGCGTACATGTTAGATCAGCAAACCGATGTCATTACTGTACTACACATTTTTAGCGTCCATAAACAACTCGGTAAGCACTGGGTAGCCGGCAGCATGTTCAGTTATGATTCAGTCACATTTTGTCCATGTATTTCTTCAACTAGTATGTTTATTGATTCATGCAAAAGAATGACGTGTATCTAAATTTCATTTGGAAATGTAAAAGTTACATTGCATTTAATTTGTGTATGAACTTGTCATATTATATGCTTTGGCCGGAAATGAAGTAAAAATGAAATGAAATGAAATGAAATGTTGATAGTCTGCGAAATGATTATAATGATAATGATTATGATAATGATGGTGATACTGATATTAATAATATATTAATAATGACATGAACACTCCGAGAGAGTACACTTCCGCCGAGCAGCCATGATTAAGATATCGCCATTTTGTACGCAGCATCTTCAGCACAAAAATAACGAGAGGTATAGGGACATCTACACAATACGTTATTTTGGTGGACATCAGCTGATCATCCGTGCTTGAGTTCAGTTTGGGGAGTAAGCTTATTTTCTGTCCTTAATGACCCCTATGACATTTGAACTTCGACCCCAAAATCCAATTGTTTCTTTATTACCTCATTATGAACACACCTCGCAAATTTGGTGAAAATTCGTTCATCTGTTCTCGAGTTATGTAATAGACAAACAGACAGACAGATAGACAAACAGGGCAGACAGACATAAGGAACCAATGACATAACCTCCTCGTAGGTTTCATGTACTGGCGAAGGTAATAATTGTGATAATGATGATAATAATGATTGTCACGCAGTGCCATAAACACTAAAGCAACAATTCATGTCATGCAATCAGGGCTTTTTGTGGTAGTTGTTATAGCACTCTTTGTATTATATAATAAATCTTTAGGGACAACACTAAATTGTCGTCATCATTGGTCATCACAGCTAGTCTGAACTTTTTGTCATTACTGCGATAATCATTATTACAGCTAAGTAATGTAATGTTATCATACAGGAGAATGCAGCTGTAATCCGCGTCCATGAAAGCTTGGTTGCTTTTCAGTAACATTCACATCGTGTGTGCCAATTAGAGGCGAATGTGATCTTTTCTTCAATCCTCTTACATTTCTACGAATGACTCGACTGTCAATGGAACCGTGAATCATAAAAAGTTGATATGATAGTAACCCTTGCTGGAATGACAATTGTCATAGTAACGACAAGAATCCAGCTTCCTGATTGGCTGTTTCTAGTGGAAGTTGTCATTCCACCAAGAGTTGCCATCCTAACATCTTTTATGAAATGGGGCCGTGATGGAACAACGTATATTGTACCTCCTCGATGGAACGAATTCCTTGTATTCAATTCAGCGCGACCACATTGTACCGTATATAACACACATTGCGCCAGATAAAATGTGTGTCCCTACAGTCCTTTATTCAGACGCATGCACCGTGACACTACATGAATACCTAAGGAAACGAAAAAGAAAGAGTTTAAGGAGGGGACGTTTCTCGTTCTACGTAAATGCTTCTCTTTAATCCTTGTCCCGCAGAACTATTAAGCTCGAGGAGCAGGACCCGTCTGACATCATCCAGACATCTGGTGAAGCTATAGCCGAGATGGACGGAAAGGTGAGATGTAAATTGTATTAATATCATCCTCATTATAATTATGTGTATTAAAGGGGAAATCCAGTCCAAAAATTAGTTAATCTATTAAAAAAAGAGTAAAATCTTACGAGTTCAATAGTAAAACTTTGACTGAAATTGGATGAAAAATAAGGAAGTTGTGAAATTTTGAAGTTTTGCTAATTTCTCCAAAACAGTTCTTGTACAATGGATATGATGCAATGAGTGAGCTGACCATATCATAACCTCACAATTTTCCATTGATCGTGTACAAAAAATGAAGAAAATTCAATGTTTCTGTCATTGAAGTCTGAAATATGATGTTATTCCTGGTTGAATGACTTCAGATTAGTGATCAGTTAGATATATGAGGATTTGAGCCTCGGGCATAATTGCGTTTGAATGAAAAACTTGAAATTTCAAAATTTTGTGTACAAACTAAATGGCAAGTTGAGAGGGAATGACATGATCACTTTTCCATTTGCATTATATTCATATTGATTGTTCAAGAACTGTTTCCTCAAAAATTAGCGAAACTTCGAAATGTCATAACTTCCTTATTTTTTATCCGATTTCGATCAAACTTTTACCGATGAACTCGTAATATTTTACTCTTTCTTATTAGACTAACTTACATTTGGACTGGACTTCCTCTTTAAAGTGTTCTTATTTTGTGGTCCTGTATTGTGTAAAACCTTCTTGTAAGAAGCGACGAAGTAGACAGAGGTGTGATCATTGTACTGATGCGCAGGGTATAGCACGACGCATCTGCGGTTGCACAACTCTTTTGTGAAAGCTCTCCGTTTATTTTCTATCAACACTTATCTTTGTGAATTACTCTACAGTTACATAATGCAGCGGGCAAAAAGAGAAATGTGGATTGAGTTAAAGCAGCAGTTGGTAGAACACAACAGTGAAAGTTTGAGGAAAATCTTACAGTTGATGCAAAAGTTATGATTTTTTAGCTCACCTGAGCCTAACGCTCAAGTGAGCTATTGCGATCGCCCTTCGTCCGGCGTCCGTCGTGCGTCGTGCGTCGTCCGTCGTCCGTCGTCCGTCGTGTGTACACTTTTTACATTTTCATCTTCTTCTTGAAAACCCCAAGACCGATTTTCATCAAACTTGGCAGGTAGCATCCCTAGGGGTTAGGAAATCAATTTGTTAAAATGGGCACCATGCCCCACCCAGGGGGCCCCAAGGGGGGCCCAAACCCCCAAAAATTAAGGAATCTGTAAAAATCTTCTTCTCTAGAACCAGAAGTGATAGAACTAAGTTAATACTATGAGTTAGTACATTGATGACTGTAGTTTCAAGTTTGTTCATGTCAGAATCAGGGGTGCCCCCCTTGGGACCCAGGGGAGGAGGGGGGGGGGAGGGTCCTAATGGGGCCTAAATTGTATATTTTCATCTTCTTCTTGAGAACCCCTTGACCCATTTTCACCAAACTTGGCAGGTAGCATCCCTAGGGGGTTAGGAAATCAATTTGTTAAAATGGGCACCATGCCCCACCCAGGGGGCCCGAAGGGGGGCCCAAACCCCCAAAAATTAAGGAATCTGTAAAAATCTTCTTCTCTAGAACCAGAAGTGATAGAACTAAGTTAATACTATGAGTTAGTACATTGATGACTGTAGTTTCAAGTTTGTTCATGGCAGAATCAGGGGTGCCCCCTTGGGACCCAGGGGGGGGGGTGGGGAGGGGTCCTAATGGGGCCTAAATTGTATATTTTCATCTTCTTCTTGAGAACCCCTTGACCCATTTTCACCAAACTTGGCAGGTAGCATCCCTAGGGGGTTAGGATCTCAATTTGTTAAAATGGGCACCATGCCCCACCCAGGGGGCCCTCAGGGGGGCCCAAACCCTCCAAAATGAAGGAATCTCTAAAAATCTTAGAATCAGAAGTTATAGAGCTAAGATAATACTATGAGTGAGTACATTAATGACTGTAGTTTCAAGTTTGTTCATAGCAGATCCAGGGGTGCCCCTCTTGGGGGCGGGGAGGGGGTTGGGAAGGTCCAAATGGGGGCCTGAATTGTACATTTTCATCTTCTTCCTGAAAACCTCATGATGGATTTTCGTCAAACTTGGCAGGTAGCATCCCTAGGGGGTCAGGATCTCAATTTATCAAAATGGGCACCATGCCCCACCCAGAGGGCCCCAGGGGGCCCCCAATCCCCCCCCCCCAAATTAAGGAATCTTAAAAAATTTGGGCCCTTATTGTACATTTTCATCTTCTACTTGAGAATGCCTGGTCAAATTTTAGTAGAGCTGTGAATGATTTAGATTAGTGACTGCGTGAAAGGTGAACTTGCGATACTCAGGTGAGCACTAGACCCGCGGGTCTCTTGTTTTTTTTTTTTTTTTTTTTTTTTTTTTTTTAGTTTTGATGTTAGAACCGCTGCATGAGGAGACTACTAGAGATTATGACGTATGTGTGGACCACAATATGAAAAAAATATAAAGGGAATTCCACAAAAATTCACTTTGATAGCACGATGAAAGAGCATTCTTTGACTAACCGCCTTCAGAAAGCAGGGGGGATATGTGCTTTCCTTCACATGATATTAACAGTACCCTTAATATATGTCAGTATCAAGTTGATGGAATGTGTAATTTTCATGAAAAATGAATTTTTGTGGAATTCCCTTGATATTCTCTTTATATTGTTGTCCATACATGACGCCATAACCTCTAGCAGTCTCCTCATCTAGCGGTTCCACCACTAAAACTATTAAAAATTCATAACTTTTGCCTCGATTGTCCGATTTTCCTCGAACTTTCACTGATAATGATAATGATAATGAATAACATTTATATAGCGCTTAATACTGATGTTTCTAAGCGCGTCGATCCGGAAGAAAAAAAAAATATGTGTTCTACTAATGTTGCTGCTTTCACTCAATCCACATTTCTCTTTGGGTTTGGGTTTCCTTTAAGATGTTTTCCTTTTGTGGGCCTGTATTGTGCGTAAAACCTTCTTGAAAGTAGCGACGAAGTAAACAGAGGTGTGATTATTGTATTGATGCGCAGGGTATAGCACGACGCTTCTGCGGTTGCGCAACTCTTTTTGAAAGCTCTCCCTTTATTTTCTATCAACACTTATCTTTGTGAATATTATACTCTATATACAATTACATACTGCAGCGGGCAAAACGCCTTCAGTAAGGTTGTACCAGCCCCGGCCCAGGGAGGTGTTAAGAGAAGAAGGGGAATCTCTGTCCAATGTGTGTAGCTTTATGACTAGGTTTTATAATAGCATGATAATTTCATGTTCCATGCTCCAAGCCGCTCTTCTCTAGAGTTTTGATATGGAGACCCAGAGGTTCTTGACTTCAACAATTTTAAGCTCTATTTCAAAAGGAAATGCTGAAATCCTGTGTGGAAATTTTGGTAATGTGTAACGGAACAAATCCTTTCAGTTTTTCTTCAAATCTTCTTGCTATCAATACCCCAGGACTGAAAATGTGGAACATTAGTATCTCATAAAAAGTTAGCATTACCTTGTGCACATTTGTGCATAATTTTGTTTGCCACCGGTTCAGTACCTATAAAATCTAATGTGCGCGTTTCCGCGTGTTAAACATTTTTCAGTTAAAGAAGTACAGTTTTTACTGATTTTTTTTTTTCGCGTGTCCTGTTCTCTACACACTCAATTATTGCTGCCAAAAATATTGAAAGGGACTGCTATGAGGAATGAATGAGGAATAATACCTAATAGAAACGCTGTCTTTTGTCAAAACAATTTATAACACCTTCGATAGAGCGCATAACCTCTTGGCTGCACGGAGCATGGGCAAGAGAGATTCTTGTTTCTTCTCCTTTTCTAACCTCAGTTAGGACCTCTTGCATAGAGGCAAAACTGTCCCCCAGTTTGCCAGTATAGATGACATAGTTTAATGTAACATGAAATTAAAATTTTACAGGAAGAACATGAAGAAATGGCTGTGAATTTCAGAGTTGTTTTTTCTGAAAAAAAAAATTCGCATAAAACCGTCACTTCGAGTATGACTCATTTGGTGTCAATGGCATAGTGAGTCTTATTTTCATGTGAAATGTTGATAACGCTCAGTTTACCTGAACAATTTTTTGATATCATCGGGGCCTATATCGTCCACAAACGAATTTGAACTCGTAGATGTCTTTTTATGTTTATTATAGTATCAAAGTGGTAAGTGACAATTTCCAATAAGAAAACAAAAACAAAAGTCGAAAAACAATGAAATGCATAGCAAGTTTCGAAAACAGTAAAATACATAAGAATTGAAATGACTTTTGGATTTTTTTGATGAGTCACAATAATTAGGGGCTACACGTCAAAAGTTAGACTCTCACTGCTTTTAATTAGTGTTTAACAGACGAAAATAAGACAATCCGCCCCCCCCCCCCCCATAGCCAAAAAGGCCCGGCCTGATTAGGGTTAATTGGATATGCCACATAAATACACTTTATAATATGTACAACATTTTCTCTTTTTTTTTTACATCAATGTAAGATGATTTGTTACGCGTGGTCGCTTAGGAATCAGTGAATGTTTGTAAGCAAACATCGGGGCAGTAAGCCATCCTTTAAAAGGACTGTGAAGGAGAATAAATTTGGGGCTGCATTTGTCCTTGCTTTAAGTTCTGTATAGACTCCAGTGTCGTGAGATTCCTTCTCCTGTCCCATTAGTCATGTTCATCAGAAAGCCAGTTAGCATTTTTCCCGTCATTGAATAATGATCATGCACTGCTTTGGTATCTTTCAAAACGCCATTTCAAACTTACTTTGATTTCGTGATCTATTATTCTACTTACATTTTCAACAGCTTTGTAGTGCTATCATGCTTTTGCAGCATGCTGTGTGTGTGTGTGTGTGTGTGTGTGTGTGTGTGTGTAAAAGGAGGTTTATGATGAACTGTAAATTCTACATCAATATACTGAATGGCTTTATTAATGGAACATATAAGAAAATATAGCATTGACATCGTAATATGCGGGATTAACATAGATCTTTCAAATATCTCACTTTCTTTTTATCTCCTCTTTATATGATATTCTCATAGATGATAATGGTCGACCCATGTTGATATATATTTTATTCATATATTTTGCGATTGTCATAAACTTAACTGAACTGAATTAAATGTTGTGGCAGGGTAACTACGAGGTGGTGTCTGCAGGGGGCGACGTGGAGAGGAAACAGAGCAAGAAGCTCGCGGAGGTGGACGGCAGCCCGCCCCGCGAAGCTTGGAGCAAGAAGATGGACTTCTTGCTCGTGTGCATTGGCTACGCCGTCGGGTTGGGCAACATCTGGCGCTTCCCGTATCTCTGCTACCGCCACGGAGGGGGTAGGTGACTCCTTAGGGAGAACAAGTGAACGGACAAACAGACAGCTAAACGCAAACTCAAAGTCGGAGATGGGGGATCAGAGAAATGACAAAACAGAAGTGATCTTATTCTTGAAACATTGCCATTTTTGTCATGATGATAAAGATTATGTATGACGATTATGATGATAACAAATAATGATAATAATACATAGAGTTAAACTACAGTGTTGCTGTAGAAATATAATTTGAGGTAATAATGACAAATGATAATGATTATTAAAATGATAATGAATAATGGTAATACCGAATGGTATTCGTAATAATATGATTAGCGTTATCATTATTATTATTACTACTACTACTACTACTACTACTACTACTACTACGACGACGACGACGACGACGACTAATACTACTACTGCTATTACTATACTACTACAACTAAACGCGCAACTACTTTTACTGATACTATTAGCACCTCTAAACCAGAATAAGAAAATTTGTATTTGAGTCCTGCGTAATGTCATATACAATTCTAGTGAAACATATAGAGGTAAAATGGTGGAGGAGGGAAATCGATTTGGTGAATTAATATATTTCAGTCTAATTTCACTTTATCTGATACATTTTTGGTGGTATCTTTGATGTGTTTCAGGTGTGTTTCTCATCCCATATTTCATCATGCTCTTTCTGGCTGGAATGCCGCTTATGTTAATGGAGATGGCTTTCGGCCAGTATGGCGGGGAGGGCCCCATCACGATCTGGAAGGCATGTCCGCTCTTTGCAGGTGAGTGAAAGGGGGGAGGGTGGAGAGATGGAGGGGTATTACAACCAAAGGACTGTTCACCTCTTGCTAGCAAATCTTCGTTCCTCGAGAACTGCGTGCAAAGTAAACTAACTGTGAGATATTACTCACCTTTACGCTGCGCAGAAGCATTTTGTAAATAAATGATAACTTGTCACGCCCTCTATGGCAGCAATAACACCTATCACAGCAATTCTTTTCCGCTAGATTACTTTTTTGCCCCTCCGTGCGTGACTGATGCGGTGTGCGAATTAAAAAAAAAAAACATACAAGCAAAACACACACACACACACACACACACACACATATTTCCTTGCTTCCAGGAGTTTGTACAGAGAGTAGAGGCCCCCTTTAAAGTGCATTTAGGCGTGTCTTAAGTTTGATTGATTTTCACTAACGAAGGATGACCAGAAATCGAAAAAAGGGGGCGAGGTCTAAGTTGCGCTGGTTGTGTCAGCGACCTCCGGACCTTTTGGTCTCTCTCTCTCTCTGTCTTTCTCTCTCTCCAGAGATAACAGAGTGGAACAAAACTAGCCAATGAGCATGGTAGAAAACCAGATGAGCCGTCATTATGATGTACCGCTTTACTGTCATACTTCAATGATTTAAATGCATACCTTTATAGGTGATAAAAACACAGCTGTTCGAGAATAACTTAAACGCCCGACATGGCGACATCTTATACAGGCATATTGGATGAACTCTTTCTCGACTACTTCATCTACGTGGAAAGAGATCGGTCAAGAGTTTGTGCAGTTGAGATTACCCCAAGGTGTTTGAGCACATTTAATGTATATATATATATATATATATGTGTGTGTGTGTGCGTGTGTGTGTGTGTGTGTGTGTGTGTGTGTGTGTGTGTGTGTGTGTGTGTGTGTACTTCGAGGATAGCTAGATAACAACTATAAACAGTGCAACAGTGCAAGTTGACGATCATACGTTATCAAACCATTTACTAAGGACCAGAGTGTCTGCTTGGAGTTACTCTTGTCCTGTGGTTAGCGTAATATCCTTGGTGAAATGCAACGACTTTGGTAATGATATGGACCCCTGATTGAACAAGGAGAAATTCAGATGTCTTACCTTCACAAGAGACACATTGCTCTCTCCCTTGTAAGCTCTAACCATTTCTATTCAATTTCTTTGACGCCATGTTCCAACAAACGCATTTCATCGAATATGGCATCAAAGACCTTTAAAGTCTCAAAAGGACGCTCCTGCCAGCATTACCTTCGTCAAGATTTTCAGGCAGAAAGTCACACATCTCTGGTAAACAGGTTATGGTTGAGTGAAAGCATGACTGGTAATCCGTCAACAAGTCGCTATATACCAAAAGCGGCGAGTGAACTATACCTTTTCAAAAACCTTTGCTGCCCTGGACAAAAGTGAAATAGGACAATTATTGCTTATGTTACTGAGAAAGTGTCTTTTTTTTTTTCGGTGAAGGTATTATTTAAGCAAGCTTTTATAAAGCGGCAGAATGATCCTGCTTCTAAAAATTGAATAAAGATTCGTGCCAAAGGTGAGGTTATCAATATGAGCGCTTGATTTTCAAAAGTTGGGGATGGAGGTCGCTTAGCCCGACATGTCCTACAAAAGTACCCTATGCGCGACATGATATTTTGCTCTAACTCCCGACAGTTACATTGATATAAGCAACGTCACATAGTATGACATTAAAATGGCTTCACCCTAAAATAAGTCTGACTTCACACGCACGCAAGCGAGCAGCGATTCATTACTAGCATTTTAATCCAAACAGTCTGCTTCTTCCTGAAAATCCATTTGTTTCTTGGCTGAGCTTGAATTAATCTTTTTCTTCCTGAGCTAATCCTATCATTCATGAATTTGCAGGCCTGTTCATGCCGTACATATCATGATATAAAAGTTTTTCGGCATTACGTATGAAAGACATACAATACCGTTTTTTCTGTGTGAGAAAAGTGAGGTGACTGCGCATGCGCACAGTAATTCTGTCGATTCCACTGTGTAATTTTGTTCTAGTGTTGTTTCATTGTAAGTGATGTATTGAACGCCTGCTGCGTTATCAGTGCGACGAAATTTCGCTTTTCTTGACAGTATTTTTTTTAATATGATTATTATTGTCATTCTCATTCTCATAAGTATCAGGGTTATTTTAATTCATGGCTGTATTACTTTTATCAGTCTTGCAACTACTTTATTTTGTACTGCGTTCAAAGAAATACAGATTCTATTCACGTCAGGATGACTTTCCTTTATTCTGTTTTCCTCTGATATTAGTGTCAACCTTCAGTCGACAGCAAACCGAACTGCTCACATCTGTCCAAAATGTCGATTACTTCAGGTTACTGTGTACAATGCCAACTAGGCGAGCAGAGCGTGATGCACAAAAACGCATTAAGCGCTGCACCGGCATAGTGAACATTATGCCCAAACGACATTTGTATCGATTTTGGAAGTGACCCAAAGTGCATTACACACCGAATTGTTTCCGAGCGAGCTTGAGCTGTAACTGAACTGCAAGAAGGCGCGAAGTCCACTTTTGTGCATTTACGAGGAAATCGTGCTGAAGCAATTTTCGTGCGTACAGGGGTGTGTGGGAGGTGTAGCTCTTCATTCAAATTTATATCACATATCTCGTATATTATTCAATATTGGTTTGTCAGCAGTTTAGTGTATAGGCCTACATCTACCGTAGGTGAATAAAACTTGTCTTCCGCTGTGCGTATTTAACGCCCTTTGGAATTCAGCTGGTCTTAGCGAGTTCCTCGCACATCAATTTAGTCAGGCGCGGAGAGGCAAGCCAGTAATTCGGAGGACACGCATTACTTTAATAGGTGTCATAGCCCCCCATAAAACGGCATGACGAATCATTTTATATTTACAACGTGCTGCTGCCGTGGCTGTGCAATGTTACAAACGTGAGGAATATCTCACAGTTACTTGTAGTTTAGTTTTTATACTCTCCTCGTATAGAACGAGCGTTTTGATTGCACAAGCTAAACAAAATGCTCAAAGGTGACGACAAACGAAAAACAATTATCACATTTTGCTTAGTTCAGTAGTTTTCTTTACGTTTCTTTATCACATTCTTATCAAGAAAATACGAGAACATAATCTCTTCCAACTTATTAAATTTTATTTTTGCTTCGAAGATTGCACATCACAAAAAAGGGCTATAACAGACTGAATTGTCTTGTCAAATTTCTAAACGATAAAGATTATTTAGTTTCCTCCGTTATTTATCACCACTTCATCGTAGAGGCAAAGTCAGACAATGAACGCGACGGGTTTCGCAAAGAACATTTATCTGGATCGTGTAACAGATCCGAGATTATACTACATAAAATATTCATGATAAGCATGATACATTGAATAAATGCACAAAGATCCAACACCCTCATGTTCCTATTGCGTCTTATGAAACGATATCAAATTCTGTGTTTTATATCGAAAATCTAGCACCATGCTTGCTAAGATTAAAGTAAGATAGACAAACGGAGTGATAAAACTTCCATCCGAATTGGACTTGAAATAATAAATGTTTAGATTTCTAGGTTTTTAAGTTTTCACCGTGATATCTGTCACACCGACACGATGCAAGTTAGCCTAGTTGATGCGGATGATGTCTTCCGCTTACAGTTCAACCAATTATGCACGAAATAGTTACCAAAAAAAAAATTATGTTTGTAGTCGATGATTGATCGACCATATTATGCGAGCTGGCACCCATTCCCAATCTGATCATTACCAGAGTGTTTCAACATAACATGTCATTTTTTTTTTAATTCTTAACATATCAGGTTGAGGAGAATTTGGGTGTTTGTGTTCACATTAGTATAGGAGACTTGTGTGGTAAGAGTTAATCACCTTTTCTTCGTGACCTTGCATCACAAAGCCGCCAAAAGTCACCAGACTCAAGGACTTTTAGTGAAGGACAGATTCTGAAAGAGCAGACTCTAAGCTTAAAAATGACACGTAACTCCGTACAATGGACTTTTTCTAAAAACCCAGGAAATTATATGGAGAGAAAGAATACCTTACGGAAAAGTGTTTATACTGAGAAAATACACCTTGAAGTTTAGGATTTGTGATAAAGTACATAATCTCACTCAGCGGTGCTCTTTGAAATGAATAGCCCGAAAACACTCCATTGTAGGCCACTTCTATGGAGGAATTATCATGATTAAGCTGAAATTGTGCACGCTCACTCAGTACTGTAACATTCGACTCATGACTGATAACCAATTTTCAGTGTGATGGCCTTATCTTTTCAAAGAGCTGAGAGTGTGTCAAGGCTTTTTAAGAAATGAAGAGAGACCTCTAAGACAAAACCTGATCTCTCACTCTCTCTCTCTCTCTCTCTCTCACACACACACATACACACACACACACACGCATACGCACACACCCCCACACACAACAATCAAGCAAAACTGTAATATTCTCTTTATGTCACTTCACTACTGTAACAGGAATTGTTGTAGTATTTTTATACAGCAATTAAGGTATGCTGCGATCTAACAAAACTTAAAAGCTTTGCGACTTTTGAACAAATCGATTTTAAGTAATTTCATTTCATTTCATTTTTTTCCACATGAAAATGTATGCAACAAAAATTACATTTGAACAATATAAAAGTGTGGGAAACCATATGAAGCACATCAGGGTTGTTGTAAAATGCCTCATGTGATGCACTCTGTCGAATTGAGTCAGAAGTCGCAAAAATGAAATTTTAGCAATGCCTATTATGTGAATTCTACAGACTCTAAGCTTTACAATGATATGCAATATAACTCATTTCCACATCCCTATAGATTAAAAAAAAAAACTAATATAAACTATGCTTATGGTGTCAGTCCATTTTCGAAAAAATGTTACCATTTTATTTATATATTAACTTCTTTATTTATTCATTAATTCATTAACTTATTCATTTATTTAATTATATTTATTCAATTATGTATTTATTTATTTGTTTATTCATCCATTTATGTATGTAGGCCTATGTATGTACATAAATGTATTTATTTATTCATTCATTTATTTATTTATTCATTCATATATCTATTTTCTTCTCCTCTTTATCAGGAATCGGATGGGCCATGGTGATCATCTCCGGCATGGTAGCCATCTACTACAACATCATCATGGCGTGGAGCACACTCTTCTTTTTACGATCGTTTACTCACGACGTGCCGTGGAAGGCGTGCAACCACACATGGAATACCGAGGCGTGTCAGGAGAACCAGACGGTTGCCATGGAGCTCGGTCTCAACCGCACCCGACGCCCCTCCCAGGAATTCTTCTAGTGAGTTCATTGACCTTTCTTGTTCCACTCCGTGAAACGTCTTGTTTCAGAGTCTGCCTCTGAAGCGAAATTTGAAATAGCAGAGGGGTTTTTGTTTCTACATCTCCGTGTTTAGTAGCTCCGTGATGTGTGTGGATGTGTGTGGATGTGTGTGTGTGTGTGTGTGGGGGGGGGGGGGGTGGGGGCGGGGGTGTGCAGGGTTTCGTCTGTTCGTGTCCATATTTGTTTGGCAGATGGGGCATTGATGAAGGAATGGATGAATGAATGAATGAGTGAATGAGTAAATGAGTAAATGAATGAATCAGTGAATGATTGAATGAATGAATAAGTGGATGGGTGAATGATTGATTGAATGAATGAACGAATGAGTGGATGAATGAATGAATGGTACATTATTGGTTGATTTGATTAATTGATAAATGGATGAAAAAGTGAATGAAAGTGAATGATTGATTGATAACGGTTGATTGATGAATTGATTGATTAATCAATTAATTGCATGAATGAATTATGAATGCATGAATAAATGCATGATTGATTGACTGACTGAATGAATGAATGAATGAATGAATGAATGAATGAATGAATGAATGAGGTAACAAAGCTTGCTTCCCTGTTTCCATGGCAGTAACTACATCCTGAATGTGGACGGACACACGATGGATGACATGGGGGAGCTCCGGTGGGAGTTGGCTCTCTGTCTTCTCTTCACCTGGATCGTCATCTTTTTCTGCATCTTCAAGAGCGTCAAGAGCTCGGGCAAGGTGAGTGTCGCAACAATGCACTAACCTTTATGTGTTTAACAGGGACTCCCGCCTAGAATGTATGTGTACGCTTACGGGTGCGTTGCAATAGATTTCGATCTAAATTTCATTTGGAATTGTACTAGTTACATTGTACTTAATTTGCTTATATGAAATTGTCATATTGTATGTTTTGGCCGGAAATGAAATAAAAATGAAATGAAAATAATGTGTCCTCATCAAAAGTATGTGTGTGAGAGTGACACCCCGTGACGCATGCGCATTTGTGATTTGGTAATAGATTTGTTTTTGTCCCCGCTGAACGAGTTCGAGCAGGGGACTATGAAACGGGCTCCGTACGTGTGTGTGTCTGTGCGTCCGTCCGTGCGTCCGTCCGTGTGTGATCAAAATGTTAAATTTGCTACTTCTCTGTCATTTATGAGCCAATTTTGATTCTGTTTGCTTTATATGATAGCACTACATGGGAGCTTTGAAACTTCTACACAGAATTTCAGTTGTGACCTTTGACCTTGACCTTTGACCTATATTGTACATTTTGCTACAAAATGCTACTCCTTCGCCATTTCTAACCCGATTTCGATTCCGTTTACTTTATGTGATGGCACTAGGTGAGGGCTTCAAAACTTCTACACAGAATTTTGACCTTTGACTTCTTTGACCTTTGACCTTGATTTTTGACCTATATTGTACATTTTGCTACAAAATGCTACTCCTTCGCCATTTCTAACCCAATTTCGATCCTGTTTTCTTTATGTGATGGCACTAGGTGAGGGCTTCAAAACTTCTACACAGAATTTTGACCTTTGCCTTCTTTGACCTTTGACCTTGATTTTTGACCTATATTGTACATTTTGCTACAAAATGCTACTCCTTCGCCATTTCTAACCCGATTTCGATTCCGTTTGCTTTATGTGATGGCACTAGGTGAGGGCTTCAAAACTTCTACACAGAATTTTGACCTTTGTCTTCTTTGACCTTTGACCTTGATTTTTGACCTGTATTGTACATTGGCTACAAAATGCTACTCTTTCGCCATTTCTAACCCGATTTCGATTCCGTTTGCTTTATGTGATGGCACTAGGTGAGGGCTTCAAAACTTCTACACAGAATTTTGACCTTTGCCTTCTTTGACCTTTGACCTTGATTTTGACCTGTATTGTACATTGGCTACAAAATGCTACTCCTTCACCATTTCTAACCCGATTTCGATTCCGTTTGCTTTATGTGATGGCACTATAGGTGAGGGCTTCAAAACTTTTACACAGAAATTTGACCTTTGACTTCTTTGACCTTTGACCTTGATTTTTTACCTTTATTGCACATTTTGCTACAAAATGCTACTTCCGGCGGGGACATATATTACGCACCGCGTAATTTCTACTTTTCCTTGTTGTTTTTGTTTTTCATCATGGGGAATAGAGATCTTTTGGGAGCTGATGAATACAACAATATCCAGTGCAATGATTTGAGGAATGATAATAAATGAAGATTGTAATTAAGGTTATAGTATACAGTGGTAATAGTAACGATATTTTTTCAAGTAATAGTATTTCATTCGTAGAAAAATCACGCATGCAGCGATAAGCCTGAATTTTTAAGACTCGTTACAATGGTGATAATGAGAGTTTACTGGCTTATTACACAAGAGTACACGATGGTGACATAAAATAAAATCTTTACTCAAACTAAGAAACACCTAAACGAAACAAACGTCACTGTTACCTTGTAAACTGTCACAATGGAATTAATATCACCGAAATAAATTCCGAGAGATCGTGGACACAATTAAAATTATCGTGAGACATTTTTTCTCGGCACGACACGTCGCGACGGCAATGGACTGCACAAACTGTGTTTTTGTGGAATATGTTGAGTAAAATATACTTATAACCACGATGTTAACCAAATGTTCGTGTCAATATGTGGTTAATCGTTCCGCCCATTTTATATGTGCTCCTTTTTTTTTTTTTCGTCTTTTGTAACAGGTGGTCTACTTCACCGCTACGTTTCCGTACATCATTCTTACCATACTGTTGATCCGGGGAGTGACGCTAGAAGGTGCCCACATCGGGATCAACTATTATCTCAGTCCGCGTTGGGAAGAACTCTCAAAACCATCGGTCGGTAACATGTGGATGATGAATGTTGTATGGGATGAAAAGAAAAAAAATGCAAGAATGCAATAATTGACTACCGATTAAAGCATGATACATTCCTACTTTCGCATTTGATAAATACGTTCATGCTATGAGTCATCTATTTGATGCAGCTGCCATAATGTACAACGCGAGTAAAGTACAAAGATGCTTAAAGTTGTATACATGTATGTGCAATGTGAGAAAAACATAAGTATTATTATTACACAAGAATGATGGGCCCTCTCTTTATGTAGGGTTTCTCTTTCACAGAGAAGACAGAAAATTAAGAATCTCTCTTTGATGTAGCTTTGCAACCATTGACGTATTGACAGAGTCAGAGTAAGATGAGGGAACGACTTCCCAGCCCATCTGCACTTGGTGAATGAGCTGTCACACTGGTAAACGCTAAAATGCTATATTTGCAATTTTAGATTCGTGCGCCTGTGATATTATCATGGCATACAGTGTTGTACATTTGTCGGTGCCATCGACTAATTTCAGAGTAGCAATTCTAAACCGCAGATAGCTGATATGCCTCGGGTTTGTCAGCGTTCAGTTCTTCTCAAAAAGTTCAAGAACAAAAATTAATTCGGTTCATGACGATACACCTCTTCTAACACGATGACAGCAATGAAATAAAACA
This sequence comes from Diadema setosum, assembly GCF_964275005.1. NCBI lineage: Eukaryota > Metazoa > Echinodermata > Echinoidea > Diadematoida > Diadematidae > Diadema > Diadema setosum. The sequence goes on along the minus strand of NC_092695.1, from coordinate 1,595,365 downwards.
TATATATTTTGATGACAGAGGGTCCAAAATGTAAGCTGCACTTCAAGTTTGCATGACAATTGTGTGAGAATCACTTATGCTCACACTCGTCGTCGTTGGCGCAGTGCCCACTATTTACAACTAATATTTGATCCGTTGCTAAGATACCAGAGATTGGTGTCACTGACCTTTGCACCGATTCCGCCACACCCCTTCATCCTTTCAGGTTTGGAGCGCTGCGGCCACCCAGATTTTCTACTCTCTCGGCCCGGCCTGGGGTGGCGTGCTCACATTCGCCAGCTACAACAAGATCAACAACAATTGTTTGATGTAAGTTCTGATTTATGTGATAGATTCATAGCTGTTTGAATGCGTTTTCATTCACTTATTTCACAAATAAAATGTGAACATATGTTTGGACAAGACAAAGTAAATAGTATTTTATTTTGTGCAAGTAACAATAGAAAAGAAAACAGCAACAACAAGTATGATATTGCAAGTGGTAATTAAACATCAGTCAGTGATTGGATAATAGTGATCACGTGGTATTGTAAACAGTGCCATACGATACCATTATGATACCAAGTGGTCGAGCGATAATGCTCCTAAAGTGCTTTAACCATTCCGAATGATAACGCATAAATTATGTTGCTCTTAGTGGCCGAGAAAACACAAACTGTTCCTACCTCAGGGTTTCAAAAGCTTATTAGGGGAGGTTATGAGACCCTCAGTAACTTTTCAAACCGGTCGGGTTGAACATTCTGCCTGTTCCCTACCCTGACACTAATCATCTATTAAACGTTTTGTGAAAAAAAAAAGTCAGTGTATTGTCGCTCGTCATGGACCAGAGAGACTGACCCGACTCGGGTCCTCTTCGGACTTTTGGACATCTCCGTGACTCATCGGCAAACGCGATTGTTCAAAGTACACCGTGTGTGAGAGAGCTCTCCTCCTGAGCAGAAAGTGCTATAAAGCGTTCGCTTGGGATTTCGTTTAATTCCGTCTCATTTTGCACACAAGTCACTAATGAAGGTTATAAAATCCAGGTCCCACGAATCGCGACAATATGACACCTTTTGGTGAAATGTGCGCTTGAAGGAAGTTCAACAGTCTAAACTTACAGTTCTAAACTTTTCTATGTGACTTGTACGACAGGCAGTCCAGAATATATGATAGAAATGGAAAAAAAAAATAGACGACTATGAAGTGACGGCATTCATCCATCGACATCCATACTCGCATACAAATTTTGCAGCTATTGTCTTCAAGCGGTCGCAATATACTGGTTTATAGTGTATTGATAGATGTAGTATGTCCTTAAACTCCATTAAACGATTTATGAACTGTTTGCGGTTTGTCTTTCAGTGACGCCATCGTGCTCCCGTTCATCAACTGTCTGAGCAGTTTCTACGCCGGCTTCGTGGTCTTCGCCACTCTAGGCTTCATGTCCTACAAGACCGGCCTCCCAATCGACAGCGTCGCCGTAGACGGTAAGTTAGCATCCTCAGGCCTACACCGTTTTAGGATGCGTTTATAGCAAACTTTTCTGGGCAAAACATGGTTTTGAAACCGTGTCTTGTGGTTTAGTTTTGCTATAAACTGTAGTCGTGATTACAAACATGGTTGTGAAACGCACTGTTGAGGTGCGATTGAAAACCATGTTCCACTAGAAACAAGGTTTTGAAAGTGAGAGGCAACCGTCTTGTGATTTGGAAAAAAAAAGTTTATATGACGTCATAGTTTCCCGCGCCCTGTCCGACCAATGAAAATACCAGGGACCAAGCTGCGCATAATGAGATGCGTAATGGCAGAGTCCGAGAGAGCCGGAAACACGCTCGGGGGTGGCTCAGAATTATAAACGCTGCTCTGTCAAACCATGTGTCAAAACCGTGTTGCAAAACCATGTTTCAAAACCATGTTTCAAAACCATGTTTCAAAACCATGTTTCAAAACGGTGTTTCTCGGTACGCTAAAAATTTTTAAACGCAGCCTAAGATGTAGACCACGGCCGCAGCAGCGTCTGACTGACTACCCTGCATTATTATGATTAACACATTGGTAATTGCTTTTTGTGTGACGTTACAAACCAAATTTTTAATCTTGAAGGAAATGAATCTTTTCCTCCTTCATTTTTAGTTTTGTCATGATGGCAGCTGTGAACACATCGCCCGCTCTTAAATCATGACATTGTCTGTCACCGTCTGTTTGCCTTTGACGAACGTAGGTCATTATACACTCTGTATTTGTATTTTTTTTTTTTTTTTTAATGCCTCCGCCACGAAGTGGTGCCGGAGGCATTATGTTTTCGGGTTGTCCGTCCGTCCGTCCGTCCTTCCGTCCGTCCGTCCTTCCGTCCGTCCGTAATGAATTTTGTGGACAGCGTAACTAAAAAAACCTTTCGAGGTATCGTAATGAAACTTGGCATGTATGTGTATTAGGGGGTGAAGTTGTGCCTATCAACTTTTGGGTGCACATGCTCAAGGTCAAAGGTCAAAAGGTCAGGGTCAATACGTAAAATTTCACTATTTCCACCATATTTATGCAATGCCTGAAGATATTTTCTTGAATCTTAGTGTATACATGTATTACCCAATTAAAATTCTCTGGTGAAAGTTTGGGGTCATGAGGTCAAAGGTCAAAGGTCAAAAGGTCAAGTAAAAATATTAGAACTTCACTTTTTCCTCCGTAACCTGGAAATTGTTCAAGGTATCTTCATGGAACATATACATGTACTGACTGGCAGTGAGTATCTAGAGAATTTAGGGTTCATGGGGTCAAAGGTCAGGGGCCAAAGGTCAAGGGCAACACTTCAACGTTTTACTATTTCCCTCATATTTATGCAATGCCAGCAGGATTTTTTTTTTTTTTTACACTTGGTGTATGCATGCATAACCGAATAGAGATTCTCTGGAAACTTTTTTTTTTCTTTTTTCTTTTTTGCCTCAAAAAAAAAAAAAACAAAACTGGGGGGGGGGGGTCAAATTGACCCCCCCCCCCCTCGACGTTTCACGCCACGGTTTCGCAACGCGCAAAGATTTTTGCCGCGTCGTTTCACAACTTTTTTCATTGAAGTCTCCCGCATATTTTGAGACCAAATTTGCGACGTCCGGGTACACCGTTTTGAAGTTACGTAATGTTTTGCATATGCATGTCAACCAAAAAACAGCTCAAATTCATGATATTGTGTGCAAATCCAATGCAAATTGTGTTTTTTGGTTAAATTGATATAAATCAGATTATTTCAATTTTTAACCATTGAAATTAATCAATTCTAGTGTAGATAAGCCTGACAAAGTGCCTGCAACAAATTTTGGCAAAAAAACAATAGAAAACAAAAGGTCGAAAAAATACATAAGAAATTAACAAAAAAATAAAAAACAAAAGAAATTGATTTCGATTGTGCTAATTTTTTACAAGCAAATTGTTTGATGTGTCTTGAGGAATTCTGACACAAAAATTTAGCAATCCTCTAGTCTTTTTAATGGAGTTATAGGTGAAAATATGATTTCATGCACAAATTTGCATAATTAATTTATTAAAAATAGAAAGACAATATTTTTCTATTGTATGACCATGTTATCATCTTGTAGTTGACATTCAGCTCTATCTTCAGGCAAAATTTCGCGGCGATCACACGATCGGCGGCCGAGATCTGAAGGGGGGGGGGGTCAAATTGACCCCCCCCCCCCCCCTCAGTAAAAACTTGGTCTCAAATAGCCCAGTTAGAATAGGGTTAATGTTTTGCCAATTTTGTGAAAATGTAATCACACATTGTCCACATGTACTGTAGACCTATTAGGAGAATCATGCATTATGGCGGAGGCATACCAGTCGCTTTAGCGACATTTCTAGTTTCAAACTTTAAATGAATTGCTCTATTTGATCTGTTCTGTGTTACACCCAAGGTCCTGGATTGGTGTTCGTGACCTACCCGGAAGCAATCTCCCAGATGCCCGTCGCCCCTCTCTGGGCCATTCTCTTCTTCTTTATGCTCTTCCTTGTCGGGCTCGACACTCAGGTAACCCTAAGAAAGGGGCAGTGCCAGGAATTCCGTAAAGGGGGGGGGGGAGCTTTACATTTTTTTCTTCTTTTCTTTTAACAAAAAATAAAAAAATAAAAGGGGGCGCCCGTTGCGCCCCGCCTGGATCCGCCACTGCAAGACAAATTCTGTAGAAGTGAGGAAAGCTTACTTTGCAGGTGAAGCAAACTTTACAGATGATGTCAGCGAACTTTACCTTCATCTTATGTACCTGTCGACCCTCGACATGTAAATGAAAGAAAGATAAATTTTTTACGAACGGAGAAGTATTTCTTGAAACAAACTTCACTGATGATGTTGGCAAACTTTGGCTCGGTAAATAGAAAAAAAAAAAAGACTTCTTAAAGTCTTTCCGAGACTTAGTCTTTCCGAGTCTTGAAACAAACAACTCGTAAAAATTTTGGCAAACATTCAGCCTAACTTTATGTACCTAGCGACCCTGGATAGTGCAAATAAAGCTACGACAAATGCATTAAAGTTAGGAAATCTTACCTGGCTTAAACAACAGACGACTTTCGCAAATTACAACCCTACTCAATGTCAATCAGCCCTGTACATGCGAATAAAACAAGAACAAATTCTAGAGGAGTGAAGGAATCTTATTCAAAGCAAATGACACAGCAAATCCGGACGAAATTGCGCCTCATCTTGTGTACCTTTCGGCTTTTAACATGCAAATAAAACAAAGATATGTTTTGATAAGGGGATGAAAGCTATTAACTCTTTGCAAAGTCTCAATACTACTAATAAAAAAGATATATAAAAAAAAGATGTATCCTGAATTTATATGTTGACGTTACTGGTATGTTTTTTTTTTTTTTTTTTTTTTTTTTTTTTCAAGCTACTACATTTTATTTCTCTGCAGTTTAGTTCACAAGATTAGAGAATTTATAATAATCATCATGCAATAACCGTGCCAATTAGCTGCAGGGTGTAAGTTTGAGTTCAAAACAGTTCACTGGTAATTTAAAGGTTGTCCTTTGAATTACTTGACAATCTTTTGTTGTTGTTGTTGTTAACGGATTCAGAGGGTTACATGAAGCTAACCAGTTGATCGAACGTGAAGTTCTTAGGTTCAGTAAGAGAAGAAGATGAGGAATAGAGAGATGAGAAGATGAAAGGAAATGAAGGGAAAACTAGAGGAGGAGGAAGGAGAGGACGAGGAAGATAAAAATAAGACGAAATTGAAAGTAAGATTGGAGGAAGAGGGAAGAGGTAGATGAAGATAGATTTTAAAAAGGAAAAGAAGATGAAATGAAAGACAAAGCGAACCGAAATAAAGATATTTATGTCTGATGATTCAGAAGAAATAAGACGTCAAGGATATAAGAGTGCTGTATATAGAATATAAAGAATTATGAGCTACATGACACGTACGGTATCACATTTTCGTTCCCAGTTTGGAATGGTAGAGACGGTCGTAAGTGGCCTGGTTGATTACTTCCCAAATCATCTCCGTAAACACGGTTCGTTGGTCTCGCTAGCCGTCTGCATTGCGTTCTTCCTACTTGGACTTCCTATGGCTACTCAGGTAAACAAGACATTTATTATGCAGAGTTGTTGTTGTTTTTTTGCTTTTTTGTTTGTTTGTTTGTTTTTCAATGTTTTGCTTATCGACTAGTTTGGTTTGGTGTGGATTATTTCTGCATCATTTTTCTCCAAGTAAGACCTACAATGACAAATCAATACAAATTGATACTGTGTATGCAACAAAAAAAAAAAAGAAAAAAAAAGTGAAAACATACAAATCAACAAAGGAATTGTCAATTTCATAACAACATCGTCGCTGATACATATAAAGTCAAAGCAACCTTAAAATGCATACTATAGTATTATGTGGGGGAAAAGAGATATCAATACAGGGGACCATCATCATGAGCAGAGTTTGACTAGGCCCTATCTTATACGACTACATTACAACACTAATAAACCTACAGACATAATTAAATTAACTTTTATACAGTACACATGTTCATAAAGACCAGAGGCTACGTGCTTGTTAAAAGAAAGAAGCAGTAACATTGATTTACTGATGTTTAGCTGTCATTTGTGTCTTTGTGTTCTCTGTCTGTGGTATGGCCAATGATGGAATATTTATTTTTGTCTAACCTCTCATATTATATATGTTACGATATCTGCTTACCGATAGTCATCTGGTCGTTATTTTTCTACTTTTTAGATAGACACACTGATAACATTTTGTCCCCACATTTAGGTGGTGACTCAGTTAGTGGTCAAGAATAAAGTGCATGAAGAATGAAAGCCATATTGGATGTCTAGAATAGTTTCTTTTTCGCCCTATTTCAAACTTTTATTTTGATACTCACAGAGGTTCTTTCATCCAAGCAATATGAAACTTTGACACTATAATTGGTGTACTGTTACCAGAGGCGCTATGGAAGTAGTTTGATGCACTTATTTGCAGTATTTTGATATGCTAATTAATGTGCTATTTCGAATCCATGATTGTCACTGTGCCCACACTTTAAAAAGAAAAACAAAGCCAAACAGAGCCACAAACATTAGGTTTATTTGCTCTCGTCTTTGACTCCAAATATAACTCCACAACTGTGTTCACGTTTACTGCAATAAAGTGAGTAAAACCAGACAAATTAGTTACAGAAGTTTCATCAAAGTAAGACTATAAAAATAAATTGACGAGAGGGATATAGATTTTGCCTTTCGATTTCTTGTCAAAAATAACATTTAGTGGACATTTTTTTGTCGGTCAATGAGGGCACTTTTGAGACCATGATATAAACTCATGGAACCTGCATACATGTGTTATTACGCCGAATATTTCGCGAGGTATTTATTGTCGCAAATTCCGCGAGACAGGCGCTATTCGCGAATTCAAAGACACGCGAAAATGTTTACTCTGATCCCAATATGAATGTGACGTGCCCGCATACATAATTCTTCTCGCAGTACTGTACTCCACGAAGATCACGATTTTAACCACTCGCGAAACCGTCTAGAAGTAACGGTTCGCAAAAATTTAGACTCGCTAAATATAAGGTGTATACAGTTTGTCACTGCATCGTGAAACATGATTAATTTTGAAGCGCCAGAATCACCCGCAGCCACCCTTCCCCGTGTGTAAAGTGTGTGCGTATGCACATGTATGCATGGAGTGCAGGAGTTTAATTCTGTATGTATTTCTTTGCACTGTTTCTATGACCCTCAATTCACATCACTCTGACAGTTAATCTCTATAAAATATGTGAACAATTTGTCAACATGACTTATTAATGATGGTGCGCAATAGAGAAACTAGAAAAAATTCCACAAAATTTCGTCCTGAATTAAAAGTGCACATTCCCTCGCGTTTACTGGAACTGACCTATACAGCTACAGAATAATATCATTCCCTCTTCGTTCCGAAAGAGGGCAGGTCAAATGCCCTTTCACTATGCTAGAAGCATGAAAGTGACATCTGGAATTCTCTCTGTATTTTCTCAATATCGGTCCATTACTGTTACACGGCACGACGGATTGTTGTCCCACTAGTTTGCACGTGTATTTGGGGTAAATTTCTCTTTAATACTTCTAAGTCGTATTTGTCGGTGCTCACGAAGCGAAATGATTACAATTGTCACAGGGTGGGATCTACATGTTTGAGCTGATCAACTGGTACAGTTGTTGGATCTCCCTCATGCTTGTTGGTGTCTTCGAGTGCGTGGCTGTGGCCTGGTTCTATGGTAAGACCTGGTCCAGGACCACAAGTCGTTTACCTCCTCGACGTCTCGTTAACTTTCAAATTCGACTACAGTCCGACCTTTTCTATCCGGCCTCCCTTTATCTGGATCTCTCTATTATCCGGATGCGATCTTGGCGTGATTTTTTTTTTTTTTCAATACAATATTTAAATTGAACTGAATTATTTTAAACTCAAGCAAAATCCCTACACAAACTCAAATGAATAAAATATTATTCCAAACATAATTAACATACATTCACATCAAATTTTCATCTAAATAACATGTATTCAGACATTCACTACCCCAAAATGTTGGGGTGACAGCAAAGAAAGAGTTTCAATGTACTTTACTTGCAAGAGGTTACACATGTAGCTACCAATTGGTAGGCAGCTGCGGATATTAAACATCAGTGTCCCATATCCGGCAAAATCCCTTATCCGAATTAGCGCCGGTCCCGACATGTCCAGACAGGAGAGGTCGAACTGTATTACATTGAATGTCTACTTTGTACAGTTCTCATATTCCATCAATTTGAAGCTGTATGGTGACAATTTCTTACTTTCTCCATTTGACATGATAGTTGGTAGAAATGAACAACAAATGTGATAAACGAGAACGCAATCGGCTTTATGTTTTCCATGCGTCGTCAACATTCCTTTACATCTTTCTAATTCCACATTCTTGGAGGCTGTTTTTTTTTTTTATGAAAGTTTGTTACTTTCTTTCATCGGCAATAAAGAATTAGTGGCTATAATGGACAATATTTTATTCAGTTATTGATTTGCCTTGATACTGACATGGATACATGTACATGCAAGTATTAAGTCATTTATTTAATTTCATGCATTAAGATTTGAGTGCTTCGTGCCAACGGGACAAAATAGCCATATGAGACTGAAGTGGGTGAATGAATTGGTGTAAAATCTATGATTGTGTCATGTGATTGGTCACGTGACAGGTGTGCGTCGCTTCTGTGGCGACATCCGGTACATGCTGCGGGACTACAAGTGGATGCAGCCTGTCATCAAGCCGCTCCTATGCTGGTACTCCGCCTGCTGGGTGGTCGTCACTCCCAGTATCATTATGGTGAGACGCGCTCATGAAATGAATGACCCACTTTACAGTATCAAGCACACAGCTTCAACAGCGCCCTCTATATTAGTTAGCAGACTATTCTTCCCTGCAGTAAAGTCATATTATGCATACATTATGCTCTGTTGATGGCTTTATCTAAATAGTATTGAATTGAATCGACTTGTTTTACGAGTTAGGAACCAGTGGACACTTGTAAACAAGTGACCGCTTAAACGACTAGACAGTGAGTATAAAGGGTCTTGCCAAAGGGGACAATCATTGACATCACAATATTTGAACCAGGGACCTCCTGATTGACAGCAACTGTCTTTTTTACTGAGCCACAGCAGCTCCTTGTCACGAAATATATTTTCCAAAATATAGTATGATTTTATAAGAGGGAAAGTCTCTGCATGATTGTACCACTTGAAGGATAACATGCCGCCCTAACTACGATTTTAAACACATTATTTGTACAATTACAAGAAGCAAGGGTATCTGTCATCATCTTTTAAGTGTTCCCTTGTTCTCTTCCTCATAATGTTTTGTTATCCTCATAATGTTTTGTTATTAGAGTATCATTTCCAAAACATTATCGTGACAATGATTAAGTTTTGCTGAAATCACGTTTCTCATTAGAACAGGTGCTGCCAATATATTTTTACTGAAGTAGGCCTCGTAATTAGTTTGTGAAACCGGCACATGCTATCGTTCACAATAATGTGAATTTCAGTCTATTTTTGTGAAAAAAATCTGGTGATTAGTTCAATTTGATTGAATTATATTTTATTCATTGACACTTGCAACGATTTTCCCCATCTCAACCTCGCCCCCTTTTGTTTGTTTTACTCTCGTCGCGCAGTTCATCTGTATTTTCGGCCTCATCAACTACGTGCCCGTCTACTACGGCGACTACGTGTACCCGAAATGGAGCGAGGTCCTGGGATGGTTGATGGCCCTCGCTTCCCTCATCATGATCCCCCTCGTCATGGTGATTAAGCTCATCTTCACCGCTGAGGGCGACACATTCGTTGAAGTGAGGATGTACTTCCCACGTTTGTTTATTTGTGTGCTTTTTGTTTTTGTTTTGCTTTATCACATTGATGAGCGACTTTCTTTGCATGGCTGGTGAATATCCATTGCGATTAAGATAGATTATCATCTGCATAAAAGCTGAGCAGTCTTTCTGTTTATATGTGTGCATTTCATATTGATTTTTCAATTAATCTTAGAACAATTAATAGTGTATTTCTCATCTAAGAGAGATGATTTGTCCATGATTTTATCAACCTACTTGTCTATATTTTAACTGTTTTTACTCTCCCTGCCGAGTATCTGAAAATGGAAATAGAATGCTCTGATCGATAGAGTAGTTTTCTTGATTTTTCCTGAGTTTTGTAGATTTTAGAATCGTGGAGACTCCAGCTACCAATTGGGGAGATATTTTCATGATACATTATATCTCTGTCATCTTTTTCCAAATTTGGGAGATTCTGACGTTCTCTTTTTTAAACACGAAGAGATGTTAAAAGGATAGTATAGTTTTGTTGTTGTTGTTGTTGTTGTTGTTGTAAAGAAAGAAGGGAAAGAGAGAAAAATTTGGACCCTATACAACAAATAGATATGGTTTTGGTTGAGATGGAGGATTCAGATTTTACCTTTTTTTGGTGATAATTACAAACCACTCATGAAATATTAAAGAGCGAACATTTTAATTCAAGAGGTCTTCAAAGTACATTATTTGATGAAAACTAGTTTTGAAATGGCTTAGATATCCAAAAACAAAGTAAAGAAATTATCCCACCTTTCATTGGGACATTGTTTCTGGCATTTTAAGACCAATTTTTGTCAAAATAATAAACTTTGAATACCTATTAGAATTGTATGCTCTTTAGTTTTTCATAGGAGGTCTCTCATCATCTCTCAATAAAGTTAGAAACCTGAAGCCCCATCTCGACCAAAACTATATCATCCCTTTAAAGTTTTCAGAGGGCCTCCTGCATAATCCGGGAGCCCTGGGTTCCACAGTAGGATAAGAGTGATTAGCTTAAAGCTAGGCAGAATTCGAAAGAAAGAATAAGAATGTGCACGTGAAAGCTGTGTTCCCGCCCTCATTGACCTTTGACCTGTTCATGCCTCCTTGACCTTTGAGCCTCCTCTTTACCAACAAGCACCTGCCCTTTTCTCATCTCTCAACACGCAGCGGTTGCTCTTCCTGCTGCGCCCGACCGCGGACTGGGGACCCAAGGACCAGCGGGAAGCTCAGCCGATCAGCAAGGGAGCGGGACCGCCTCCCGACCAGTCCGATGTGGAACTAGAGGCCATGAAGCCGAACAGCGTCGTGTCCGCATGATAGAGGGCGCCTTATTGGTTGCTGGAGACCCGATTTTACGTATTATTTATTATTTGTAGTAATCAATTTTGGCATACTGAGTAGCATGGAGCCACCTTAGTTTTTATTTTTCTTTCTTTCTTTCTTTTTCTTGTGGTTAGGCACAGACACCACTGTACTAATGGACAAGCAATTACAGTCAATATGATTTTTGTTTGTTTGTTTATTCCACTACACAGTTTTTCCCTCGTTCATGGAGCAAAGAAGTTATCACTTCCGTATGTTATTATCACCAACATTCACAATTCTATAGAAACTTTGACAGACAAAAGAAAAATGAAAGAAGACAAAAAGAATGTTTATTTCCAATTGTGTTTGTAAGATTGCGTTTACTATCACCATAGATTCAAACGTAAAATATTACTGAATTCAGTGTTACAGCACTATCATTCATTTTAAGTATTTTGTCATGTTTTTTTTTTTTTCTTCTAAGTAATATTCGTTGATTTGAGCACTTATGTAATTATGTGGTTGATGTCAAATTTGGTGTGTTTCTTTTTTTGTTTTTTGTTTTTTTTGTATTTGCACGAGTGAAATTACCATACCGATTGTAGTGTATCTGTATATTCGAAACTCTGTGTAGCACATGCTTATATTACGGAAGTCGCCAAGCCAACGCAATTCTAAGCGTTTGTGATGTGTGTTTGATGGTGCAGAAAGCTTAATTTGTTTCCTATAACTAATCTCGAAATGTTCTCTCCTTTATATATGTGGTAGTCGGTTTACAATCAAGCTAGAAAGACAAAGATATTATTTCCTAAATCCTCCGCCTTCGGAACAATTACACAGTTATTTATTAGTAATAACCAGTGCTTCCGAAAAAAAAAAAAATCGAGCAGAATATCTGCTGGGATTCAGACTGCGGTACGGAAAGGCTGAACTGGTTGTAAATGTGATTGTGCTGAATACTACACAGCATTAAAACTTAACAAGCCTATAAGGAGGTAAACCCCGTGGTCCTTCGTACCTATATGCATATGATGTGTGAGTAAAACATTGCTCGATAAACTGTGATTGCGTGTTTTACTTGTCCAGTAGGCCTATATTTTTTCCCACTTGTTCGTCGGTTATACAGAAAATGTGAGTTTTGCTGTGAACGAACAAAAATACTAAGAGAGCTTAGAAAACAATTATATGTTTAAGACTGACCTCATACTGAGTAACCAAATGCCAAAGTGTAGCTATAAGCGGGGTGCAGTAATGTATAACTATTTATGTATTTATACTCGTATACTATCATATTTCTCCATGTCATTGTATTGTCATCACGATGGGCATTTTTTTTTTCTTCAGGTACAGCACGATTCAGAACAAATAAGACTGGAAATCTCTCCTATCTGTTCTTCCAACACAATCAGTATGTCTAAAAATACATCAAACAAATAAACAGACACACACACATAAATCAAAACAGAACAAAATATAGGAGTAGTACCTTTCAGCAAAGTTTTCCAAATGGTACGCAATGGAATTAAATAAACCTCTCCTATCTAAATACGTGGGGTAATCACAAGGGATAGTTTTTCGTTGTGCCCATTCATGTTGAAGGAGGAACGATGCAGTTCTCTTCATGTAACCGTCATGTAATTCAAGGTCGGAGCAAAAAGCTATGAGCTATGCAAAACTAGGTATTGGATAACGCTATAAGAAAGATTATTCGTCATTACTACTGTATCAGTTATCTGTTGTATGCAAGTAGCATGCAGATGCGATCATCCAGATAGGGTGGAACTGGGGATCGCAGCTCCAATGGAGTCAGCGTCTTAGACTGTTCTATTTCGACTGATGCGACCGCCCTTACTGGGCAGTGGTTGTATTCATTCAGTAGCATAAGTAGAAGTTGTTTTATGCCATGCTAACACTGAAAATGATGTAACTTTATAATCAGGTTAGCCCTGACTGCGGTGCAATTTAGATAATTGTGATACTTACTAGCTTCTGAAATTGTTCACTTTTTGAGAACACTGACGATGATTTATTATTCGACGCTTTCACCACCTCTGTAAAGGCTAGTGATGCTAATGACTCTAGTGTTTTATGCAGTGAATGCAAAGTCTTAAACAAAAAAATCATGCTTCTTCCACATTACGTCTACACGCTGATATGCTGACCTTAAGCAAGCAATTTACAAAATTACTATTAAAAGAAAATTCGGAAAATGTGTTTCCTCTACATACGACGTTATGACGCTTTGGCCAAAGTTATAATGATGAATTTGATCGCAAAATGAATTACTGTAACTCCTTTCTTGTCAAGATGAGGTATTTGCAAGTAAACCTGCGAAAAAACAAAAAACAAAACAAAAAAAAATCATAAAAGCATATGGGATATTTTAATCATAACTTTAAGAATATCTCTTTTTACGCAACAAGTGAAGTATCAGTGGACAGGTTTTGTATTGTTCTATCTGGTGACAGACTTAGTTTGAAATGTTTGAAAATGGCGCTTAACTCGTTATGCGATCAAACCCTGTATATGTATCAGTAGGATGAATGTTTCTGCTAAAAAAAAAATGGCGTCCAACTAGGCAATGGTTCGTCCATTCATCTGAAATCATTGACAAATCTGATTTTGAAGGTACGTCACTTACTTCTTTCTGCCAGAGTTGGGCAGGGTGTCAGTCCGTAGGTCTACTGTCCTTTTCTAAAACTCAGAATAATGATGAAGGCAGAATGGGAATTTCTGTCACGCTGACAATGTGGAACTGTGTTGCTGATTCTTCGGATGCAATCGTTGTCTTAGATAAGTAAGAATCGTTTTACTATGACGTCATTGACAGATTGTGTGATGTTCACTTGTATGTACAACTCGAATGTTACGGACAGTCCTGTAAGCAGAATGTGAAAACTCAGAATAGTGATGAAGGCAGAATGGGAATTTCTGTCACGCTGACAATGTGGAACTGTGTTGCTGATTCTTCGGATGCAATCGTTGTCTTAGATAAGTAAGAATCGTTTTACTGTGACGTCATTGACAGATTGTGTGATGTTCACTTGTATGTACAACTCGAATGTTATGGACAGTCCTGTAAGCAGAATGTGACGAAATATTTTTTTTCCCTTCTAATTTCACACGGCATCTCAACTGTTTTGTCCGCTGGCAAAACTTTGAAGCTGTACACAATATCGCACAAATATTTTCTCAATGTCCTTCGTTACATCGTGAAGAATTAACTAGAATGGTAGTGATGATGTTCTTGAATGTGCGTACCCCGTTTCAATCGTCACGTTCATGTTACTTGTCACTAAGTCAATTTTATATAGAGACGCTGAAATCACTTGATGTTATGTTTTTGATGTTCTCAAGAGCTTATCCTCATCCTGTGAAAGAGGGTCCGTCCAATTAGGCAAAACCTGATCGACTTCGCCTTATGTTAAGGCCTCATACCAGGGCAAAATTCTGTAATCAGTATATTTTTCCCTTTCATTTCTTTTGGCTTGCAAGAGCACTCCGACAAAGTTGACGATCTTTTCGATTTCATGCTGCTGGGAGGCATGCAGGCTTGAATATAACTTGTAGCAGGTCTGCACGCCGAAGTGAAAAGTGGCCACATAATAATGGTGGGAGATCAGTGATGTGTATGGACAGGTTAAAAATAATCACGCTTGTGTAATAAAGGTGCAATGGAGTAGCTACGATTCGGGATGTCAAGGGATCAACCCATTCTAAAGAAGGGGGATCATGGGTGGAAAGAAAGTTTGGCAAAGTTGTGATCCCAATGAGAAACGAGGGAACAAGCGATGTGTGCAGTCTAGTATAAATCACTGTAGCTAGAACTTTATGGTAACTCAAAAAGTAGTATAAGACAAACTGCTGATGTAATCAACTATCTTGCCGCAAAGACCAATATCTCCATCTCTTTCACGGAGGAGAGATCGTCTCGTTAATCCTTCAAGATTATCAGGAGGAGATAATATCATTGATTGCATGTCGATCTGTGTGAATAATTGTCCAAGCATTGTGGTTCGCAACTACATTAGTTGCAGCCACATAGCACATTGTGTTGGTGCCATTTTGTGATGTTGTTTTAATTGATTGTATTACTGTAGTTAAGAGTTTGTTCACCAGTTCTAATCCTGCACCAGGCAAAGTTTGATAGATATGTGAGGCTTAAGGTGTTCTGTGCGACCGCCGCCTCGTAGAACCGCTGTAGGTGGTTAGAACGTATGAGGGCAGTGTTTTCATCATTTATGTTCAGTGATTATCATCAGAGAGCTTGGCTATGTTTGCACTCTCTTTGGCGTTTTGTTGTTAATGTTATAAGCCAGTTTCGACTATGTCACCATGGTCGTAGATATTGTACAATTAGTCCACATGAATGATTTGAAATGACAGAGCTTAGTAGATGTAGATGTGCGTTGCTGTTTTACAAAATGTCACTTGTCACCTGACTGGACGGTCGTATGTTTTGTGTTGCTTTTATTATTTGCTTTCTGACAAATTTTCACATCGTTTTATTCAACCATCGATCTAAATCTAGATGGAGTTAACCTCTAATGGGCGCACCGCTTCCATGAGATATGTTGGAATAACATTGGATTTGGGGGGGGGGGGGGTCCCCTAAGCAGCATGAGGACCTCATAGCCTCTTAAAAGTAACAATAACAAACAAAACAACAGAAAAAGTGTGATAGTCTCCGCCTTTGAGACTTTGTATGATACACAGAAAATTGTGCTCCTTCCCCTTACTAACGCCTTCAGATAATCTACCTTCTCATCTGTAAAGTGCGTGTTTTAACATTGCGTTCGGAGGGTCGGTTTGTGTGTTGAGATGAACATCATGGTCATTCATCTCGTTGGGGATGTAGAATTCGAATACTTGTTTTGCTCCACTTGGAACTGAGCTGAAATGTTGTTTAACTTCGTAATTCTAGGTCATCCATAAAACAAAACAAACAAAGAAAGAAAAAACCTGAAATAATCCGAATTTCAAAGCAACTGTTCTTATTAAGACCAAAGGAGGACTGGTTGTCACCTTAAATTAATTGAAGTTTTACAAGTTTCAATTAAATTAATATTTACTGATGCTTGTGCGTTTTATATCTGACCAAAATCACCCTATCTCCCCCCCCCCCCCAAAAAAAAAAAAAAATCACAAACAGCAGAATTGAACACAACAAGCGCTTTCCCTTTTCTGGTACGTTTCTTGTGATTATCGTCCTGTTAAATTTACTAACTGGTTGACTAGAAAAAGAAATAGGGGGAGGGGGTGAAAGAAAAAAAAAAGGATGAGAATGCTCAACACTAACATACATGTACATGTAACAATTTACACATTAAATCTTGGCGTATGTTCTTGTTTCCTTATATACCTGGTTATGGTGACATATATTACTTTGTCTTTGTGTTCGCGTCCACACTACGAGGTGGCATAGCGTATTGTCCATTTTGTGTTAAAGCTCAGTTCGAGGCTTTTTGTAAACTCACTGTTGCGTTTTCATGACCGACCTCCAGCCAGCTTACAGATGCAACTCATTGTAGATTTCGCTCTCAGGTGGTTTCGACAATAAATATCCCACGTCATATCATTCATCTTAAATTCCTTCTCAGGATCTACCGCTTCACCCATTCATCTCTCCTTACATGATCGAATAATAACATTCCTCACTCTCTGAAATAGACATTGGTGGAGTGCATGCCGATGACAACAATGTCGGGCATATTCTCCTAATTTTCACACATTTTGCAACGTTTATTTATGAAAAAAAAAATCCTAAAAAACGCGGCTTCATGTCCATCAACCTGCGGATCTTGCGTGTAGTGGCCTAGATTTTTCAATTTTATTTCCCTATCATCAAACCAGACCAATGCTTACCCTTTACATCATGTTAAAAATTAATTTGTTCCTCGGCATATTATTGATTCGTTTATTTTCTCTTTCACTTCGAAGAAGAGTAGGTGTAATTTAAAGTAAAGCAGAAATATTTCATAGATCTTAAGTGCTCTCAACATTTTGCTAAATTTATAAGTGAACTATTCTGCTAATAATGCTTGTACGGAAGGCGCACCACCATCCAGAAGAAGATAAATAGAAAATGTTACATAAAATCAAGCAAATTTAAACAGGAAAGACACGACGTGGAGGGCAGCATATAATGCGATGTCTTCTCGCGCGGGAAATAATTTACGTACTGAAATCATTTCTCATTAAAGGGATGATGTACATGTTGTATTGGGTGAGGTGAAGACTCAGCTTTTATTTGTATTTTTTTTGCAAGATACTTAAAAACCACTTTATGATATGTCAAAGAGCATACATGCATATTGTAAGAGGAATTCAAAATTTATTCGATGAAAATTGGTTCTGAAATGGCTGAGATATCTAGAAACAGAGTAAAACAGAGCGATCCTAATAAAAGGTGGTTTCCACCTTTTATTAGGATCGCTCTGTTTTGGATATCTCAGCCATTTCATAACCAATTTTCATTAAAAGGAAAAAACCTTTGAATTCCTCTTAGAATTGTATGTTCAGAAGAGGTTTCTCATTATCTTAAAAAAAAAATCATCATTAAAAGAAAAAAAAAAGTTTAAAACCTGAAGCCCATCTCAACCGAGACTGCATGATCAGCCCTTTAATTTTTCTCTTGCCTAGCTTCAAACTCTTGCGACGGCTTCCGAAGAAAGTTACTTTGGTTTTGATTTCGAGCTGCCTCTAATTTGAGCATAGGTCACGTAAAGAGTAAAACACTTTATTGGCCGTAGTGGACACATGGTTTATCTCCATCTAATAACGCGAACTTCAAATAACATCGCTGCGTACAAGTTGTTAAATGACTTCAGGTAAAACCACGAGCCCTCACGTAGAAATGACTGTTGATATATTTCCGTATTGAGTCGAGTTATTTCGCATCGTAACAACGCGAGGATATTTCCCGAGTTTATTATCATATGTAAATAGGCATATGAGTACTTAATAACGATTTGCTTTGGCTAACATTGATTTACGTTAATAGTTTGATAACATTAACAAAGAATGTTTGTTATGTCGATAGCATACTTACATTTTCAGTACATTGGCTGGTTTCTACCATTTTTACTCATTACACTACTTTTTTTTTTTTGGATAGAATATTATTAGCTTTGTACTATGCTGTATATCCAGTATATTTCGTTTTATTTCCAACATTCTCGAGTTGTTTAATGCACAAACAAGACAAGGCACTGTTCATTGACATTGTCATGTCTTTAACCATGTAGACAAATTGTTTTATTGTTATACTTTGCTAGAAAAGCGATATTCATCTTTGTGTATAATTATGACATTGATGAGTTTGATTTTTTTTTTTTTGCTTTGTATTTTCGTCGTTATAGCTTAGGAAAGAAATGTGGCTGTGACGATATCCGAGTTGTGTGAGGATGTGACGAAATAAACACGTCTTTCCAGACATTTGAACTGCACAGACAGGTTGTTTTCCTTCTGATGGTTTTGGTGTACGTGTCCAGTTTATTGCATGCAAGATTTACAGGCTTAAAGCTGAAAAAAGAAATTCCGCTCCTAAAAGGACAAGTTCACCTTCATAAACATAAGGATTGAGAGAATGCAGCAATATTAGTAGAACACATCAGTGAAAGTTTCAGGAAAATTGGACAATCGATGCAAAAGTTATGAATTTTTAAAATTTTTGTGTTGGAACCGCTGGATGAGGAGACTACTAAGGCCCGTGATGTCACGTGAGTACAACAGTGTAAAGAAAATGTAAAGAAAATTCAACATATTTTCACCTTTTTTCGCATAATAAAAGAGCACTTGACTTGCCTCTTTCTAAAGACAATGGGAATAATATTACCCATAACATATGTCAGTAACGAGTCAAGGGAATGTGAACTTTTTTCAAAAGATGAAATTTTGTGAAATTCTCTTTATATTTTCCTTATATTGTTGTACGCATGTGACATCATACAATGCAGTAGTCTTCTCATCCAGCGGTGACTGCTCAAAAACTTCAAAAATTCATAACTTTTGAACGGATCGTCCGATTTTCCTCAAACTTTCAATGATGTGTTCTACTAATATTGCTACATTCTCTCAATCCTTATGTTAATGAAGGTGAACTTGTCCTTTAAATTGGCCTTGACAAATACAAATTGTACATTGCAAACACCATGCAGAAAGAACGTCGACAAGTTATTCATTAACATTTGACGAATAGGTAATGAAGGTATGAGATTTGAGGGTTTATATGTTTTCTTATGAGAGGCCTACCAAAAGAGAATACACATCAGTTTATACAGTAAATCTTCACTAAGCGCTAAGTAGTCGGGTACCTAAGGGGGAGGGGGGGGGGGGGGGTCACCGTGCACCCCCCCCCCAGGACTCCTCGAAACTTACATTTCAGGATCCTCATGACATACCAAAACATAATCAAGATGTTAACAGGAACGAAAAGTGGCTGTTCTAGGTGAAATTTAATGTATTCTATTGTGTTTCATAATTTCTTATGTATTTCTTTGTTTTTCAACTTTTTCAACTTTTGTTTTTTCTTTGTTTTTCTATTGGAAATTGTCACTGATCACTTTTCTACCATAATTAACACAAAACTAATCAATGAAAGTGATTAATTGTAAAAATAATCAGGTTTTCATGACTTTCATGACAGAGCACCTGTTTTCCATAGGAAATGTACACAAAAGCACAAAATTGTGCCCGTTTTGGGACGACATTCCGTTACAAAAATGGGCGTGACTTCACAAAAGTATGCGGGAAAGTTGCAAATTTTGTCTCAAAAGTTGCGTGAGACTTGAACAAAACAAAGTCAAGTAAGTTTTGAGGAGTCCTGGGGGTGCATGGTGACCCCCCCCCCCCCCCCTTAGGTACCCTACTATGTAGGCCCTACATGTAAGCACATATATATTACATACATACATAAGGACGGGGGGGGGGGGGGGAGGGGGGATCCGCCACCCCCCCCCCCAAAGTTTCGCGCTATAAATCTGTCGCGAGGCTTCTTGACTTTGTTTGGTCAAGTCTCGCACAACTTTTGAGACCAAATTTGAAACATCCGCGTATACTTTTGCGAAGTCACGCCCATTTTTGTAACGGTATGTCTCCCCAAAACGGGCACAATTTTGTGATTTTGTGTACATTTCCTATGGAAAACAGGTGCTCTGTCATGAAGGTCATGAAAACCTGATTATTTTTACAATTAATCACTTTCATTGATTAGTTTTGTGCTAATTATGGTAGAAAAGTGGTCAGTGACAATTTCCAATAGAAAAACAAAGAAAAAACAAAAGTTGAAAAAGTTGAAAAACAAAGAAATACATAAGAAATTATGAAACACAATAGAATACATTAAATTTCACCTACATAGAACAGCCACTTTTCGTTCCTGTTAACATCTTGATTATGTTTTGGTATGTCATGAGGATCCTGAAAATGTAAGTTTCGAGGAGTCCGGGGGGGGGGGGGGGTGCACGGTGACCCCCCCCCCCCCCCTTAGGTACCCAAGTAAAGTTCTCCTCCTTTTGATGTATCAATAACAAGAAGAATTTATGATTTATATGAATTACATTGTATCGAAGTAGCTGGTGGCAGACAAGAGAACCAAGGGAAAGGCAAGGGCAGCCTCAGCCTCAGCCTCGGCGCCAACAGACTTCATCTACTGCAGTTTCTCCAGAATATTGTCGTTCTGGAGTGGTACTGTTCAGCCACTATAAGGAGCTTTAGATTTTAGACGCGCAGACGTTCAGAGGGAAAAAAAAATGTTCTGAGCGTGCGCAGAAGCGCGCGTCAAGTCGATCTATCTTTAGCTTGCGTCGCCTGAGTTTTTCACTACGCGTACTGGGCTATTTTTACGTCCGCACAGTTTGCAACGTAGCAGCGAGCTACAATACTTCATGCACCGATCATATGGGGGCGCGATTTTATTTTTTAATACGTTGTGTCCCAGCCAAAGAGATTTTTGGGAAAATCTCTTTGGTCCCAGCATAAATCTAAAGCTACTTTTCAGCACGACGCAGGGGAGAGGAGAACGTCCAACGCAAGCGTCGTCTCAAACGTCCGCGCGTCAAAATCTAAAGCTCCCTGCTGTTCAAGGCGACGCGAACCCATAGCCTTGCAGTATACTCCACCATCTTAACTCGTTAAGTGTTCTAGTTGTGGGATATTACATTTTTGAAAATAAAGTTAATAAAGATTTGACGTCCATCTTCAAGAAAGTCAGACATTAAAAAAATCAGACTTGAACTCTCGATTACTTCATTATTTAAGAAAACAAACTAGTAAATCACTTTTTTGAATGTTAAACAGAATATAATGCCTCTATAGGGAAATGCGTTGTTTGTATAATTAATGATAATCAATTTTCGACATGGACGATAAATAATATGTATAGTCACAAATTAGACCCCGTTTACGGTGCGAGGCTCGGCCACGGCTCGGCCGCGGCTTGGCCCAGCCCCGCTTCGGTGTAAACGCGCGAAAGGCCAAATGCGGGGCCAAAATTGGCCTCGCATTTTGCCTCGCTCTGGAGGTGGTCTCGGCGGCGGCCGAGCCGCGGTCGAGCCCGTGTGTGTGTGGGTAGGTCAATATATTGACCAGTTGTTGCATATAATACGGGTTACATCTTTAATAGTGGAGGTCTGTGTACACACTGCTGTCTGGCGATATGAGTTATCTGTTTACCCAATCATGACATAAAAACAAGCGCAATTAATAATATCAAAATAGCAAGCAAAGCTGAGAACAGTTATGGTTCGTCTGGCAAACGCCATTAAACGTTATTCAAATATGCTCAGTGATACATACATTTTGAAATACATGCTTTGCCATATCGCCTTCTAAGGTTTCGAAGGAATTCCAGGGCAGTTTATTGTTCGTGTCTCTTTTGTACGACTGTCATTAAAACTGTCATTAATGTTGCAATAACTGACAGAACTATTATCGTTCAGTTGTTTGTACCTGCTTTGATTCGAAAGAGTGAATTATTAGCAAGAGATCATTTAATTGCCACGTTTATTTATGTGTTTGTTTTAGAGAAATCAATGTATTGTAACAACGGCAGACTTAACATGAGAGATAGTTTCAACACAACATCTATTAAACAACTATTGCACGAAAGCTAGACAAAACAGTTCCGAATACGAAAAAAAAAAAACCAAGAAAAGATTCTTCGTTGTGTCCAACACGGAGAATTCTAGTGACCCCAATGCAACATAGTTATTGAGATGTGATAGTAGTTTTAGATAAGCGAATGTATTTGAATGATTGCTGTATTGATATAAAATGTAAACGTCACTATTACAAATTAAAACAAACACCAAAGTTTCATTGCCGTATGAAATATGAAAACAAATTTTAAAGACGACAGTTTCACTCAGATATTTTCTGATATAATAACACGTATGTTTTTCATTCGTATATGCGCAGATGGAAAGACTCCAAGAGAGAACTTTAGAACAAAACAAGCCAAAACAATTTGAAAATAATTTATAATTCCTACTCGAAGAGAAGAACAACACCAGGAGTCCCAAAAGAAATGTCAATGTAGCTTCTTAATAACATCTTAAGAATTAAATCTTGACCATCATAGCATGTGGAATGTGTATCATGAGGTGGCAGAATCTTACACGTGATGAAGGAATTCCCCTTTGTATATAAAGCGCGGAATAAATCTGAGGCTCCGGACTCTCAAAAATGAGGTCATGAATTCGAAACTTGCGTGGTGCTCCTATCCTCTGATGAAGGATGTAATCCCTCTTTTCCCTAAAGATGGTGTATCAGAAGGTACCTTAACTCGTCTATCGAGGTGCAGTCGTATGATACCGTTATGCAGAAATGCGAGTTACCGGAACAAGATCTCTACAGGACTATATCATCATCACCGTCAACGTTTAATGTTAAACTATTTCAGTATTCAACCAAACTCTCCAATGTTAGATTTCACTGCAGTTACAACCGATACATCACGTATTTCAAAAACCTGAATAGACATTGGTTCTGGTGACAAGAATATGAAAGTCATAAAAGAAAAATTCCTCCCTTTTCCTTCACTTGGATGATTGTCTTATACCTATGATATTGAAATCAGTATCTGAGGATACCTACACTTACAGGCTTTACGGAATGTATAATAAGATAAGAAAATTTATTAATAATAATGACAAATACATATCTTTTAATATATGATATAAAATCACATATAAAAATCAAAGAACATTTTATCAGCTGAATTCCAGCAAAATAAAAAAGAAAACAAAACAACACAAAAACTAAACAAAACAAAACCCCCAAACTGTCGCACAGTTCCTACCAGAATCCACAGGAATTTCCGGGTCCTATCGCAGTAACAATGCTATCCAGTTCTTTGACGGGAAAGAGTTTTTAACCTTTCAGTAGCAGGCTGAAGAACATAAATTCAGGATCAAATAAATGTCTCCTTATATGCTGCCATGTGGCCAATAGAAAGGAAGCAAATGTGTACCGTGATTCTCAGATAGACTTATTTTGTTTTGAAAATGTGGGTACAATTAATCGGATTTTATTGAACTACTGAAACTCCTCGTATCAGTCGTAGTCTTATCTTACAAACTTCAGAATGGCGATGGATTTGAGGAAGTGAATCAATTATCATTTTGAAGGAAAAAAAAAATCTCGTTATCATGTTGTCTACTTGTGGCTTCATTTTTCGACATCTCATTTCAACAAAGTTAATTTTTATTGAACTTATCCCATTTCATCAATTGTTTCACTGGACACGCCTTTTACTTCTATCGTATTCATGCTGTCTTTCATTTATAGAATAACAAAATGAACGTACGTGGTTTTTTTTTTTCTTCAGCAGTAAGGACGTTATGATAATACAAAGAGAGTATCTCAGATGGTTATCAGAACTCATAATTTTCTTCATTATCACTACTCTTGAACTCTCTGACCTGATCCTCTGTGGTGAAATGGCTCAGTCGGTACTGTGTCTGCCTTATCATGCATTTACACCATGTTCCCGGCGGCCACGGCAGCCCCATTTGCCCGAAACGTAATTCGACGTGGGTAGATGACACATTCCCCTCTTCGTATTCTAATCTTGTTCGTTCCAGACCTTGCCCCGGTGAACATATAGCGATGATCAGACGCTGTTCTCATGGCGTCTGGTGAGGCTAGGCTATCAATATTATCCGTCAATGTCCGTCGCGTCCCGCTACTGACCGCCTCCAAGTTTTGTTCCGGCCCGATGACGTGTCGTCGTGTCTTAAAGGGATTGTACAGTTATAGTTGAGATCTAATTTCAGGTTTCTAACATTTTTTTTTGTGAGATAATGAGAAACCTCTTACAAAATGTGAAAAAGCATGTAATTCTATGAGGAATTCAACGTTTATTTGATGAAAATTGGTTTTGAAATGGCTGAGATATCAAAAAAGAGCGATTCTAATAAAGTGTGGGACCCATACTTTATTACGATCGCTTTGTTTTACTTTGTTTTTTTGATGTTTCAGTCATTCCAAACACGATTTTCGTCAAATAAACTTTGAATTCCTCTTAAAATGGTATGTTCTGTACTTTTCTTGGTATCTCGCAAAAAGTTAAAAACCCAATTCTCATCTCCACAAAAACTGTACTATCCCTTTAACATGTTGCGATCACCCCGTTTAATTACGGCATACAGGGTTTCTCATTAGCACCGGGACTTGATTTTTTTTTTTTTTTTTTTTTTTTTTTTTTTTTTTTTTTTTTTTTTACAGTTTAAAAATTTGACACGGCATCCACGGCAATCACGGCCTGTCACGTTTGCCTAACCCGTCTCACCACGTTTTCTCATGTCCATCCCAAGATAATATTGATAGTCTATCACTTGACCTAAGGTAAAATGATAGAAAAACCGAAACTCTTTGATAGAAAGTTAAAAACCCTCTGATACTAGGCCCTATACAAATATTGACTGCTCATGAGGATGACGGTGGAAATTATCATTTCCAAGGTGCTTTTCATACCGACCCTTCTACATGTATCACCTCGAGGAGTTAGCCTCGGGGTGAT
Organism: Diadema setosum; assembly: GCF_964275005.1. Lineage (NCBI taxonomy): Eukaryota > Metazoa > Echinodermata > Echinoidea > Diadematoida > Diadematidae > Diadema > Diadema setosum. The sequence goes on along the minus strand of NC_092695.1, from coordinate 1,570,208 downwards.
AGAAGCGTCGGTATGAAAAGCACCGAGGGAGTGATAATTTCCACCACCATCCGAATACAGGGCAGTTAATATTTGTTTTCTTTAAGACTAGGTCTAACTAGTAACTAGCTATGTCTAGATCTGGGACTAGTCAACTACGAATTAAGCCTATCCTAGGCCTAAGCCTAGTTCTAGAACTAATCATTTTTAACAGGCCACCCGGAATCGCTTGCATCGTTTTCGTACAGTATAGACTACAACTGACGCGGCCTTCTGCGAGCTCCTGCATAAAATTTTGACAGAAGATTACACAGTATCCAATTCCCTGTCGCTCGTGTTTTAATTCGATATTTCCAACATTGCATGTTGAGCAAAAATAGAGACCGCATTTACTTAATTTTGTCTCTGCTTCCTAGAGTATTAAATTGCTTCGAATCACGGAGTGCTCTTTCGTGATTCAAAGTGAGTTGAATGCGGAGCCGGATGATAGAAGGATAAGTTACTCGAGGAAGCAGATACAAATCAAGTATGGAGTGTCTATTGACAATTATTGCTCAACATGCAATGTTGAAACACGAGAGACGGGGAGTTGGATGATCTTCTGTCATCGCAATTCTGAGATGACAATACATGCATTATGGCAAAATACATAGTTATGTTTTTTGAGATAAAAAAAAAAAGAATTGAGAGGTCCACTAAAAAGCATGCTTGTATATTGTGATTGTATATTGTGATTGTATATTGCATATCCCGTCGTTCTGAAACGTACATGCCTAATTGCCAATAGAAAGATGGTCAGCGCTTGCCATTGAAAGGAATAAAAAGATGTCGGCAGAGAAAAAGAAAGGTAGCCAGATAAGTTCACCAGCTCGATGAATCATCAGAACGGATTCTTTACAACACAAATTTCAATACCGTAACGAGCAGCCAGTATATTATTTTCTTTTTGAATGGCCTTATTTTATCCACTGACGCGCATGCGCGCAGGAGAAGGAGAAGATGTGTATGTCGTTCCTTGGAACAGCCCCATAATGGTCGCTCATTGGATGCAACACGACCTAATTTTGCACGACAGCGAGAATTGTGGAATGATGTCCAGATATAAGGGTCCTGCACAACATGCAAAGATGAAGACGTCCGTAAAGCATGAACCATAGCTTCAGGTTTGATTTCTTGTGAGAATATTATCTCGGCTTCTTGGGTTACTTAATATCCTGCTAGGTCGTCAGGTGAGAACAAGACTCTTTTAAAATTAGTTTTCGATTTTCTTCTTTGTGTTGACCATTCTTCAACTAAATGTAATATCACTGATTTGTTTAGTTCGCTCAATTTAGTTTTATTTTTCCCCTTCCCGACAATGTTCCATACAAAAGTCCCTTAAAAGTGAGGATATTGAACATTAAAAGAGTAAGAATGATCATCAAAATCTCAATAGGCCTACCCTGTTCTGTAAAATCCAGGAACATAAATGTTTGTGGTTCTTTGGTGTAATTCCTCAGATTTCTGTCGAAAGAGATTCTGTTCAAACGTTGTCCTCTCCCTAATAGATGTGTTCGATATTAATTATTACATGTGACATGTAATGGTTTTTGACTTCCAAGAAAGGTCCAGTGTTTGGGCTCTATCTTGGGGTTACATTCATTGGCAAATGGTGGCTTCAATTTCCTTCTTGACCCAGGCGTAGAAAATGGGTGTATAAAATGTTTTTGGACAATAACGTAGAGATAATTATATACATCTTTAATATTTACATCTCTAGGGCAATTACAACGGAAGTGTTAGGTCCCACTGGTTTCGTGTGGCTAAAACTGAAGAGGTTGTCCGAAGGTAATATAAGGACTTTTTTTTTCTGACAAAACCCGAAGAAGACAGAAATATCGTGGCAGTACCTCAACTATTTCAAAGCAAATATCCTCGTGAGAAGTGTTCGTTTGTTTTCTAAAAGCTCTGATCCCTATTGACAGTCGCCGGCTTTTTAAGTTGCTGCACAAGCAACTTCTGTTGAAATATTACCATCTTAGATCTTATAAATCGTGTACATTGAATTGTGACGACTATTTCGTACATTTTTTTTTCACTGGGAGACGTCTGCAATACAGCACCTTTTATTTTGCATTTGTTTCCTCTTAGAAAGGGCAAAGAAAAACATTATTCTATTTTTCTTTTAAGAATGGTATCACTTATTTGTAATTCGTTAAGTCTTCAGTCAATCTGAATCGCTTGTGGGTCTTGCCCTGTGCATTGAAGCACCAATACTGTGGGATTTTTTTTTTCTCTCCCGTGTCCACAATCTGGATTCATCTTGTTGTGAAGGCATCTTCTGTAAAATGGTTTGATGTGGTCTTTATGCTTTTTATTGCTCACCTATTGTTGGTGATATAAACAATAATGCTCGTTTCTTTCGTTTGTTTGCATTCGTTCTGCATCTCAATAATCAAAACATAATGAAATTATGCTGTGGCAGAGTGGACAAGACTCCCGACTCCCGATCGGAGGACCCGAGTTCGAATCCCGCCGAGTGCTTAAGTCCTTGGACAAGATGTTTTTACCCACTATGTCCCTCTTGACCCAGGTGTATAAATGGGTACCTGGCAATGCTAGGGTAATAGTAATAGCAGGGCCCTCTGGTAAAGCAGTGGCAACACTGAAGAGGCTACCCTGGGTAAATAAGACCTTATTATTATTATCATTATTATCATTATCATCATCATAAAGTTGTGAAAAGTAAACCAAACATATCCAAAATATCAAAGGAACAATACAGAAGGAGAGTATATACTATAAATAGCATATTCATAATAAAAATATCTATGGCAACACATAGATAAAAAGGCAGTACATTTGATTCAACAAGGAAGAAGGGGACTGTAGGCATGAGCATGACTTGACTAAGCTGACTGACTAAATTAGCTAATGTTGACAATGAAATCGTATTATCGTGCAATATACAGTGCGTATCAAACAACAATCCAGCTTTAGACAGCTACTATTTCATATTTTTCGGCTATTGGGAGCATAATGTTGTTTGTGAGAAAAAAGGAACTCTTCCTCTTTCCATTGATGCCTAATTATATTTACAAATGTCATGCATGACTGAGCATTTGAACTTCGAAGACAATGCATTGGCAAATAACACTTTTTTTCCAATTTGGGTTTTATGAAGGAACAATGATTTTCTCACTGAATGGATGAGATCTGTGAAATGAAAGTGACCAAATATAATATGTCATCCTGTACGAGGGGAGGATTGTCTTTATGGTTTGTGTTCAGGGTTTCTTCTAACATTCTGTGGTCCATAACCTTCAATATGGCCACCTGTCCGACAACTTGACCCCTCTCACAGAGGCCAACCCACACAGTCCATTTTTCTCTGTTCATATTCAACACATAGCTCGCAGTGACAAACCATGTGTTGAATAAAAAAAGAGAAAATGGTTAATGGGTTAGGCTTTGTGGGAGTGACCAAGTTATCTGCAACATTGCCATGTTGAAGGTTTATGGAACATGCAAGGTTTGAAGAAATCCTAAACGAAAACCTACAGTTATGCAGGCTGGCCTGATAATGTGAACACTTTCATTGACAGATCTCATCCATTCAGTAAGACATTCATTGTTTTGTTTTTCACGACAACGCTCAAACTTGAAAAAATTCAATTTGTCATTGTTGTCTTTAATGTTCATGTGCTCAGTCATGCATGGCATCTGTCAACATAATTAGGTATCAATGGAAAGAGGAAGAGTTCCCCTTTTCTCACAACAAACATTGTGCTCTCCATAGCTGAAAATAAAAAAGTATCCCTCCAAAGTTGGTTTATCTTCTCTTTTTTTGATATGCTCTGTACACCAGCAACATTAAAGATCTTTTCTAAATCACTGATATAGCTGCTCGAGAACCCTACAAATATTCATAAACCAGAAATTGTACTTTCACATGAAGAACAGCCAAGGTTAACCACTGCTTCTGAAGAATGATTACAATGCGCAGTCTAATATTCAGGCTTTTTTATCGATTTTCCCATTTCCCCTTCCGAGCAACTTGATCTATTGTTGTATTTCAGGAATTACATTTGACATCATGCCTACGATTAATTCAAGCCTTGACGGAAGAGTTTATGATCCATACTCTCATTCGACTCTGGTCATCAGTAACACGATTCTCGCCTCCATCGTTTGCCTCATCACCATCGTCGGCGTGCTCGGCAACAGTTTCGTCATCCTGCTCGTCTCCCTGTCCCGCCAGCTCCAGACCGTCACCAACGTCTTCGTGGTGAGTCTGACCCTCTCCGACCTGATCGGATGCGGCATGCTCAGCCTCGAGGCGGTGGCACTAACGACGCTTGAGGGATGGCCGTTACCTGATTGGGTGTGTCAAATGGTGGGTGGGGCCTGCCTCATCGCCTTCAAAGCGAGCATCGTCCATCTTGCCTTGATCAGCGTCGACAGATTCGTCGTCATCACCCGCCCAAGAAATAAGTACAAAGAAATATACAGAAGCAGAAACGTGTTTTTCATGGTTTCCTTCGCTTGGCTTAGTCCGCTTTTGGGAATTGTTCTCCCGACAGCTCTGGGGTTTGGTCGCCTAGGGTACAACGCAGATAACCATTTCTGTGCGTTTGATGGAACGAGATTGCAGCTGAGGATCGTGTACATTATCGAGGAGGTTCTCTTTGTCACAACGTTCTCCATCATCAGCACCTGTTATCTGAAAATCTTCATCTACGTCAAGGCCCAACACCACAATCTTTTGAAGCTTTTCAAGAACAACTCCGGCAAGTCTACGGTACCAGAGCAAAGCGAGATCAAAATGCGTATGACCATTGATAAACGTGAGATCGAAATTACCAAGAACCTCTTTATCGTAGTTTGCTGGTTTTTCATCTGTATCCTTCCCAACACCTTTTGTGTCTTGACAGAAAAATGCTACCTGAAGTATTTCAAATTCACCGCTGTTGTGTACTCTATCAATTCCTGTATCAATCCATTTATCTATTGTTTCAAACAACCACTTTTTCGTCAAATTTCCCTCTGCGTGTTCCGATGTCGTTGGTCACAGATTCCCAAACCTTCTCCGTGGTTACAGCGCCTACTAGCAAAGAACAAAAAGACAGAAGTGTTGAAAAATGATGACGTGCCGAATAATGCGTCTGTGATTTCGACGGGCGAAATTTCAATGTCAAAACAAATTACCTAGATACAAGTTCTCGAAAATTATTAATTTGGGGTTCAAAAGTTGTTTTAATCTTTTTCGTCACGTCGAAGCACAACTAATTGAAAAAAAAAATATTTTAAACAGTCTCATTTAAACCTCAGTTGACAATACATGATCAAGCGACAATCTGATGGTAAGAAAGAAAGAAAATTGGATGTTGTATGTATCTCAATTATGTGATCATACTTTTATTCTGGCTTTGTAATGTATATGTTAAACGTGAGAAAAAGGAAAGGATCCAGCGCAGATATAAACGTGAGTATACTCTTTTACTTACACCTAATTTAGTGTTTGATTTTGATTTGACGCAATTTGTTAAAAGTTTCACGAAGAAGTGTGAGCAATGTGCAATATTTGTGAAAGTGACTTTACTGCTGTTAAGACTTATTCATTGTTACACGTTAGAAAGAAAAATGCATTCATTTTTGTGGTAGATGGTATTAAGTTTCACAGAAATCGTGTTTTTCACTTCATACGGGAAAACATTTTCAGACACAAACCTTGTTGAAATTTCCCACTTTCTCCTGTGTATGAATATTTCTTGAAATTTTCTACTAGTTTGACAGCATATTATACAAAAGCTAGTATCAGAATCTTGTTTATCTATCGATGTATGAATTTTACTTTACAAAAAGCACTACTTTCAATAGTAGGTATACGTAGTTCTTTCTAGCTTGGTAAGCATAACATTCCTGAACTTTTTTAAGGATCAGTGGCTGCTTACAACAGATATTCCTGGCGAAATAAATCCCCATTTAAGATATAAGAGAAAGCTTTTTGTAGCTTTCTTTAGTTGTCATTTTAGCCTTGTAATTGATTGTCGTTTATCTGTAATATTTCGGGATAGGTATGCAAATGTATACGTCCAATGTAGGCGGTAAACCCATGGACACGACTGCACATATGCATTTAAAGTATTTAAGTTTTCTGAGAAGACGCACATACACATCATAACTTGAAACGTGATATAAACACACTATGTAATCATGATGATTTATATTGTGTAACTCAAAAACGCAAATTCTGTATGTAAATATGTAAAGATAAATACACATGTAAAGATGTCTTTTTTAAGAAATGAAAGAAAATTTATAGGCTGTATTCCAGCAACTAAATGCTGTTGCGCAGTTTTTGTTTTATTTTGTGGGTTTTGGAGTTTTTTTTTTGTTGTTGTTGTTGTTGTTGTTGCCATGTTTGTAGAATCCACGGGAATTTCCGGATCCTATCTCAGTAACAATGCTATGCACTTCTTGGGGGTGGGGGCACTTTACCCTTTCCAGTAGTAGGCTGAAGGGCATAAATTCAGGATCGAATAAAAATGTCTCTTTATTTGCTGCCCTTAATAGATGGAAACAATGTTAGGTAGATGCCAGTTTTCAACATCTGATTTTCTCTTATTTCATTCTGAAAATGTGCCTGGGTGCAATGATTTCAGTAAATTACTTATTCTCTTTGTGTCAGTCGTATTCTTATCTTACATACTGAAGGATGCAGATACAAATTGTTGCAATTTGCAGAGGAAAATCCCATTATCATTGTATCTACTTGTGTCGTCATTTTCTACTCCTCATTTGAATCAAAATTAATAAAGTAAACTTAAAGGTTATTTTTCATAAACAAAGAATTCATAATATATATATCAATATATATATATATATATATATATATATATATATATATATATTATATACATCGACTAATTTGAATAGAATTCAAATTCCTCAGAAGCGTACAATAAGAATCATAACAAATTCAAGACCACATTCGTATTCTACACTTTGTTTGGAAAGCTGAAATAAAAAAAAAAAATGTTTGATATTAACTAAACTGCACGATGTTTGTACATCTGACAATGTTTATTGACAAGCACAAGGTACGATAATACGCCAGCGGCGAACTGTACATAATGCAAACAGGAGGAAGAAGAACTTCAGCTGCGTGTTTATGTATTTTGTATTGTGTATTGTGGTACCATGATCTCTTGTTTTCAATTTTGTAAAAACAAATTAACAAACAAACAGTGAGGTAAACGAGTACTGTACAAGACAGGCAGAAAATAACAAGCCATTCAACTTCCAGTTATAAGTTTTCGCGCGATGCACATGAAGATACTTTGGCTGAACGATGTGGACCAGTCTCCCACAGTCTATTAACCCTAACTAGGCCGGGCTATTTAGGTAGATCATAGAGCCGGGGGGGGGGGGGGGCCTCCCAGGCCCCCCCTCCAGATCTCGGCCGTCGACCGCGCGATCGCGACGAAAATTGGCACACACATTGCCTATGATGTAATCTAAAGTACTACGAAGTTAGATTTTAAAAAATTATCATTTATGCTGAATTATGCTAATTTATTCATAATGATGCAATGAAATCAGACAATTTGGTATAAATCACTAAATAAAGCTCAAAATGGGCACATTTTTTGTGTAAATATTCTTTTTAGTGTCCTAAGCAAATATAAGAGAAAAAATTTGAGCCATCCGAAAAAATTTCTTAAGTATTTTATTGTTTTTTGAATTTCTTATGTATTTCTTTGTTTTTTTCGACTTTATGTTTTTCATTGTTTTTTCGATGAAACTTGTCCACGACATTGTTCCGAACAAGAAAATATGTTATTAATTGATTTTAATCAATACAACCCCAAAATAATCATGCTTTTATGAAATTTGAATGTAAGCACAGTTTCCATTGAAATTGTACACGAATTCACGTTTTTGAGCAATTTTTGGTCTGACATGCACATACATATTTATGCGAAACTTCGGAACCGTGCACCCGTGCATCGCAAATTTGGTCTCAAAAAATGCGGGAGACTCAACAGAAAAAAGTCATGAAACGTCGCGGCGATAGCTTTTCGCGTTAGCGATACATCGCGCGAAACGTCGAGGGGGGGGGGGGGGGCCTCGGAGGCCCCCCCCCCCGGCCTAGTTAGGGTTAAGCAAGAAGCTTATATTGTCTACATGCATTTAAGAGAGAGCATTGAGAATATTACACGAATTCATAAAGATATTATGATGCTGTTCCTGTGTTAGATCAATTAGTATTGGTTGAAGTGCTACGTTAATCAATAGTTTTTGTTTTGCTTTATAATCATTATTGTTTTGTTCTAGTCCCACTGCCAGACACAGTCGTTATCTGTTTTTTTCATCACCGGTGAGAAGCTCTGATAGGTCATTAGGCTTTGCTTCTTCTTTGACACTTTGAACCTGCGTCCTGATTAGTAAAATAAATGAAATGAAATGAAAAAAGTAAAGGGATGTTTACCTTTGTGTTGTTGTTGTTTGTTTGTTTGTTTGTTTGTTTTTTTTTGTCAACGCTCTCCGTGCAGGGAATTCGGCCCATTTGGGCTTAGCCTGGCAGTCACAAACTTACAATCCAAACCTTATCATGACAGAAACTCGTGTTACAATAAGTACATTAAGATACAGATCAGCAGAGCAGTTTTGTGTGTTATAATACCGTTCAGTATGTTCAGAAGCCAAACGATCCATTGTACGAATAAGATGGAAACATGAGGTTCCATTCTATACATAGGAATCAAAGGTAGCACACGTTCAAGTATGCCGCGTCACTCCACGTGAACAGCACGATGCAAATCTTATAACAATTGTTCCCCCCTCTCTCTCTCTATCTGTCTATCTATCTATCTCGGATCTATCTCGGATCTATCTATCTATCTATCTATCTATCTGTGATCTATCTATCTATCTATCTATCTATCTATCTACCTATCTATATCTCTATCACTGATCTATCTATCTCTCTGGGCATATTTTTGACACCTTTGGCATATCTTTTTATAACCCCGTGTATATCATTCCTGGTGGATATGCAATTGGGTTTCATGATGGACTTTGCCTAAAGCCCCAGCAGGGGCCCGTTTCATAAAACTTGTCATCAGTGACAACTGCCACATTTCTATGACAAATTCAGCCAATCAGATGCAAGGATTTCGGTAGCTTGTCACATCTATGACAACTTGTCACTGGTGACAAGTTTTATGAAACAGGCCCCAGGACAGTGCAATTACGATCCCTGGGCTGTGGGGTCATCAAGGCGGCCTCGGAAGCCATCAATATCCGCGTAGCGGCAATTGCTAAAGTCTCCTGTAGGCCGAAGTATCCACGAGTTACTACAAGCGCAAGGAAATAATCCATAATATTGTAGCACTCGCCTGGCTATAGCTCTCTTCACAAAGATCCTGCAACTACCTGTATATTGTCCAGTTGCGGAGGCCAGGGATTTAAAGTCGATAGCCAGAACCTACTCATGTGCGTCTGAAGTTTCATCATCTCTTCAGTGTTTTTAATCATCCTACAAAAAGTACTACACGTAAGGTATCATTCCAATTAGTAATCTTACTCACTGATTCATAATTATGTCACAAATCATAATTGGTTGCCTACCTCATAATTCTTCACTTTAACAAACTTAAAATAAAAATTCTTAAGTGAAGTCAGTCTTTTTTTTTTCTTTTTGTATTTTTTTCCTGATTACAATACAAGTTAAAACTCCTTATCAGTGTTACTGTTCCTTCGCTTCTCACATCCTCCCCCTATTCAGGTATTCCCTTTTATGTCCTCTTGTATTACTCTCTCTTTTGTTACATCCCCTTTGTGTTATCTTTCTCGGCCAAATGATACTGAAAATACTCGCAAGATTCAAGTGGTTATTTTTTTTTTTTTGTGTGTGTGTATGTGTGTACGTGTGTGTATTTTCTCCCTGCAGCAACGGATCATACAGGGAATGATGAGATACCATATAGCCCAGAATCCGTTATTCCAGTCAAGCAGATTGCTCATTGACAACAGTTTCTTCTACATATACCTTAAGAAACGAGATAATCGTCAGTGATCGTGTGTACAGGTATCATTAAATTCTTCTACATATACCTAAAGAAACGAGACAATCGTCAGTGATCGTGTGTACAGGTATGATTAAATTTCTTTAAGCAGTCCTACTCATTTATATATCGATGTGAACATTATTTGTCGTAGTCATCGTGTATACCTGGGAATGCCTGGAGAAATAAGACAAACTGAAACTGACACTTAAGCTGCAACAACAATCATTCGCTGTATTGAAAAGATGTATGTATTTTTATTATTATGAATTATTCAACGTCAACACGATCATTGCGTTCTAAAACGAACAGGTCTTGCCAATAAAAGAAAAAAAATATCCGTGGATGTTCAGCGCTTGTCACTGAAAGGAATACATAGATGTAGGCAGAGAAAAGGAAAGGTAGCCAGATAAATTCACTTGCTACATCAATCACCAGAACGGATTCTACACAACACAAATATCAATACCATAACGAGCAGCCAGTACACTTCTGTTTTAATTCATTTTATCCACTGACACGCATGCGCATAGGAGAAGGAGGAGACGATGCCGTTCCATCATAATATGGAGCAGCTCCATGACGGTCGTTCATTGGACGCAACACGAATTAATTTTGCATAACAGCGAAAATTATGGAATGGTGTCCGGATATAAGGGACCTGCACAACATGCCACAAAGAAGACGTACGTGAAGCATGAAGCGTAGCTTCAGGTTTGATCTCCAGTGAGAATATCATTTCGACTTCCCGCGTTAGCCCGCAAAGCCGTCAGGTGAGAACGAGACTTTTTAGAATTTAGTTTTCGATTTTCTTCTTTGTGTTGACTATTCTTCAAATAAGCGTAATATCGTTGATTTGTTTAGTTCTCTCAATTTGTTTAATTTTTCCCCTTCCTGATGATGTTTTGTTCAAAACTCCCTTAAAAGTGAAGATATTGACAGACCAAACATTAAAAGAGTAATAATGATCATCGAAATCTTAATAGTTCTTCCCTCCTATGTTAAATCCAGGAACATAAATGTTTGTGGTTCTATGGTGAAATTACTCAGATTTTCGTCGAAAGTGTATTTTGCTAATCAGTTTGAAAAATGTTAGTTTGACATTAAGAGTACGTGGAGGGTGATAAACACAGTTTTGAAATCCAGCACTGTTACAAATTCCCCTACTCATATTCTGAATGACGGTCATCAAGTTGATGATCCACAGGAAATGACCGATGTATTTAACGATTACTTTGTTAACTTGGGACCTGATCTTGCCAGCAAAATACCAAATACCCAGACAACTTTTCATTCTTGTTTAAAAGCGGGAAAGCACAAACCATGTTTTTCATTCCTATTGTTGAAGAAGAAATCAAAGAAATTGTTAATAACCCAAATATTAAGAAAAGTATGGGTATTTCATCTTTTCTTTTGAAGAACATAATAAATGAAATAATTTCTCCACTCACTTATATTTTCATTCATTCTTTATCTAGTGGCAAAGTCCCAGATAAAATGAAAATCGTTCGAGTTGCTCCCATATACAAAAGGGTCCAAAAGAATTTGTGAATAATTACCGCCCGATATCACTTTTAACCTTAGTTTCGAAAATTCTGGAAAGGCTTGTTTATAATTTCTTGTTAATTGCAATATTCTTTCCAATATCAATTTGGATTCAGAAAACAACATCGCACAACTCACGCATTATTAGCCGTCATTGATAAAGTAGCTCATGCTTTAGATGATGCTTCCCACACCATCGGTGTTTTTTTCGAAGGCTTTTGATACCATTGACCATTATATTTTGCTTTATAAGTTAAGCCATTACGGTATCCGTGGGAGGGCTTTAGAGTGGTTTAAAGACTATCTAACAAACAGAAAACAACTTGTTTACATAAATGGTTATGAGTCAAGTATGACGTCAACTTCTTGCGGTGTCCCCCAGGGTTCTCTTCTTGGCCCACTTTTATTTATTCTGTACATTAACGATCTCCAAAATTCGTCACAGATCCTTTCTTTTATTTGTTTAGCTGATGATACAAATTTATTTCTGTCTCGCCGCAATCCCAATACCCTTGTAAGTATAATGAATGATGAATTGAAATCTGTCCAGTCCTGGATTTACGCTAACAAGTTATCATTAAATGTTGATAAAACATATTATATGCTATTTAGCAATTCACTGCAAGTTATTCCTGATGATGTAAGATTAATGATATTAATTTAGCCCGAGTAGATAGTACCAAGTTTTTAGGACTTTACATCGATAGCGATCTCTCCTGGAAAACTCACTTTAATTCTTAAGCAAAATTTTTGTCACAAAACACAGGAATCCTAAACAAACTGAAACATTTTTTATCCAACCATATTTTGCAGATTGTATATCAAACCATGATTTCCCCATATCTTAACTATGGAATTATTGCGTGGGGTAACGCATCCAAATACTTGCTGGATTCGCTTTTTCTTCTTCAAAAGCGAGCGATCAGAGCTATTAACCATGCTGGGTATTTATCTCACACAAACGCCTTATTTCAGAAAAATAAGATTTTAAAATTGTTAGATTTGTTTGGTTATAACTTAGGTATTTTTATGTATACATTTTCCTCTTTCTTTCTTTCTTTCCTTTTTTCTTCATGCGGCATTGCAGCTGGCTGCTATATCACATATAGGAATTGCAATTGACTCATGTTTTCCATTTTTCGAATCTTTCCCCGTGTCTATGGAAGCCGGAATGTTTAAACCCTAAAATTATGTCGTATTCATATTATCACTCCATTGTCAAAATTGCTATTAAAGCAACTGCTATAGTGTGCAGCACGTGGTTACTTGTTCTCATTTTATCACATACATAAATATATGTGAGAAGAATCTTCTGTACCCCCGAGTATTAATAGTCATTCTCTTTTGCTTATCCTTACCTTTGGTCTTTAATTGTACCCGTGCTCCTCATCCTGTTCCCTGCACTAGGCTTTTGTGGGGACCTACACTCAACAAGCTTTGCTTTTTAGTAGGTTCCATTGTATTTCTCTTTGCATCCTTTACTTTGATTGAAAATGACACATCGACCGCTATGTATTATGTTTGTATTTGATTTGATTTGATTTAATTTATTTCTGCTTAATTCCGTTACATCAGATATGATTATGTACAAGCCATTTATGACAGTGTATCGACACATAGTTTTTAGTACAATTATACAAAACAAATACAAACAGCTTAGGGAACTTAAACAGAAGGGTCTCCAAAATAAGCCGAGGCTTGACGGTATATGGAGACTCTATGCTTAGCTATCTGGATAGAATAGGGGAAAGAGAGAGAGAGAGAGAGAGAGAGAGAGAGATAGGGAAGGGTAGGGGGAAAAGGGAAACGGGGAAAAAAGGGAAAATTCCTATTCCTATTTCTTTATGTATATATCCAAGCTGGACATTCTGTATTATTATATTTTGTGATATATCATGTATTTTCCATCGATAAATACGAAAATAAATTGAAATTGAAATTGAAATTGAAAGAGATTTTGTTAAAACATTGTCTCCAAACTTATAGAGATTTGCTCGACGTGAATTATAATAATATGTGACGTGTAATGGTTTTTTACTTCCGAGAAAGGTCCAGTGTTAGGGCTCCTTTGCCTTGTGGTTACATTCTTTGGCAAAAATGTGCCCTAACTGTCCTTCTTTATTCAGGTGTAGAAATTGGGTGCACAAGAGTGTTTGGCCAATAAAGTATCATATGGGGCCTACCTCTTTAAAATTACATCTGTATGGGCATTTATAGCCGAAGTGCTAGGGTCCACTGGATTAATGTAATAAAACACTAAAGAGATTGTCGGAAGGTAAGGAAGACCATGATATCAGGACTTTTTCTGAAAAAAAAAAAGAAAAAAAAAAAACAAGACGGAAATCTCTTGGCAGTACCTCTTCTTTGACCCCGTTTACAGTGCAGGGCTGGGCCGAGCCGCGGCCAAGCCCAACCTCAATTGCGAGGCCGAGCCCCGCAATTTTGTCCGTTTACACTGCCGGGCTCGGCCGCGCTTTTGATTCAAACCTTTCAATATTTTGTCGTAGTGGCGCTCTGGTTGTAAACAAACGCAATTTGGTATTGTCTGGTTTTCAGACGCTTTGCCAACTGAATTCCGTGGCGACGAAGTCGCCGTTCTGGCAAAGGACTTTGCCGAAGGAAAAATCCTTTGCAGGACAAAACCACCTTAAATTATACTAGTTTTCGACGTTGAGGGGGTTAATATCCTGAATAGCGAAATAGTACAGGTAGAGGGTTTGGAAGCCAGACTAAAATTGGCCGCGCATTTGGCCCAGTTTGCGTTTACACTGAGAAAAGGCTGGGCTCGGCCGGGGCTCGGCCGCGGCCGAGACCACCCCCAGAGCGTGGCCAAATGCGCGACCAATTTTGGCATCGCATTTGGCCTTTTGCGCGTTTACACTGAAATGAAGGTGGGCTTGGCCGCGGCCGAGCCGCAGCCGAGCCCAGCCTCAATTGCGGGCCCGAGCCCCGCAATTTTGTCCGTTTAAACTGCCGGGCTCGGCCGCGCTTTTAATTCAAACCTTTCAATAGTTTGTCGTAGTAGCGTTCTGCTTGTAAACAAACGCAATTTGGTATAGCCTGGTTTTCAGACCCTTTGCCAACTGAATTCCGTGGCGACGAAGTCGCCTTTCGGGCAAAGGCCTTTGCCGAAGGAAAATCCTTAGCAGGACAAAACCACCTTAAACTATACTAGTTTTCGACGTTGAGGGGGTTAGTATCGTGAATAGCGAAAAAGTACGGGCAGAGGGTTTGGAAGCCAGACTAAAATTGGCCGCGCATTTGGCCCAGTTTGCGTTTAACCTGAGAAAAGGCCGGGCTCGGCCGCGGCCGAGCCGCGGCCGAACCCGCCTTCATTTCAGTGTAAAGGCGCAAAATGCCAAATGCGAGGCCAAAATTGGCCGCTCTGGAGGTGGAGCCTGGCCTCTTCTTGGTGGTGTAAACGCAAACTGGGCTAAATGCGCGGCCAATTTTACTCTGGCTTCCAAACCCTCTGTCCGTACTATTTCGCTATTCACGATATTAACCCCCTCAACTAGTATAGTTTAAGGTGGTTTTGTCCTGCAAAGGATTTTTCCTTCGGCAAAGGCCTTTGCCCGAAAGGCGACTTCGTCGCCACAGAATCCAGTTGGCAAAGGGTCTGAAAACCAGGCTATACCAAATTGCGTTTGTTTACAAGCAGAGCGCCACTACGACAAAATATTGAAATGTTTGAATTAAAAGCGTGGCCGAGCCCGGCAGTGTAAACGGACAAAATTGCGGGGCTCGGCCACGCAATTTAGGCTGGGCTCGGCCGCGGCTCGGCAGCGGCTCGGCCCAGCCCCGCACTGTAAACGGGATCTTAGATCTTATACATCGTGTCTATTGAACTG
Organism: Diadema setosum; assembly: GCF_964275005.1. NCBI lineage: Eukaryota > Metazoa > Echinodermata > Echinoidea > Diadematoida > Diadematidae > Diadema > Diadema setosum. Next base: position 1,554,781 of record NC_092695.1, on the reverse strand, counting down.
TGACAACCATTTCGTACGTTGTTTTTACTCACCAACATGTTTACTGGGAGACGTTTGGAGCACCTTTTTTTTGTTTTTTGTTTTTTGTTTTCTCTTGAAAAAGGCAAACAATAATTTTTTCTTATGTCTTAAAGAATGGTATTTGCACCTATGGTGAATTTTCAGTCAATCTGAATTGTATCATGCTCCGGGTTCTTGCTCTGTGCACTAAAACCCGAATGCAGTGCTGGGGATTTTTTTTTTTTTTTTTTTTTTTTGCCTCCTGTTTTCACAATCTGGGTCTATCATGTATTAAAGGAGTCTTCTATAAACTTATTTGATGAGGCCTTTACGTCCAATACATAACGTGCACGTGCAACATTGAAACATTTTAGTTTTGCAAGGTGATTAAATCCGTAATGCGCATCATAGGTCATGACACAAACATTACTGAACATTGATAACACTTGTATTTACAAAATTATTCGATCATCAATACCGTTATATTATATTCAGTGACTGTGACCTTGTACAGCTGGATATCGATTCTCCTCCTGAGGTGCAATCGTTGCAATCGTTGACCATTTAAAGGGGAGATCCAGTCCAACAAAATAAGTTAGTCTGATAAAAAAAGAGTAAAATCTTACGAGTTCAACGGTAAATACTTGACTGAAATCGGATGAAAAATAAGGAAATTATGAAATTTTGAAGTTTTGCCAATTTCTGCAAAACAATTCTTGTACAGTCGATATGAATATGCAAATGAGTGAGCTGACCATGTCATACCCTCACAATTTTCCATTGATCGTGTACAAAAAAAAAATGACGAAAATTCAATGTTTCTGTCATTGAAGTCTGAAATGTGATATTATTCCTGCTTGAATAACTTCAGAATAATGATCAGATAGACATATCACTATTTGAGCAACGGGCATAATTGCGTTTGAATGGCAAATTGGAAATTTCAAAATTTTATGTACAAACTCTATGGCAAGTTGTGAGGGGATGACATGCTCACTTTGCCATTTGCATATTCATATTGACTGTTCAAGAACTGTTTCCACAAAAATAAGCGAAACTTCAAAATATCATAACTTCCTTATTTTACTCTTTCTTATCAGACTAACTTATGGACTGGATTTTTCCTTTAAGAAAACAAACAAACAGAGAAGAATCGTCATTTTCAATGCGCACAATAAGTGAGACAACTGAGAAAGACGTCACAGAAAAGATGTATAGACTTAAAAATGTAAAGCGAAAAGAAAATCAGCAAAACGGTACTTCCAGTTATGTTCAAATTTCTGACAAACAAACTTGAAGGACTACTTGCTCAGATACATGTTAAACAAGGAACCCAGTACGGCTGATCCACGAACATAGCCAACCTATCCCAACAAATGGCCCAGTACAACTTTATTTGGTCGGCGATGCAGATGACAATCACACTGCGTATATATCAGATTTTCATCCTATCAAACTTTTACATTCATTATCGATCTATGTGAGGTTAAAAAAAAACAAAAAAAAACAAAAAAAACAAACTTGTCACTTCAGAAGCAAGCTTGATCACTAACTCACTGAAGACGTCTATATATTGTTGTATTTCAGGAATTACATTTGACATCATGCCTACGATTAATTCAAGCCTTGACGGAAGCGTCTATGATCCATACTCTGATTCGACTCTGGTCATCAGTAACACGATCCTCGCCTCCATCATCTGTGTCATTAGCATCGTCGGCGTACTCGGTAACAGTTTCGTCATCCTGCTCGTCTCCCTGTCCCGCCAGCTCCAGACCGTCACCAACATCTTCGTGGTGAGTCTGACCACCTCCGACCTGATCGGATGCGGCATGCTGAGCCTCGACGCGGTGGCGCTAACGACGCTTGAGGGATGGCCGTTGCCTGATTGGGTGTGTCAAATGGTGGGCGGGGTCACCCTCATTGCCTTCAAAGCGAGCATCGTCCACCTTGCCTTGATCAGCGTCGATAGATTTATCGTCATCACCCGCCCGAGAATGAAGTACAAAGAAATATACAGTAGCAGAAACGTGTTTTTCATGGTTTGCTTCGCCTGGCTTTGTCCGCTTTTGGGAATTGTCCTCCCGACAGCTCTAGGATTTGGACGCCTAGGGTACAACGCAGATAACCATTTCTGCGTGTTTGATGGGACGAGACTGCAGCTGAGGATTGTGTACATTATCGAGGAGGTTCTCTTTGTCACAACTTTCTCTATCATCAGCGCTTGTTATCTGAAAATCTTCATCTACGTCAAGGCCCAGCACCACAATCTTTTGAAGCTTTTCAAGAACAACTCCGGCAAGTCTACGGCACCAGAGCAAAGCGAGATCAAAATGCGTATGACCATCGATAAACGTGAGATTGAAATTACCAAGAACCTCTTTATCGTAGTTTGCGGGTTTTTCGCTTGCATCCTTCCCAACACGCTTTGCGTCTTGACGGAGAAATGCTACCTGAAGTACTTCAAATTTACTGCTGTTGTGTACTCCATAAATTCCTGCATCAATCCATTCATCTACTGTTTTAAGCAACCGCTTTTTCGTCAAATTTCCCTCTGCGTGTTCCGGTGTCGTTGGTCAAAGATTCCCAAACCTTCTCCGTGGTTACAGCGCCTAATAGCAAAGAACAAAAAGACAGAAATGGTGAAAAATGATGACGTATCTAATAATGTGTCTGTGATTTCGACTGGCGAACTGTCAATGTCGAAACAAACTACCTAAATATAAGTTCAAGAAAATTACACATTTTGGGATGAAAAGTTGTTTTGATTATATTCATCAACTAGAAGCACATCTAATTGAATTTGATACTAAATAGACTCAGTTAAACTTCAATCAACAATAATAAATTGTGATCAAGTGATAATCTGATAATGAAAAAAGAAAATTGGATGATGTTATATATCCATATACTTCAAATCTAACTTTGTAATATGTATGTAAAACGTGAGAAAAAGAAAAACCCTGTGAAATAGTCATCTGATAAATGTCCATCTTGTAGGATCCAGAGCATGCTCATGATATGAACGCGAGTATTTTTTAAGTTTAAACTTGATGAGAAAGTAAGGTATCAACATTTTGAGAAAAAAAAAAAAGATCCGCATAGCTTTGCGTGGTCGACCTATCATAAGATTGTCTAGTCCTGATTTAGTGTTTGATTTTAACTTGATTTAATTTGTTAAAGGTTACACGAAGAACTGTGAGCAGTGTGCAATATTAGTGAAATTGTCTTTGCTGCTATTAAGGCTTATTTATTGTTACACGTCAGAAAAATGAATGTATTTTTGTGGTAGAAAATACTCATTTTCACAGGAATAGTGTTTTATTCACTTTATATGGGAAAACATTATATCCAGGCACAAAACATGATGACATTTCCCGTTTTCTCTTGTGTATGTATATCGTGAAATTTTCTACTAGCTTTGATAGCATATTATACAAGAACCAGTATGAGAATCTTATCTATGATCTATGAAATTCTCCTTCACAAAAAGCAATACCTTCAAACATTAACATTTTATGTGAATAGTACGTATACCTACTTCTCTCTAGCTTGCTAAGCCTAATATATATTCCTGAACTAAAATTGTTTTGGGAGCAATCGTTGCCCCAGATATTCCTAGCGCAATATATTTAATATAGTATGAGAAAGTGTTTAGAACATTTCGTAAGATTGACATCGTAATTGTAATTAAGTGTTGTTTATCTGTAATATTTCTAGATAGATATTTTAATGTATACGTCCAGTGTAGATGGTAAACTCATGGACACGACTGCACATTATACAAATGCAATTAAAGTATACTAATCAAAGTTTTCTGAGAAGACAAACAGTCACATCTTAACTGGGAACGTGATGTAAACACATTATGTAATAATGGTGATGTATTTTGTGTAGTTTGACAATAACAGACATTCGTGCATGATCTGTTCTAAAAATTGAGCTGTCTCCATTACACTCCATATGGATTGGATGGGGTTGGATGGTCGGATTAAAAGTCATCTTTCATGGCAGCATAAAGTAACATGAATAACATTCATTCTATTTTGTTTGTTTGTTTGGGTTTTTTTGCATTGGAACCATTTTTGAGATATGAATTTATTCGATTCATATCAATCTTAGAACGCTGCTGGCTTGACAGTGTGATGCGGATATGTCATGTAGTGGATCGTTTAATGACAAGTTCACCCTGATATACATGTGGATTGAGTGAATGCATCATTATCAATAGTACACATCAGTGAAAACTTGGGGAAAATTGGACAATCCGCTTAAAAGTTATGAGGTTTTGAAGTTTCAGTGACGGTATTGCTGGATGTAAAGACTACTACAGTTTGTGATGTCACATGTGTAGAACAATACAAAGAAAATATAAAGAAAATTCAACATATTTTCACCTTTCTCGCATAAAAAAGGGAGCACTTAACCTGCCACTCTCAGAAAGCAGGGGGATAATGTTACTCTTAAACTACGTCACTAGCAAGTAGAGGGAATGTATACTTTTTTCCGAAAAATGAAATTTGGTGGAATTCTCTTTATATTTTCTTTACATAGTTCTATGCATGTGACATCACACACTGTAGTACACCCGTGCAGACTGCACATAAGCTTTAAAGGGTAAGGCTAGTAACTGATCAGTGGGAATCAGTGGAAATGCTGGGAGATGATTGTTCCAATCCTTATGGGATTCATTCAAGAGTTCATTGTATATCTATTGTTGTGTGAAAATGATTTGCTTCAGAACGGTCTCATATTCAAGTAATGTGCAGATTAATGCTCCGTCACTGACCAGGGACGCTAACCTGGAAGCATTAAACTGCACATTACTTGAATATGAGACCATTCTGAAGCAAATCATTTTCACACAACAATAGATATACGATGAACTCTTGAATGAATCCCATAAGGATTGGAACAATCAACTCCCAGCATTTCCACTGATTCCCACTGATCAGTTACTAGCCTTCCCCTTTAAAGAGTTATAACTTTTGAAAGGATTGTCCAATTTTCTCAAACTTTTACTGAAGTGTTCAACTGATATTGCTCTACTCACTCATGCACATGTATGTTAAGTTGAACTTGTCCTTTAATATAATGTAATTTTGTATGTGCGTTTGTGTGAAATAAACTATAATTATGTGTACAGTCTTTTTTACACAGACTGCGTCTTCAAACACAGTCTTTCGTAATATAGTCCATGGGCCAGGTTAGATATTGGTACCACCAAAAGGGACAAAACCTTTGTGGTGCCGTTTTGTTTGTTAGGCATAAGTGTATCAAACTATGATAGCAATTCCAAATGAGTAGCTTTAGTCATGAAAAATGTAGTCTTTAATAAATGCATTCTGGGCTTTAATAATCAGCCCGCGCGTCTGAATCGAGACTATACACAGAACGGTCTCTACGGAGCGCACTGTTTTGAACGGCGTGTATCTCTCCGTGGAGTCATAGTCTACGTTCAAGGCTATTTGCAGATCTTGATACCAGCAAATGACCGCGGTCGTACCCCAATTAGGGTTGTATACAGCAAGGGGATTGGAGGGTTTTGCCCATTCCCATTCCTAGACTTTCACCCCAAAACCAGACTTTGTTTTTTTTTTTACTTGGACATCACATTTTCAGATTTATCAGATATTGAGTAAGTCAGTTAAAAATTAAAGAAATTATCCCTTTTTTTTTGGGGGGGAGGGGGTTGTTAATTGTTAATTGTGCTTTTCGAAATTTGGTTATCCTAGCATGACGCATGGCAAGGAGCAAAGTAATTTCGATTTAGCAATTCCATTTGTTTCTCGGTATCTACTTGGATTTTTGTTTTTATACCTTGTGTCACCAAAATGCAATTGCTCTGAAAATTCTGACAAATACTCTGCAACAAACACTAATTTGCTCCGTCGACATAGCTCTATTTGCATTTGCGGACATTTGCTACTCCCCAATAATATCGAGGCTTGCTGACTTTCTGAAGTTGCATGGCGGTGACCAATAAAAACAAAACATAAGAATAAAGCCGCCCCAAAATTCTCTCTTTTCGATTAACGCCCATAATATACATATGCGTGTCTATTTTGTGTTTGCTCATTAGTTTGTTTGAATTAAAATTAATGTTCGTTTTTCGTATATCTTTTGGTATAATCATCATGGCACTATCTATCATATTTCCTGTCACTTTATCCTTTCCATTAAATGTCGAAGTAAATTTGCTCTGAAGAGTGTTTCGTATATTTAGTAACATTAACTCACCCGTTCTGCAGAATTATTAGTATTAAGAAGGATGTTTTGCTATCTCTCGTTGCGCTCTTAATTTTGGTGAATACACTGTATGTAGATATCTCGCTATTGGCGTGTTGGTACTTGGGAGTTGTTTGTTGAGGTGTCTATGTCAAAATGATATCAAAATGTTGGTGATGATAGTGGCTCTGATTATTTGGAGTAGTACAGGATATTTGATTACGAATATAGTAATCATGATTTTAACAAACGGTGACAGATACGATTTCGCCGTTGATAGTGTCCTTTGAAATGCCGGGTTTTTTTTTTTTCTTCACTGTTTTCCCGTAAATATTCCCCAAAGTGTTTATCGCATAGTTGAATAAGAACTCTAAGAACACGAAGAATGCAACACCTCGCGTGTGTGGAATGGGGATACCCTCGCATTTGATTATGTGACAGTGGATGAATTGTTATTATCCCAAAAATAGCAAAAATTTGGAGAGGGAGGTGCTCCGCTGATACTGAAAATTAAACTTTGCTCACTATAAGTTTGATATCTTGTCTGATCACCTCCAAATTTGATGTCGTTTCCTGAAACTTATTACGCATATACGTTGTATAAGATATGTTTAATTTGTGTTAAAGTATTTTGGTTACCATGGCAACAAATAAACATAAGTAAGTTCTGTTTCACATTTTGACCCGTTCTTAGTTTCTTGTTACTTATTATTTTATGTGTTCACAACATAAAATAATGAAATTTTATACTTTTAAAGGAAGTATTCAATTATGTTTGAAATAGCTATAGCGCCCTCTTCTGTTTTGTCTTGATTTTTTTCTGTGGTAAAACCATTTTCTTAAGATTGGAGCCTGTAAATGCTCCGAAAAGGTCAAAATGAAGTTCAAATGTGTCTTATTAAGTCTAGATAGAAATCAACAGCAAAAAAAAAAAAAAAAAAACTACTTTGCATTTTCGCCTTAACTGCCCGATATATGTCTTAAAATTGGTTAATTGAATATTATTCAATGGGATTCTCTTTGTTTTCTTTGTATTTTGACAAATTGCTCCCTCTTTGTGGTTTCCAAGAAAAGTTTTGATGGTGCCATTTTGTAGAGTATGTCTTGATTTACATTTGTGCCACATTTCAGAACAATTGAAAGAAAAATATTGAAATTATAGAGGGAGCGGATTGTACCCTCCATGGTTTACCGAGCTTAAAAAGGGTATTTGGAGTTATGAGGGTTAACGGCTGATACTGAGACTAAGCTACTTCTCTGGAATTGCTATCATAGCAAAATATCATCTACAGATACATACCATTTCAAAATGCATAAGCAGAATTTGTCTCTTTAAGTGGCACCAATATCGTAAAAATCTGGTCTTGGCCCATGGACTAATAATAGATCACATGACATCGAAAGCAACGCCCCCCCCCCCCCCAAAAAAAAAAGAAATAACAAGAAAAGCAACAAAAACAGGATACCACGCTAATACGCCAGTGACAATCCGTACCATATCGTCTTGTGCCGGTCTTTTATAAGTCTTACATTGGGAGTTTATTGAAATTGTTCCGCTACTAAGAAGCAAATCGCCACTCTTCATGTCATTTACGTTATACCATAAATTGCATTACCAAGGTCTCATATAAATGATATATTTTGCATACTGTAATGGAACTCCGAATGTCGCAGTTCTAAGGTGATGATGCGACCGGTTGACATTATGTCATAATTTATCGATGTAAATCAGAAGCAATTCAGCCATTCGGCTGCGAAGTTTGATGATCAATAAACCATTCATTCATTCATCATTCATTCATTCATTCATTCATTCATTCATTCATTCATTCATTCATTCATTCATTCATGTTGTCGCGTGACGCGCATGCGCATACCTTTTTGGGATTGTGGTAATCGCTCATTGGATGAGTTTGCAGTGACAATGTACAGACTTGCCATCCCTTTATAAATCCTCCATGCATCACGATTTAACCGTACTCTATCTCTAAAGGGCTCAGCACCACAAGACCGGTAATTAAACCTGAACATTTATCCCTGCTCTGCTGTGTCTTCACACATCGAGTAAGGTGGCGCCTTTTTTTTCGGACCAGTCAGATAAGTAGCAAGGTGAGTTGTTGTTGTTGTTTTTCAGTACCGTAATGCACTTCTTTAATCGAAGTGACTTATGTGAAGGAACTTTCCTAAAGATTTCCGTACGAATTAGTTGAGAAGTTATACAATATCACTTCCATGAGCTAGAGAAAGAGAGGGAGAGAGAGAGAGAGAGGGGGAGGGAGCTTGAACTTTCTTTTCCAAGATATCAGGAAAAAAATGAACTTATACTGAATGGAAATGTGCTGACATTCTCATGGATATTTTTTTTAGATGCATGTCCCCAAGATGTAAACTTCATTGTATCACTCTAGTCATGGTAGTAATCATGAGGTCTTTAAAAATTAACTCACTTAATCATTGATTTCATATTCAGTATGTCTAACATCGAAAACTAAGTTGTGAATGTTCTTAATACGGTTTATTTTTTCCACTTAATTATTCAACGACAAGTAGAAAAAAAAATGGTTTAAAGTGTATCTTTGTTTGAGCGAAATGTTAAAAGAACAGTGTAATTGATGCTATCGACACTGTTTTCAATGTATTTTTCTTCCTCATTTTACAGGTGAGATCCAATGGCTATGTCTACCAACACTACAACAAATTCAACACTCATTGGAAGAGGAGATAATCCATACTCTAATCCAACTCTGGTCATTACTAACACGGTTCTCGCCTCGATCATCTGCCTCATCACCATCATTGGCGTGCTCGGCAACAGTTTCGTCATCCTGCTCGTCTCACTGTCCCGCCAGCTCCAGACCGTCACCAATTGACCAACGTCTTTGTGGTGAGTCTGACCCTTTCCGACCTGATCGGATGCGGCATGCAGAGTCTGCAGGCAATGGCGCTCTTACACTTGAAAGGTTGGCCTCTACCAGAATGGGTGTGTCAAATGACAGGTGGAGTCCTACTTATCGCGTTCAAAGCAAGCATTGTTCATCTGGCGCTCATAAGTGTGGATAGATTCATCGTTATCACTCGCCCTAGAAACAGATATATGGAGATTTACAACCACAAAAACGTGTTTATTATGGTCGCATCCGCCTGGTTATGTCCACTCTTCTTTATTGTTCTCCCTCCAGCTTTGGGATTTGGACGTCTGGGATACAATGCTGCTAATCACTTTTGCACGTTTGATGGTAACGAGTTCCAAGTAAGGATTGTGTACGTCATAGAAGAGGTCCTCTTTGTAACGACTTTCTTGGTTATCAGCACCTGTTACCTGAAAATCTTCATCTACGTCAAGACTCAGCATCACAATCTTTTAAAGCTCTTCAAGAACAACTCCGGCAAGTCAAAGGCACCAGAGCAAAGCGAGATCAAAATGCGTATGACCATCGACAGACGTGAGATCGATATTACCAAGAACCTTTTTATCGTAGTTTGTGGGTTTTTCGCGTGCATCCTTCCCAACACGCTTTGCGTCTTGACGGAGAAATGCTACCTGAAGTACTTCAAAGTTACTGCTGTTGTGTACTCCATCAATTCCTGCATCAACCCATTCATTTACTGTTTCAAGCAGCCGCTTTTTCGTAAAATCTCTCTCTGCGTGTTCCGGTGTCGGTGGTCAAAGATTCCCAAACCTTCTCCATGGTTACAGCGTATTATCATAGCAAAAAGGCCGACAGACGAAATCATGACGGGTGCGGACATCCCGAACTCGTCATCAATGACAACCGACCGCTCGACTCCAATGGCAACCACCAGCTCGGCATCAATGGCACAGCTCCAGTGATGGGTAAATTGTGCTGCCTTATATTTTATTGAAATAAACCATCTGTGTCATTTTAAGAAGATAAATAGTTGAGGGTGGGAAAATAACGCCTCCAATATTGGACGCAAACTGTCAATTTGGTGATTAGTGGGAACATCAATTGATGCAAATGAATGATAATTAAGGGTTATTTTCTTTTCGTTGCTTAGATCTGAAGCACATATTTACATCCACAATGATTTTCACATTACCATGTCTTGATGAGATAAATTATTGACTACGTCTTGTATACTACGTAAGCTAATGCTGAAGTCATGAACGAGTACATGTGAAATTCTAAGTATGTTTCTTAACTGAGCAAAATATATGTCTATTGGACGAAAATAATCTGCGTGATGAATCTTCCATTTCATTTTAAATCATCTTCTTGTAATGAAATGGTTTCTTTATTCTGCCATCAGCTCAAATATCCTACTTAGAAGAGTACAGACTTTGTGGACCACTCAGATCTAAGTGCAATTGGGTACATTCGTGAGAACGCCTGTAAATCTAATTCGTTGTATATGCGAGCTATGGCTATCTTCTCATACTGGATACCCCCACGCCCAGTTTTTGTTAGCATAGGGTTAATATCAGGGAGGTAAATTGACACCTCCAATAGCCATTGTTGATAACGGTTTTGCAGTATTGTGTGGAGCATGGGAGAGGATCTGTCTGAACGCAAAGCTGCAAGATTGCCTACATTCTGTCACTGTAATCTAGAATGAATGCAGAAATGGAGTTTAGTCTCGGTTGAACCATTGACAATTATTCAGAGGATAATGTATCGAATGGATGACTTCATCTGGTCAGCAGACGACAATTTAGGAGAAGAAATCTGGATAACACAAAACAGTATAAATAAGAGTAATCACAGCATTCAAATTTTGTTGCTACAGCTAGTGTATATATACGGTATATAGTATGATTGTTCCTAGAAATCTGACGTCCCGAAGCATTATCATATTTCAAGATTGAGAATAGCCTTTACCCGAAGGCAAAAGTATTATTGTATCTATAATTCAACATTATCTATAAGAAACATGATTTGATTAGAATTTTATTGGAATTTACATTCTGTCACGTCGAGCAGTCGTAATGAATAAATATAGATGAACCTAGAAAAGGAAAGAACATTTACGGTTTAAAGGCATAAGGAATAGTATTGGTTTGAGGTGAGGATTCAGCTTTTAACTTTTTGCGAGATACTTAGGAACCACCTAGTGAAATGTTAAAGAGCATACAATTCTAAGAGGAATTCGAAGTGTATTTGATGAAAATCGGTTTTGAAATGGCTGAGACAACCCCACCAAAAAAGAAATAAAAATAGAATTAAAATAAAACAAAGCGATCCCAATGAAAGGTGGGACCAACCTTTCATTGCGATCGCTTTGTTTTGGATATCTCAGCCATTTTAAAACCCAATTTTCATCGAATATACTTTGAATTTCTCTTAGAATTTATATACTCTTTCATTTTTTCAGAAGAGGTTTCTCATTGTCTCCCTGAAAATCATCATAAAAAAGGTTAGAAACCTTAAGCCTCATCTCAACCGAAACTGTACCATCCCTTTAATGGAAGAACTCTTTGCTTCACGATCTTACACCTGCTGTTGAAATAAATTTTAATGATTTACTTTATACCACTGTAAACGCATTTCTAACTGTATCAAAACAACATGACTTGTAGAATGTTTGCTTTGTATTGTTTTACATATTTTTGATGGTATTTACCTTAACTTACATGACGTGAATTAAATCAAATTGAATTGAATTGAACTGAATTGTACAGACTGATCATTTAATGACTAGAAGTAATATGAACATATATATATATATATATATATATATATAATACAATTCTAATCTTTGTTTTGTGTTGTATATGAGTGCTGATTTTTTTCACCGAAAACCTATTAACGGTAAAATAATTTCCAATATACCTCTACTTAACTCTGCACAGAGTTAAAAGGTGTTTGAAATCTTAAAAGTCAGATATGATAAACACCTCCTCTTGCCTATATTTTCTCACCTGTATTTGCAAAAAAAAAAAATAATAATAATCCAAACATGACACATGACTACATTCAATTGTGGAAAAATCATTGGGCAAAATATTAGAAATCGAACAGAAAAGTTTGGGTTAAGGTCTAATCATAGTCGCGTGTAATCAGAACAAAATTAATGAGTAACGTTGTGAATAATATGGAAAAGTAAAACACCATGACTGTTTTAGGAAGTGCCCACTTTGTTGACACAACGCAACAAAATAATTGTGGAATACGTATGGGATACTGACTTTCATGGGAAGATGGATCGTTCAAGTAATATGAACTCAGCGTGGTGCCAAAATACGGCACAAACATTCTTCTACGACAGCTCATAGTACTGTAATGATAATATATGAATTGCAGCATTAAATCATATCAAATCATATAATGAAGTGGACTTACAAGGCAAGACGTGTCATACCATCTAGCCATTTCCCCCTCACATTAGTCAAACTCGAACCTCGGCTGTACACAAATGGTCACCTGATTCGTAGATTCTCGATCTCTGTCGATTTCTATCGAGACTTTTCTTCCTTTTTTTCTTTCTTCAGTACGATCTGCTCATGAAAAGTTTGTAGTTAAGGAATACCTCTTTGTTAAATGTGGCGTTAAGTTCTTTTTCACAATTTTTCTTCCACAGTGACTATGCTTTCAAGTCATTTGATTCAAGAAGTTCACAGTTTCCGTGTGTGTACAGATAAAGCTAGTTCGCGTATTCAAGTCACATGCGTCACTGCCAAGAGCCAATCGCATGTCTTCGGGAGCGAACCTTATAATATTTAGGGTAACAGGGGTTGGACATTCAGACTTGCAGCAATTGTGAGGGCAACTGCTGGAGATCAAACAGCACGTCGGTTGAGTTTCTATCATCTTCTACTGACAATTGTTACAGCCGATCGTCTTCTCGAAAACTAAGAAGAATATTTAGGTAAGAAGTATGCTTCACTGGTACTCACACGATTAATGAAAGATATTATTTATCAAGATACCATTTCGTGAAAGGAAACAAATTGAGAAAGAGTATCTCAAGTAAAATTTGGAGAGAGTTACGGATTTGACCTTTCAAGATTTGATATTTCATTGCAGGGGAAAAGAAGTTTCTTGTAATATTTCTGTGATATATGTATAAAAATCTCGAAATCGCTGTGATCAGTTTGTGGACAATGAATTTTTGAATTTAAGAAATGTTTGAATTTCTTATACAACATAACGTTTTTGATATATTGTGTAAAACCTATCTTTGAAAGTGCTGGAAATACATTTTTTAGCTTTCTCTGTAAAAAGGGAGCGTTTGAACAGTGCTGATATGCTTCTCTGCACGTGATAAAGTTACTATGTACAGACCTGCTGAATTTGCTTCGTCATGAATATGATATCACAGGACTTTCATTGATTAATTTGATATTGATGGTCTCTAGATTTTTTAGGTGCTTTAAAACTACAAATAAAACGACCAAATTTTGTTGGATGGAGACTGTTGTGCATTTTCATGTCCAGTTTGGGTTTTTTTTTCTGTTATAATATATCACATGGATTATCAGTTTCTGGTGGTTAAGATAATAATGCTCAACTTTCAACTGGCTTAAGGACACGATGTGAAGCACCATAGTAATTGTTTTGTTTCCTGTCCTCTAGATTCGAGTGCGTTTGAGTATTAAAGTTAACGGGTTTAAATCTTCACTATACAGGGATGGCAGAGGTCACGGTGAATTCAACCTTTATCGTCAGCATCTACGACCCTTATTATGACTTAGAGTTGGTTATCAGTAACAGCATTTTGGCCTGTGTGGTCGCCTTAATCACGATCACAGGCGTGCTCGGCAACAGTTTCGTCATCCTGCTCGTCTCCCTGTCCCGCCAGCTCCAGACAGTCACCAACGTCTTCGTGGTGAGTCTGACCACCTCCGACCTGATCGGATGCAGCATGCTAAGTCTTGAAATTGTGGCATTATTAAACCTGGATGGTTGGCCTTTACCAGAATGGGTGTGTCAAATGACAGGTGGTGTATGCGTTATAGCGTTCATTGCAAGTGTCGCCCATCTTGCGCTGATCAGCGTTGATCGATTTGTCCTCATAACCCGTCCCAAAACGAGGTACATGCGACTGTACAATGGTAGAAATATCATCATGATGGTAGCCTTTGCATGGCTGGCGCCGCTTTTGTCGATTGTCCTGCCAACATCCTTAGGCTTTGGACGTCTCGGGTACAATGCCGCCAACTACTTCTGTGTGTTTGATGGAACCAAGCTTCAGCTCCGGATGGTACACATCTTCGAAGAGGTTTTGTTTGCCACGACTTTTTCCATCATTATATCGTGCTATGTGCGGATCTACCTGTATGTCAGGAGGCAGCATCGCAACCTCCTCCAGTTTTACGACAACAAGCCCGAAAATTCCCAGGAACCACAGTCTTCTAGCATGCGAATGACTATAGATAAACGTGAGATTGAAATCACAAAGAATCTTTTCATGGTGGTTTGTGGATATTTCATCTGCGTACTCCCAAACTCTTTTTGTGTGCTCTTTGAATCTTGTTATCTCAAATATTTCAAATTCACGGCCGTCGTGTACTCCATCAATTCCTGTATCAACCCCTTCATCTATTGTTTCAAACAACCACTCTTCCGTCAAATCTCCCTCTGCGTATTCCGACGTCGGTGGTCAGATATTCCGAAGCCATCTCCATGGTTACAGCGTTTGGTGGATGTAAAGACGAAGAAAGGAGGTACAGCTGAAAGAACCGAAATTTCGAACACGGTCTCAATCTCCGCATCGGTGCAGGATGTATAAGGAGCAAGAGCTCCGACGCCCACACATTTGAAATTAGACGACGTACGAGCAAAGATTAGAAATCACAAAGAACCTTTTCATTGTTGATTGAATAATGTTGTTTTTGTTTTAAGTCCACCATTCTAGTCAATTCTTTCTTAGAATGGCGGGAGAGGGGTTGACCTTTTTGTTCTTCTTTAGAAAAATGAAATGAATTTGTCATGATATACATGTATATGTAGAATTCGTCCGAAGAAATTATGACTTATAATTTGAGATGATTAATTGTTTCAAAACTTTGCGTATTTAGAACATTAATTGCATTCCATTCCGTTGATATATATATATTTTTTTTTCTTCAGGCTTGCAAGTAAGGAAAAACAGATAGAAAACAATCAAACAAACTCATATGCATATCGTGCATGTGACGCCTTGGTAATATCCATAATAGTTTAGTAATATCTTAAATTCCCCAAGTGCCGATATATTCTCTGTCACTTCATGGAAGGGAAAACACGACTTTTTGTTTGACATATTATGTGAGGTGACATCTACGACTCCTACATAGTCGTTTTGAGGAGTGAAGGCATCGTTTAGTAATGTTGGGTCCGGTTGTCTGACGACTTTGAGGTTAATGATCATACATGGAAACTGTGTCTCGGATGTTGTGGAAGAAATGTGTGTAAACGAAAGTGCTTTTGAAAATTCTCGTTAGATATGAAAAAAGTTAATATTGAAAATGGCCGAATTTACCATACTCATTAGATGGATTAAAACGAATAAATAGTTTTTTTAATCTATCCGTAGAATGTAGTGTTAAGACAAGAAAATTCAAAATGGTTTAACAGTAGCATAGTGATATTGTTCACAAATATCTTACTAGTCCCTTTGCACTGACTAATCCTCGATTTCTTTTTTTTTTAAGTTTGAATGTTTTCTCATCATTTGAACATTACCTCATGTAAATTGTTAGACAGGGTCTAAGTAATCCTTAGGCATTTGCGCAATACGGTGTATTCAAAAATTTTCTTTGCGCGAAATATTGAATACATGTTCAAGTAATGTAGATAACTTCAGATAAAGAGACAATCGCCACTAAACAGATATTGATGTTTCAGAAGAATTTCGACAGCGGCTCCAAATTTTCAGTCGCATTGTTGATCACCACGTGCTTTGGGGGAAGTGTCATAAATTGGGAGTTCGGTTTGTTACCGGAACACTAGATAAATGCCACGTTATGGACATTATACCGTGGAAAGGATCAATTAACATATATTATATCTATTAAGTCCAATATTCAATCATTGACAATTTATTTAAATAGGCACCTATATTTCGTTTATTATGTTCATTCAATCTACACCTTCTTGATTATGCTAGCTTATTCGGAGTAATATTAGAATACATGTATATATATATATATATATATATATATTATATATATATATATACAATACAATTCTAATCTTTGTTTTGTGTTGTATATGAGTGCTGATTTTTTTTCACCGAAAACCTATTAACGGTAAAATAATTTCCAATATACCTCTATTTAACTCTGCACGGAGTTAAAAAGTGTTTGAAAGCTTACAAGTCAGTTATGATAAACACCTCCTCTTGCCTATATTTTCTCATTTCCACCTGTATTTGCAAAAAAAAAAAATAATAATAATCCAAACATGACACATGACTACATTCAATTGTGGAAAAATCATTGGGCAAAATATTAGAAATTGAACAGAAAAGTTTGGGTTAAGGGTCTAATCATAGTCGCGTGTAATCAGAACAAAATTAATGAGTAACGTTGTGAATAATATGGAAAAGTAAAACACCATGACTGTTTTAGGAAGTGCCCACTTTGTTGACACAACGCAACAAAATAATTGTGGAATACGTATGGGATACTGACTTTCATGGGAAGATGGATCGTTCAAGTGACATACATTAATGGAAGGAAATGTATATGAATGACATTATGATAAGTCTATGAATTATGGTATAATGATAAGAATTATAATAAAAATAGTGACTGCTTTTATGTTCACCTGATTATGTTTCTCTCAATAAGGTTCATGACTGTGAGTGCGCACTTTAACTATACAATAAAGCACATGATTCTTTACAATAATTTGTCATCCTTTCTCTTCCTTCGTCTTTCTCCCTGGCGATGTATTTTCCCGGCAAATAAGTTGAGTTAATGTCATTGTCAGTGTATGAATGTGGCGAAGGAGTATGCTTTATCGTTTTTCAGTAGTGGCAGATCTTATACGAGAGTATGATCAGATGATTAAGTGCTTGTAGGTATAATTCTCGAAATGCTCTTTTAAGCGAAATCAAAAAGAGGAGGAGTGATTAATACATGTTTCGTTTAATGCGTCACGACCAACAGCCAATCGCCTGGCTTTCGTAGAGCGTTTTATAATCGGCAATAAGTGTTGAGAATTCAACACATGTTATCATCGTCTGGAGAAAGCTCCAAGGACATATAGTAACAGCTTGATAGTCAAATTCCTACTACCTGATAAAATTCTTCGGTCCTAGAGTCTACTCGAAAACGGGAGGGAAACATTTCATCGGTAAGACATCTGTTTTACTCATATTTCACTAGCCATAACACAATCCACAACGGTTTTAGCTGAAATTTTCAAACCAATTGTTGTGCTTTGGAGTCCATTTCGCAAATTATTGAAAAAAAAGACACAAAAATTAATAACTGAGCACACAGGACATCAAATAGCGTAATTATAGTGAGAGCATGACAATGCCTAATTCATCGATAATAAATTTCAGTTTACAATTCATAAGATTTGTATTTCTTTTTACTGTACTTTAATCATCTTTATCTTGTTGCTCTTTTCAAGAAATTTCAAATTAGTGATCAATTCTCGTTTGAATGCTGATGATAAATGATAACAATTGATTGTTTTCAGGGTGGTTTTGGAGTAAGTTGGCATGGCATATTCACTAAAATGTTGTACATTGTGCAAACATCGGGATAACGTTTGGGAGAATCATATCTTAAATTTCAATATCATAACCAATTCATAACATTTTCTCATCAATGTTGAATTGATTACTAATGAAATAGCTTGATATCTGCTAGAATGAGCTCACATGTGGGCAATACAACGAAACATCAAGTGTTTCAACATCTTTACAATAGTGACAAATCATATCTGGTGTAAACTTAGTGTCTTTCATCTAACTTTTCTTTCAGCGTAATACCCGATGAATGAAATTTCATATTCTTTTACTCTATCATCAAATACATTTCCAAATTCAAATTTAAACAATTTACTCCGATCATACTCATCTGAAAGATTCAGCGTTTCTTGCCAAATTTGTAAAACTGTTGGATAAGGACCTTTTCAATTCAACCAAATAAGTATTAAAATGTTTTTGATTTTGATATTGAGATGTCAATGAAATCATTTTATCTGAATCAATTTAGTTTCTTGTATTAGTTATCACATGATTCACATCTTTCCGAAATATTGTTATTTCATTTATCAAACCAAAGACTTGGGAAAGCATCTTTACATAAAGAAAATATGCACCAGAACAAATTCGTCGACATTATCATTTATCTTTTTAAAACTTTACCATGATCCATTTTAATAAAGTTGTTAAGATCAGTGTCTCTCGTCTACATAAGATGTAGCCTCGAAAGCGATTGATTATTTTAATTCGGTATCCAATCTATTCATTTCCTGAATGTCCAGTATTGGCAGATTTCAGGATGAATGCGACATTACATGTCAGCATTTACGACCCTTATGACGACTTCGAATTGGTAATCAGCAACAGCGTTTTGGCGTGTGTAGTCGCCTTGATCACGATCACAGGCGTGCTCGGCAACAGTTTCGTCATCCTTCTCGTCTCACTGTCCCGCCAGCTCCAGACAGTCACCAACGTCTTCGTGGTGAGTCTGACCCTCTCCGACCTGATCGGATGCGGCATGCTGAGTCTTGAAATTGTGGCATTATTAAACTTGGTTGGTTGGCCTTTACCAGAATGGGTGTGTCAAATGACAGGTGGGGTATGCGTTATAGCGTTCATTGCAAGTGTGGCCCATCTTGCGCTGATCAGCGTTGATCGATTTGTCCTCATAACCCGTCCCAAAACGCGGTACATGCGACTCTATAATGGACGAAATATCATCATCATGGTAACGTTTGCGTGGCTGGCGCCGTTCTTGTCGATTGTCCTGCCAACATCATTAGGGTTTGGACGTCTCGGGTACAATGCCAGAAACCATTTCTGCGTGTTTGATGGAGATAAGTTACAGCTCCGTATGGTGAATATCTTCGGAGCGGTCATCTTTGCTACAGCTTTTTCCGTCATTATGTCGTGCTATGTGAGGATCTACCTGTATGTGAGGAAACAACATCGCAATCTTTTGAAATTTTATAGGGACAAGCCCGATAAGTCTGTGACACCACACGGAAACGAGTCTTCTAACATGCGAATGACTATAGACAAACGTGAAATTGAAATCACAAAGAATCTTTTCATTGTTGTTTGTGGATATTTCATCTGCGTCCTCCCGAATTCTCTGTGTGTTCTGACAGAATCATGCTATCTGAAACATTTCAAATTCACGGCCGTCGTGTACTCCATCAATTCTTGCATCAACCCCTTCATCTATTGTTTCAAACAACCACTTTTCCGTCATACCTCCCTCTGCGTATTCCGACGTCGGTGGTCAGATATTCCGAAGCCATCTCCATGGTTACAGCGTTTGGTGGATGTAAAGATGACGAAAGGCGGTACATCTGGAAGAACAGAAATCTCGAATACGGTTTCAATGTCTGCATCAATGCAAGATGTATATTAGGCAAGAGCTCAGCTCCGACACCCTCAAATTCAAAATGGGAAGACCAGTAAAGATTAGATCGAAATAACAAAGAAACTTAGATTACAGCCTGTTTTGTGGCCTTTTGCCTATATTTGCTTGTAATAACTATTTTTGTTTTTAAGCCACCGCCGTAGTTAAAATCTGCATGCGTACAATTATGGGGGTCTGTTACGGCACATTTTGGTAAATTGCACATTTTGGTGCCGGTAAGGGTCTCCTACTGGTGTTCTGCGTGTACCCCCGCGACTCACTCGGAACATATTTTGAGCATGCTCATGGCCTTGTCATACCGTATCTCGGGAAGTTTTAGGGGTTGACTTGCGGGGAAGCAAATTTGCTACCCGGAGCTCTCCGCAGTTGGTCCGCACCTGACAGTACCTAGCGCGTATCTCGCCTGTATGTGCCCGGAGGTGCGCACGCAAGTCCGATTTACCCGCAGCCAAGTTTAGAGTATGACCAAACCTTTTTCCGGGTGTGTCGCGGGGATTGCCCGCAGAGGTATACGCAGAACGCCAGTAGGAGGCCCTTAGCGGCAGCACCTCGCAGGCAACTCCCACGCAGGTACTTCGCAGTCTCCGTATGCGGCCAAATTAATGACATTCTGTGAGTTTTTAGATCAGTTACCAAAATGTGCAGATTGTCCAAAATGTGCAGGGAAATCCACTTTTAACTGCACATTTTGATAACAGTTGATCCCGTCAGGTATAGGTGCATTATCGGCACATTTGGAAACAATTTTTTTTTTAAACCAAAATGTGCAGTTACCAAAATGTGCCGTAACATGGTCTCCCGCCTTATTCCGTTTCGTTCTACGTTGGCAAGATGGGGCGATATTGCATAAAGTACTCTGAAATTCGTCAGATGAAGTTAAAAATCTAAACTTCAGATAATTATCGCTTTTATTTACCTTCGCTCACTTTCAACATTAACTTTTAGGTCATTTCATTGCTTTATCTCTTTTTATGTTGGCCGGGGAAAAAAAAAAACTGATTTAGAACAAACAAACTCTTCACTCATGCTTGGTGTGTTTTAAGAAGAGGGGTGACTAACACTACCCAAAATAAAATGCACTTCATCAATTCATGCTATTTTAAGCAGACCTGTTTGTCACATATCTCATTCTGTGTCCACTTTAAATGGTAAACCCCGACACGTGTGACCTCCAGTACTTGACACCAGTGCTCACTGATTACTTTGTAATATTTTACGTGGTCCCACTTTAAGAGAATCTAACTGTTTAGTTTTATCTCTATCAATCCTATCATGAATTTATGTATTGCCATTTTGAGCAGTAGTTGAATAATTCAATGATAATTTTTTTGTCATTCTTTGCCCGCAGTTTGTTTTCTTTTTATTTGTGTCGGGAATGATACTTTCGTGATTTAAAATTCGGTGAAGTAGTTTATGGTTTATCATAAGAAAGTCTTTGATGGCTTACGAAAGTTTGAATTTGAAAATTTGAATGTAAAAGTATCGACCCAGGCATGTCGACATAATTGGATATTACCAATGTACAATCACCCCCATTTTTGTCATCCTCGAGATTAGAAGCTGATAGACTGCATGCCTGTTTGGTTATTGGCATACAATATTTGCATATCCTGCGCAGAAAATAGCTCCTTGGTGAGATATATTTCGTTGAATCTCAACAAAACAAATTTCTGATATTCTCTGTGGTACTTCACTGAAGAGGAAAACAAGACTTTTTGTTTGATTATGTTGGCTAACATCTACATCATTCCTACACAGTCGTGTTGAGGTGTGAAAGGCATTGTTTAATAATGTTGGCCGTTTGACGATCCTGACGTCAATGATCCGACATGCAAACATTGTCTCTGATGTTGTGTAAGATGTTGTGAACACATATGTTATTAAAATGATCATTAAATCCTAAAATGGTTTTCAAAATTGTGAATTGTCTGAATCACCCTATTCATTTATTTGTCTGCAGAAAACTAAATAAATCAACTGGAAGCGGTTAAAAATAGCAGGGTGATATTTGTTAATTTTATGTGTAGCTACTGTGGCTCCATACTGACTAATCTTCGAAAACTTTTTTATGTTTGAATATTTTTTTAACCATTTGAACATCATTGCAATGAAAAGTCCGACAAGGGCTACAAAGCTCAAGCTCTCTCTTTCTCTCTCTCTCTGTTTTTATACAAAGAGGAAGTTTTATATATATATATATATATATATATATATTCTTTTTTTCTTTAACAATCATCACCAAATGCATTCGTTTAAGCAAACACTGTATGAGTGTGTATGTGTGTTTATATATATGATATATGTTTATGTGTGTATGTATATATGTATGATATATATATATGTATATATATATTTGTATATATTATATATATATATATATATATATATATATGACTTATATATGTAATATATGTATATTCATAAACTGTTGAAAGCAGCTAAAGATTACATTCTCACCGTTCCATAGATAAATGCCCCAATCCTTAACTCAGAGGGTGAAAAGTTGCAGAAAGGTATATGATAGGTATACCTCCTCTGTAGGTTCCACGAGTAATTTTTCACATTTATCTGCAACACCTTACCCAGGCATGACACATGACTATGCAGTCCATTGTAAATTCATGAAGACGAAATGTAATTTAAGGATGTATTTTCAAATAAAATCTACAAGTTGTGGAACTTACGGATCTAATCGTTGTCGTGTCTAATCAGAAGAAATAAGTGTTATGAATAATACGGAAATGTAAACTACTATAAATGCTTCAGAAACGAAACCGTCTATTATTGAGAAATGTTCACTGGTTGACACAAAGCTGCAAGTAGTGGAATATGATTATATTTGTAAGATTTGTAAGATTTTATTGACTCTATCGACCCCCTCTCGGGGTATGAGAGTACAAACGTATTTGCAATATATGAATACAAAAATATAAGTGATAATGTACATGTACATGTGAAAATAACAGATATGAATAAATATGTTTACAAAACAAGGCGTAAAGGACGTTCGTACAAACATTCACATCTACTTTACTTTCTACAAAAATATTATATAAGATATTACCAATCTTATGGGGAGATGGATCATAAGAATCCACATCAAATGGCAGATACGAACTGTATGGTGGGTTCATGAAGAAATTGATTGTAAAGTACAAATGTTCCTTCCAGACAGGTTCATGTCAGTGTACACTTTTATCATACAAATAAACCACATGATTCTTCGATAGTTTTTCATTCTTTCTCACTCCCTTATAATCTCCCTCCCTCGCGATGTATTTTCCCGGAAACAGAAGTTCAATGTCGGTTTGTGTACTTTATCGTATTCCAGTAGTGGCAGAAGATCTTACACAACAGAATGATCAGATGATTCAGTGAGTGTATATGTATGATTCTCGTAATGTTCTTGTAAGAGAGAACAAATGGAGGTGGGGGATATAATGTTTCATGATGATGCGTCACGACCAACAGCCAATCGTCTTGCTTTCGGGGAGCGCTTTATAATCGGCGATAAGTGTTGAGAATTCAGTACATTCATGTTATCATCGTCCGGAGAAAGCCCCAAGGACATAACAGCTTGATAGTCGAATTTCTACTATCCAGTCAAACTCTTGCCTTCTTAAGTCTACTGTAAAGCAAGCGAGAAACATTATATAGGTAAGAAATGTGTTTCACTCGTATTCGCACAACAAAATGCATGATTTCACACTTAAAGTTTCAAAGGCCAATTCCAGATGAAAAGTGATAACAGTTAGATCGAGTTGTCAACAGAAAGCGTAAAATTTGCCGAACGTGTCACAAGGACGTGAATTTTGCTTGCACAGGAGAAATGCGTTGCTCGTGATATTTCTGTGATATCTCCTATCTATTAAAAAAAAAAAAGAAAAAAAAAAGAAAAAAAAAAAAAGATTGATCCGGTGATCTTGATTAGGGATCGATAATCAAATACTGCAGGTTGTTTTCAAAATGCCAGGGACAACACTAAAGTCGTAATATATACTACAATGACTACTCTGAAGCAGTTCCTTTATGTCAAACCCAGTTTTTATCTGTAGTATTTCGTTAATATTGTATTCTATTTCACTGCGAAGGAACTGAAAACACTTCATATGATTAACTAAAGTATAAGCTTTGAATTATTCTTTGGTAGCGCTGACTGCAGTTCATCTTTGAGTGTGTTCAGCAGACAAGCGAATCCTGCTTCCAGCTAATTATCCTCTTGTTTGAGAATATGTGGATCTAATCTAATGTTTAGCGGTTGGAGTGATTTGCTACTCAAGCAAGATTTAACCTGAACTTCTGCAGTTTGCGGGTTAAGCTTTCGGTCCTGCACATGATGTCCATGTACTTTCACATCGATCCAGGTAGTAAATAAAGCACCAAATTAAAATCCATAATCATATTATGATTCATGAGCATTGAGGAATAATGCGTTCCAGTTTAGGTATTGAGTGTACGAGAAGGAAAACGTAAAAGCTTTTCCATAATTTTATCTAAAGATAAACTGAGTTGATTTAAAGCAAAGTTGTCTTCGGATTATACGAACGAAAAATAAAAACACACAAAAAGGGTCAATTATGAGCTCTGCAGACGAAATGATAGCTGGGTGAAAAGTTTGATGGTTAGAAATCAGCTCCGAACATGTCGATCTTTACCTACTTATGTTAATTATTTTGTATTATATTTATTTGAAAAAAAAATCTCTTTTCTTCCATTTCTTTTTCTGTACTACATAAGATATAACTTCGAATGTGATTGATTTATCCGGTCTCTGCTTTATTCCATCCAATCTCTCAAATGTCCCGGAAGTGACAGATTTCAAGATGAATTCAACGTTTGTTGTCAACGTCAACAACCCTTATGACGACTTGGGGTTGGTTATCAGCAACAGCATTTTGGCCTGTGTAATCGCCTTGATCACGATCACAGGCGTGCTCGGCAACAGTTTCGTCATCTTTCTCGTCTCCCTGTCCCGCCAGCTCCAGACAGTCACCAACATCTTCGTAGTGAGTCTGACCCTCTCCGACCTGATCGGATGCGGCACGTTGAGTCTTGAAATTGTGGCATTATTAAACCTGGACGGTTGGCCTTTACCAGAATGGGTGTGTCAAATGACAGGTGGGGTGTGCATTATAGCGTTCACTGCAAGTGTGGCCCATCTTGCGCTGATAAGCGTTGATCGATTTGTCCTCATAACCCGTCCCAAAACGAGGTATATGCGATTGTACAATGGTAGAAATATCATCTTGATGGTAGCGTTGGCCTGGCTGGCGCCGCTTTTGTCGATTGTCCTGCCAACATCCTTAGGCTTTGGGCGTCTCGGGTACAACGCAAAAAACTATCTCTGTTTGTTTGATGGAACAAAGCTCCAGCTCCGTATGATGAACATCTTCGGAGCAGTACTCTTTTCCACGTCTTTTTCCATCATTATCTCTTGCTATCTGCGGATTTACCTGTATGTGAGAACGCAGCATCGGAATCTCTTGAAGTTCTACGAGGAAAAGCCCGAAAAGTCATTGCCACCACAGTCTTTAAGCATGCGAATCACCTTAGATAAACGTGAGATTGAAATCACAAAGAATCTTTTCATGGTGGTTTGTGGATATTTCATCTGCGTACTCCCAAACTCTTTTTGTGTGCTCTTTGAATCTTGTTATCTGAAACATTACAAATACACAGCCGTCGTGTACTCCATCAACTCCTGCATCAACCCCTTCATCTATTGTTTCAAACAGCCACTTTTCCGTCAAATCTCCCTCTGCGTATTTCGGCGTCGGTGGTCAGATATTCCAAAGCAATCTCCATGGTTACAGCGTTTGGTGGATGTAAAGATGACGAAAGGAGGTACAACTGGAAGAACAGAAATTCCGAACACGGTCTCAATCTCCGCATCGGTGCAGGATGTGTAAAGTGCAAGAGCTCCGACACCCAAAAATTCAAAATTAGACGGCCAGCAAGATGAGGTCAATTGTATCACAAAGAAATCACCAAAAAAGTTTAGATCGAAATCACAAAGAACTTCTGAATCGTATTTTGCGGCCTCTGGCCTAAAATTTCTTAAATTCATGTATATCATGTTTAGAGACCAACATCCTAGTCACACTTTACTTGAAATAGTTCACGCATTTTTTTTTTTTTGTTCTCCATTAAAAAGATGCACGGAATTTGTTGTGATGTATAAGTATCTTGAAATTCGCCCAATGAAAATACCGCTTACTGGATCGCATAAATTTGCTTTATAACTTTGTTTAATCACAACGTTAATCAGCAGTTTACGTCTATGCCATAATCATTGTTATGTTGTTATACTTGTAGCGTTCTTGTTATTGTATATCATTATTCATGGAAAAACATAAATAATTAAAAATAATCTCCTCTCACAGACTTGATGTGACTTGATTTCTGATGTGGATGTTATGTACGACAGTTCAATGTATTCTATTTGATTTGGAGGTATTTTTATGTCATTGCAATATAGTTTAGCCTTCGGGCTACGAGTTTGCAATTTTTACCAAATAAACCATTCTACTATTAATACAATTTGTTGAAAGGGGAGCACCGCATGATTTTCAGACTTTTACATTTGGACAACTATAAATCAGTTAAACTAAGTGCCGAGTTTCAGAATTTACAGTGAATCGGATGAGGAATGAGAATGTTTTAAAGATTTATGACAAATTGCAATGAACAAGGATGATGACATGGCAGCCTCACACAAGAACGCATGGGTTGGGGCTCAAGGAAGCAGAAGAAAAGAAAAAGGCAATGCATAGATTCTTCCCAGGTGAACTTGTTAAGAAAGCGGTATTCGTAATGGAAGTACACTGCTATATTTCTGAAATATGTGAGGCTCTGATGTCATCAACGCTGTTCAGTGTAATTTGTTGAAGATTTTCAATTTATTGGTTTCTCTGCTCAAGGACCACAATGAATTCCACGAATCTATACGTGGAGCTGTCGATTTATGTACTACACGATGTGACATTTTGAAAATCGTCTGGAATGCCCCTTGAAAGACGTGACCAACATTACTTTAAAACATGCCAGTTTGCATTCCAGCAATTCATGCTTCAATGCTTTCATCACTATTTCAAGCAGCCATTTTTGTTTTGTCGAATGTCTCCTTCTAGGTCCGCATTCAATGATCGGCCCCGACACGGGTGACCTTCAGCACTTGCCGATTGTTTCATAACATTTTCCGTGATTACTTAATAATAGAGAAGAGCATACTTTAGGATTTGAGCTGTAATATCTATCATTTCCAAAATTGTTAATGTGCTGTCGTTTCGAGCAGAAGGTGAATAAGCACGTAGTATATTATTGTGACTCTTCGCATGCTGTTTTTTTTTTGTTCTTGTTTTATATATGTGTGTGTGTGTTTTTTGTTTGTTTGTTTGTTTGTTTCTTTGGTTGTTGGTGGTTTTTTTTTGTTTTTTTTTTTTTGCTTTTTGGTAATTTTGTGTCGACAGTAATATCATAATAATTTACAATTCGGTGAAGTAGTCCAATGCTTATTATCAGAAGTTCTTTGCACGCTTTCCAAATTATACACAGCCAAACCGTTACTATTATAACCAATAATCATCCCTTCCCATGTTGTTTTCTTCTGCAGCTTAGCAGATGATTAAGTACATCCCTGTTTAGTTATTAGCATATTTGCATATACTGCATATAAAAATTGCACCTCGAGTGATATTTTTTGTGTTTTAGCAATAGGCCCTACCTTAGAACTCACATAATACTCATAGAATTCTTTGTCAAGTAGAGGAAAACAAGACATTTTGTTTGACATAATGTGACCTGACAGCTACGACTCCTACATAGTTGTTTTGAAGGTTTGAAAGGCATTTTTAACAAAGTTGGTTGTTTGACGAACCTGTTGTCAAAGTCCCTATAAACAAGCTAACATGCAGTGACGCTGATGTTGTGAAAGTTGTGTAAAAACAACTGCCAATTAAAATGATCATTGAATGCTAAATATAAGTCAAAACTGTGAATGGCCGGAATGACCATACTCACTTATTTTTTTCGTACAAAATAGCGTTGAAATAAATAAATCGGAAACGATTTAGTAGCATGGCGATTGCTTTTTTCCCCATAGATGACTTAATAGTTACAGCTTAAAGAATAATCTGCGATAATTTCTTTACTGTTTAACATTTTTTAAATATTTGAACATCACTTTATTTCACAGTTGAAGTGTTACTTTAGAGCAGAGTTTTATCCTATTTTTGCATAGAAGAATTGTTTGTGAGAACAATGTTGAATGCACGTAAAATTCCTTCAAATAATTTCGCGAAAAAAAGGCAGCTGTCATCAAGCAAAAAACAAAACAAAACAAAACAAAACAAAACAAACAAACAAAACAAAACAATGTACTTGTCTTTAAAAAAAAATGACAGGAACTCCCCCAAATTTTCATCCACATTGCTGATCACTTCGTGTTTTCAGGCTAGTTTTAATTATTTCGCCTTTTAACTTTATTACCGGAACACTAAATGCCGCGTTATGTGTTTATATTACCGGCGCTAGTCTATGCATAAGATCAGTCAATATTCTTTAGACTGTGCATAGGATCAATCAATGTTCTTATCCAGTGAGTCCAATAAGAAATTGACCCTTTCTTTTTCAAGCTTAATCGTTCACGATGATGGCCTCCTGCATTCAGTTATCTGTGTTACTTTCTGAAAAATACTATAAATCTTTTCGCATGTTTGCTGCTCATTACAATCGCTTATGTTTATCTATTTGTGTAATGTTATATAATTTTAAATCACTGCACTTGTTATTCCTTGCTTTTGTGCTTTTGAAATTTGTATTGAATTTGTATTTGATTGAATGCGGAAATAAATCAATTCAATAAACAAACATTGACAAATTCGCACCATTCGATTTTCAATAATTTCCTTATATTCATAACTTAAGATCGCATGTTAAAAAAACCCCAACCAAACAGATGTTCAGCTTTTTGGGACCATGCAGTATTTAGTCATTTGATAATAATAATAATAAAGATAATGTAGATAATGTATATAATAATAAAGGTAATGTAGATAATGTAGGGTATTTTCAGGGAGCTGAAACCTCCCTGGTATTTTTAATGCCCCTATACCACTCCGTCTGAGTGTTCAAAGGGTATACGAAAACTTTGCCATTCATTCAAGTAGGCACCCATATTTTTTGTAAATTAAGTCAAAGTAAATGTGTTTCAAGGTTCACTTGTCAATATTTAGCAACTGCTTTGCTTGTGTGATGTATCTATACAAATGTATAATATATATATATATATATATATATATATATATATATGTGTGTGTGTGTGTGTGTGTGTGTGTGTGTGTGTGTACAGAACCAGTGTAGTTCCTTCATTATTTATACAGTATACGAGAAGAGCGGCATTCATATATATATATATATATATATATATGTGTGTGTGTGTGTGTGTGTTGTGTGTGTGTGTGTGTGTGTGTGTGTGTATGTGTGTGTGTGTGCATACATGTATATATGTATGTATACATTGTATGAGTTCGAAAAAACAGGAAAATAAATCGCCAATCTCATCATTGATTACGGGATGATTATTTTCAATATAGCGTCCTGTAACTCTCCTCTGAGGATTCATAACACAAACATATACGATAGACTCATCCTGTGCGCTATACAGGCTACATTTGCCATTTCCAAATCTATTTGCAACATTTTACTCTAACATGACACACCACTTTCACTAAAACGTAGAATAAAAGGAGGCAAAAGGTAATTCACGTATATATTTTCAAATAAAAACGACAAGTTTTGGAACTTACTAGTCTAAAGCAGTCGTGTTTAATTACATTGTAATTAATAAGTGACGTTTTGAGTAATAACGGCATAGTAAATCAAAACTGCTTTTGAGAACAAAAGGTACTATTACTGCATATTCATTTGCAGTGGACGCAAAACAGCGAGAAGTTAAATCTAACGGGAAGTTGAATCATATAAATAATGTACATCAAATGAAACATAATTTATGATACTTCTATGAAGTATGTGATGTATGTATATATATATTCCCCCAGAAAGGTTTATGTGAGTACGCGCTTTAACCATACAAACAAAACACTGCCCCAGTCTTCAATAATTGTTCATCCTCTCCCAGGCCTCCGTTTTCCTCCCTCGCGGTGTGTTTTCTGGGCAAATAAGTTTAACATCGATTTATGATTGTTGCTACGGGATACTTTATCGTTTTCCACAGTGGCAGAAGATCTTATATAACAAGCGAATGAATCCGTTAGTTTAGGTATGATTCTCGAAATGTTCGTGTAAGCCAGATCAAAAAAGAGGCGGGGTTATTGTTACATGTTTCATATAATGCGTCACGACCAACAACCAATGGCCTGGCTTTCGTGGAGCTCTTTATAATCGGCGATGAGGGTTGATAATTCAACACATGTCATCATCGTTTGAAGAAGCCGAGAGATTTAATAGCGTGGTAGTCGAATTTCCTACTATCTAGTAAAACTCTTGCCTCCAAGAATCTACTCGAAACCGTGAAACCATGTCAGGTAAGAAATCTATTTCACTTGAATTAATCCAACAAAAAGTGCGATTTCACATTGAAAGTTTGAAGACATTTCGTATAAGAGGCCATGTCACATATCCAATGTGAAAAAAAAAGAATTTGCCTTACTCGTCTAAAGGATGTTAATTTCGACAGGAGAATATTTGATATATTTGTGATGTCCCGTCACAAAGAAAACTTGACATGGTGATTTTGATTAAGAGTCGGTACTCTAATGTTGAAAGACTGTTCAAAGTGTAAAGGGCATCATCATAGTCGGGATATTAAACACCACATTGAAACAGTCGTGTTATTTGGCTAATCTCTATTATTCGTTAATGTAATATTTGTTACCGTGCATCAGAAAAAGAACAAAAAGTCGCACCCCTTGATTTTACGTGAGGACTAAAAAAAGGTGAAACGGGTCAACCACATCAATATTGAGTTTTTCGTGTTTTCTGAAAGAGCAACACTTCTTCTACATTATTCTGAAGTTTGGAATCATAAAATGAATGGGAAAGTGCATTTTCAGCAGAATCTGCCCTTGACTGAAATCCATGTCTGGTGATTTTTTGTTGGTGTTGTGATGCAGGGTCACATATTGTGTTCTGTTTCACAGCGACAGACCTGATTACACTTAATGCATCCAGAGAGAGGCTTTGAATTATTCTTTGATAGTGCTGATGGCAGTTGACCCTTGAGCATGTTCATACTATCAAACCTCTTTTTTTTCAATCCCTCCACGGGCTAAAAAGTTTTTAAAATCTTATTGTCTCAATATCGGCAGAGTACAAACTCTAAGTCATTGTAACCATTTACACAAACAAATATTGGAGTGACTGCCACTTTTGTATGTAAAACTCAAAAGAATATGGAAGGAAGATGTGAAAGTCAGTATTTTTCTTCTACATAAAATGTGTCTTCGAAAGCGAATGAATAATTTGGTATCTGCTTAAATCCATCCATTCCCTCAATGTCCAGTAGCGGCAGATACCAGGATGAATACGACGTTTGTTACCAGCATCTACAACCCTTATGACGACTTAGTATTGGTTATCGGTAATGGCATTTTGGCCGGTGTAGTCGCCTTGATCACGATCACCGGCGTGCTCGGCAACAGTTTCGTCATCCTGCTCGTCTCCCTGTCTCGCCAGCTCCAGACAGTCACCAACATCTTCGTGGTGAGTCTGACCCTCTCCGACCTGATCGGATGCGGCATGCTGAGTCTTGAAATTGTGGCATTATTAAACTTGGATGGTTGGCCTTTACCAGAATGGGTGTGTCAAATGACAGGTGGGGTATGCGTTATAGCGTTCATTGCAAGTGTCGCCCATCTTGCGCTGATAAGCGTTGATCGGTTTGTTCTCATTACCGGTCCCAAAACAAGGTACATGCGACTCTACAATGGTAGAAATATTACAATGATGATAGCGCTTGCCTGGCTGGCGCCGCTTTTGTCGATTGTCCTGCCAACATCTCTAGGTTTTGGACGACTCGGGTACAATGCAAAAAACTACTTCTGTGTGTACGACGGAACTAAATTACAGCTACGTATGCTAAACGTCTTCGCAGCAGTAAGCTTTGCCATAGCTTTTTCCGTCATTATGTCGTGCTATGTGCGAATCTACCGGTATGTGAGGAAACAACATCGCAATCTTTTAAAATTTTACAGAGACAAGCCCGATAAATCTGTGGCACCACACGGAAATGAGTCTTTGAACATGCGAATGACTATAGACAAACGTGAGATTGAAATCACAAAGAATCTTTTCTTTGTTGTTTGTGGATATTTCATCTGCGTCCTCCCGAATTCTATGTGTGTAATGACAGAATCTTGCTATCTGAAATATTTCAAATTCACGGCCGTCGTGTACTCCATCAATTCATGCATCAATCCCTTCATCTATTGTTTCAAACAGCCACTTTTCCGTCAAATCTCCATCTGCGTATTCCAACGTCGGTGGTCAGAAATCCCCAAACCATCTCCATGGTTACGGCGCTTGGTGGATGCGGAAATTACAACTGGAAGAACCGGAAGAACAGAAGCTCCAAATATGCCTTCAATATCAGCAGCAATTCAGCATGTGTAATTCATGGGAGCTCCTATTCGCTCAGGAGCTCATAGGCGCATGCCGAGCGCAAGAATCAGGGCCCCGTTTCATAAAACTTGTTGATGGCATAGTGGATAAGACTCCCGACTCCCGATCGGACACCGATCGGAAGACCCGAGTTCGAATCCAGCCAAGTGCTTTCGTTCTCGGACAAGATTTTTTTACCCACTATGTCCCTCTCGACCCAGGTGTATTTCAAATACCTGGTGACGCTGGGGTGATAATAACAGCAGGGCCCTCTGGTAGAGCAGTGGCAACATTGAAGAGGCTACCCTGGGTAAATAAGACCTTATTATATCATATTAATAACAAGTTACGATAGTTGTTATAAGCTACTGATATCCTTGCAACTGACTGGCTGGGAGCAAATTTTTCATAGAAATGTGGCGGTTGTTACTGAAGTTTATGAAATGGGACCCAGAGGTTCAAACGACTACACGTTCTAGAAATTTTGTTGCATAAAACGTGGTCGTACTCTTGCAAATCCCTGTGAATAACAATATTCAAAAAGAAAATAAATCTAATAAAGGAGTGAAGAGTTAAATCGGGATTAGCGTCATTTCAAAACATTCTGTTGAAAATTAAGTCCATCATCAGATAGAGGAAATGAAAACCTTTGGATGACACCTCTCCTGCTACATGTATGCAATAGGTGAGGGGGTTCAGGTCACGAGACCGACACCCACGAGTCATACAGCCCACGAGTCATACTGCCCATAAGTTCAACACTAAGCTAACAAGGCCCAGGAGACCGACACATTAAGCCCTGTGCTGTGTCTGTCGAACTCGTGGGCTTTATCTGCCTAGTGTCGAACTCGTGGGCTGCATGACACGTGAGCTGTATGACTCATGAACCTCTTTTCAATGTTGAACTCGTCGAACTGGGCAGTATGACTCGTGGGTGTCGGTCTTGTGGGATGACCCCAGGACTGGTGAGTTATCAAGGAAAATTCTTGAAGCTTTGATCAAAAATACCTTTTATCTTTTTTTAATTTTCTCTTTTTTAAGCAGATTTAATAAGCATGGATTTAAATCGATTTGCAATCAGGTGTTCATTGGGGGTAATCATACTTAAACACTTTCTCACAGTTATGATATTTATTTAACAAAACAGCATGCTTCCTCGTTTTGACATAATTATGCAAACATTGAGGAAATTTTATTTACATCTAGTTCTGAATCTGAGATTTATTCTTCGAGGGGTATTTGGATGATTTATCAACGTCAAATTTGACTCATGATAAAGCAAGCTGTATTGCCAATCTTCATACAACAGTCACGACAGTGTCTAATAATCATTGTCTCCATCGCCTTTGATTAATATGGACTCTGTGTTACCAATGTTATGTAAATGAGAGCTTGCCACCGGGAACACCTCATTCGTAAGCCCGTTGAATCACAATAATATATACATATACACATATTTATATTTATATGTATGTGTGTATTTGTGTGTGTAGCTAATGATTGCAATCTGTAATGTTATAAGAAATGGCAGAATGATGTTAGCGCTTTTTGTTGGTTACAGCTCATTAATCAGAAAATGAAAGAGGGTTCGCTGCTCCAAAAAACAAAGTAAAGTTCTGTTCATGAGAAATGTGTAATGATAGCGGGACGAGACGTACCAAATTATCAGTATAAATGATAGTGTCAGGGGAGGATTTCATGAGTTTGTATTCGGGTAAAATACATAATTTTCCACATGTATAATGGCGTAGAGAGGTTTCCGACTCAGAAATTACTTTTTTTCCCCTCCTATATGGAGAGCGGAAGGACAGGGATCAGAAGTTTCTCGTATCCTTATACCACCACTAGTAATGATGATAATATTTACAGAAATAATTACGATAATGATTGTGCAACGATAATCATCATAATGATTACAATAATCATGATTGCTAGCTTAAAAGTGATTATGGGATCTGTAAAAAGTGAAGCATTTTGACTTGCTTCACCGAAAAGTCATTTTGTACTCACCACCCAGTAAAATTGTTGTGTGCCTATAAACCCCATCCTCCCTCCCCTTAATCTGCATCCCTGCGGCCACACGTGTGAATTTCAGCATACTCATAACAATTTCAGGAAAGGCAAAGTTTACTTTTGACAATGGAATACCTATAGGCATTGAACACACGCGCAGACACATTCATATTGACATTCATACACAAATGCACACACTTATTATCACTGTAAAAATTGAAAACTTGAAAAAAAAAAGAATACAAAACTATCGTGATTTGTTAATATCATTATTGTTTTATTTATGAAATTAATTGGAGTATATGCTCTCCTCCAGCTCCCATTCTTCTCACTCTCTACCCCCCCCCCCTTCTCACCCCTCCTCCCCCCCCCCCCTCCTTCATCATCTTGATGCAACATGCATCATGCAGAAAAGATTGTTCTAAGTGACCACTTAGAGGATTTTTCGGATACTAGTAAACGAACCCTATTTCATTTTCAATGTACCGAACCTTACTTCACATTCGGAAATATGAAACTTTGGGATAAAGAAGTTATTGGAGTAAATAAACTCCTAAAAAAGTTCTGCAAGTCCAATTTGACATATCATATTTCTCTCAAAACTATATCATTTCATTCAAATGTGACATCATAAGAAAGCCTGATTACCTATCTTTAAAATGACACCTCACTTGCTATGATTGGGTATTCCTGGAAAGCGCAATATGACTGAGTATGAGGAAAGGCCAAAATGTGAAATGTTGCAAAATAGAGCAAATGTGTTATGTCAAACAGTGTAATTCCCATTTGCTTTGTCGTTTCAGGGAAGGAATGTGCTTGAAAAGAATGCATTGTGAGATTATCATTAGATTCCAGGCATCATCCACGAATTAAAAAATGCAGTAGTATCTGCAGATTAAAATTAAACATAAAGGTTGACCAAACAGTCATCTAATGTCTGGGAAATGGGAGTTTTTTTAAAGTGCTGTCATTTCAGCATTGCGTATTCCAGTGGCCTTTTTTCATCAAAACTGAACATTATCAATAGCAGAATTGTTGCGACTTTTCACTTTTGATCTGTCCCCATACTCAGCTGTTTTACACATTCCAAGAACACCCAATCATAGCAAGTAAGGTGTCATTTTAAAGATAAATAATCAGGCTTTCTTATGATGCCACATTTGAATGAAATGATAGAGTTTTGAGAGAAATATGATACGTCAAATTGGACTTGAAGAACTTTTTTTGAGGAGTTTATATTTGGTTAATGTGCATATGATCACCAGCCTATCACAGAGACTCCAACTCTCCCGCTTTCGACGGGAGATCTCCCGCCGAAAGCCCATTTTTGCAAAATCTTTCGTTCTCCCGCTTGAGAGTCAATTTCTCCCGCCCTGGCTCTGTGTCTCCCGCTTGAAATGATTTCTTACTTTGCGTCATCGTATGCTGAAAAAATAAGCCTTAGATAGCACGAGAGAGCGTCTAGAACCCTACACAATGTAGAGCTTTCAGGGCCCTAAAGCCATGAAAGCGGGCCGGGACTTCGCACTTCGCGTACATGAAGGTGGAGTCTCCCGTTTGCTAGGGGTTTCAGGCGGGAGAATCTCCAGATCAGAAGGTGCTTGAGGTTGGAGTCTCTGCTATCAGTTGTGCATTAGTAAGTTATGTAGATTTATGAAGATGGCAGATGTAGTGTACCGTCATGGAGTCAAATATGATATTAATGTGGTTAGTGTTCTAGCTGGTGTTTTAGACAGACTTGAATTTGATTTGGAATATTGGTCCTGGAAGCAGCAGATCCACGATAATAAACGATTTCATCGAGTGTCGCTTTAACATCAATGTATAAGAAATATAGGCATCCACATTACTTGCACCTTAACTGCTCTTTCTAACACATTATTATTCGGGTAAACCGTGAACTGCTTAAAGCCGCATTGTACTACATAGAGCAGGTAGACCTTCCAGTTTGAGGGGTCATTATAATTATGCAGTCTGTTATCAATTTTTTTTTTTTTAAATTAGAAACGTATAAAACAATTATTATACTGTTTTCATGCTTTGACATAGACTTTCATTGTATACTTGGTATATGGTTGGTTATCATGATAACCATAGTCTCAATAAATTTCATGGATACATGCCGGCCCAAAAAAAAAACAACAACTAATATTTCTTCGTTTACTTGAAATAGCGAAACGTTTCATCTTAATATGACTCTTAAAGCGTGAATCACTGAAACAAGTTTGTAATCACGAAAGACACGAATAGAAGAAGTGTTGGATATTAGAGTTGTCAACGAAAAAAAAAAGTTTTTCCAATCAAATATTCCTTGTACATATGTAATTCTGATGTCAATCTACAAAGTTTAGATAACAATATTCAAAGGTTGGAAAAGAATATAATACATGCGTCAACTGTTACAGTATGAGATGTTACTTCAATTTTTCTGCTACTTTTTTTTTTCAGGAATACATTAATTATACAAACGAAAATAAAATGATTATAACAAAAGCTTTTAGTAACATTAACTTTTCTAAGATAAGTCAAATAATATAAACATCCAATATATCAATGAATTATACAATAAACAGTCGAAGTTCACTTGCATTTTCTCTTTTCATAACATAGTGAATACAATTGCTGGGGCCGTCAAAATGGGTGCACGTCACCAGTTCGAACCTGCAAGTCATACAGCCCACGAGTCATACAGCCCACGAGTCATACATACAGCCCTCGGGTCATGGAGCTCATGAGTTCGACACTAGGCAAACAAGGCCCTTGAGTCTGACACATGGTAAAAAGTCCATGAATTCGAGAAAAAAAAAAAGAAGACCAAAATGAGAACGACACATTAGGCGTTTTCACATCAACCCGATAGAAATCCAAGCTCGAGATATTTTTCGCGATCTCATATTAGCGCGCTATTTTATTTCCTATTCACATCAGCCCGAAGAGAATTAGCCCGAATTTTTTTTCGAGCTAATTCGACAGCTGAGCATGCGCAAACAGTGTCGGGTATACCAGTAAGGGGCGCGCTTTCAAAAAAATCACCCGCGTGATCACCATTTTTGTGTGCGGGTTGCCTCAACCGATTGATCGATTACTAGTACACTGCACGCACGTTTTGCTTATTAGTTGTTCCTAATATTATGATGCGAAAGAGAAGACGCCGTGAGGAGAGGAATCGTGAACGATTCTTCGAATTTGTGAAGAGAAGGAACCGTTCATTTCTTCTGCTCACTGCCATGGTGTTCACGTTGTTTCCAGCGGAAGAACTGCGATTCCCCAGTCTCGTGTGGGCGGAAGCAAGGTCCCTCGACTGGTGGAACACCATTGTTATGCGAACATGGGACGATGTGAACGCTAGGCATGATGGGATGCATCGCGCTAATTTCTTGAGGCGATTTCACATTATCAAATAGCGCGCTAGTTCCCAAATTATCCCGCTATTTCGGAAATTTCCCGAGTTGGACTCGAGAAATTTTCTCGATCAGAGCGATAAAATTAGCGCGCTAATTACCAAGAAAACACTTATGATATAGTATATACAGAACAAACCATTTTAAGAGGAATTCAAAGTTTATTTGAAGAAAATTGGGTTTGGAATGACTGAAACATCCAAACACAAAGTAAAACAAAGCGATCGTAATAAAGTGTGGGTCCCACACTTTATTAGAATCATCTTTTTTGGATATCTCAGCCATTTCAAAACCAATTTTCATCAAATCAATGTTGAATTCCTCATTTACATGCTCTTTAATATTTCATAAGAGGTTTCTCATTATATCACCAAAAAAAGTTAGAAACCTGAAATTAGGTCTCAACCAAAAACTATACGATCCCTTTAAGCTTGCATCGTGATGTAATGTCGATCTCATGGGCTTTGTTTGCCTATTGTAGGACTCATGGGCCTTATTTACCTGCAATGCATACCTCATGGGTTGTATGACTCGAGGGCTGTATGAATCATTGACAATTTTTTATTTTTTATTCTTTTATTTTTTTTTTTATAGTCGAACTCGTGGGTGTCGGTCTCGGGGGATGACCCCGTCAAAATGAACATACATTATAATACTTGATGAAATAACAGCCCTATCCTCATTACAAAGCAACCAATGTTCTCTCGTATTTACACACAAAAGAAATGGAAAAAATGCAAATCTACTTTTCAGTGGTGAGTGAATAGGAAATCAACTCTTTTGATTTTACTGAAAAGGAGAATAATTAACACTTAATGTTTTACGCTTAAAATGATTAGATTGATTTAGATGACTGCATTCGTTTCTGTGGTTGTTGTTAAAACTACACTATATTTCAATATCTTTTACGGGCTATTTCACGATACCTTGCACTTTTTTTTTTTTTTTTTACAAGAACTCTTTTTTTTTTTTGTTAAACACATACGGGATCGACAAACGCGTAACACATGCTCACACACAAAGCTATACGTGACTATCTTGTCCTTGAGTGCTTGAGAATAAACATGATGATGACTGGATAAGTGGCATATAGTTCATACCAGATATCAGCGAATCTCACTTTTGGTATTTCTAACCCCCCCCCCCCCATCTATCTATCTATCTATCTATCTATCTATCTATCTATCTATCTATCTATCTACTTCACACTGTATCTATTGTTAGCTTGAATACTTGAATACAGATGGCATGATTTTTCTCGCAGACGACCTCCGAAGGCTATAGGGGATTGGTTATTGCTAGCTGGCACATCATTAAAAAAAAGATGCGCTCAAAAGAATCATAGCACTCATTCAAATTTATGCGTCACCACAAACAGCCAATTAATTGTCAGAAGATCACTCTACGTAGCTGTGAGCGGGAGCTATCCTCTCTATAATGATCCTCAGGATCGCAGTAAAGTCAGGCATTCCGTAAATCAGCCCGATCAGCAGCTGATCAGGCTTGGCACCGGAGAAGAACCTTCTGCAGTACAGCTTTCAAATTCTGAATAAACACGAGGTAAGATTATATTATTTTCTCGTGACTAGTAGATATCGATGACAATTTCTTTTGACTCTAGCTGTGTCGATCACATTTTATTTCGCTTCAATAAACCCAACAGATTTCATTTCATTTCATATCATTTTATTTCATTCCCGACAATAATATAGAAAACAATATGAAATTTGCATATACATAAATTTAGAGTACAGATGCCCGGATGACTTTTATGCATTACCGAGTACATTGTTACGTAATCCCTTTGATTTCTCTGAGCTAACCGGTTAAGGCATTAAAACCAAGCGCTTTCCTCACTGAAAATGACGTTAAATATCTTATTCGAAACAGAAATCACGGCAAATACATTGGCAAATACACCACTTCCATATCTTTTTTTTTTTTTTCAAATTCAGCTCTTGGCATATGTAACGTGTTCCGTAGATTACATAGGCATAAAGCCCAATATATGGCCATTAAAAATGATTACATAACATTTGTATATCGTATAGAACACAGCGCGTGATATCCTAAAAATTCAACAGTTACTCAAGGTATGCTGAATATCACAAATAACAAATTAAGTTTATCAACGAAACGTGTATTGAATTACAGAATTGGCAGATAGTAAATATTACACAATGTTATTTAGGTAATTGTACTAAATAATGTGAAATTAGACTAATTAATCCTTAAATTTTCAGTAAAATCTCTCATAAGATAATGATGGATCATACAGATACGTAATAACGATCTCTTCGGGACTGAATGACATTCAGAGCTTGCATCGTTCTCTCCTTTTAATGTAGTCTTTACCGCATATAGTATGCAATTAACGGAAAAATGATATCACGAACCTACATCCTTCTGGATGATGTTCGTTATTCCGAAGGTTTGTTTATTCTGAAGATTTGTTAATCTGGAAATTTAAAAAGGTTCTGTCATCCGAAAATAAAAATGAAGTGCTTTCTAAAGAACGTTCAGAATAACGAACAATATTTCACTTACGGATGAACGAACCTTCTTAATAACGAACCTTATTTCATTTTTGGAATCATAAACTTCTGAAGAAACGGATTGTAACCAACTCTTCTATCGGCTTGTGCACAAAATTTCACAAAAACCCACGTTTATAGTGCAACACAACTAAAATCTGATAAGGAGTAATTAAATCAAAATTCAGAAATAAAAAACTGAGAAATTGATATCGTTACCTCATAAAAAGCGGAATTTGTGTTTCTTAAAGTATAATATCAGCTCTATATACCTTGCAAAGCATTCGTTGTTTTTTCTCATTTTATATTCTTTCCTACAGATATTTTGTGCTATGATATAATTTATGATTTGTACTATAAATATAAATTGTTTTTACACACATTATTTGCCCAATATGTACTTGTATTATATATTGTGATTTAGTTGGTTGAAATGAAATATAATTAACCTGGAACTAAAATCATAATTGAAAAAATCAGTGTTTCGCTGAAATATTTCAAACATTAAGAGTTTGATAACTTTCATATCTTGGGTACAATCTTAATGAAATCGCGACCAGTCTATAAATACCATATTTATGAAAGTCTTAATGCGGTTGGTGTGTAATTTCACCATGTTCACTGTATACCAATAAGTATGTAAAGTGGTCATTTTCAGAAGGCTTTTAAAAAGCATAGAGGATGTTATTCTAAGTTTTCAAAAAATTTCTTGCTTAGTTCTCGCATGTAATGGCACAAATACAATCGCTACACTGCATCTGTTATATGGCATGACTAAACTGTTTTGAGTTTGTGATCATAAACCATAACATGAAATTTATAAGTACAATTATAATCAATGTAATAACGTGCTTCTACGTATGACACCCTTCTGTATATCTGGTTACAGTTTGTTGTTCCAGAGTGGCTCATTATTCCGAAGGTTCTTTAGTCCGAAAATGAAAAAAAAAAGTTCCTGAATCCGAAACGAAATAAAGTTCTTGATTCTGAAGGTTTGTTATGACCTTCTTTTTCCTTTTGGATTTACGAACCTCATTTCATTTTCGGATCAACGAACCTTTTGAACAACGAACCTCATTTCATTTTCGGATTTGGAATGGAACTTTGAAATGACCTCTCAAATGTTCAGATTAACGGATCCTACTTCATTATTATCATCTTTTTTTTTTGGGGGGGGGGGGGGGGGTGTCTATTACCGAAGAAGTGTATTCTTATAGGGACTTTGTGTATTTAGAATAACGATACTTCAGAATAACGAACCGTATTCCATTTTTTGATGAACGAACCTTCGAAATAAAGAACATCCCCGTCTATCTAGGATCCATTACAGATCTTAGTCCGTATTTTGATATTCTAACGATCGCCCATTGGATGTCTTGGATGTACAATGAAGTACCACGTCTTAACGCTAATCGGGTATGACGCTGTCCAGGCTCCTAGAAAATTGAGTGTCTGCTGTATCATCAGACCTATATTATGATTCATTTGCTGTTTGACAGACCACTACGGACGTCAGTTGATGAAACTAAAGAAAGAATAAATCCACGCATTTAGTAGACCGACATGGGATGAATTTCTGGGCGTTATTTCTGGGAGAGACACAGGACAGTTATGGTCTTAGGACATGGAAGACTTTGTCCTTACAGTCTGACCTTCAACAATATTCAAGAACAAGGTGTCCTTTCGAACCGTGTAGTTTTACAAGGAATAGAGAAAATGTATGAACTAGACATGGACGAAAAGGGAAACCACCAAATATAAGTGATGGTGATAAAAAAAATCGTCCTCATTTTGCTGATTGTGGGTTTTTTTGTTTTGTTTTGTTTTTTTATCTTAGAATGTCTGCGTCTGCAATGAACATCACATCAGTCAAGGACCAGGTTGATCCGTATGCTGACGAAACTCTGGTCATTACCAACACCGTTCTGGCCTCTATCATCTGCCTCATCACCATCATTGGCGTGCTCGGCAACAGTTTCGTCATCCTGCTCGTCTCACTGTCCCGCCAGCTCCAGACAGTCACCAACATCTTCGTGGTGAGTCTGACCACCTCCGACCTGATCGGATGCGGCATGCAGAGTCTGCAGGCAGTGGCACTCTTACACTTGAAAGGTTGGCCTCTACCAGAATGGGCGTGTCAAATGACAGGTGGTATCTGCATCATTGCGTTCGTTGCTAGCATCCTCCATTTAGCCCTAATCAGTATCGATCGATTCGTCCTGATTACTTATCCGAAGATCAAGTACATGCAAATATATACACACAGAAATATCGCTATCATGATTACGTTAGCCTGGCTGGCGCCAATGTTGATGATCGTCCTGCCACCGACACTGGGGTTCGGACGCCTTGGTTACAACGCAGATAACTTTTTCTGCATCTTTGATGGCACGGAGCTACAGCTGAAAATCGTGCATATCTTTGAAGAAATCCTCTTTGGAATCACCTTTACTATTATAATATCTTGTTACCTCAAGAT
The DNA here is from genome assembly GCF_964275005.1 of Diadema setosum. Classification (NCBI taxonomy): domain Eukaryota; kingdom Metazoa; phylum Echinodermata; class Echinoidea; order Diadematoida; family Diadematidae; genus Diadema; species Diadema setosum. The sequence continues at coordinate 1,511,992 of NC_092695.1, read as the reverse complement.
ATTCTTTTTCGTTCGAAAGCATCATCACAACCTATTACAATTCTACAAGGTAGATTCCGGGAATTTGAAGGCAACTCATGAGAACGAAATAGCAATGCAGAAAGCTATCGATAAGCGGGAGATCGATATCACCAAGAATCTCTTCATTGTCGTCTGCGGATTTTTCACTTGCATTCTCCCCAACACGCTTTGTGTTATGACAGAGAAGTGTTATGTAAAATATTTCAAGTTCACCGCCGTCGTATTTTCCATGAATTCCTGCATCAACCCGTTCATCTACTGCTTCAAACAGCCACTTTTCCGTAAAATTTCTCTGTGCGTGTTAACCCGTCGATGGGCCGACATTCCTAAACCAGCACCTTGGATGCAACATTTTCTCAATAAGACGAGTGAGAGAGGGCCTGATCCGTGTAATACTGTTTCTGGAACGATTGCCCACACACCATCGGTACAAACCTTGTGAAAACTGCACTCACCACATCAACGGCACTGTCAATAGATCTTACTTAGATATTTGAGTATCTTTAATGCTTTTTCTCCCTCCCTTTCTCTCTCTCTCTCTCTTCATATATATATATATATACATGTATATATATGTGTGTGTGTGTGTGTGCGTGTGTGTGTGTGTGTGTGTGTGTGTTTGTGTGCATCTATTATATGTTATATGACATTCTCGGAAATGACTATGGTTGCGAGTGTAATGTCAATTTTACTCTCTCTTCATTTAATTGTAAATTACAATTGATTCCCCATTTGATCTGTTTTATTTTGCTCTTTTTGCTACAAGATCTATAAGTTACGATGAGTCTCTGTTGAGTAAGATTTAAAAAAAAATCAGAAAAAGAAACCCAATGGGGATAAAGCATAATGAAAATGTAGTGTAATATCAATGTCAAAAATTGCACATTCACACGACAAAACTGCGTAATATAATCAAGAGGCACACGTTGGTTAGCTAAATGAAGTGATGCGTTCTCGTAAAATCAAACTGAATAATTAAAATAAACTTATGCCACGAAAATAATTGTCTTAATGTCTTCAGTTTTATTCAACACAGTCTCTGAACTACACCCGTATAAAGAAAGAGAATGCATACGAAAATATATCAGAAGTAGATGTATTCCCGCATGCCTTTCCTCTATCTGAAAAAACATATTTTCTCGCCACCACACCTGCACAATGATCTAATTTGTCTAAGTTCATATTAAAATTTTGTAACCATTTTCATGTTTCAATTCTGACCTTTATTAAAAATACAAACACAACATCTGTGTCTATGTGTGTGCGCGGGCGCTGCCCGTAGCTGTGACATAATCTAAAGATATATGTGACTCTGCACCACAAAACAAACAAAAAGTCGCCAGACATGGATTTTTAGTTAGGGACAGATTCTGAAAGAGCAGACTCTAAGCTTAAAAATGATGTATAACTTAAATCAAATGGACTCTCCTCACCTATCTAAATATTGGAGAGAAAACACTCGCTCTGGAAAAGTGTGAACAGAGAAAAGAGGCTCTAAAGTACAGGGTCTATCTGTCTATTCAAGGGCTTTAATCTTTACCAAACTGTGCTAGCTGTGCGATGAATGGGACAAAAAAAAAACCCACCAAAAAACCAGGATGTAAACCACTGGAGCAACAACAATGAAGGGATTATCAGATTTAATTGAAATTGAGAATGCCCTATCAACACATTCTGTCCATGATTAATGCCAACTTTTAAAGCAGTAGCCGCATCCCTTCAAAAGTTATCAGACTTGAAAGTGAAGAGTGTGCAAAGATTTATCAAGAAATGAAAAGGGGCCTCTACAGACATACCTGATCTCACTACTCTACAAAAAAAGGTTGTAGAAAAACTACTGAAAATGCACTTCCCCATTCATTTTATGATCCCAAACTTAAGAATAATGTAGAAGGATAGCTCTTTAAGAAAAAAAAAAGGAAAACCCCATATTGACTTGGCTGACCCGTTTCACCTTTTTCGAGTCCTCACATGAAATCAAGGGGTGCGACTTTTTGTTTGTTTTGAGATGCACGGCCACATATAATGAAAACAAAATACAACCAACACACACGCAAGAAGCCGTTTTCATTTTAATTGCTATGGTTATTTGCCACTGACCTGTTTCAATTACTGTGATTGCATTATCAAGACTAGAAAATTGACATGTCACCTACACTGTCCAAGTAAATACATGTAAAAGTAATTTGTCAGTGGAACATTGCTCAAACAAGCCAAACAATGGTTATGAGAGTTGGTAAAGATTCCTAATTCACATTTTACATTGCCGGTGGTATGCACAGTACACTCTATTTCATAATTGAAGCTGATGATACTTGCATTTCCATTTATGTTATTGAATTTTAACACCGATGCCATACAAGTTTAAAATTCATTTTGCAGTTCAAACATGTCAACTGGTATCGAAAGTGACATTAAAACTCTCTCGTTTGTCATCGTGGATCAATGGACACGTCTTCTGTTTGATCACGTCATTTCTTTTGTCTTTATTTATCTATTTGTGATGAAAGTGTATTCTCTCATCATATACGGCCTAAATTTCATTTTATTCTACTATTTTATTCTATATCTGCAATGACTTTTGGCTATAATATCGGTTCCCATAGCAACTGACAACACTAATATTAGTGTTCATACCTGGAAGGAGGTTGTCAAGCTGCTTTGTACTATGATATACATATATATCAAATACTGGTATATGTTAGATACATATATTATATACACGTAGGTACTTCAACTTGTATGTTACATAATTATGTATGTATAGGGAGAGAGAGAGAGAAGGCGTACAAAGTATATAATACAATTACATTTATAATAGTACCACTGTCATTATCAATGTATCTATACAGTAATGGCAATAACAATTCAATTCAATTCAATTCGACCAATTTGTTTCATACTTCTCATTTGTGAATATGACATCAGAAATAATCGCACAAGTTCTTTAACTTGTCAACAATGTACAAAAACAAATAATATACATGATTATAAGGCAGCAATTTTAGTGGAAACTGGTCGAAATCGAAATCAGGTTGTACGAAGAGAAGCATGACGGGACCTACATGAAAGTAAGCTTGTTTGGTTCTAAGCCCCGAGTAATCAATGTTTATGAAATAGAAACGGAGAACGGATAGAAGATTAGACTAGGCAATTTAATGGTACCAAATAAGAGAAGTGGGGAATGTCTATGTGATAAAAAAAACAAGAAACAATTATATACTAAAATGTGAACCAAATGTGAACAATAATGCTCTTTAAAAAAAAAAATCTGACAGCCAAAATTGTATAACACCTTGAAATATACATTTCGTATCTGATAAAGTACCGAGGAATTATCTTATGTATGTATGTATGTATGTATGTATGTATATATATATATATATATATTATATATATATATATATATATATACATACATACGGATTAGACATATCAACTAAACAGGTATAAATCAAAACTAGATATAATTCGTCATTCTAACTTTATCTAAACATAACAGATTAAACCACAACAACATAGGTACACATACACATACAGTGAAGAAAGTAAATACACTACAAAATTTATATCCTAATTTCTGTTGGTTGCACTGAAAAAATACTTGCACGTGACAAAGAAAAACATAAGATTCAACAAATGTCATTGTGTCCAAACAGCTGCAAGCTTTTACAAACAAAATTCTTTGCAGAACTTGTGGAAAACAATGCATTTCGTGTCAAACTTTATCCCGAGAAGGCAATTGCATTTTGCTTTTACTAACTGACTCTTCATTTCATTTTTTATTCCATTTCTTCTTATTTCACTTCCAACAAAAGTATAGCATTGTGAACATTGTGATAGCCATTCCACAGCACCTACGCCTACTTACACCTTTACACACACACAAGTAATTTATGGCACTAATATGCTTGTGCACATGTAATACACAAACGCTAAAATGATATACACTTATGATATATTATATATATATATATATATATATATATTATATATATATATATATATATGTGTGTGTGTGTGTGTGTGTGTGTGTGTGTGTGTGTGTTTCTTTGCCTGTGAATGTGGGTGCCATTGATATTTCACACAACCATCTACAGGGTAATACACTACATACACTCATGCACAATCACGCAGAAAGAACATACCCACCATAAGTACCCTATGAAAAGAACATTGAAGCGAGTATCTTCACAAAACATTCAATAAATAGGCATGATAGGACCGAGATAGGTTGTGGAAGTGGTGAAAGAAGGCTTTTATACCTTTTTTTCACTCTATAGCAGATCATTTTACTATACAAAGGAAAAAGACATCGGCTTGGGGGAAAAATGCCTTCTCTTCAAGATGTTGACTCAAATATTCTATTCATGAGAGTTAAACAGTACCAGCACTATTACTATACGCATTAAACTTTAACATCGATAACACACACACACACACACACACACACACACTCTACTTTCACGCATTTTTTTAGTTATATCCAGATCCAGTATGGGATGACACTTGAAAACGCACAGGAAACAGGTAAGGACAAGTATGTAAACTTTAGTTTCACACTTTATTCAAGTTTTTTTTTTTGAATGATAAGAGGGAAATCAAACAGATCTATCACAATAAGAAAATCCAGACATTTTAAAGTTCCATGCATTTTCACAAAGTACCACCCAATTTGCCAATAAGTGGAAGTAATTTCGCCACGACCTCACAGTCCTTCGACGACCTACATACAAAAGGTCATCTCTTTGACATACTTATTCGAAAAGATCAACTTGGGTTTGTTTGTTTGCTTGTTTGTTTGTTGTTGTTTTTTTTTCATCATTTTTGGGGTAATACTTGTGCATTAGTGACTCTTATTTATAGAACAAAGAGGGTAGATATGTAAATCATCGAACAAAGACTTTTTTATTTGTTTGAGTGCAACCTATCACAATGTTGTTTGATGTACGCTGATTTGCATAATAATCTAATTATGTGATTGTTTTCAATTGTAATTCGGGGAACATGGGAACTCTTGAATTTAACAACTTTTTCCTTAACAATGTCATCTTGATAAGACATGGATGTATTTATTTGTTTCTGTGACTTTATTTATCTATTGATGCAAAACTAAACATCGTATGGACTTTCACTTAAACATTTTCTTGTTTTAAAAACCAGTGGCGTAAAATTCCATGATTACCAGTGACCGTTTACGGTCCAGAAAGTGAATCGGGAACATCTTAACGCTTAGCAGCAAAAAGAAAAAACAAACAAATAAACCTAAAATACTTTTATTGAGAGTTTGGTAATATTTTAAACTGCGCGTTACAATATACTAGAACTTGCCGAACTTTCCGTTCCTAACTTTCTTCTATACACTCTACGTGTGCGCTTTTTATTTGTTGCCACAGGCGAAACCTGTGTGAGAAAGCGCACAATGTTAACGAAAAAAAAAATGACATGGAAAAAACATAATAATCAGCTTCAAAGCTGCGTGTTTAGCTCAAAAGCTCTTTGAAATTACCGAAGTAGTACAATGACGAAGATATTTTTTGTTTTCCAAGAAAAGGTTTTTAATACGATTGCGCTTTTCATCAGGCATACAACCAGGGTTCTGAGATGGATTTTTTTTTTTTTTTTGCTGCCTTATGGAGGCTAGAATACCACTTTAGCCTTATTTCTATTTAAAAAGGGAAACATATTGATCTCGATCGTGATTTCCATACAAAATATTCTTCTTTCACTTAGTATTTATCTAATGGATTCTTCATGGTTCATACTTTTGATAGTCAATAGACTACATTTTATAAGAACTTAATCACGACTTGGAGATAGTCACACCCTTGTTCCATTAAAGATGATTTCTATTGCAATTGTGTATTCAGGTAGAAAAGGAATGCCAAGGGTCGGGTGGAGTGGGAAGAATGGGATAGATTCTTTGTGCACTTCAGGAACATGATATTTCCATTAGTACGTCAATATTGATCAAACGTGATGATCGATATGTTTGAAGTAAACACTTCCTCGCTACTTTTTAAAAGTTCACTTTGGCTGGTAATATTGCTTGCTCTAGACAATGATACTCACTCAGTTTTTTTCTCTCTCCCTCTCTTCTCTTCTCTCTCTCTCTCTCTCTCTCTCAGTTTTTCTCTCTGTGTCTCTCTTTCTCTTTCTCTCTCATTTTCTCATTCTTTTCAAACGCGCAAAAGTCATTGTCTATTTCTCCCACAAGTGAGCAAGCATCAACCCTTTCCTACCGAGAATCTGACATTCATGTAGATTTTGCATGGGACCAATAAGGTTCTGGCAGGTCATTTGGTTAAAGCCTGCATGTTTTATCATGAATTTTCACACACACAAAAGATCAGACTCTCTAAGAGCCACCAGTCACGGGAGAGAAAAGTAAAAATATTTCGCGTTTTTTCCATGAAGATATCGATTTGAGGCTTTAATGCTGGATGGAGATGGTTAGCAAAACGAAATGGAAAGAGAGGTATAAAGAGATTGGAAATGGTTAAATAGACATCGAGAATCAAAACCTTGGATAGAAAAAGTATATTAGAAATCAGAAAATCTCCAGCTTTACTTCTTGGAATTAAAGCTAAAAACACAACAATCCACTGAACTGTTCACAATCGTTACGATTTTCAGGAGTTCTTGCAGCCAAGAATATGTATGTACATATTATGTTCTGCGTTTTTTTAAAACGTTGTTATCATTTTTTCATTTCATTTATTGTCCATCTCATGGATATTTGTTTTGTCCACATGTTTTTTCCATTAAAAAATGCGATACAATTACATAAACAACATTTAAATGACATAATTAAAGATATAGAAAAATAAAATAATATAATAATAAAAGAGAGGAATCATTTTGCCAACATTATAAAACATAATGGAACAAATATCATATACATAACATCTTATATCAACATTAATGTGCAAACATTCAACGCATTGAATGCTTACATATCACAGTAAAAAACAATGCATCAACATGACGAGCTTGACCAGTTTTATTAATATTTGTTTCTTATATGACCACCTAACAAAGAATGAGTAAAATATGAAAAAAAAAATGGGGAAGTAAAAGAACAGAGAAGTAATCCTCACGAGCAAAACAATAATAATGCTTAAAGGGATAGTATAGTATTGGTGGAGATGAGGCTTGGGCTTTTAACTTTTTGCGAGATACCAAGAATTCAGGTATGAAATGATACAGAGCATACCATTCTCAGGGGAAAGGCTGAGACATCCAATAAGAAATGTAAAACAAAACGATCCTAATAAATGGTGGGTCCCACCTTTTAATATGATTTCTCTGTTTTGGGCATCTCAGCCATTTCAAAACCAATTTTCATCAAATAAACCGTAAACAATGAATCCCTCTTGGAATTACATGCTTTTTGATATTTTACAAGATATTTCTCATGTTAAAAAAAAATGTTAAAAACCTGAAGTTAGGTCTCAACCAAAACTATGTACGATCCCTCTGACGTATTTTCTTTTCATCAGCTGAAATCCAAGAGGCTCGACTGGCAGTATTACAATCATCATAAGGACATTGTATGAAAAGTGAATGAACCAATACTTGAGTCCAAATATTAGTTGATGAAGATTCGAAATTATTTATCTCGTTGTTTTCTTTTTCCAAAAGTTGAAGAGAATTGAATCAGAGAAGGAAATTTAAATCTTTCTAATATCCACATAGTTAAAACAGGTGACTGTTCTTTACACTGCATCCTTTCATACAAATTGGTATGTTTCGATTATAGTCCATAACATTATTCATCACCATACATAAATGAATGATGATCACAGAATTTTTTCTTTCTTTCTTTTTCTTTCCTTTCTTTCCATATCACCCGAAAACCTTACTAACTTATAACGTTGTCAACAATTATTTATAAGGCGTCCTGTTAAAGTCCTTTCCTAAACATGCTGACCTAAATAAGCATGGGAGCTATAGCTCCATTAGTGATTACTGCTTGTTTTTATGCCATGTCTCATTATTTCAAATAACCAACTGAGAACATTACCATTAAATCAGGCCTACACTGTTTCATTTCATATATGATTAATTCCTGTTCATTTTGAACAAAGAGTATCAGTGTATAAAAACATATCATGACAAAAAAGTAATATACACACTCTACACACGAAATACAAAATAAACACAAAATTTTAAAACTGGAAAATTTATGAAACCTGAAGGAATTTTTTTGAATCATATCTAAAATGACAAAGTTGTTGATTTTCGTACAAAAAATCAGAAGAGGCTGCCCTGGATTAATACCATATTATTACCATTGTTTATCGTTATCATTCTAATATTATCATCGTCATCATCATCATCATCATCATTGATTGTGTTGTTATGCTATTATTGTACTAATAGATTTCATAGGTGTGACTTTTTGTGAGCACGGCGTTGTATGTGAGGCGAGACAAAGGCAATTTTTTCATCTCTTACATATGGTGTGACCTCTGACCTTTAATTCTCATTTGGTTGTCAGGTGCATTGCATAGTCTTCATTTTTTGGGTATGTTACTAGTTTGTTAGCCTGCATCATGAAACCCACAAAACCTCGCACATGCCAATTTTCCAGTAGGCCTAAAAATTGTGTGGGTTCAACAAGGAATACTTATTGGCCTAAACGTGAAGTTATCTTTCAACTTGATAATCTCAATAGAAATAAATTCAATTCGATTTGATTCACTAAAAATTAGATTATAGTTTATTACCATTCGACTAAAGGATGAAACATAATGCAAATCTGCAAATTAACCTACACAGGGATAAAGTTGACTTGAAAGAATTGAGTAAAGACAAATGATGATAATCTTCATGGTAGAAGTTTTGCCAAAATCAGAGAGAGGGAATGATAAAGACACATGTTTTTAAAAAAATGTGACTTGGTTCGGAACCACATAAATCATGCAAAATGGATTATGGTGATGACGGTATAGAGTTGGTTTGAACAAAAAATTGGTCCATAATCAAGCATCTTTAACCCTTTGCTCTTCTAAGAGTCATTGCTATAATTTATTGCAACACAGGAGCTCCTAATGCACATGATACATAATCATTATCTTTAAGTCATGTCAGATTTATTGTGTGGGTGTGAGTTTTTGGATTATTGCTTATACAAATTTGAATAAAAGGTCACTGAAACCATAACAACACCAATATTTATCCAATTTCTATGAATCTCTTCTTCAAAAGCAAAATACAGAAAACAACAGATCCGTTTAATTATAATGTCGGCAAGATTTTCTGCCAAGGAGTTTATCTGGATGCTTTTACTTGTATGCTAATTAAAACAAAACAAAGAAAAATGATATGATTATAATTATATGATTATAATTATATGATTATAAAAATGATATGATTATCCTCCCTGCCAAAGTGACGTATTAGGGTTTAGATGCTGGAATTATCTCTCCTCGAAAATAACAAGCTGCATGCTCGTCCTTATATTCTTTTAAACGCAAATTACAAAAGATTTTACTGAATTCATACTTTAGAGACAATGAATAAATTTGTAACTTTTGAAGTATTGTTTTGTTTTACATTTGATTTGATTTTGATTTGATTTGATTTATTTCCGCATTCATTCAGATACAACTTGAATACAAATTTCAAAAGCACAAAGCCAAAGAATTACAAGTGGAAGCAGTGAAATAAAACGATAAAAGTACACAAATAGATACATATAAGCAACTGCATTGAGCGGTATACATACACAGAAACATAAAATGAAATATGCAGTATTTTTTTCAGTAAATTACAGAAATAATTGAATGCAGGATAAATGAATGACCGCCATCGTAAGCGATTAAGCTTGATAAAGGTGGGGCCTCATTTTAACCACACTGTTTCAACACACTGCAGATCGAAATCTCTCTCCTTCTCTCTCTTTCCCCCCAGAGCGGGCACCTTATATACGGCTCAATAATTGTACATGTCATTTTTTGTTCTTATGCTTTATATTGTGTATTGTTACAGTGTTAATGGAACAACAGTCTTGTGCGTAGTAAAGTGTATAATATTTATTCCACAAACATTCATTTTCATTGAAATTACACATTCAATCAACTTGATAATGGCAAGGGTAGCTATTCCCCCTGCTTTTTGAAAGCGGTTAGTCAAGTGCTCATTTATTATGCTTTACAAAAGTTATTCTTTTTTTTGGGGGGGGGGGATTCCGTTTGTATTTTTTTTCTTTATATTGTTGTCCGCACCTGACGTCTAGTTGTCTCCTCATCCAGCGGTTCCAACACCAATACTTAAAAAATTCATAACTTTTGCATGATTGTCCGATTTTCCTCCAACTTTTACTAAATTGTTCTACCTATGTTGCTGCTTTCACTCAATCCATAATTTTCTCTTTGCGCTTTGGTTTCCTTTTAAAGCCAAACAAGCTTGTTATTGTGTAGGTCCTGTCATGACTTCTTCTGCATACAACCCAACTTCGACCAGATATCATTATAGGTACAGTGTATATGCATGTATATTGCTTGTTGTGTTTATTATTGACAAGGAATTGTGTCACAATTCTTGATGTAACATTGGTACACTAGAAGCATTAAACAAATTAGATTGAATGTTGCCTCTTTGGATTTCACTGCTTCAAGATAACAAAATATTGAGAAATAACATACTAGTCACTGCTGGTAGATGTCTCATACCATCTTTCCAATTCTGATGAAACTCGCGATTGCTCGTTTTGATTTGATTTGATTCGATTCGAACATGATGTTATGTAATGTGAAATGGACCAGGAGTAAGAAAGTAAATGTCACGGAACTGATTAGAACAGCTGTAGGCCAAGTTTCAAAATAACCTGGTCGTCCCTACCTAGTTGTAAATCCCCGTTTGCTCTTTTGTCCCTCCCAGACAATAAGTCAGCCAGCACATCCCAATAAACTTAATTCAATTCAGGTAAGTTCACTTCACTTCACTTCAATTTTATTAATTTAATTAATTTAATTCAATTCAATAAAATTGAATTCAATTCGGTTGAATTCAGATCAATTCAATTCAATTCAATTACCATTTATTCCCATTCCAATCGGTGACACACAAACACACACACAAGATCTGTAAGAAATAGAAAGTATACTTTATACAATGATCATTTTATCATTTTCTAGAAAATACATGATAAAAGTTTCATGAAATATTATAAGTTATATACAATTTCATCAAAAAACCAAAATAGTAAAGTAAATGTGAATTGCCCCCCCCCCAAAAAAAAAATAAATAATAATGATAATAAAAATAAGTGTTAGAATAGAAAAAAAAAGATGGCCCACTGAAAAGCAGGGTCTTGTAAGACGGGGGTCACTTAAGACATAATTTAACTAGTATGCTGAATGTCAACAGAAATTCATTCATATATAACATCAACAAAATATACTAACCAAAGAACTCCAAACGACTTTCGTCATTATTTGTTGTTGTTGTTGTTGTTGTTGTTATCTCAAAGATGAATGTTCTGAAGGTTAGATCTGTATACATTGCCGTGGCGTATAGGACTTGTACACCTCACCCTATGGCTGAAAAAGAGAAAAAAATAATAATGTCTTCATGGTTGATATGTATTTTTCTTTAATTGAGAACAATTGCAACCATAGCAACGAGACATTTTCCTTGGAAGCGAAGGTAGGCCTATAAAACAAAGAAGAATTTACTCTAGACGAATATCGCCGTTTGTTTGTGTGTTTGTTTGTTTTCCTTCTGTTAATGCATACCTCATCGAAAGATGGCGCTCTATCGGTATCCGACCATCGGCCAGATAGCCACCATCGGCAATTGAAAAAGGTACTACAGTAACTATACTTATAAAGTGTGACTTCGCAAGTGTTGTCAATGGCAGGCATTCAGTTTTCGTATGGCTGCTGAATACTCAAGCCATTTCGTAATTAGCTCATGTACACATTGGAACAAATGACCTTTCTTTTTCCCAGGTGGTTAGGCGCTTCGCTCGTTTTCAAAGCGGCAGCGGCATAATGCATTCGCTTGCCCGACGTAACGCTGCTTATGAAATTCGTGTTCAAACAATAAACGAACTTGCGTTCAAACCAGGTGACCAGAATAGACCATCAGATGACATTTAAGCAGGCATTCATTTCATTGTTTTGTTTTGAATCATCAAGTTTGGCATATTGCATGACGTTCGTACGCCCACCTTCAGAGAAGTAACAGAGCTGAACAGTATTCTGTCTTGTAGGATAAGCACACACACACACACACAAAATATGAGTCAAATGACTTATTTGCCTGAGTTTTCAGTTTGTCCTTGAGGCGACTCACTTTTTCCAATTATTGAGTCTTTTCACTCACGCTTACTGAGTCACTTGACTCAGTAGTGAAACAGCTGAGTCAAACAGCTGAGTCAAATGACTCATTTGCGTGAGTCTTCAGTTTGTCCGTGTGGTGTGACACTTTTGCCAAATATTGAGTCTTTTTACTCAGTAAAGTCATTAAATGAGTCAAGTGACTCAGTATGCTGAGTCAAGTGACTCACTGTGTGAGAATCGGAACGCAAAATGATAGAAACGTCTCTTGCTCAGCATGCTGATCCAATCACTGACCTACGCATGCAGCACGACGGTAGACCGAATAGGGAATCACATCATATATCTTGCGGTAGCCTATAATCCTATTCCTAACCTATTCCTAACTTATTCCTAACACCTAACTACATATCACAAGACAATGCTTCTAATAATTATATACCCATGTCGTAAAATTGTATTTATGTATGTGGTTACTGTTTTGAAATAGAATATCTATTCATTTATTCAAGACTTATCTTCTGATAACAGAGCTGAATATTTCATAAATTGTATGAAATTATAAATATTTGAAAATAATACAATTTACCATCCGCGACAACATCAGAAATATATTCTAGAAAATATTTTCTGAAAACTAGTTAATTCTTTTGCTTGAAGTTATTACATGATCGATTATAATTGACTCATTGGACTCGCATGTCACATAAAATTAGTCGGTTGACTCATCTATAACAGTTACTGAGTCAAAGAGAGATGATGCAATATGAGTCATCGATTTCGTGACTCATTATTGTAATTCCGTGTCAGTCATTTTACTCGTTAGATCCGATAAAACGAGTCTTTTTACTCAGAGGAACTTAAAAGATGTTTCACAACAGCAATGACTCAGTAGATTTGACCTAAAATGAGTCAACTAACTCGGGTAATTTTTTTTTTCGTGTACATATTTTTTCAAGCGCTCGCTCGCTTTGCTCGCTCGTGAAGAAAGTAATATCGACATAAGGTATGGTCCAAACGGTGACAACGTCAAATAGTATAGACCTACATCTAAACATGCTACATGACGCGAGCAACTCGGGGCTATCCGCAAATTATGTACGAATTAAAACAAACAAACTATAAAAAAAAAAAACTATACCGCCATAATTGACCCCCCCCCCCCCCATTTCCTGAATCATTCCTGAAACGATGATGACTCTGATGACTCAGTCAGGATACATCTATATGGGCATAGACAGGGATGATCAGGGACGTTGATTCTATCGGGGGGGGGGGGGGGGGGAGAGGCAAAGGGGCATTTGCGCCCCGTCCCTACGGAAATGTTGAGGGCAGACAAATCATTTGTCCCCCAAGCAATTCCCGAGATGAGGACAAATGTCGAACTTTCTTTATGGAAAATTGTCCAAATAACGCCAAAACTATGGACCAGATCGTTGAATTGCAATCATAAACATGCAAAAGCAAAAATTGTACATGTCAATTTTGTTCTTATGCTTTATATTGTGTCTTGTTACAGTTCTAATGGAACAACAGTCTTGTGCGTACTAAAGTGTATAATTATTGTTCCACAAACATTCATTTTTTTCATGAAAATTACACATTCAATTAACTTGATAATGACAAGGGTAGCTATTCCCCATGCTTTTTGAAAGCGGTTAATCAAGTGCTCTTTCATTATGCTATAGAATTTTTTTTTTTTTTTTTTTGGGGGGGGGGGATTCCGTTTGAATTTTCTTTATATTGTTGTCCGCACCTGACGTCTATAGTTGTCTCCTCATCCAGCGGTTCCAACCCGAATACTGTAAAAATTCATAAATTTTGCATCAATTGTCCGATTTTCCTCAAACTTTTACTGAATTGTGCTACTAAAAATGTTGCTGCTTTCAATCAATCCAAAATTTTCTCTTTGTGTTTTGGTTTCCTTTTAAAGCCAAACAAGCTTGTTATCGTGTAGGTCCTGTCATACTTCTTCTGCATACAACCCGAACTTCGATCAGATATCATTATAAGTACAGTGTATGTCGTTATGCATGTATATTGTTTGTTGTGTTTATTATTGACAATAAATTGCGTCATTATTCTTGATGCAACTTTGGTATAATAGAAGCATGAAACAAATCAAATTGAATGTTGCCTCTTTGGATTTCACTGCTTCAAGATAACAAAATATTGAGAAATAACATACTAGTCACTGCTAGTAGATGTCTCATACCATCTTTCCAATTCTGATGAAACTCGCGATTGCTCGTTTTGATTTGATTTGATTCGATTCGAACATGATGTTATGTAATGTGAAATGGACCAGGAGTAAGAAAGTAAATGTCATGGAACTGATTAGATCAGCTGTATGCCAAGTTTCAAAATAACCTGATGGTCCCTACCTAGTTCTTTTGTCCCTCCCAGACAATCAGTCAGCCAGCACATCCCAATAAACTTAATTCAATTCAGGTCAGTTCACTTCACTTCACTTCAATTCTATTAATTTAATTAATTTAATTCAATTCAATAAAATTCAATTCAATTCGGTTGAATTCAGATCAATTCAATTCAATTCAATTACCATTTATTCCCATTCCAATCGGTGACACACAAACACACACACAAGATCTGTAAGAAATAGAAAGTATACTTTATACAATGATCATTTTATCATTTTCTAGAAAATACATGATAAAAGTTTCATGAAATATTATAAGTTATATACAATTTCATTAAAAAACCAAAATAGTAAAGTACATGTGAATTGGCCCCCCCCCCAAAAAAAAAATAATGATAATAAAAATAAGTGATAGAATAGAAAAAAAAAAAGATGGCCCACTGAAAAGCAGGGTCTTGTAAGACGGGGGTCACTTAAGACATAATTTAACTAGTATGCTGAATGTCAACAGAAATTAATTTATATATAACATCAACAAAATATACTAACCAAAGAACTCCAAACGACTTTCGTCATTATTTGTTGTTGTTGTTGTTGTTGTTATCTCAAAGATGAATGTTCTGAAGGTTAGATCTGTATACATTGCCGTGGCGTATAGGATTTGTATACCTCACCCTATAGCTGAAAAAGAGAAAAAAAAAATAATGTCTTCATGGTTGATATGTATTTTTCTTTAATTGAGAACAATTGCAACCATAGCAACGAGACATTTTCCTTGGAAGCGAAGGTAGGCCTATAAAACAAAGAAGAATTTACTCTGGACGAATATCGCCGTTTGTTTGTTTGTTTGTTTTCCTTCTGTTAATGCATACCTCATCGAAAGCTGGCGCTCTATCGGTATCCGACCATCGGCCAGATAGCCACCATCGGCAATTGAAAAAGGTACTACAGTAACTATACTTATAAAGTGTGACATCGCAAGTGTTGTCAATGGCAGGCATTCAGTTTTCGTATGGCTGCTGAATACTCAAGCCATTTCGTAATTAGCTCATGTACACATTGGAACAAATGACCTTTCTTTTTCCTAGGTGGTTAGGCGCTTCGCTCGTTTTCAAAGCGGCAGCGGCATAATGCATTCGCTTGCCCGACGTAACGCTGCTTATGAAATTCGTGTTCAAACAATAAACGAACTTGCGTTCAAACCAGGTGACCAGAATAGACCATCAGATGACATTTAAGCAGGCATTCATTTCATTGTTTTGTTTTGAATCATCAAGTTTGGCATATTGCATGACGTTCGTACGCCCACCTTCAGAGAAGTAACAGAGCTGAACAGTATTCTGTCTTGTAGGATAAGCGCGCGCACACACACACACACACACACACAAAATATGAGTCAAATGACTTATTTGCCTGAGTTTTCAGTTTGTCCTTGAGGCGACTCACTTTTTCCAATTATTGAGTCTTTTCACTCACGCTTACTGAGTCACTTGACTCAGTAGTGAAACAGCTGAGTCAAACAGCTGAGTCAAATGACTCATTTGCGTGAGTCTTCAGTTTGTCCGTGTGGTGTGACACTTTTGCCAAATATTTTTTTTTTTCAAATTTTCAAACTTTATTTTCACTTTTTCTTTCCAACAGAATGTACAAGAAACAATATTATGAGTTTGACATGGGAGTAACAAAATATACATAACCAGACAGACTTAACAAAATGTACATGTCTACATGATCAGTACAAAAAAGATACATACATTGTATATACACTCTGCGAAAAAAAAAAGTGGAGGTACCCACTCAAAAGACTAGGCTTGTATCATGTGGGTACCTCTGAGGGAAAGGGGGAAATAAGGGGGTGAAAAACTTACAATTACAAAGAGTGTGGGAAACTGGGAAACTGGGGAAGTCGGGAATAGAGAGGGAAAAAAAGCAAAAGTGTGAAAAGAAACAAAAAACAGGGAAAAGAGGGAGAGAGAGAGGGAGAAAAATAAAAGACTAAATAATTTTTATGCAATCACCAAGGGCGAAAGCCCACAGAGACAATTAACCAAGCGTCTTCGAAAGTGATACATTGTCGAGCTGCTTTCCAGCGGAAGAGATTGTAACTGTGGGGACGAGAGCACGTATAGAATACTAGCACGCAGTAAAGATTATCTATGCCTCAAGAGAACGCAGCCTATAGTGAAAGAAGAGAAGACAATGTCGTGCTTACGAAATATACATTACAAAAATAAATTCATTCGGTTACATTATAAGACTTCAAAAGAAACATTTTCAATCTCTTTTTAAAAGAATTCAATGAAGGTGCATTTTTTATATCCATGGGATATATCCCTTCCCATGGATATAAAAAAAATGCCAAATATTGAGTCTTTTTACTCAGTAAAGTCACTAAATGAGTCAAGTGACTCAGTATGCTGAGTCAAGTGACTCACTGTGTGAGAATCGGAACGCAAAATGATAGAAACTTTTCTTGTTCAGCATGCTGATCCAATCACTGACCTACGCATGCAGCACGACGGTAGACCGAATAGGGAATCACATCATATATCTTGCAGTAGCCTATAATCCTATTCCTAACTTATTCCTAACTTATTCCTAACACCTAACTACATATCACAAGACAATGCTTCTAATATATACCCATGTCGTAAAATTGTATTTATGTATGTGGTTACTGTTTTGAAATAGAATATCTATTCATTTATTCAAGACTTATCTTCTGATAACAGAGCTGAATATTTCATAAATTGTATGAAATTATAAATATTTGAAAATAATACAATTTACCATCCGCGACAACATCAGAAATATATTCTAGAAAATATTTTCTGAAAACTAGTTAATTCTTTTGCTTGAAGTTATTACATGATCGATTATAATCGACTCATTGGACTCGCATGTCACATAAAATTAGTCGGTTGACTCATCTATAACAGTTACTGAGTTACTGAGAGATGATGCAATATGAGTCATCGATTTCGTGACTCATTATTGTAATTCCGTGTCAGTCATTTTACTCGCCCCCCATTTCCTGAATCATTCCTGAAACGATGATGACTCTGATGACTCAGCCAGGATACATCTATATGGGCATAGACAGGGATGATCAGGGACGTTGATTCTATCGGGGGGGGGGGGGGGGGGAGGGGCAAAGGGGCATTTGCGCCCCGCCCCTACGGAAATGTTGAGGGCAGACAAATCATTTGTCCCCCAAGCAATTCCCGAGATGAGGACAAATGTCGAACTTTCTTTATGGAAAATTGTCCAAATAACGCCAAAACTATGGACCAGATCGTTGAATTGCAATCATAAACATGCAAAAGCTCCACTACTGGGTCCCTTTGTCACTTTGTACAATTTGAGGTTGACGCATTTCCTAATATTTCATCATCGAGGCATCAGTGGCAGAGGCGTCGAGGGGGGGGGGGGGGAGATTCTCCAATATAAGTCGGGGACAAACATATTTTGCTCCTCCTCGTCCCTCCCGAGATGTGGACATTTCTTACTTTTTTGATAGAAAACTGTCTAAATATTACACCCAAAGATGGCTAAATTTTAATTCTGAAAATACAAAACAAAAACTAGACTTGGAATTTGTCAACACTGACAAATTAGGTGATCCGATCTATTTGGAAATCAACGATTCAAATCCTGATCCCAATAGGCATGGCCATAAATGTTTCATCTGCGTTTAGGGGATATTTGCCGTGTGATGTTTGGATTCTCATTTAGAAAAGGGAGTCAGACCTGCCATCTTTGGTCCCGAATTCCGTATACACTAACGAAGACACAGAATGAAGTATATTTGACCTTTGACCCCACTTTCCACAACCAAGATGGTATCTGAGCAAAAAGTGGTGATTTTGTGACATGGTCTTTGCGTGTGCAAAATATGGGAAAGATAGGACATGTATTCACCAAGATATAAGGATGAAACATTTATGACCTTTGACCCTAATTTACATACCCAAGATGGTGTCCGATCAAGTAGTTGTTATTTTATGAAATAGTGTACGTGACATGAACTAAACATGTGCAAAATATGGGGGTGATAGGGGCTGTTTTTCTTGAGTTATTGCAAAGAAAGTTGCAGAAAGAAAGAAAATCTCAATACATCGAAGATAAGCTTTAATTTCAACCAAGTTTTTTAACGTGATCCCGACATCGTATGAAAAAACAATGTGTCCAGAAATGATAGTGCAAAGTCTCAGCTACAACATATTAAAATCAGGGAGAAATTCACCGAAGCATAAGTGAGCTAGTGCTCGAAAAAGATAGTCATGTCAATTTTCATTTGCAGAAAAAACTGCACTCCCATAGAGATAACACGTCATAACAAAGATAGAGAAAGAAGTACATATGACATTTGACCCCACTTTGCACAGACAAGATGGCATCTGAGCAAAAAGTAGTTATTTTGTGAAATGATTCTTGTAACATGGTCTTTACGTGTGCAAAATATGAGAGAGATAGAACATGTATTCACCAAGATATAAGGATGAAACATTTATGACCTTTGACCCTAATTTACATACCGAAGATGGTGTCTGATCAAGAAGTTGTTATTTTATGAAATAATGTACATGACATGAACTAAACATGTGCAAAATTTGGGGGTGATAGGGGCTGTTTTTCTTGACTTATTGCAAAGAAAGTTGCAGAAAGAAAGAAACATCTCAATACATCAGAGATAAGCTTTAATTTCAACCAAGTTTTTTAATGTGATCCCGACATCGTATGAAAAAATAGAGGAACATTGGCGATAGCCCAAAGTCTCAGCTACAACATATTAAAGTCTGGGAGAAATTCACCGTAGTGTAAGTGAGCTAGTGCTCGATAAAGGTAGTCATGTCAATTTTCATTCCAAGAAAAACTGCACTCCCATAGAGATAACACGTAAACTGGTGAAATTTGACAACATTACTTTCAATCCGTTTTTACGAGGTGATAACGTCATCCAGTCAAAATTTTGTATTTACACTTTTACAAGAACATTAAATAAGCTACAACATACTGAAATCTGGGAGAAAATTAACAAAGGATAAGTGAGATACGCTCGAGTGAACTTGAAATTTGATGACGTCATTTTGAAAATTTACTTTTTTTATTTTATTAAGAAAGCTGATATCTTTTAATCATTTTTTCAGCATCGCCAACCCATGAAATAACATGTACAACTCATCGGCTTTCAGAATATGTAAAGAAAATGGGGGGTCACCGTCCATCCTGACGAGTAAAATCGGATTTAAAATTGGCGGTTTTTTGGCATAGTTGCACTGTATATCGCCATTGACGCGCGCGTGGAATTTCAACTTTGACGGGCCTGTATGACGTCATATTGAGTCTGATTGACTTGAAACTTGGTAGAAATATTCCTTGACATTTCAGACATCCGATCAAAGTGAAAAAACGGGAAATTTCTATTGTATATGAGCTGTGCGTGCGAATATGCGCGCGCGCGTACGCGTCCGTCCAATTTTTTCAATTTTTCAAAAAATGCTCCAAATGGTCTGAAACGTGTGCAAAAAGAAAATTTGAGCTCGATTTGAGCATACAAATATTTCAACGCGCGCGTACGCGCACGTTTTAAGAGAAAATATGAATTTTGAGAATATGAGTAAAATGCGCATAACTTGAAATATATGTGACGTTAATTTCATTGAAAAATTCCATTCCATTAGGGAGATATGATTGAGAATGTGTTTTCATATAATGACGTCATAGTGACGTCACGGTCGACTGATCACAATGATACATTAGATTTGTCGTCTTTGGGACATGATACATATAGGGTATGAGTTTGAAATTGATACTCTGAGCAGGGAGGTGGAATTCCACCTCCCTGCTCTGAGTACTTTCTGAGTAAGTAGATACACAACTTTTGTCCAGAAATAAAGAAGAAGAACCAACAAAAAATCCGTACAGATACAGAAGGTGATCCGAGAGGATACTCGGATCACCTAAAAAAATCGCGTGAGAGGGTGATAGGCCTATACCCCCTTCCATACCCTCCCCGTTCAGTCCTTTATACTTAATACACTTTTAGATTGACAGATGTCCAAATGTTTCATCTAAAGTGTATGCACCAGGTCTGTTACTTCAACAACAACAAAAAAAAAAGCAAAAGTTCCGTGCATGGGTGGGAGGAGATATCTAGATACTTTCAATTAACGGAGGGTTCCCCCCCCCCCCCCCCCCCCCCCAAAAAAAAAAAAGTACACTTCTGGGATTGAAATCTTCCCAGATTACATCATAAATGTATTTACGAGATATTTTCATCTGATTCTAAAAATGCAAAAGCATCCTCATATGCAGGGGCGTCGATCCTTGAGGACGGAGGGCGCGGACGGGGGGGGGGGGGGTGGGGGACATATCATTCTGTTCCCGATGATTCCCGAAATGAGGAAAATTTTCTAGCGTTTTTTTTATAGAAAACTGTCGAAATATCTTATCCAAAGTGTGCAACGGATTGCAGAATTTCAATTCTGGAAAAAAAAAAAAATCTCTCTCGCGTGGGAAGGGGATACCTCCTCCCCCGTCAGTCCTTTTCCTTTTCTTTCTTTTTAGTTTTTAGATAGACAGATTTCCAAATGTTTTATCTCAAAGGGACATTCCAGGCGATTTTCATAATTTCACATTATGTTGCACGTAAATCGACAACTCCATGAATAGATTTGTGGAATTTATTGTGGTTCTTGAGCAGAGAAACAATACTTTGAAAAACCTTAAACAAATTACACTAAACAAGGATGATGACATAGGAGGTTCACATATTATTTCAGAAATGTAGCAGTGTAATTCCATTACAATACCGCTTGCTAGCAAGTTCACCTGTGAATAATCTATGCATGCCTTCTTCTTTTGTTCTGTTTCCTTGAGCCTCAACTCATGCATTCTTATGGTGACTCTGCCATGTCATCATCCTTGTTCATTACAATTTGTTCTAAATTTTGAAAATATTCTTATTCTTCATCCTAATTATCACAAATTCTGAAACTCTGTCCTCAGTATAACTAATTTATAGTTGTTCAAATGTAAAAATCTGAAAATCATCTGGAGGTCTCCTTTAAGTGTGCACCATGTCTGTCACTTTAGTTACAAAAAAGAACACAAAAGATCCACTGCGGGTGGGAGGGGATATTTTTTTTTTCTTTTAGAAAACTGTCGAAATATCTTATCCAAAGTATACAACAGATTGCAGAATTTCAATTCTGACAACAACAACAAAAAATCTCTCTCTCTCTTTCGGTCCTTTTCCTTTTTTTTTCTTTTTAGATTGACAGATTTTCAAATGTTTCTAAGTGTGCACCAGGTCTGTCACTTCAGTTACAAAAAAACAAAACAAAACAAAACACAAAACATCCACCGCGGGTGGGAGGGGATATCTTCTTTCAATCAACCTTTTCCCCGCTTGGTTTCAACCTTTCATTAAGCAAGATCATAAGTTTTTCAACATTTCACTCAAAGTGTGCACCAGACCGTTGAATTTCAATTTAAAAAAATGCAAAATCTCTCGTGCTTGAGAGGGGGATACCCCTAAGCACTCCCCCTCTGTGCTTCTTTCCCTAGCCTTCGTACACTTTTCAGATTTACCACCAAAAAAAAAAAAAAAAAATCTGAATAATTTTGAGTGCACAAGACTTACCACTTTAATTCCGAAGACTCAAAATATTAATGTTCCCTCATGTACAAGGAGAATATCTCCTCTTAATCAACACTCTCCTCGCTCAGTTCCCCAGATCAGTGGGTTGTTGTTGTTGTTGTTGTTTTTGATAATTTCCCAAATATTCCATCAGTACGCGTATGCGAGATATCTCAATTTGAAAAGCCAAAAGCTCCCTCGTACGGGAAGGGTGGTGATAGCCTTCTCCCTGCTCACCCACCCCCCCCCCCCCCCCCGCCCTATGCATACAAGTAGACTGTGGCTACACTTTGAACATAGACAATTTTCCAAATATGCCACAAAATGGGTGCACCAAAATGTTTAAATGCAATCAGATAAAGAATCTCCCTCGTGTAGGAGGGGGGAATAGGGCCTCTCCCCTCAAACCTTCTCTGATTGACAAATTTCCAGATATTCCAACAAAAGTGTGCACCAGATTGTTGAATTTCAGTTCTAAAACTGAAAAAAAAAAAAACTCCGTCGAATATGGGAAAGATATCTTGCCACCCTCCAATTGCTTGGTCCCCTCTATACAGACTTAGAACACTTTGGGGAATAACACTTTCCGAATTTTCCACAAAAAGTGTGCTTCAGATCGCTTTATTTCAATTCTAAAAACGCAAAAGCTCCGTCGAGCGGGAGGAGGAATCTCCCTCCCACACCCTCCTCCTAAGCTCTACCTCACTAGATTTGATACATACACAGAGATGATGCAGACTCGGAATAAGAGCTAAATTCTGTGATTTTAACACTTTCCTGAAAAAGCCCTATTTATTCCATTATTATTTTTGGCACCAAAAGTTTGCACCAGATCGCTGAATTTCAGGTCTGAAAATGCAAAATCACCTTCGTGCGGGAAGAGAAATGCCCCTCATCTACACCCTCGTGTGCTTGCTTTATCTGTTTGATTCCTTAACAGACAGCGTTCATGATATTCATTGTAAGAATAATAATACAATAAATTTATTTGAATAATCTTTATAGGCAAATTGTTCAATGTAATCTACATCAATATATACTGCTACCTTACACAAGTGGGACTGTTTCAAATGAATAAAACACGCAAACGTGCATAAAAATTGCACCATTTACAACTTCAAAATGCAACTAGAAATGTCGCTATGGCGACTGGTATGCCTCCGCCATAATGCATGATTCTCCTAATAGGTCTAGATAGTACATGTGGACAATGTGTGATTACATTTTCACAAAATTGGCAAAATATCAAAATGACAAGTTTGTCACAAATGTGTTGAATACTCACCTTCCTTGACCTAGCTTTAATTGGATGAATAGGAGAGCATGTATTTGGGGATTTAAGGACTTTAACTTGACTTTGACCCATTCATACGTTTATGCATTGAGTGATTTTCAAGGTATGGAGAAAAAGTGCACTTTTTGCACTGAATAGTAAATTGTTACCATTTTCATCCGGCCTTTGACCCTAAAATTCATAAGATAATCACTGTCAGGCAGAACATGCATAAATATGTACTAAGTTTCAAGATAACTTGAGCCACTTCCGAGATATGGTTGAAAAAAAGTTAGTTCAGCACTTTCACTTGATCTTTGACCTTTTGACCTTTGAGGCAAAAAAAAAAAAACACAAACTTTCCAGAGAATCTCTATTAGATTATATGCATACACCAAGTATAAAAAAAAAAATAATAATCCTGCTGGCATTGCATAAACATGAGGGAAATAGTAAAATTTTGAAGTGTTGCCCTTGACCTTGACCCTAATTTGTCTAGATAATCACTGCCAGTCAGTACATGTATGTTCCATGAAGATACCTTGAACAATTTCCAAGGTACGGAGAAAAAAGTGAAGTTTAAATATCTTTACTTGACCTTTTGACCTTGGACCTTGGACCTCATGACCCCAAACTTTCACCAGAGAATCTTAATTGGGTAATACATGTATACACTAAGTTTCAAGAAAATATCTTCAGGCATTGCATAGATATGGTGGAAATAGTGAAATTTTACGTATTTGACCTTGACCTTTTGACCTTTGACTTTGAGCATGTGCACCCAAAAGTTGATAGGCACAACTTCATCCCCTAATACACATACATGCCAAGTTTCATTAGGATACCTCAAAAAGTTTTTTAGTTACGCTGTCCGCAAAATTAATTACGGACGGACGGAAGGACGGACGGAAGGACGGACGGACGGACAACAAAGTTCTCACTGTGGGAGGGGGACTGCCCCCCCCCCCCCGCCCCGCTCTCTCGTGTTCGGTCGCGTTCATGATGTTCAGTGTAATAATTAATACGAGAAGTTTATTTTAATGATACAATTTTATTGGCAAATTGTTTAATAATCTACGGCAAAATATACTGCAACCTTCAACAAGTGGGACTCTGTCAAGTAGATAAAACACGCAAAAACATGCATCAAATTGCACCATTTAGGACATCAAAATGCAAAAAGTTCTCACCGTGGGGGGGGGGGGGTGACAACAACCCCCTCCCACACCCTCCCCTCCTTTCCCCCCCCCCCCCCCCGCTCGCTCCGCTCGCTCGGGTTCGGTCGCGTTTATGATATTCAGTGTAAGAATTAATACAAGAAGTTTATTCAAATGATAGCATTTTATCGCGAAAATGTTTGATAATGATCGACATTATAATATACTGTTATCTTAAACAAGTGGGACTGTTTCAAGTCGACAAAACGTGCAAAAACATGCATTAAATTGCCATTTACAACATCAAAATCCAAAAGTTCTCACCATGGGAGGGGGACACCCCCTCCCATCCCCCCCACACTCCTCCGCCCCCTCGCTCGCTCCGCTCGCTCGAGGTCGGTCGCGTTCATGATATTTAGTGTAATAATTAATACAAAAAGTTTATTTGAATGATACAACTTTATAGCGAAATTGTTTAGCAACGATCGACATCAAAATATACTGCTACCCTAAACAAGTAGGACTATATTTCAAGTCAACGAAACGCGCAAAAACATGCATCAAATTGCACCATGTATATACAACAACAAAATGCAAAAAGTTATCATAGCACCGTATATGGGAGGGGGACACCCCCTCCCACACCCTCCCCCATTCAGGGCGATGCTACGTTTGAAAAGAGTGGGGGGGGGGGAGGGGTTTGGTTAAAATCGCCTGTCAGTCAAGAAGAAAGAAAATCAAAAGACAAGAGAAACAAAAATTTAAAAGTTACAATACTTTTAAGATCTGATTTTCCGCCGAATGTCGGCAACAAACAAACAGAAAAGCAAACAAGAACAAAATTCTTCATATTTTTGCTGTCACTTCCTTCCCACTTTATATTTCATGAATAAGAGTGGAGGATGCAAACATTCGATCACTGTAAAGTGTGTGTATGTGTGCGCCCCCCCCCCCCCCCCCAAGGCTTTTGCGGTCCGGTCCGGTTATGACCTTGTAATCGTGCTGATGGTGACTATCGCCGATCATTCCCCCCCCCCCCCCTCCACTCCTCAGTACGGATTTACGCCGTTGATACCGACTGGTTATAGACCTACTAAGCTGTCATATTGTTGTTGTTGGGTTTTTTTTTGCATTGTAATGGCTGAGGTTTCTTATTTATTTTCACTTCAGCTTATCTAATTTGATATCCTAATCATATCTAACATCTTACATACTATTTATCATAGTTTCATCTTGACATTTCATTTACGAAAAAATAAAACGACATTTTTTTGTCTTGCTGGCATAACAGTCTGCCCACAGAATAAGCCATTTGTAATTACCTCATGTACACATCGGTACAAATGATCTCTCTTTTGTCTCAGTTGGTTAGGCACTTCACTCGTTTTCAAAGCGACATAATACATAAGCTTGACATAACAATTCATGGTATTCGTGTTCAAACAAAGAATGAGCTTGCGTTCAGACCAGATGACCAGAATAGTCCATCAGTTGACATTTTAACAGGCATCCATTTCATTGTTTTGTATTGAATGCATGAACAACATTTTCTTTTGATATTGCTAAATACCATTCAGGCTTGCTATCAGGTGGATGTGCGGACAAGCACCATCTATAGTCTATTATAGAAACATGAATAATCATCACATCACAGATGCTTATCTCAGTGAATTAACAAACCAAAATGTCTGTTGTCATAAATGGCCTTTATCTGCTCATGCGCAAAGCGGAACTACGAACTGGTCTATACCAGAACGACGTTTACGAATCATAGTATGGGTGATCATGCTGAGATCAACTCACTGAGAATAGGCCTATGGTACATGCTTTTAAAGTACAGATAAATCCAAGGGCGGCGCCACGTTTTCAAAGTGAGGGGGCCGACTTTATGGGAGCAGGGACTTCGATATATTTTTGATGATGGGGTGGGGGCATTTTGCCGCCACATTTTTTGTTGTCATTTTCAGAGCTTAATTGTCTTACGAGAAGAGAGAGAGAGAGAGAGAGAGAGGTGTCTTTACATTAATTGTATAGGCCCTACACTATTCTGTTACCCTTCATTACTGACAAGCAGCACTCCCCGCCCACGAGGAAAAACTAAAAAAAAACCAAAAAAACAAAAAAACCAACCATGAATCTGTGCTTCCTGAAAAAAAAAAAGAGAAGAAAAAAGTGTGTATGTATGGAGGGGGGGGGGGGGGGGGAGGGGCTCGGCCCTGTAATCTGTCATTATATACACCGGCCATAGATTCTGAAATTCTTCAAGGTGTGATATAAAAAAAAATCCTCCATCATTGAATTCGTTTAAGCGCAAATTGAAACTCTTTTTTGTTAAATTCCTATAGGACAGCCACTATTCATTAGCTATAGCTGGTCTCTACAACCTACTGACCTAAGGGTTTATCGTCAATCATTGAACTCATCACTGTGTAATTTATTACATCATCTTATTTGTATACACGTTGCTCAGCTGCTTGAGCTCCAAAGCACCTCAATTTCCTCCTGTCTTGTTTCGTCCTGTTTTTGTAAACAAATATGTTCATAAGAATCCTTTGAGTTTTTCACAATATACAAGCATCCTTTTCAGTGGACCTCCCATTATATTCTTCTTTTTTTCCCCTCCAAACATAACTTTGTATTTTGCCGGTATGCATGTATAATTTTTATTGTTAACTATTATCTATCATGTAAAGTTGAACACATACCTATATATGTTATAACTCCTGACTTTTTCTGTGTTATGTTTTGCTGGAAAAAGAAAGAATGAAATAAATGAATTGAATTGAATTGAATTAGTGCCATGTATTTGCCAGCTGGATACGAGTTTAAGATAACATTAGGGATAAAAACATCATTTTATTTTTCCGTTCAGGGTGCTGAAACCCTTGTGCGAAGCAAAGGAAATGTGGTGTAAGAATATAAAAGTAATAATAACTATGATGATGATGATAATAATAATGATAATAATAATAATAACAATAAAAATAATAATGATAATAATAAAAATAATAATAATAAAAATAATAATGATAATAATAAAAATAATAATAATAATAATAATAATAATGATAATAATAATAATAATAATAGTAATAATGATAACAGTAATGATGATGATGATTATTATTATTGTTATCATCATCATTATTATTATCATTGTTATGATAATAATAATAATAACTACAGTTAAGCAAACTGAAAGCGCAGGCTTCCGCCAAGCAGCTCATTTACACCACTGATCTTATTCTTCCATTAGAGATCAGTGATTTCCACTCCTAGGTATGCAAGCAAAAAAAAAAAAAAAAAAATGAAAAAAAAAATCAATTTTCCTAATACTAGTAGGCCCTGTAGAAATGATAAAGTCCTTTTGTTTACGTCATCAGCTTCCATCTGAGCGGTACCTATAGATGGCCCAAGCGGAGCAGGCACTTTAATTTTAGTGCGCGTATGCTAATCTCAAATACATGAAGTTTGAACTCCCAAGTTCATTGACCCTGCCTGCCAAAGAATTTAAAGTCCTTCAAAATTCACAGAAAACCCCTGATCACTATACCAAAATTGGATAATCTCCATGTAGTCCAACAGACTGTGACATAGACCATGTAGGAGCCTACATGACCTGGAAAAATTAATAGGGTTTGGGGGTTGATTCGTGTTCTACAAGGGTATTGAAGTAAATTCAGTTTGATTGCCACCTTGGCAGTCTTGGACAACTTTTTTTATAAGCCTAATTAGCATAATCACATAATTAGAATATGTAAAATATGTAATAATTATTTTGTTCTCTTTTTGATACAGGAAGCCAGAACTTTTTTTTTAAGGTTTTCCGTAAGGAGAAATCCATTCATAATACAAGTTTCCGATTCCAAGTGATAAGTGTTTTAAATATCGTAATAAGCATAATGAGCTATTAAATCTACATGTACAAGTTTTGTTGTTGTTTAATTCGTATTGAAGTAAATTCAGCTTGATTGCCATCTTGGCAACCTTGAGCAATTTTCTTTTATTTGTCTAATTAACGTGATCAAGTTATTAACATAATGTATAATATGTCATATAATGCTCATTTTAATACAGGAAGCCTGAAAACATGAGAAAACATTTTTATGTATTTTTATAACAAGGAATCCATTCATAACTCCAGTTTCCAATTTCAAATGATGCAAGTGTCTCAAATATCGCAATAAGCTTATTGCATAAATCGTGAAGTAGCCTATAGATGGTACCATACCATATTATATGACCTGAAAATGTTAAATGTTAAATGTTAAGTTTTGTTTGTTGTTTGTTTGTTCGTTTTTATGTTGATTCATATTTGGATGGGTATTGAAGTAAACTATGCGTAGTTTTCACCTTGGCAACCTTGAGCAATAATTTTATTTGTCTCATTAATTAGCGCAATATGTGATATGTTGTTAATTTCTCTGCAGAAAGTCCGAAAGCCTACGTAATATGACTTTTCAAGGTTTTATGACCAGGAATCCATTTGAAACACCGGTTTGTACTTTCAAACGATGGAAGTGTCTTCAATATCGTAATTAGCATAATTATTAGCTGATTAGCATAATCACAAGTCCATGACTTGCAAATATGTTTGATATTGTCATACTTATTTTTGTTCTATGCAAGCGGAGAAATAAAACTGACTAAAACTGAAAGTGAAACATTTTACAATAGTCCATATTCAAGTTCAAGTTGATTTATTTAATTTCCAACAAACAAATAGTTAGGAATACAACGTAATGTTCGTATACACAGATGTCAGGAAATCAGTACAACAATTCGATGAACATAATAACATGTAATAGAGACACAGGTAAATTATCAATAAAGATACAAATCAATTTTATGTCATTATGGTAAAGGCAGAACAAAATTCCTGGAAATGGAGAGGACTGTTAAGAAGCAGAGCTTGTAGCATGCAGTCCCCTCTTAAAAACAAAACAAAACAAAACAAAAAACCCTGAAATCTAATTGCAAAAAAAAGACAATTTCCCTAAGAGATAAAAAAAAAGACAGAGTAATACACACATAAATACTTGCACACACACAAGGCGCACATTAACAAACACAAGGCGGCTCTCTTTTAAGGAAGAAGTTGCGTAACCATTATTACATCATAGGGCCTTCTGCATAATACATGAAACTGTTTATTTATTTCTTTGTGCATGAGACCCCAATATTAAGCTCGGCTTACTGGGGATCCTCCTATATGGTACCTTGACATTTTTTTTTTATTATTATGTTTCCGTTCTTTGTCACAATGATTTGCTTACGTTGACTCGGATGTGCAAAATCAGCCATGAATCATTATGAACCATAGGTTTATTTCTGAAAGTTTGTTTGTTTAATAGATACTTTATTTTCTGCAAATCAACAAATCAATCAGCAAATCAATATACATAAGGCACATGATCATGAACATGTGGGAAATATACAAAATAGATTCAAAACAGAGTCGTTTGACTTGCGTAAACAAAGATATAAAAGGTAATTAATGATACAATATACAGTATGCATGTCTATGCAGCGGGGATTACAACAATTATAATTATGGAGCGATAATGCAGAGGGCCGCCATTGTAAGCATAGCTTGAAAAGATGGCCGGCCAGAGGAAAGTGATCATAGTGTTGAATATATTGTACCATACAGAAACAATAAAATGAAATGAAATGAAATAATGACCTGGAAAAGTTCATTATGTAGAACAAGGTTTTTGGAGATTCGTGTTTCCGACATTAGTAGCAATGCAGAAAACAAAGCTTTTATTAGCCTAATTTATTTATTTATTTATTTCCGTTTTATTTCAACAGGGTAGCCCTTTCAGTTAATAAACTGCTCTACCAAGGCGCCCTGCACAATAAAAAGATACAAAAACATATATTCAAATGCACAACGTTATGATCAAAACAAACGTAAACATATCAACCAGATAGCAAAGAGAGAAAAAAAATATGTGTAACAAAAAGTATACTATGATAAGAATACAGCATGAATAAGAAAGAAAGAAACTGAGAGAATATAAAACGCGAGTTAAAAAAAACCAACTATAACAACAACAACAACGGAACAAATGATATGTCAGTTCCCGGTGTCACAGATATGTATTGCACTCTGTTTTTCGTGTATATACAATCACAATAGGGTTAAAACTTGAGAGATAAAATTCTACTCTGTTTTTTTTTTTTTTTTTTTTAATACAGGAAAAGATGACAAAACTTGCATAAAACGAGGTAATTCGTTCCAAAGATTTGACCCTTGATAATGCAGAGATCTCTTATAATATTCCGTGCGGGGTGTATTGATTTTTAGTGGGCAAGAGAGTGCATGTCGAGTTCGCAAATTGACATTACGAAAAACAACTATTTCTTTTAAATACACTGGCACCATATCGTTGATCAATTTATACATAAAAAATACGTTTGGTATTGCCTCCTTTGTATAATCGTTTGCCAGTTTAATTGTCTTAAAAGAGTAGTACTGGATATTGAAAAATCAGCATATAAAACCAAACGAGCGTATCTATTTTGCAATTTTTGTATTTTCTTGATATTGCACTTTCGTACTTCTGCCCCAGATTACAAGACCATAATCAATATACTATGCGGCAAGATTAATGCATTTTATTATAACATAATTAAAATATTTCGTGGAATGTTCTTTCTTAACTGTCGGATACACCCAATAATTTTAGAAACCTTCACATATACCTATTCAATTTGTTTATTCCATGTGAAACACTCATCCAATACAACACCTAAATATTTAAATTCATGAACTTGATCAATTATTTCCTTATTGTATTTGATAACTAAAACAGCATCATTGACTCTCCGTTTTGTACCAATCGACATACACTTACATTTCTCAACATTCAATTCTAGATCATTAAATTCCATCCATTTGCATATCTTCTTAAACTCCTTTTTCAGCAGTTTAGAAACAACATTAATATTTCTGTCTTTACAAAAAACTGCAGCATCATCCGCATATAAACACAATTTTGTACTATGTAAAAATGATAATTTGCACATGTCATTAATGAATATAGAAAAAAGCAGAGGTCCCAATATTGACCCTTGTGGGATTCCACTTCAATATTCTGAGATTCGGACAATATTCCCTGAAAAAATACACATTGTTGGCGATCAAGGAAATAATTTCTAAACCAGTTCAGTTCATTGTCATGAAAACCATATCTTAATAACTTACTGAGTAGAATAATATGTGAAACTGAATCAAAAGCTCGTTTGAAATCTAAAAACAAACTTCCTGTTACATAACCTTCGTCAATATTCCTTAGAATATATTCATTCAAATCCAGTAATACAGTTGTTGTTGAATGCATTGGGCGAAATCCAGATTGACAATCACTTAATAACTTATTTGAAATTAAATAATCATACACTTGCTCGTATACAGCTTTCTCAAAAATTTTCATGATGTGACATATAACAGAAATGGGTCGATAATTGCTAACATTGTCCTTATTTCCACTCTTAAATACAGGTGTAACTTTAGCCTTTTTCCAATCAGAAGGTATAATTGATGAATGAAGTGACAAATTAAACAAATAAGTAAGCGGTTTGGAAATAAAGGGCGAAGCAATCTTTAAAAGATACGGGTGTAGGTTGTCAAGACCACATGATTTACCACTACAAGTTTGAGCAATTCACTCTGTACAAATTCACATGTAACATCCGAAAAAACAAAGGACTTATTAGTAAAAGGGGTCTGGTGAGACGAGTCTATCCGAGTACTTTTAACCCCTCGAGTAAAAAAACAATTGAATTCGTTAGCGATTTCGGAAGCATCAGTAATAACAACTCCACCGTTACGTAATTCGACGCAGTGACTCTTTTTGTTACCGGTCAACCTTTTCAAATTCTTCCATGTATTTCGGGTATCGTTGGCATGGTCAGTGAATTCTTTTGTAAAGTAATTCCTTTTCAAATATCTATTCAAATTATTAACTTTATTTCTTACTTTCTGATATTCAGTCCAATAAGAATCAAGGTGTGTTTCATCAAACTTTTTCTTTATATAATCTCGTTGACGTGCTAATGCAATGTACTCCTCATTTATCCAGGGCGCTCTTCCCGACCTTTTCCTAACAGAAACAACAGGTGCATGTTTATCACACAATGCGGTGAATTTTTGCAAAAAATAACTCCAAGCGGATTCTATATCATTATTTTCGTAAACATTTTCCCAACACGTATCTTCACCGTCTCTCAAAAAATGATCTGGACAAAAATTTAGAAATGATCGACACTTACTAACAAACGACTTTTTACGGACTGTTGAATCTTTCAAATTTATATATACAAGAGAATGATCACTATATATTCCAAGCGATATAACACCTTTTCTGGTGAAACGTTTACATTTAGGTAATATAATCAAATCAATACATGTTCTGCTATTAGGTGTAATTCTAGTGGGTACATTGATTACTTGATCAAATTGAAATAATGTACATAAATCATTAATATTCTGACTCAGTCTACTTTTCACCAACATATTGCAATTAAAATCTCCCAAAATCACTATATTATTTGACATCAAATTAACTTCATCAATATTCCTCTCCAATTTTGCAAAATAATCAGCTGGAGAATTCGGAGCCCGGTAAAGGACACAGATAAATAAAGAACTTGCATTTTTTATTTGTAGTATCCAAAGAAGTTCAAGTCCGTCACTTTCAAAGTCTAATCTGCGTACACATTATGATAGGGATGATTTGATGTAGCAACAAACACCCCCACCTTGAGAATTTCTATCTCTCCTCTCTAATTCATAACTATCAACAGACAGATCAATACATACATCATTATCTAACCACGTTTCAGAAATTGTAAATACATCAAACGGATTTGACATGAGATACTGACAAAGCTCAATGTCGTCGACTTTACCCCTTAAACTTCGAACATTAAGGTGAGAAATATTGAGACCATTATTACACCCAAATATGTTTTCTTCAGTATGATAATCATAAGGTGGGGACGACTTTACTGTGGTCCGAATTGACTCTGTCTGTTTCTCATGAGATACATTGAAAAAGGGTAATTCCTGAAAAGTACAAAGAGAACAAATCCAATCCTTCTCACTTTGAAAGGTTTTTAGTGATACTCCACATTTCACATGACACCAGTGCAAACATTAATACAAAGAATACTATTTTGATTATTTGTAACTGACTTTTTTACATATGATGCATGGGTATATGTGACTATATGTGACTAGAATTTAGCACGTTCAGCTAATTTGCACGCACGTTGTTTCTCTTAATCCTGGAAGCATGAAAACTCATACATGTATACCAGGCCTATGACTGTTCGACCTTCTTTAGATTTGTACTGAAGGAGACATTGGGCTCGGTTGTCACCTTGGTAACCTTAGGCAATTACAATTTAGTAGCCTAATTGGCATAAAAATCTAATTAGGTAATAATATTCTTTTTTTTAAATACTTGATACAATTCAAGAAAGCTTAGAAACAAGGACAGCACATTTTTCAAGGTTTCTTTTTTTTTATGAACAGGAATACATTTGTGACCGTCAGTTTTGGGGAGGGGTGGCAGGCAATGTGAAGGCGTGGGCATCCACCTATAAAACCAACTAAAGTTTTTGTTGTTTGTACAATCAAATAAATGATATGAATATATCAACATAAAAACAAACAGACAAATCGTTTAAGTAACTTTTTTCCGATTACATTCAATGGCATGTACCATGTACTTCGCTATTGTACATAAGCTAATCGTATCCGGGCAATTACCCCCAGAGGGCAATTACGGGTTACGCCATTTCCTGACCCACTTCATCTGACACACTCTTTCTGACACACTTTTTTTGCCATTCATTTTGTACACGGGGCAGTTTTCATGAGACGGCCTCTGTTATTGGCAACTGTGCTAATGAATATTCATCAGCCTTGCGATAATTTTTTCATAATGAGTCACTCGGTCTGATTCTGTGTCTGTGATTGGCTTTTAGCTATTGACTTACGCGTGATATCGATCTCCTCAAGGGGGTCCATGACGATATCTGATTACCAGTGTGCGTGTGTGTGTTGAATTGCGTTTTAGTGCCAGTGAGTGTGGCATAACTTCTGCAGGTTTCCTGTCCATTTCTCTCTCTTTTTCTCTCTTTTGCTTTCGTATCATCTTATCTCTGTTATTCTTAGAGTACAATCGTACTACCACAAGTGTTTTCCCCCATTTTTTGAAGTGATTATCTCGTTTGCAACAATTTAGAGGTGAGTTTTTGTTCGAGTGTTTGTTGAGTTTTTTGATTGAACACGATGTAGATTATCTACGTGTGTGCGAGAACATTCATGGTACCCACTCGTTTGTTTCCGTGTGCATTTTTACCGTACAGTGTCTTCATCGTTCGTCTTCCAAGCAGCGAGTTTTCACCCTAGTTTTCCTCAACGTAGTTTTTTACCTCAATTTTTTTTTTTTTTTTTTTTTGCGGTGCAAGATGTTCAGTGTATTTTTTCTACTGTAAAATGCCATCGTTGATGATCTCCGTGTATTCATTACTAGTTTTCCACCTCCGTTTCATTTTGTGTACAACTAACATTGATCTAAAGTCTAACGTAGTTAGCTACAAAGTCTGCGATGTCTGTATGCTAATGTGTTTTTGTGAGCTGGGAGTGACTATGGTGGGAATGATATTCAGGGTTTTGCTGTGGTTGAGATGATAGTGATGATGATCATAATGATTCTGGTGATGATATACGAACCCTTTTGATGATGCAATTTATTTCGTGTGACCATGACGTTGATCATTGATGATGGCGAGAACGACACGAGTGGCCTAGCCTAGGCCAAGGACGAGAGTGACACTGTCCACGGGGGCTGTTGCTCGCTCATGCACAGGAGTGGTCTAGACCTAGAGACCTGCATTTAATCAGTTTTTTTTTTTTAACCTTTTGGTTGTTCACTTGGGTTAGTGCTCCAAAAATTCGTTTCTCTAAAGAAACTCAACCAAAAGCTTGACAATAAGGTTGCCTCAGGGCTATTCTTTAGTAAATATTAGATCTAAATGGCGATGCTAATTTAGTTTTCATTTTAAGAACTCGATTATATCCCATTTTCTTTGCTCATTTTTCAAATGATAAATTATTTAGAACTGTAAATTTACTTAAATTCTGATGTACTGCATTCACCATTGTAAAAATCAATAAAAAAGAGCCCGCTGAGCAGGTGTTTCATTCTATCCTTTTCATTTCCTTCCTATCGATCCCTAACAAAAAGGTCCTGTGGTACTCCCTGTGGTACTTGTCGGTACCACACAATGTACCACACACTTGTAATGTTACCACAGGAACTGTGTGGTACTGTACCACAGGCTTGTATAGTACTCCCTGTAGTACTTGTCAGTACCACACAATGTACCACATAAATGAATGTTACCACAGGAACTGTGTGGTACTGTTTTACAGGCTCATGTGGTACTCCCTGTGGTACTGGTTGGTACCACACAATGTACCACACAAATATATGTTAACACAGGAACTGTGTGGTACTGTGTCACAGGCTCGTGTGGTACTCTGGGATGTACCACAGGGCAGTACCACAGGACATTACCACAGGAAAGTTCCACAGGACAGTACCACAAGACAGTATACACACAAATTGTCCTGTGGTATTTTGGGACGTATACCACACAACAGTACCACAGGACAGTACCACATGAATTGTCCTGTGGTATTTTGGGACGTACCACAGGAGAGTACAACAGGAAAGTACCACAGGATAGTACCACAGGACAGTACCACACGACTTGTTCTGTGGTATTTTAGGACGTACCACAGGACAGTACCACAGGGCAGTTCCACAGGACAGTACCACAGGATAGCACCACAGGATAGTACCACAGGAATTGTCCTGTGGTATTTGGGACGTACCACAGGACAGTACCACAGGATAGTACCACAGGACAGTACCTCACGACTTCTCCTGTGGTATTTTGGGACGTACCACAGGGCAGTACCACAGGGCAGTACCACAGGACAGTACCACAGGACAGTACCACAGGATAGTACCACAGGACAGTACCACATGACTTGTCCTGTGGTATTTTGGGACGTACCACAGGGCAGTACCACAGGACAGTACCACAGGAAAGTACCACAGGATAGTACCACAGGACAGTACCACACGACTCGTCCTGTGGTATTTTGGGACGCACCACAGGACAGTACCACAGGGCAGTACCACAGGAAAGTACCACAGGGCAGTACCACAGGACAGTACCACACGACTTGTCCTGTGGTATTTTGGGACATACCACAGGACAGTACCACAGGATAGTACCACAGGACAGTACCACACAACTTGTCCTGTGGTATTTTAGGACGTACCACAGGGCAGTTCCACAGGACAGTACCACAGGATAGCACCACAGGATAGTACCACAGGAATTGTCCTGTGGTATTTGGGACGTACCACAGGACAGTACCACAGGATAGTACCACAGGACAGTACCTCACGACTTCTCCTGTGGTATTTTGGGACGTACCACAGGGCAGTACCACAGGGCAGTACCACAGGACAGTACCACAGGACAGTACCACAGGATAGTACCACAGGACAGTACCACATGACTTGTCCTGTGGTATTTTGGGACGTACCACAGGGCAGTACCACAGGACAGTACCACAGGAAAGTACCACAGGATAGTACCACAGGACAGTACCACACGACTCGTCCTGTGGTATTTTGGGACGCACCACAGGACAGTACCACAGGGCAGTACCACAGGAAAGTACCACAGGGCAGTACCACAGGACAGTACCACACGACTTGTCCTGTGGTATTTTGGGACATACCACAGGACAGTACCACAGGACAGTACCACAGGATAGTACCACAGGACAGTACCACACAACTTGTCCTGTGGTATTTTGGGACGTACCACAGGGCAGTACCACAGGACAGTACCACAGGATAGTACCACAGGATAGTACCACAGGACAGTACCACATCACTTGTCCTGTGGTATTTTGGGACGTACCACAGGACAGTACCACAAGGCAGTACCACAGGGCAGTACCACAGGACAATACCACAGGAAAGCACCACAGGATAGTACCACAGGACAGTACCACACGACATGTCCTGTGGTATTTTGGGACGTACCACAGGACAGTACGACAGGAATTCCTGTGGTGATTTTCGATGTATACCACAGGAGAGTACCACAGGAACTGTCCAAAATCCCACATGAAAATCATAATATGGTGCTATTCCACACAGAAGTACCACACAGCAAATTAAATTTGTAAGTACCACAGAAAAATGCTACAGGATATTCTTTTTTTTTCTTAACATTTTATACCAGAGGACTATCACATCAGGAGAATATCAAACAGCAGTACCACACAGGAGTACCACACAGGAAAATTGTAAGGCAGAATCAACTGAAATTTATAACAAAAATACAAACAAAAAAGCACATATTAATATTCCTCAATTAATTGATAGATGAGTTATGCTGTGAATTATAACAATTGATTTGCCATTACTTATCCTGTCCTATACTCCTACAGTATTACCTATTTAGTGAAAGTGCTGATGTAAAGCATGAGAAATTTCATAAGGACTTCTGTGGTACTCCTGTGGTACTCCTGTGGTACTCCTGTGGTACAAATTTTTACATAGCTCATGAATATTCATAAAAAGCACTCTAGATTTTAGAAAATACATATATGACTTAAAAAGTCAAGTATTAATGATGGAACTTACTTTGAACTTTATGAAAGATTGTCTAATTATGTTATGTTATTCCCAATATCATAGATATTGTTATGAAAGTGTAATTTCATATCTTGATAATAAAGTATAATCGAGTTAGTAACCATGCCTTAATGCTTTACGGATAGACGGCCATATATATATGTACTGATAGAGTCGATGGCTACCTAGGAATAGAATATGACTATATAGATCTATTATAGGACTAGATTGGCACTTGGCCATTAGACTCTCGTTTGAGGTTATATGTTAGGAGTAGGACAGGTTATTAAGTAGGGCCATGTTTGTCCTAAAATCCATCACTCACCTATCAGGAATATTCCTTGAAATGTGGCTAAAAGTCTCCCAGATTTTTTTTTTTTCGATCTATCCTGTGTGGTACTCTCCTGTGGTACCATGGAAATGCTGTGTGGTACTGCCCTGTGGTAATGCTGTGAGGTAATGATCGACCTGTGGTACTGTCCCAAAATACCACAGGACAGTTCCTGTGGTACTGTTCTGTGGTACTAGTCCTGTGGTACTGCCCTGTGGTACGTCCCAAAATACCACAGGAATTCCTGTGGTACTGTCCTGTGGTACTGTTCTGTGGTACCGGTCCTGTGGTACTTTCCTGTGGTACTGTCCTGTGGTATGTCCCAAAATACCACAGGACAATTCCTGTGGTACTGTCCTGTGGTACTTTCCTGTGGTACTGTCCTGTGGTACCGTCCTGTGGTAATTACCACAGGAGTACCACAGGACTTTTTCGTAAGGGGATCGTTTTGGTTTCCTTCCTGTCACTTCCTTCTTTGACCCTGGATGGAAGAAAAAAAAAATCCCATCTTGCCATGTAAAGACAGAACACATACCATCATGAAATATTATGACATTAGAATAGTTTTAAAAGATTATGTAAATCATCAAAATTCTTGTGTGTGAAAATAGATAATAAATAAAAGGTGATTTCTTACAAAGCAGTTCTTTCAAATGTCCAACAGCCTCAGAACAGCTTCGATAATGAAGCTAGTGAAATCTCAAAACTATCGTGGCAACAAGTGATATTGATAGGAAATTCTGACAAAAACTGTCACAACATTTGATGTTTAAATTTGTCTAGTTTTATTGGATTAGGTCATGAAACTATAAATGCCACCGATAAAATCACAATCGCTCTCAATTTGAACAGAGGCAGTAGGGTAGGAATGACTCAGCAAACAGCTGATTATTTATGCGTCGTATCCATGGGCAACTGCGGGGTAACTGGAAGAAGACGCACGAAGTTTAGACTTGAGTCAAGAACTATTATTTATTATCAATTTTTTATTCAAAACATTTTTTTTTCTTTGGATTTCAAAAAAAAGGTCAAAATATTTCATATTACGCTTCTTAAATGTATTATGAATATAAATATGAAGAATTTTTATCGTGATTTCATGAAGAATTAGAATTATTATGAATATATAAATACTAGACGGGCTGAACAATGAAGTCTAATTTTGCCCCAAGAATTTGCAGCCCACCGTACGTGCTGGTGGTGCATTCCTAGCGTTCTTGCCGCACTCTCCCAGCCACGTGCAAGCATGCATGCAACTGTCACCAACAGTCACATAGAGTACATGTTTAGCTACTTCACCGATCTCACTCCTGATCTCTTGCAAAGAAAACCTTTACAAGTGTAGAAAATTCTCTCGAAACTAAGCCAGACATGAATTTGGAACATACATTACAGTGTCAAGACCTTTTCAGTGGACTTTGTATTCGCTATTTGTCTGTTTAGCTCTCGAATGTAAGACTTCTTACGTCCGATTTGTTTTTTTACCTCACCACGTGGTACTGTTTTTTCAGCCCCATGCTTCCTCCATATGCACACATGTTGTAAACACACACAAGCCACCGGCACCGCGATCGAAGTTTGAGCGATAGCGATAACATGTGTGCTTATGTGGAGCAGACATGCGGATTTCAGCACAGATGAGTAGTTGAACGTATCACGATTGTAAAACAAATATTTTTCTATGTCTCTGCCAATTTGAATTAGGTTATCTAATCATAGATGGATTACGATTTTATTCTAAAATAGATTAGCTATGGCAAGAATTTGCTTACATGAGAGTTATTTGATAACATTGCAATATAAAACCCCCGTCATTGAATGGAATGTTCCAGAGCTATCTCGAGGGGGGGGGGGGGGGGGGGTTGGGAGCATGAATACCAAAGACGCTTAACTAATAAGACACCATACCCTTCGCGTGTAGATCGCGCCGCCGTAGGGAAGATCGCGCCCAAGTTCACTGCCGACTTACTAGGCAGGCACGAAGATTACTAGTACACAGAGGCCCGTACGTGGATGGGTTAAGCAGCTGAAAAAAAAAAAGGTATTATAGAATGGGTAGCGAGAATCCTGCAATCTGATTGGTCGAGAGCTATGTGCTCATTTTTACTGGCTGCACGCTGAGTCACAGTGGTAAACATGTTATCGCGCACTTAGCAAGAGTACGCGTACTTGTAACAAAGGTTCGCGCACTAAAGCAAGCGTTCGCGCACTCAGCTTGGCCATGCATCCAGTAAAAACTTATGCATGGCTGGCCATGCATCCAGTAAAAACGGTAAGTACGGGTATGCATGCCCTTTACGGAAAGCCAAAAGGAAATGCATCCAGTAATTTTGTCATCGGGTAACACGATAGAAAACTGGGTTTTTGACAAGAAAATTACCCATTCTATAAATCAAATGACGCACATGTCTTTTCGTGCGTCAGTCGGAATAAAGTGTGCATGCGGTAACTATGGAATTTAGCCTAAACCCACTCGGCTTCGCCTCGTGGGTTAAGCATTCCATAGTTACCTTATGCACACAATTCCGACTGACGCACTCAGACCTGTGCGTCATTTGTATACTGGAAGCCCACGTAGTAGCAAGGCCTACACGTGGATGAGGTTAGAAATTGCCGCGCGCCTCCAGCTCACCAGCTCCTGGCCGCCTCTTATTGGCCGGCCTTGAGCGCGACGTTCGACAAGCCATACCATAGTCTTGAATATTCATTAGCACAGTAGCCAATAACAGACGCCGTCTCATGAAAACTGCCCCGTGTACAAAGTGAATGGCAAAAAAAGTGTGTCAGATAAAGTGGGTCAGGAAATGGCGTAACCCGGCAATTACCCCCCCCCCCCCCGTAAAGGGTTAGGATGTTATAGGGTTACGGTTAGGGTTAGGATTAGGTACAGGATTAGGATATACAGGGCAAGGGGAAGGGTCCGGAGTAATTGCCCCGGGAGTAATTGCCGTAGACCCGTGTAAATAAACTCATTATGCTACTTTCGATACTCAAGACATTTGCATAATTTGAAATAATTGGAAACTGGTATTTTAGATAAATGGATTCATCGTTACAGTAAACCCTATAACAGTTGTACGTCCTATGCGTTTTCTGTCTTCCTGTATCAAAATGAGCAATTAGGTCTACATATTTTACAAATTGTAATTAAGTAATCATGCTAATTAGGCTGATATACATATAAAAAAAAAGAGTTGCCCAAGGTTGCCAAGGTGGCAACCAAGTTGAATTTTGATTTCAATAGGGCCTACCATCTTAGAACACTGATCAACAGAAAAACTTAATTTTTCCAGGTCATGTAGGGCCTACATAATAGGTCCTATATTAATGGTCTCTACTCCGGGAGGTGTCATCTCACATCCCTGGTCTACTTACGTAGTTTGGTTTCCAGACCCTTTGCCAGCTGGACTCCGCGGCTTCGTCGCCGCCGCCTAGCCTTTGTCGAAGGACACATCCACCTAAACCTACACCAGTTTTTAACGTTGAAGGCGTCAGTGATATCCCGTATCAGAGCCTTGGCAGGTGGTCTGGAAACCAGACTACTGGACACACGTCATGACGTAATACAAAATGTATCATTGGGAAATATTAATTCTTGTTTAATTTGTGAGAAATTAATTTTATGCAAAGTAGGCCTAATGATACAAAAGGCGCAAATATTCAAAAGCGAATAAATAACGCTCCTCAAACACAAAAACAATGACAACAACAACAACACACGTGTGTATACTTAGTCTAGTACTAGCCTAGTTATGAGCAAGATGTAAACATTGATTGGGGTCGGGTGGAGGATGTTGCGTGGGGGAGGGGTGCGGTGCGGCGCGGCCTGGTGAGTTTCCGCATGTTTTCAAAACATGAACTCTATGGTACATTGTACAATCGTGACCACAGATCGTGACGCGTGCTTATCACGAGACGTACGCGTGCGACCTTGGGTACACTGTGCGGCGGCTTATTATTGTGCATAATAATATGTGTGATAAAACCTGTTTAGCTGTACATACAAGTACATACAATCCGGATTACTGTACCGCCTACCGGTGCTATCGATGTTACTATACAGTACGTTTAGTAGGATAGATGGCGCTCGGGCAGTTGGGTCTGTGAATTGCGATGCGGTAGTTAGCTAGCTCGGTTCGCTGCGTTGAGGGGATGCTGGCGCTCGCATTCACACGTACCACACAGGTGTCGGCTTGGTAGTAATCTCTTTGTTTTTGTGAAAGTCAAGATCACCATCTAGAGACTCGGCCGGAACGACAACAATGTCACCATCAGTGGGTGAGGCTTGTCTTCTTTCAGGATTTATATAAGTGTCATTATTGTGTTTGCTTGTCATTGCTTTTTAACCCGCTTTTTAGTGTTTTGGTGCAGTGCTAAAGTTTACTTCAAATACATAGTAGGTCCTACACCGGGCACAGGTAACGTAGATTTCTAATTGTATCATGCATGCACTTGTCGTGCTTGTTCGTAGGCCTACGTACAGTACATGAATGTACCGTATTGTTTACAAACTAATGACGGAGTGTGCAAGCTGTGTAACGTTAATAGTGTTCTACTTCACAGCAGGGAGGTGTTACAGAGATGGAGTGGCAACTCTTTGTAATTCATGCAAACACATGTTTGGGTGCAAGGTGTTACAATGCCTAAATGCCTAAATGGGATGTCTAGCATTCCACTATCAACAGATCAATGGCACTAGAACTGAAGTGAACGTCTACTCTCGTACCAGTACTACTCTAGATCATGAGATCTATACGCTTTGAAGTCATGCTCGGCACCGCTCTAGTTTAGTTGCAAGACGAAGTTCGGAGACGAAAAATGCATATCACCTTTCGTATTGATTTAGAATAGTCTAGACTAGTTAAGGAAAGAATTCAATATTATAAACATGTAGGCCTAGAATCTATTTCTACTTTCTTCGTTAAATGCGCAAATCGAATTGAAATGAAAATCAGGCCCTCTTAAAAACCTAATATTTTTCTGTAGGATCTATAGTAATATTAAGCAAATAATCAACGTTGGTGAAGGTGATGGGACAAACTATCA
The DNA here is from genome assembly GCF_964275005.1 of Diadema setosum. Classification (NCBI taxonomy): domain Eukaryota; kingdom Metazoa; phylum Echinodermata; class Echinoidea; order Diadematoida; family Diadematidae; genus Diadema; species Diadema setosum. Next base: position 1,468,098 of record NC_092695.1, on the reverse strand, counting down.
CTTCCGAGGCGATCTGGATGTAGCTACAATGTACATGTGTATCTTTCCGAAGCGCAGCTGAGGAAAGATAGCGTACGCATTCAGATCGCCGAGGAAGCGATAGTTTGTCTCATTGCCTGAAACTGAAAGTTGATTATTTGCTTTATATTCCACATCTAGGGTCCTGGAAATTCCCATTTTATTCCACATCTGAAACCATTTTAGCTGTCTTTAGGTATCCTTAGGGCTTAGGCTACGTGTGCACATACAAAACTAAAAGCCATGTCTACACCTACATTGTATCCAAAAACTTGAAGTTATACTAACTGCTAGCGTAAAAATTCCTTCCCCTAACCACGACAAAACTTCGATGCCGTTCACACCTACATGCGGTTAGCAAAACCTCAAGGTAATGCTAACTACGATGATGCACAGGATAGAGTGTGTTAGTGAAGGTGCGGCTCGGCGCGCTCGAGAGTATTGACAATGGTGCGACATGCACGAGGCGCAGCCGAGTGCATGTTTGCAACCGTTGTCAATACTCGAGAGTGCGCCGCACCTTCACTAACGCCACGAAATAATCCTGTGCATCATTTGTTTTATAAAATGGGTCGAAAACTAACAGCATTATTCACGTACCTTTGTGGGTCAATACCAGTCAGCTACATGTAGCACTCGCTCAAAAGTCAAGATGTCCGAAGATGTTCGTCCCAAACATGCATTTACGCACATCGCACTCGGAAATCCCGCACATAAGTACTGTACGTATGTATAAGAGTATACGTACGCCACGTACGTGTTATGCACAAGAAAGGCCGCCGGCTGTTGTGGCAGCCCGCGGCCCGAACTAGAAGTTGTTTACAGGATTGACAGCGCGTATACATGTAGTAGCGCGTGACGCACTTGTAACAACTGATTGAGTGCGCACTCCTAGTGTAAACATTGTGACGTACGTCAGGCCAGGGAGGTGGAAGAGAGATTCTTCTTAGTGCATTTACTAAGAAATTAATGCACGCACACGTGACTCATTTCAGCGCTTCCAATTGGCTACATTCTTGAACCCATTTTATAATAGAAAATAAAGGGTGCCTAGTTCGCACATACGGTTGCGCGCTATTGTGGGAAAATTGAGCGTCGTGGTTAAAACTCCGTTCACATTTTTAACGCTCTGTGGGGGGCATTCCCAAAACCACAATGAAACTACCACAAAACCCTAAGAAATCTTATGGTGTTGTCGTGGTGTCTTCGCCTTAAGGTTTTGTCGTGGTTTTCAAAACTACGTGCGTCTACATCTACACTAACTTGGAGTTTAGTGCCTCGTAGTTAACAAAACCTCGTAGTTTTGAAAACCTTAAGGTAAAGGGATCTAAGTGTGAACCTCACTAATGAATTTGCTGCGCGCACCGCGCGGCACTGATGTGAGAGTGCGTTGCACTGTGTACTATCAAGTGACCTAGTTAAATGATAGTCCACAGTGCAACGCACTTTTATTTCGCGCGTACTCATCTCGCGTTAAGACTGTATGGACTGCCAGAGATCAGCAAAACAAACAGCTGTCTTTATAGATGACAAAACAATGAATTTGCTGTTCGCACTGCACGACACTGAAGGGAAAGTGTGTTGCACTGTGTACTATCAAGTGACCTACAAGTTGTAGTTCTTCTCAGGTGATGTGATGGGCAAAACTACGCTTTATCACGTTATCAGCTCTTGACCAATCCTATAGCAAGATTCTTAGTACGGTGTGGAATATTAAAAAGTAGTATATCAACGTAATGCGCACATTCCCGCATGTTAGTTTTGTAACTATTGATCTGGGATATTTTGATCTTTGAAATAAAGTACTCTGCTAAAGCGTGTTCCAGCGTGCTTTTAAACTATTTGCTGTTAAAATTGTCAGTTTTACACTGCATTTTGATTCGCTGCTCCAATTCAAGGTACACAAATTCATAATTGCAATCACATTGAAAGAGAGAAAGCGAATCGCTGTAGGGGCAAGTATTTCTAGATGTGAGAGCGCTAACAGTTAGTCCCAATTATTGATGCTCTCTTTTGTCAAAGCACCTGGTTTCCACCTGTAGTTAAGCGCATAACTTCTCTGCGGTGCCGCGCATGACTTCAAAGGAGAGCAGGAGTTGTCTCTCCTTCTCTAGCACCTCCCTGTTCACAGTGAGTGGAGTGCAGTGGAGGCCTAACGTTAGATCTAGTTTCACCAAGGAGGTTAAGGCCTAATTATTCGAGTTTGAGTTCCAACTGGCTGTATTCACGTTAGGCCTAATTGAAATAATTCAAAAAGTTGTCGGATTTCTATTGATGTACACGTACAAAAGAATTTCACAGACTGCTATTATAGAGCGTCTATTGGTGCCTTGAAGATCGATGTTTGCAGCCATCTTCCTTAGCAATGTGAAGATTCATTATTAATTTTGAACGTATTATTACAGTGCCGACCGCGGGAAACGTCACACTTTTCCGAGACCTGGACGAGGCCACTGACGCGTATCCCCGCGGGTACCCGCGGGTATACGCGTTCAGTGGACGAGTCCATCCGCCCGCACGGATAATCCATCCTCGGGAATTTGCGTCTCGATTGACGCGGGTTGGACGAGGGTGGACGAGGGTGGACGAGGGTATTCAAGGGCACATTCTCGTTAAGCTTTATTTTGACCGCTCAATCAAAATACATTTCATGGAGTTCCGACTTTGCCCATTTTCATCAAATTCCGATTTCAGGGGCTTCTTTTCGATTTAATCACACTCTGATGTCCACTGCCTTGATTGTTCGCTACTTTCTAAAGAAGTGCACCTGCGGAAGTTGTGCACATGCGTTCATCACTCAAGTATCAATAATTATTAGAACATATCGACATCGGTTACGATCATCTCGCTGTTCACGACTTTCAACAACCTGCGCCACCAAAATTTCATTGCTGAAAATTCGGTGGCCCAATCGGGCTACAAAAAAAGTCGGATGTTTGCCTTTACTTTTGAAAATGAACAGCGGTAACAGTCGGCTCCGTAAGACGCAAAAATGAATGTCGCATGTTTACTTTTGATTTTAGAAATGAATCACGGTGACATTTGACTCCGTATGATACTGGAATAAATACCGAATGTTTGCTTTGGCGTTCGGAAGTGAATGATAATAATATTCAACTCCGTAAGACGATAAGATAAATGCCGGATGTTTGCTCTTACGTTCGAAAGTAAATAGCAATAACATTCAGCTCCGGAAGATGCTTGAGTAGGCTATATGTCGAATGATCCCTTTGACGTTCGGAAATAAATAACAACAATATTCAACTCCGTACGATGATAAAATAAAAGACGGATATTTGCTTTTACTTTCGAAAATAAATAGCAATAACATTCGGCTTCGGAAAATGCTAACATAAATGTCAGATGATTGCTTTTACGTTCGGAAGTGAATAGCAGTAATATTCTGCTCCATACGATGCTAAAATAACTGTTGGATGTTTGCTTTTAGATTTCGAAATGAATAACAGTAACATTCAGGTGCGTTCGGTGGTAAAATTAATGTTCAATGATTGCTTTGATGTTCGGAAATGAATAACAATGACATTCAACTCCGTATATACGTTTATGAAATATACAATGTATATCTGATGTTTGCTTTTACGTTCGGAAGTAAATAGCAATAACATTCAGCTCCCGAAGATGCTAAAGTAAATGTCGAATGATCCCTTTGACGTTCGGAAATAAATAACAAAAATATTCAACTTCTTACGATAATAAAATGAATGACGGATGATTGCCTGTACTTTCGAAAGTAAATAGCAATAGCATTCGGCTCCGGAAGATGACAAAATAGATGTCAGATGATTGCTTTTACGTTCGGAAGTGAATAGCAGTAATATTCTGCTCCATAGATGCTAAAATAACTGTCGGATGTTCGCTTTTAAATTTCGAAATGAATAACAGTAACATTCACCTGCGTTCGATGGTTCGGAAATGAACACAATAATATTCAACTCCGTGTATACGATGATAACATAAATGTCTGATGTTTGCCTTTATGTTCAAGAGTAAATGGCATTAACATTCAGCTCCGGAAGATGCTAAAATAAATGTCGAATGTTTGCTGTGACGTTCGGAAATTAATAACAAAAATATTCAACTCCGTATATACGATTTTGCGTTCGGAAGTGAATAGCAGTAATGTTCTGCTCCATACGATGCTAAAATAACTGTCGGATGTTCGCTTTTAAATTTCGAAATGAATAACAGTATACATTCAGCTGCGTTCGATGGTTCGGAAATGAACACAATAATATTCAACTCCGTGTATATGATAACATAAATGTCTGATGTTTGCTTTTATGTTCAAGAGTAAATAGCAATAACATTCAGCTCCGGAAGATGCTAAAATAAATAACGCATGTTTGTTGTGACGTTCGGAAATGAATAACCAAAATAACTCCGTATATACGATGATAAAATAAATGTCTGATATTCGGTTTTACGTTCGAAATATAACAATAACAATCAGCTCCCTTCGACTTTCGGAAATGAATGATAATAATATTCAACTCCGTACGATGTTTAAATAAATGTCGGATGCTTGCTTATAATTTATATTGCTATATACTTTCGCAAATAAATAGCAATAACATTCGGCTCCGGAAGATGCCAAAATGATTAATGTCACATGATTGCTTTTACGTTTGGAAGTGAATAGCAGTTACGTTCTGTTCCGTACTATGCTAAAATAAATGTCGGATATTTGCTACATGTGTATTACATTTCGAAATGAATAGTAACATTCGGCTGCGTTTGATGGTAAAAAACAAAACAAAAACAAAACAAAACACACACACACACACACACACACACACACAAAAACTGTCTGATGTCTGCCTTGACGTTCAAAATTCGGCCCCGTACGATATGATGAAATAATTGTCAGATGACTCATTTCACTTTCGCAAGTGGACAACAGTGACATTCGGCTCCGTACGATGATAAAATAGATGTCGGATGTTTGCTTTTATATTTGGAAATGACTAACTGTTAAATTCTGCTCCGTATACGACAGAGCTGCCAACCTTTCGAAGCACAAATTAGTACTCAGCAGCTCCACAATTCGTATTTTCCACCAGAATTCGTATTTTTTTCAATCTCCCTCTTTTTGCTATGAGGCCTACAGGCTCTAAACATAACGTTATGACACATGCCGAAGCATCCAGCTGGTCACCAGCACGATAAAGATTCCAAACTACGCAATGTTCAGCGTTGATTGATTGCTTTCTCGCAATGTGTACAAGTGCAAGTTTGTACCTCCAAAATCTTTCTGGGCTGATTATGGAAGCTTCCATTTTCTAGCAGGGGACGGGGAATGCTTGATCTTCTCAAGAGAGCTTCTGTGTGAGCGGATGCAAATCTCTGTTCTGTGTTTCCAATTATGTACTATCAAAACATAATCATGCGTTGTTTTCAAGCTTTTTTCATTTTATTGGATTTTAAACATCAGTATTTTTCGAAGTATTCCAATTCCTTTTCCCCTGACTGGAATCGGAAAGTCTGCTACAACGATGATCGCAAAATGCCGCGCTGTGTGTGGAAGCGCCGATGTGGTGCAAACACGTGGCTTCATTTTCAAGTTTAAATGAATGCGCCATGTGCTCCTGCCTATAAGAGGTTACTGCAAGTTCGATGGATCGAATGCGCCATAGCTGAGCTGAGCTGAATGGCTTGTTTACGGTAAACATGCAATTTACGTTCGATATGAAGAAATCATTACGTCTTTCACGAGGGAAAAACACACAAAACAAACAAACAAACAAACAAAATACACCCACAAATGAATGTTGATAGCCAAAACTTTGAAAAGTAATAAGCAGTTTTGATGCGCGTGAACTGAAATTAATTGTCATTACACGTTGTATTTTGCTGTCTAACCAGGTGATGACTGCATCTCATTGGACCTTCTCGTAGTGAATTTGTCTGGGCATACGAGACCTTTCATGTATTTCTGTGATTACATTTTTAATTGACTAAATAATCAATCCTTTTGTTATTGTTCAGGGAACATTAGATATTCGATCAAGTACACTATAATCGACTCTTCGATGTTCCCTACTATGTATGCGCCAAAAGAAAGGCTATAGACATAGAATCATGATATCTTTGGAATTGTTCCTTTAATTCAACTAATGAGCTGGTTCTTCTATCGATATTTCCAGGATACTTACACGCTGTTTATTCCAATGCGCGCATTCTTTCGTCTGGCACGCACCTGGGTGTGGCACCTGCTTTTGTGGAAATTTCCACAAGGGAGAGGGGTGGGGTGTCAAGTTTCTTCGAGCCGAAGAGACTGCATACACAATCTCTTCGCTTTTATTTATTGTCATTCGTGTTTTCGCCTTATTCTTTGCTGATATTGAACATTTAGATTTAACTTTACGAAAGTTGCTATAGCACATGGTTCGTTTTGTTGTGAGGTGTACGTAATTTCTTTTTTTTTAATCATTCTTGAGAGGGGAAAGAAGAGTAAGGGGGAAAGAAGACTAGAGGGAAAGGGAAATAAAACAAACGTCACGTACGCTAAGCATTCACGGGAAGCCGTCTTTTTACACCAGTCACCAGCATAGTTATCATCACTATCAGACATCACTCAAGATCATTTTAGCCTTTTCCTATGATCAACATTAAGAAACACGCATAATCCCTCGAGATAAATACCTAGGAAACTCAATAATAAATACAAAGTATCAACACCTCCCAACAACACAATTATTTAGAAAAGACAACAAATAGCACATCGAAGCGGCTGGGATCAAACTCCGTCGCTTCGATTGCAGCGAAGCGGAGAAATCGCCGTTACGAAAATAACAGTGCGAGACACTAGAAGAGAATTACGTTTAAATACTTCAAAGTATAAAGGGAACAGATAAAGTGATATAAAATGTAAGAAATCGTACTAAACGAGGTGTGAGAAACGACGGAAATAAAACGAAGTTTAGTAGTAAGCTTAGGCCCTAGCAAAAGTTTTGCAGCGCCGAAAGATACGCGAAAATAAACACACATATAAAACTCGGTATTGCGACGAGATCCTATGGGATCAAGTCAATAAACGATACAAAACAAAGGAAATTGATTCATTTTGACGGGGAAAATAGTTTGTTATAAGTATTCTGTTATTTGAGATCTCCTTTAATAGGCCTAGAAATAATCGAGTTTCCACGATACTCTGGAAAGAAAGTTCGAACGCTTTTCACCTGCACATATACTGCAGAGGGCAGTGCACATCAGTCATCAATACACGAACAGAAACTCACCTCTACAACTTCCTCGCAGAAAATGATGCAATAGCGTTATAAAAAAAAAAACAAACACACACACACACACAACACTCTAAAAATCATTTCGTACTTGGTAGGCAAGGGACAAGAGGATGAAAAGAAGAGAAAAAGAAGTAGACATTGCACAACGGGACGCTTTCACCCCGCCTCATACGGTACTGTAGTGGCAGCTGGCTACAGTGTGTAGACACTCCCCAGCCGGCCGGTGTCACAGGCGATCCGTTCCGGCCAGTCGATAAGTTCCGCCGGAACGTATCGGCGGACTTTGGCCGGTATATCAGATCCCCCAGATCCAATCGGCGGGATTTTTGCCTCACCGCCGATAAGATCCCCCACCGCCGATTCGATCCGGGTCTATACCGTACAATGTATACAAAGTGGTAATGGGGAAACACCCCTTCAGTAAAATGTACTCTTCCAGTCTCCCTCTACAGCAAATGAACTTCTCCAAATCTCTCTGACCAGCCAACCGAATAAAGTTGCCAATTTGAAACCCGGACTACAAAGCGATTCCCTTTTTGCCCCTCTCCCCCTCCCTTATCTCTTTCGTCGTCATGGTGGCCATGGTACAGTCACAGAACTCTGCTCTGTAGAGTTCTGCACGATGTGACGTTGATTATGCCAACCTATCTCTGATTTGAATCATTTTGAACAGAATGATCGAATGAGTTACTGTAATCGGAATGTTCGGCATGCTTCATGTTAACTTCTGTTATACAAGGAGCTTCATATTAAACATACTATGAGCTCAAATAGTCCACCTTCATTTTAATGTCTATTTTCAGGGCACAGAGTCTAATTTACTAACCTAATCATTTTAGTGCGATGTTTTTATAACGACCAATGTAATCGCCAACGTCATACATGCACGTTCGTTTGGTTCATTATTTTTTCAGTTGTAACAACTAAGAATGACGGGATGAATTCTGTTTTTGTGTGTTCAGTTGTCTTTATTATATCTTGTGTCCGTGTGTATGTGCATATGAATGTGTGTGTGTATGTGAGTATGTGTTTTTTTCTCTTTTGGGGAGGCGGTCTATCTGTACACAGAGATTACTTCAAACAGGCAAGGTATTCTTAAGAGATACAGTATAGTTTTGGTTGAGATGGGCGATTGAAAATTTAACGTTTTGCAAGATAATCAGAAAGCACATTTGAAATAGAGAGCATACGATTCTAAGAGAAATTGAAAGTTCATTATACAAAATCGGTTTGGACTGAAAAAAAAATACATGTGTAGTGGGCAGATAAGGTGGGTCAATTCTTTAATTAGGGTCTCTTTGTTTATACAGTACGTATAAAAAAAACACGCAACAAGATTTGATTTCAAATTTGTGAAGATTGTGTTAACTTTACACCAAAGTGAGTAGCAGCAAATACTCCTCTTCAAAATGATATTTATGCATACATGGTCATGGATGGCGAAGTAATCATTCTTTTTAGACAACTTGCGGGGTAAATTGGACTTGGGACCAAGTTTAGACACTGCAAGAACCAATGCACCTTATCAGAAATTAACTTAACAAATGGAATAATGAAATTAATAATCACAACTTACCACTGGTTTTTTTTTTCCGGATATCTCTTTTTAACATTACATCCCATGCCCCTCAACATGGCCACCATTCCTTCCCACACAAAGATTAGCTCTTTTCTACATCTCACGCACAGCTCTGCGAATCATTGTGGCTTGATGGCGTAGAGCTTTAAATTCATCAGTGATTCTTTGTCTCTTTGCAATGTCAGGTTGAGGGATAATGAACACTTTGCTCTTGAAAAAACCCCAAAGAAAAAACAAATCGCAAGAAGTCAGATCCAGAGATTCTGGTGGCCAATCCACATCATGATACAAGGCAATCGCCCGATTTCCAAATACCTCAGCCAATCTGTTTCTTACTGCAACAAGTCGATGGGCTGGTGCACCATCCTGTGCCCACCATAGGCGTCTGAACACATCCCTTTGTTGCACAGGAAAATTTTCCATTAATTCAGGAATCACATGTTCATCTAAAATTTGTAAGCATCCATTTTCGTTGCAAAGAAGAGGGGCCCTAGGTATGTCTCACCAGTCTGTACATTAAAAAAAAAAGTGAATTGAAAAGGATTTTTGCTGGTCTCATAACTGAAACTTGGTCCCAAGTCCAACTTGACCCATTGTCCAAAAAGAATGATTACTCAGCCATCCATGACCGTGTAAGAATGAATAAGATGTTCAGTTCAAATTTCATATTTCCATTTCCTCAATGATGAGATTACAAAATTAATGACAATAAAACAAGAATCGTGTCTTTTGATTGAAGAAGAAGAAGAAAAAAACATTCTTGACACAAATGTATATGGTCATATCATATGAAGATATCACAAATAAGTATCAGAAATATGATGGGGCCTACATACAAAGCTTTAACGCTTGTAAAACTATACGGTTCCCTAATTCATAGGCATATATTATTCGGAGAACGGATATGTTTGTCTTGGCCAACTAAAATTATATCAGTACAAAAATCGATAAAGGATAAAGTAATCACAAACCAGAATGTATACGGATCTCGCGGTGTTTGAAAAGGAATGCTATGTATTAAAAAATGTACTTGAAGCTGCGGACAAGGACAAAAGACTGGGAGTATAAAAAAAGTTGCTAAACACTCGGAAGTGTGTATGCACTAAGTAATATCTGTTTTAATTTGCGTTTGAAGGTGAATAAAGACAAAGAAGAAGTAATATATTGAGGGAGGTCATTCCAATATCTGGGTCCAGTAAATATAATTGTTTTCTTTGCAAAAAAAAAAAAAGTACGGGGAAGGTGATATTATATATAGGCGTCACTCTTGCAAGTGGGATAACAGTGTTCCTTTTGAACATGTGGATAAAAACAGATGGTAATTAGTTGTTAGTTTATACATGAAAATTCCGAGATTGTAATAAATTAGGTCTGGAATTTTCAGAAATCTGTTTTGATGAAAAAACAAAACAAAACAAAACAAAACAGTTGGTATGAGTAGAATATCCAGCGTGGTTTATGATTCTTATTGCACGCTTCTGAATTCGGAGAAGGGGATCTAATTATGAGTGAATTGCATTTCCCCACACCATTGGAAATGGAAAAATTGGATGTCATTGAAAAGAGGAGATATATGGCTTTATGATGTTGCTACTTACTTTGGAGTAAAGTAAATACCATCTTCACAAATTCGAAATTAAATCTTGTTGCTTTTTTTATACGCACTGTAGCTACATATATCTCAGCAATTTGAAGCTAATTTGTGTAAAATGAACCTGAATTCTAAAAGAATTGAATGCTGTTTAGTATTACAGGTTACTCATTATTTGTTTGTTCTGAACACCATCTTATAGTCAATACTGTACCATCTGTTCAATCTTGAATGTCTTCCCTTTTCATGATAGGGACCGCCCCCCCCCCAAAAAAAAAAAAAAAAAAATCGTCTGTTATTGAAAGGGGATGGCTAATAACTGATCATTGGAATCAGTGGGAATGCTGGGGGATGATTGTTTCAATCCTTGGGGGATTCATTTAAGAGTACATTTTTTTGTTCTGTGAAAATTATTTGCTTCATAATGGTCTCATATTCAAGTAATGTGCAGTTTAATGTTTCCGGGTTAGCATGCCTGTATCCAGTGACGGGGAATTAAACAACACATTACTTGAATATGAGACCGTTCTGAAGCAAATGATTTTCATACGGACTCTTTAATGAATCCCACTAGAATTGGAACAATCATCCCCGAGCATTCCCACTGATTCCCATTGATCAGTTACTAGCCCTCCCCTTGAAAGAAATTAGAGTGCATGCAAAATATGGGGTATCACAAACTCACGTAAATTTTCTGATTTCTAGTGATACCATAACTTGAATATCCAAACAGTGCACCTATGTCCGAAATCTGGTGTTCCACAAAAAAGTTACATTTTCTCTTCGTAAACATTAAGTTTCATTCATGTAAAATTATGTACATACATCTTTAATGGAAATACATATTACATGCACATGTAAAAGGTGTGAAGCCAAGAGTGGCAATGGGATAGACAGAAATTGAAAGAGATAAGAAAATGAAAAACAGCTAAACTACATGTAACATGAATTGACAGGAAACAGACAGAAATATGGCTTAATGTACCCAAAATTGAATCTTTATAAATAAAAAGTAAAAAGGGTAAAAGCGGTAGGCTAACAAAGAGAGAAAAAAACTCATAGAATTAAAAATGAAAAATAAAGAAGAGATTGAGAGTGCAAAGGAGAAAAATAAGGAGAAAAGTAAGCAAAGGAAAATGTTATTTATCTCGAGTTATAATAACTTTAAATCAACAGCTTAAAATAAAGAAATTTTAATCCATTTTGTCTCATCACGGCATACGGGAGAAGTCCTTGGAGTGGTTCAGGAGAACCGAAAAACAATATTCTCTGAACGAGAATAACTCAAGTTTCAATATATTAAATGTGGCGTCCCTCAGGGTAATATAAAGGTGCTTTGCTTTTTATAGTTTATATTAATGACTTCTACAAATCATCTGACATATTCTCATTTATGCATTTTGATGATGATTCAAATGTGGGGTTTTTTTTTCTCATCAAAACCCAGTTACTCTCGTAGACACCGTCAACTCTGATTTGAAAAAAAAAAGTAACTCAGTGGATAAGATCTTCATAAACCCTTCAGAAAATTAAGTACTAGTATACACATTTTAGTAAATCCTTATAAATATTAAGCACAGAAATTATTTTGATGATACTCGATTAGATCGTGTATCCTATGTAAGCTTTCTTGGTATCAGAGAAGATGAAAAACTTTCGTGGAGGCCTCATGTTATTAAAAGAAGTAAAATGATTAGCGTAATATTGATATCGCATTCCAATGTCTTCTGTGTTAACATTGTATTTTCTTTGATAAAATTACCTTATCTCAAATACGAAATTTTAGCATGGGGCAGCGCCCATCAAATTTTATTAGATAAATTATTGTTATTGCAAAAATATAGGTCCTACTTCGTATTATCTGTGGGGTTTCGCCACTCGGATTCATTATTCATAAAAAAAAAAAATATAAGATTTGAAAAATTAAAGATTTGTTTCTTTTTCAACTGGGTCAATTCATGTTCATCTATACAACACAAATGTTCTCCCCAGTAGTTTTAATTCAATGTTTCCACGAAATCGATGGTTTCATGATCATCCTTTACACCTAGGCGGTCTGAGTTTCATCTACCCCTTTTGAGAACCTTTAGCTCAGAATGCATTTATATACACTGGCTCTAGATTTTGAAATTTCTTCAGTTCTGAAAAAAAAAATCTCCATTATTATACTCTAAAGCGTTTTTTTTTCTTAAATTCTGGCTCAGATATTTATTTTTCATTTTCTATATAGGTTACAGCAAATAAAGATTCATCATCGGTAACACCCTAACGCAATGAAAAAAATCACATTATAAAGTAATGAATTTAGGCATTTCATTTCCATAATTTTTCCACAGCTGCATGCAGTCACCAGCTGCTGTCCGAAATACATCCTCAATCATCAGGCAATAATTGAGCAAACTGAGGCTGGATAGAACACTGATGGTTCTTTTCTACAATTCCTTTATCAAATCTATCGTCATGTATAGCTTGATTTTGTTTTTATGGCAATCTTACACAAAAGGACAAGGCTATAGAATCGATAGACCGCGAAAGTGGCAAAATATCATTGGGTTGGAATTACCAGTGGTACAGGATTTACACGTGGAAAGAATGATGGTCAAGGTAAACAAGATAATGACCGATTTAACACACCGTCTGTACGGTTACTATTGCCTGAACAGATCAGGTATCAGACTCTGTCCTCCTCGCACAAAGCGTACCCGTTTTAGAAGTGCATTTGTCCCGGATTCCATTCACACGTATAATACCAGAGTATAAGTTGTAATGATTAGTTTTTGGTGTATTTATTATTATCATTATTATTTTACTCCCGCATATCCAGAGAGTTTGGGTGACTGTCATGTTTCTCGTGTGTGTTTGATAGAGAAATCATTGTTATGGTAATTTTTTTTTTTTTTTTTTTTTTTTTTTTTTACTCCTACAGTATTTAAGTTATGTAATTTTAAACTTGGAATATGTAATGATTTACAGGTGTACATGCAAGCCACATTTGGTGTTATTTTGATAAGGCGCTGGCATGGTAATTATTATTATCATATATATATATATGAATGTTATGAATTATGAATTATACAGATGTATTCGGATATGTAGGTGATATATTGTTTGGTGTATAATGATGATATATGAAAGGATATTATCAAATAAATCTATGAGTGGAATACATGTAGTTGTAAATGTCGGGTTAATGTATTATGTTATTATGGTGCATACGTTACTGTATGTTAATGTGAGTGAGTTTCATTTTGTACTCTATGACATGTCTGATTGTGGTGTACCTGTGATGAATTGAATGTTAATTTTGTTGCGATATCCAACGTATAAAGAATTTCCAGAGTGGACAATGTGAGTAATCAATCAATAAATCTCCTCTTCCGTTTATCCTGTTCAGCGTGTAGGCATTCTCCCTCTCACTTTCTCTCCTTCTTTCTTTAATTTTGTTTTTGCTCTAATCCTTTCATTCGTAAATTCCCCTCAAGTTTAGTCATGTCACGTTGTTGTGTCTCTGTTGTTTGTTTTATTTTGTCTTATTTTTTTGCATTATACATGATTACGTACTTGTAATTATAATAAGTATTTTTGGAGATATTTTAGAGTGGTCTAAAATCTACAAGCAATGCTTTTTAGTGGACCTCTTAGTTCTCATTTTTACCCTGCAAACATAACTTTGTTATTCCAGTATGTGTGCATATCTTTATTAGTTTTTTAATTACCATTGAATGTCATACTTTGTAGTGTATATTTGCTTATGATTACATTTTTGATTTACTTTGTGTTATGTTTTGTTGAAAGAAAAATGAGAATAAAATAAATAAATGAAATGAAATCCACATGCATAGCTCCATTTTAATCCCCTGCATACACATTAACAATTTGTTTGCAGACTATTAGACCAATATTCTTTTTTTGTTTTTGTTTTGAAGTACAGCTGAACAATAATTTTCTTATCAGAACAAAGCTCACCGAAAAAAAAAAAATGTTTATCCTTGCTGTACCCTACCAGCAAAACCTCCCTCTTTCTTCCTTCTCACTTCAAGCAGTCTCCTATAAATGTAGGACCTATAACCATAGTATTATCATGCTCTTTCGTTGAACTGTTCTTTGAAGTTTTGTCTATAAATAAAGGCTAATCGCACACTGTGCAACGGCTCCAGATGATCAGGGAGGTGAGTCTCAAATCCCTGAGATGATCGACTCGTACGTATATGATTTTGTGCATGCTGTTTAGCTAATACATTTTAGGCCCTACAGTAACTCATTTCTTCGCGCCACTTGTACGAGGCTATAATATGATTTATTTAAAGGGAAATTATCAGAACGTAAAAATAATATTGTCCTTTATATCATTTGAAAAATGAAGAAATAGCTTTCTTAGATTTTTTAATTGGGTATAGACATCCACAATAAACAGATATTATTTTGTTTTTAATGAGGCCTACTCGCACAACCCGGATAGGATCGGCGGTTGCGGAACGTTTCTGCGTACTGCCTATTGTGCGGTATATTCGTTCCGCGGAACTAATCGACTGGTTTCGGCCGGTATATCAGTTCCCCCGGAACCCGGAACGGATCGACTGTGACACCGGCCACACATTGGGATACCACGGCGATCCATGTAAACATCCAGGGTCCGTAGGCGACAGGGATTCACGCGCGCGAAGTTCTGTTCGGTGTACACAGTACGCAAGCAGCGATATGCGTGTGCGCACATTTTTCTATTCAGCGCTTTCCACATACGGTGCGTACGCGTTGCATCGATATCCCAGCTGAATACAGATAACATGGCACATGCGACGTGCGTTTGCTATATTTTTACCCATTATTTTTCCCCACTGTGAATTCGTACTTTCTAAGGACGTTTTCATATTGTCGTATTCCCTTCGATTTTTCGTATACGAATTTTTCGGAACGGTTGGCAGCTCTGGTACAATGCTAACATAAATAACAGATTATTGCTTTCACATTTGAAAATGATTAATGGTATATAGGCTCAGTATGATGCTTAAATAAGTAGAGGATGTTTGCTTCCCATTCGGAAATCAATAAGGGTAACATTCAGCTCCATAAGATGCTAAAATGAATGTCGGTTGTTTGCTTTTATACAGTGTATTTGAAAATGATTAACGGTAATATTCGGCTCCGTAAGGTTCTAACATACTATAGTAAATGTTGGATGATTGCTTTTACAATCAGAAATGAATAGCGGTAACTTTCGGCTCTTTACAATGCTAAAACAAAAAAATCTGGAAATGCTCCCACTTTCTCATCCCAAAAGTAAGCTATGACCACCTAATAGCATAGGCATCAACTTTTATAATTATCTATTATAAGCCTATTTGCTAAATCTTAGAATTCAGAATAATGGTGATAAGATGATCTACTTCTGTATTCATTTATTTTAGACATGGGTACCTGTCACGTCAGTAATGCTTAATAATTGTTTTTAGTAGGACCGATTTAGTTTTTCCTATGTTTTTCTTGATTTTTTTTTGGCCACCAAAAAAAAAAAATAGAAATCAATGATTTTGATGGTCAAAAATAAAAATTAGTGTGGAGCCCTGCGATATCATTGGGCTCATCATTACTTAATCTTTCCCATGATACGCTAATATTTATATCATCAATCTGCCGACGTCATCCGACAATTCATGATTCAAACCTTTTTTTTTTTCATCGTCCGTAACCCAACTTTGAACACAGACAGGGTATTCTTTCTCATTCTAGAGTAATGAAGGAGCGCACTTTCGGCTGTGATCTAAGTCCTATTACCATCATGAGTTCATGTCGCCGTTTAGTGATCTAAACTTCAGCTTTGCTGAACTGTTCAATGTCTTGAGCAGGAAGCGAAAACAATGGCTGGACTAAGGAACCTTCGTTTTTAAAAGGGGGAAATAGAAACAAAAAACAACACTGAAACCGAACAAGCCGGCCGAGCATTGTTTAGGTCAACCACGCGTGGCGATAATCGCGCCCATTGATCGCTCTGTCCAGCTGGCTTAACCCTATTCTAACTGGGAGGAGTTTTTACTGGGGGTGACCCCCCCCCCCCCCCCCCCTTCAGATCTCGGCCACCGATCGCGCGATCGCTGCGAAATTTTTCCTGAAGATAGAGCTGGATGTCAACTACAAGATTACATGGTCATACAATAGAAAAATATTGCCTTTCTATTTTTAATAAATTGATTATGCAAAGTTGTGCATGAAATCATATTTTCACCTATAACTCCATAAAAAGACTGAAGTATTGCTAAATTTTTGTGTCAAAATTCCTCAAGACATATAAACCAATTTTCATTTAAAAATAAAGCACAGTCAAAACCAATTTCTTTTGTTTTTTATTGTTTTGTTAATTTCTTATGTATTTTATTGATTGTTCGACCTTGTGTTTTCTGTTGTTTTTCAAAATTTGTTGCAGGCACTTTTTCAGGCTTATCTACACTATATAGAATTGATTAATTTCAATGGTTCAGAGATGAAATACTATAATTTATATCAATTTAACCCCCAAAACACAATTTACATTCAATTTGCACACGATATCATGAATTTGAGCTGTTTTCCGGTTGACATGCATTTGCATAACATTACGTAACTTCAGAACGGTGTACTCAGACGTCGCAAATTTGGTCTCAAAATATGCGGAAGACTTCAATGAAAAAAGTTGTGAAACGACGCGGCAAAATCTTCGCGCGTTGCAGAATCGTGACGCGAAACGTGGGGGGGGGGGGTCAATTTGACCCATTTGACCCCCCCCCCCCCAGTTAGAATAGGGTTAAGAGTATGCATATTGACCAAAAATAGTCAGAGGGATGCTAATTTACTCTTACACGCTATCGCTACTATTTAAGTTGAAAACTGGAACTTTCTGAAAGGTTAAAGATGATCGTAAAATCAGTTCTGGCTACAGGATTTTATAATAATTATAATAGCATACAACATGTACCAAGTTTTCATCGTTTACCTGTCTTATCACTCCAAAGCAGTTCAGCTTAACTGTTGGCTTATAGAAGTGATCATCAATCGGTAAGGATTAGTCAGATGAATTCATGAATTCACTTTATGCATCACGGCTAATCGAACTATTCAACATCGTTGAAGTAACCATACTTTTTTATTTTCATAGTTCAAACTATTTCTTAACATTTATATGCAAAACGAAAGTACTCTACACGTTTTTCAAAATGCTCAAATGTAATGAGTCAATTCCACAAAGATTGCATTACGGCAACCTTTACTGACCTAAACAAGTTTTCTATAGAGCTATCAGTTCTATTATAATGGCATTCTGATAACTTCGACTGCGTTTTGAACTCGTACCGAGCACAGCATTCAAAACAACGGGTTCCTCGGGTCCTCTTTAGGTACTGGTATACTTGCTAAAAGCATTCTCTTTAGCTTCCATTGACAACAACATGGGAGGAGAATGGAAGCGATCAACTTTCTCGGTAAATGAGGCTTTTCGTATATAGCACGCATTGCGTGCCTCTTTCTTTTTTCTGTTTCTGTTGTTTCAAACTACACTGCAGCCGACACACAACACAAACACACCAAAGTTTACATTCAGGCAACCGTATTTTGGTATTGGTTAGAATCGAATTATATCTGTCTTGTGATTGGCTAATTATCTGTAGCAAAAACAAAACAAAACAAAACAAAAACAAAAACAAACAAACACAAAAATGCTGAAAACTGCTTATCGAATATCAGTGGCGTGCCAAAGGAGTAAAATGGAGTCTATACTCTAAAGGGACCTGAGCTTTTGATTCCAGAAGAATCTTCGTCAGAGGCAAAATGATAATCAGGCAGGGAAAGCAATCACATTATAAAGAAGTTCACACAACACGAACAGTCAGGGACAGGCTAGGGACACGGAACAAAGAAAACAAAAGGAGAGGATGGGAGGTCATGGGCAAGGAGGCCAACAGGTGAAGGGAGGGGGATTAAAGCAGGAGGGTGGATAGACAAAAGGCATAGAAGGGTCAGTGATAATCCTGAGTGCCATGGGGGTGCATCCATTTAAGAATGAATTTTCTCACACACCCAAGCTGTCGCCATTTATGTGTGTGCGATGAAGCGTTAACGCCGTCGCTAAGCAGGACTGTTGCATCATGGGGGGGGGGGGGGGGACGGGTTGTGAGCTTGAACATAACCTGAACTTTAAGGGCGATTTTTTTTCTTTTTTTTTTCTTTTATGACTTCTAGGGATGCGGAAAGGGGTTGTTTTATATATTATTGTAAAGATAAAACTATACAATGTATGTAGAATTCAAGTATTTATATGTACATGTGTAGACATGCCTAAAATTTCGTTTACTGCGACATACGCATTTCGACCGAGCGCATCACGACCTGTATGGACTACGCACATGTATTCTTTTATCTTGCGCTCTGCTTTTGTGGGAATTTCTTCAAGCATAGGTGTCAGGTTTTCCTACGTTACGTCTGCGGTCATAATTCCATATTTGTTAGTTTGTCTGCTTTCTTATTCTGTGTTTTATGCATTTTACTTGAACTTAAAGGTCTAGACATTTCGTTTGCTAAATGCACGCGAGTCACGTTGCATTGTATGATGTATTTTGTTTCGTTGACCATTCATGAGAAGCGTTTCTTTGAGCAAACTCTCTTTTCACACCAAAATCACTTATAGAAGGTAGTCATCCACATTGGTTATCAAAATAATAATTCCGTCATTTTCCTTTCGTTCAGAAACAGGAATCAGAATTCTAAACACGTCATCCACATTGGTTATCAAAACAATTCCGTCATTTTCCTTTCGTTCAGAAACAAAAATCTGTTATTCTCAACACGTTATTACAAAAATTACATCTCACAGCGATAATAGGGCCTACTAGAACCAACTCATCGCAGCAAAATGAGTGCTTGCATTACGGTTACGAGGACATACACAATGCTTGAACAAATTACTTTGCTTCAAAATGTAGAAACAGATGAAGTGACATAACAAGAGAAAGGGCGCACCGAAAGAGGTACACTGTAACAAGATCAACTAAGATAAACTCTAACAAAAAAGAAGAAGGAAACTATTCCCCCCCCCACACACACACACACACACGCACACACATACACACAAACGAGTAGATGCACAAAGGTCATATGTTTACCTTTGGGAGCAGTGATTTAAAAGATGTTTTAGATATCACATGTGATGCATAATAGGTCCGTTGTGCAAAGCATCCTACATAATTTTTTTTTTGTAATAAAGCCTAGAATATAAGGAGATATCAGTATTTCTCTTATAGATTGTAAAGAACCTTCGGAATTAGGACCTTTGTTTCATTTTCGGATTAACGAACCTTCGGCATAACGAACCTTATTTCATTTTTTGATATATGAACCTTTGGAATAACAAGTTACAAACCTCATATTTTCGGATTAACGAACCTTCGGAATAGCGAACTGTAACCGTTCACATAGTGTACTGTATTTTCGATCATACGGATTCAATTTTTTTTTTTCCAGCGGTTGTTTCTATCCCTATAACTCACATTTCAGAACTATGGGGGTTTTGTTTCATGTACGTGGTGAATTAATACGCCTTTAATGCAAGAGCAAAAACATGGGAAAGTTTGAATGCTTTTCACGTGCACATCGTCACATAAAGAGAATCAGGTGCTGACGGACCATAGAAGTGTCTCAAAATCAATACTGCCATGCAGCTTGCACCAAAATCACAAGAAATACTACATGAAGATTCTGATAGGTATTATCCCGTAACAGGGGCGGATCCAGGAATTCCGTAAAGTGGGGGCGCGTTTACAAAATTAAAGGGGGGCGCACGCACCCCTCCCCCATTTTTTTTGTACATTTCTTTTGTTTCAACAACAAAAAAATAAATAAAGGGGGGGGGGGCGCCGGTTGCGGTCCTCCCTGGATCCGCCCCTGCGTAACCAAGTAAGTTTGAGAGAGAAAAGTTTGAGCCAAAAACACAGCGTTGACAAGTACTACCACAAATTGCATTATATAGTACACAGTACGAGAAAGTATACAGCACGAGATCTCTAGTTTGATTTTCATTTCGCTTCGAATAGTAGACGAGCAGTGACAATCCGTCAAAGTGCAAACTACAGCTAGGGCCTAGCGGCACAGTTTACAGGTCTACCTTCTGTTCACTGCATGGTACACATAAACAAGAACAAAAGCGTTTTCTTCTTTTGCATGTTAGCATGGGGACGATAGTGAATTAAGTTCACCAAGATTCAATGTTTGTAAACAAGAAAGCAGCGCGTAGCAAACACCTCAGATCGCTGTTATAGCACACGTGCATCTATTGTGGTAACATTTTAATCAACGCACTAACACCATCTGAACATACTCAACGATCATGCCACACAATCACTGTGAAGGGGAAATGTTCAGCAACAACAAGGGCACGAGTATGTAGCCTACCATATACATGTACAGTACGCGCATTCATTCCGTGAGTGCCGAATACAAGCTAGAAACACACGCAATAAAGAAACATCGCAAGTTCATGAACTGAGGGACCTTTTTTTGGTCTTATATTTTAACAAGATAAAGACGTTGTGATTTCGGGTGCTGTTCGTTATTCCGAAGGTTCGTTATTCCGAAGGTTCGTTTATCCGAAACACATAAATTCCCTAAACCATAGAGGTTCGTTAATCCGAAAACGAAAAAAGGTTCGTTAATTCGAACATTTGCGGCGTTATTTCGAAGGTTCGTTAATCCAAAAATGACATAGGGTTCGTCATTCCGAAGGTTCGTTAATCCGAAAATGAAATAGGGTTCGTTATCTCGAAGGTTCGTTGATCCGAAATGATATAGGATCCGAAATGATATAGGGTCCGTAACGAACCTTCGAAGTAAGTCGAGCTTTGTTTCATTTTCGGATTAACGAACCTTCGGAATAACGAACCTTATTTCATTTTCGGATTAACAAACCTTCGGACTAAAGAACCTTACTAACGAACCTTCGGAATAACGAGCTGTAACCGTGATTTCATATCCAAATTGTTTAATTGGACCTTTTAAAAGCTATGATTGTATCGAATCATTGAGAGCAATGAAATTTAACGGCCTTCTGTCCGCCGTATCAAAAGTGTGATGATAAAGGGGATGCGCGCATTGTCATTCGAAATACATGTAACTACATGTAACTCTACATTTAAGTAATTAGTCTGATTATTACATAGCAACTGATTTTGGGATTGATAGTCACTACTGACAGTTTTTATTCTCGTAAACGGCACCAGTCCTGTCAATCTCACAGGCGTCATGTCGAAGCACTCACACGTCATGAATTGACCATAACGTAAAAACGACAGAACTCTACACACAAGAGTTCTGTGATAAAAACACGCTGGGCACACAAGATGAGTATGTTGGAACCACATGGCGCACTCACTGCTGGCAGGGCAAGCACGTGCTTTGCTCATCGAACTGATCGTTTTTATAGCGATCATAATATCGCTGCACAACAGAGATTCGTATTCCAATGCACAGTAGGCCTACTCTCTCTCTCTCTAAAAAAAAAAAAAAAAAAAAAAAAAAAAAAAAAAAAAACTGAAAACATTCACACTTGAAGGGGTGGATACATTTAAAACGGAATCAATTTAGAGTGAAATTGGAGTGAATTTTGAGTGAAAATGTTCATTTTCACTCGGAGTGACCTCCGGGATCACTCGAAGATTTTGGAGTGCTATTGATGTAGCGCGATTCCGCTGCTTAAATGCATTCAGTTTTGCTCATAATCATTAATTTCATCCTTCTTTTTTTTCTTGGAAAGCAAGCACTCCTTAAAGAGGGAAAACCCCGATTGGACAAATTGCGACGTAAACATGCATTGACATAGTTATGTGATACGTATAAACAATTTATCATGAAAGGAGAGAAGGGTACCTACAGTACATGTATCCAAGATAAACATTATGCACGCACGTGTAGTACCACTTCTCGGGGACTCGAGTGAAGTTACACGCAGCTTTGTTGATTACATAATGCCACTCTGGTGGTTTCGCCATACCCTTCTCTCTCTCCTACGTTTTCTTTGTTTTCTCCCTCTCTTTGTCTTTTTCTTTTTTCCCTACAAATCGTGTACTTTAAGAATAGACAGACGGTGTTAAACTTCAACTCAAGTGGCTTCTTAAGATCTGCGCCTCTTGCATCCATCTTAGGGACCGTGACACTATTGTGAATGACACAATTAAAAGCATCACACAAGGACTTTCACGCCTCGTTAGACCTTTAAGACTCAGATCTTTTTCTTTCTTTTTATGTGTGTGTGTGTAGACGTGGACGCCATTGGGAAATAAAGCTCGAGACAATAAGTGGCCACTTACAATATAATGACCGACCGATGTTGAAGGTAGATTAAATCAGTAACTAAGTCAGAAATTGGGGAACCAGTAAATAAATAGGCAGCGATCGACACTTCGACGGTTTGCCAATCTAATGTGCAGCGATCGACGTCGAAAGTGTCAATCAAATACGTTATTTACGGTCGACGTCGAAGGTTGATAAAATCAGTAAGCAGCGATCGATGTCGAAGGTTGATAATCGGATGGGTGCTGTTCGTAATATTCCGAAGGTTCGTAATTCCGAAGGGTCGTTAAATTCGAAACACACAAATTCCCTAAACCTACAGGTTCGTTAATTCGAACGTTTGTGGCGTTATTCCGAAGGTTCGTTGATTAGGTCATACC
Source organism: Diadema setosum (assembly GCF_964275005.1). NCBI lineage: Eukaryota > Metazoa > Echinodermata > Echinoidea > Diadematoida > Diadematidae > Diadema > Diadema setosum. Next base: position 1,444,962 of record NC_092695.1, on the reverse strand, counting down.
GTCCGACGTTAGTGATCGAGAAAACTAAAAAGTAGCGGCTGATGTCGAAGGTTGATAAAATAAGGACAATTAAATCAAATAGGTATAGCGTCCATAATGTCGAGATCAAATAAAATTGAGCAGCAACCAAGTGTCGAAGGTTTATGCAATCAACTTGGTATCGCACGACGTCGAATGTTAAGCAAATTTATCTGATTCATCCGACATGTTTTGTTTTAGCATTGTAAAGAGGCTAAAGTTACCGTTATTCATTTCTAATCGCAAAAGCAATCATCCAACATTTACTAGTATTTTGACACCTTACGGAGCCGAATGTTACCGTTAATCATTTTCAAATGTTCAAGCAAACAACCGACATTCATTTCAGCATCTTAGGGAGCTGAATGTTATCCTTTTTCATTTCCAAACGTGAAAGCAAACATCCGCTATTTATTTTAGCATCTAACTGAGCCGATTGATACCGTTAATCATTTCCAAATGTATAAGCAACAATCTGTTATTTATTTTAGCATCGTTCGGAGCAGAACATTACCGTTATTCATTTCCAAATTTAAAAGCAAACATCCGACAATCATTTTAGCATCGTACGGAGCCGAATGTTACTGTTTTTTCATTTTGAACGTCAAGGCAGACATCAGACATTTACTTTACCATCAAACGCAGCTGAATGTTACTGTTCTTCATTTCGAAATGTAATAGCAAATATCCGGCATTTATTTTATTATATGGAGCAGACTGTTACTGCTATTCACCTCCAAACGTAAAAAGCAATCATCAGCCATTTTCTGGGCATCTTCCGGAGCCAAATGTTATTGCTATTTACTTTCGAAAGTAAAAGCAAACACCCGACATCTGTTTAATCATCATACGGAGTTGAATATTAGTGTTATTAATTTCCGAACATCAAAGGGACCATTCGACATTTATTTTAGCATCTTCCGGAGCTGAATGTTATTGTTATTTACTTTTGAACGTAAAAGCAAACATCCGGCATTTATTTTTATCATCGTACAGAGTTGAATATTCTTGTTATTCATTTCCGAACGTCAAAGCAAAGATCCGACATTTATTTTAGCATCTTCCGGAGATGAATGTTATTGCTATTTACTTCCGAAAGTAAAAGCAAACATCCGACATTTATTTAATCATCGTACGGAGTATTATTGTTATTCATTTCCAAACGTCAAAGGGATCATTCGACATTTGCTTTAGCATATTCGGGAGCTGAATGTTATGGTTATTATTTTACTTTCGAACGTAAAAGCAAACATCCGGCAAATTACTGATACTTTTCAAAAGATTTTCGCGGATCGATTTCAGCTAATTTCCTTCATGTAGCCGATGGTTGACGGGAGAGTTTGATTTTCATATCATTAATTCCGCGCTGGAGCGCTCGGGCAAATGCGGGTGTTTAGACGAGCGTGAAAGTGCGGGCGACTTCCCTCGTCTGTACGCGTCCAAACGCCCGCGTATTACCTAGTACGCCCGGACGAAAGGGCTTCCCGCATTTGCCCTAGGGGTTTTCGTGACGTTTCCCGCGGTCGGCACTGTAACATAAAATTAATCAATATCAATAATGTTGGCCATATTTTGCTGAGAGAACTTTGATCTAGATACTGAAATGAGATTTTACTAAGTTACTGTAATGATTCTGCAAACTGCAGGTAGGACCTAAATTACCGCTGTAAAAACAGAAGTCAGTCCTGTCCAGAAATTTTTGCAAAAGTGTATCCTACAAGTCAGGGAGGTGTTTCATCATTATTAATTTAGTCAGTGCTGACAAGTTTTCAGTCTCTGACAATTTCAGTAAAATTTAGGGATTATGTGCAAATAATTTGGTAATCATGTAGAAATGCACACCTACCGATCACATCGAGGTGCGCATTTGTACATGATTACCAATAATTTTAAATGCAAATTAGCTCGCGTCCTATCATGAGATGTCCAATGTTGTTTATTGGATTCGTAACATATTGAGGTCATTTTTTAAGGTTTTTTGTAAGGTTATTTGAATGCCCTTTTCGGAAGTTCTAATTTATTGTTTGAAGAAATTAGATACCACAGAAAGAAGAAAAAATAGTTAAAGAAATATTTTTTTATTAGGCAATTAGAATAATGTTTTGTACACTGTATGGGACAAACTACAATGTGTTACGAATGGGACATCATCATACAGTGTATGCATGTGATATATGAATGCATGTACAGCTGCATGTGTAGCTAGCTGGGAAGGTCTCTCAGTACACAGATGGTCAATCATCCTGCAGAAAGCATCCCAACTTTGCAGCTACTTTTGAGTTACATCTGTATACATTGTACATGTAGACACTTGAAACAATACATGTACTTGACTGAACAATTTTCAGACAGGGGGAGGGGGAAATGCCAAGATAACAATGAAAATCCGTGTTAAAGGGATTGTATACAATTGTAGCTTTCGTAGAAATGGGGATTCAGTTTTCAACATTTTACAAGATGATTGGAAACCACTTACGAATTATTGAAGAGCATACAATTCTAAGACTAACGTTAGAGGAATTGAAGTTTATTTGATGAGAATCCAATTTGAAATGGCAGATATATCAAAAAACAAATACAAAGCAAAACTAAGTGGTTGTAATGAAAAATGTGACCCACCTTTTATTAGGGCACCACATTTCTGGATATCTCAGGTATTCAGTTTTTGGTACTAGTAGTGTAACCACAACAAAAGTTGTGGGTATATTGTACATACTGAGGTGTGACTCGAATCAACCACCTGATTCAGTGCTAGACATGTGGATATCTACTCGATCACTGGGTTTCCACGCAGCAGGTATTGCATACAGTATTGTATTTAATATTACAATTAGTATTTCTTGTGTCAACTTGTTGTTTTATTGAAACTGAATGGCAAACTGCCCTTCATCAATAGAAGTATTAAAACACTTTACTATTGAATTTTTTAGTAGTAACTATCTTGATAAAAATACAGGGTACATGCATACTCAGGTTGGTCATAAGAATATACAATATTTGTTTGAAAAGATTTTATTTTCTGCATTTCATATTTTCTGCATTTCATATTTTCTTTCAGAATAACAAAAATAACAAAGGCAGGTTCAATTACACAAATACAATTCTGAAAATTATTGACATATTACATAGTAAGTCATATTTTGTATGTAAAGACAAATGAAACGTTAAATAACATTCAAAATGTTTATATGGCCAATAATGACTTAATTCACAGTACAATATATAATATATACATATGATGCAGAGGGCCGCCGTTATAAGCCGTGCTTGAACAGACGGACAGCCGGAGTTAAATTACCATTTTTTATTGTAGTACTTGAACACTAATACAGATGGGCCATGTTAAAGTGCGCGTAAATCCAGTTTTATACAATTACTTGGTAAACAGGAGTGGTGCCTGTGAGTGCGTGTGCAGGTGATGAAGCGCGAAAGTGTTGATAGTCAGCACTTCTAAGAAAATGATTGGATATGTTATAATATGGGCGAAGGGTCAAGCATCAAAGTAAAAGAAAAGGAAAAGGGGGTGGACCAAATATTGCCTTGTTGTTGAGTATAAGAGGTACATGTTTAATGATTACTGTACCGTATGATATTGTGCCAAGAAATATTTCTTTATGATCAGAATATACAATATGATCAGATATGATAAATTATGGTGGTAAATATTTTGGGAATATAGATTCCCTTGACAATCTGGATCAGAATTTGAAAAATTTCAACTGATTCTGCTTCAATGATTATGCAAAATACCCATGAGCATGGTTCTTCACACAACTAAACGATTGGGGGACAAAGGGCATGCATACTCAAGTTGGCCATGAGAATGATACAATATGATTAAATATGATTATACTTCGTAATTCTGTCAGGGATTACGTTGACAAGAGAGACCCACTGAAGCATGCGCAGATTCCCAAGTTTGTTGACGGCGCATTTTGCACTGAAGCACGGCTTCGGATGCCCATTTTTTCCCCTGAAAATATCAGCGCGATCCTCAAGAGTAGGTTAGCGCTTTAGTGGACAATTGAAACATAAAGTCTCTCAGTCAAAGTGTAAGTCACTTTTAGAGACTATTTTATTTGGGGAATATTGTTCCCTTGACAATCTGGATCAGTATTTGAGTAGTTTCAACTGATTTTACATCAATAACTATGCAAAATACCCATAAATATGGTTCTCCACATACTAAACGAATGCAGGACAAAGTGTCCCATACGTAACTGTCCCATACGTAACACGTCAATAGTGCTTTTTGCCTCATGACTTGACACTTGAGTGTTGTGACTTTCATCACAGTGAGTTACATGTTTTAAAAAAAAAAAAAGAATTTAGTGGCACATATTTTCTCTTCTAGAATAGAATTGTCCGACTGCCCCCAAAACCCAATCCCACTAGGACACCGCTGATTACATAATTTATTGTTTGAATTGGAATTTCTCATGGAAGGATATTCAACATTCATTACCGGTACTTCACCAAACTTGAAATGAAATGAAATGAAATGAAATGAAATGAAATGAAATGAAATGAAATGAAATGAGATTTATTTACCAAACAAACAAACAAACATCGTCAACAAAGTCACAACAATTAATAGTTATAGTTTGGCAAAAAAGAAATGGCAATAGCATGCAGGCTAGTCGAGGCCAGTCCTTTCAATGATATAGATTATAATATAACGTATTTACGTATTTACTTCTATGCCATGTTCTCATGCCCTTTGTGTTTTGTCAAAGTTCTTCTTTTTAAGACACAAGCATGGGGCCATTAAGTGGGAAAGCTGGTATGGCTCAGATTATAACTTTTTATCACTTTCTTCAGTAAATACAATGTATACTCAAATCTCCAATAAGGAACAGGAAAACACTGTGCGTGGTCTTATACATAATGCATTTTCATTCTTTGTGCGTAATGCTACATGTACAAGTACAGTCAAACATGCCTTAGCGGCCACCTGTCTATAGCAGCCACTGAAAAATCCCCCCAAGAGAAAAGCCCTGCTAAAGATCCTGTGTATAGTGGCCACCTGTCTAACGCGGCCAGCGGCCACTGCGGCCACAAAGTTTGTTTCCTGCCGTAGGTTGTAACCTGTCTTTAGCGGCCACAGACCCGATGGAGCCGTAGCCAAGCCAGTAATTCAGCGTGTTTCTCTGCTTTGTAGTCATGCCAGTCATTTCTGGGCAACGTGCAGTGATCGCCACTGCTACATTCATCACTCATTCAGTCATAATACTGCTCAGCTTTCTTCACGACTGTACTCATGCTACTACTCATGCTACGTTTATATGCCTCCACCCAAAATGCTGCTTTAGGCATGGTTGTGGGTTCTCCGTACATGTACAGTGTACATCATTGCGTTGCATTTTCTGTCTGTCCTTTCAATACCTCCCTGGTCTGTCCTTTCATCTGTGCATTTCTCTATTGCTGAATTGCAGTTGGAGGGATAATTTAAGATTGGTGGAGATGAGAATTTAGCTTTTAGATTTTTTTTTTTTTTTGGAGATACCAGGAAACCATTTTGATATGAAATTGTACAGAGGATACCATTCTTAGAGGAATTCAAAGTTTATTTGATAAATCTCGGTTTTGGTATGGCTGAGGCCCCCTGAAATCAAAGTAAAACAAAGTGATCATAATACACATGTAAAATATTGCTGAGATGTCTCAGCAACTGGTGGAGACCTTCTGGCTGCTTACCGGAGACATTGCGGAAACATCTTTCCGACTGAGGAGATGTCTCAGTGATGTTGCAGTAATGTTTCCGCGACTTCTTGAGGAAAAAATTATCTTTTATTATTATTTTTTTTTTTTTTGAGGTACAGCTGTACGTACTTGTATCTCTGAAGTTGAGGTGGAGTCATTTTGATGAGAGTGCGAGCCATTCTTTGGTCTTTTGTGTGGCACAGTTCAGGGCGACTGATCAGTCACGGCAGTTGCAGCAAAGTCTCCTCCAGTGGGATACTGCCTTTGTAGTGTAGCAGTGACAATTTGCCAGTCCTTTGAAAACTATCATACTGTATGAAGTTACCCATCAAGTGGCATGTATCTTTGTTGACTGGTTGTATGAAAAATTGGAGATTCTCATTTTTGAAGGCAAATTTTTACCATTTGCAAATGAAACAAAATCCCAGCATTACTGCTTCAAATAGTTCTAAAATATGAGTTAGGGAGAGAAACAACTAAAGTAAAAATTTAAATCAATGATACATTGTAATTGATGTTAAGTATTTGATACAAAATGTGAACAATAGTTACAATGAAATGTTTCCAGACTTAACCATCTACAGTTATGGTTTGGTGAGAAAAACAGTGATATCTCCTCATGTTTTAGGCTTTATTGCAAAAAAAAAAAAAAAAAAATTATAGTGTAGGATGGTTTGCGATGCAACTGGCCTATGCTTATGCATCAAATGCGATATCTTGAACATTTGTAAAATCACTGCTCCCAAAAGTAAGCAGGACCTTTAATGTTTCATACCATGCTGATATGAGATGGCATTTTATTTCCCATTTGCAGAAAGAGGAGGAAGTGTTGTGTTTTTGGTACGAGGTGAGACCACAGCTTGATTGTAATACGTAACATTAAATCCATTGTACAGTAGGGATTGATCACAGCCCCATGTACTGTGCACATGAGCTTGATGATCGTGCCTAGAGAGTTCTCACACAGTGACCTGCAGCTTTACATTTTATTGCATGGAAAGTGGTTTAGAAGCCATTTGCTATCGTCAAATCAGTGAACCCTAACTATTGTACATGTCAAAAGTGATTTCATGAAAAGACTGAGGAATTTTGGCTGACTACAATGTACAACATGTGCATGTGAGAAATGTGAAATTACATTGATTTAGCCTGGTAGATGGTAAATTTTATGATGTCACAAAAAGATGTACTGTATGTAGCACAACTGTACTCTTTTCTTCCAGCAGTATAATGGCCACACCAAAACTTTAAGAATTCATGACTTTTGAACCACTTGTTATAGTTTCCTCAAACTTCATATTGCTGCATGGTCCCTTAAAGGGGATGCAAAACCTACTGTAAGAGTAATGTGGATTGAGTGAAAACAGCAACATTAGTAGAACACATCAGTGAGAGTTTGAGGAAAATCGGACAATCGATGCAAAAGTTATGAATTTTTAAAGTTTTGGTGTTGGAACCTGGGGATGAGGAGACTACACTACTAGAGGTTTCATATGACATTATGAGTGGACAACAATACAAAGAAAATATTAAGGAAATTCAACAAAAATTTTACTTTTCTAGCATTATGAAAGAGCGCTTGACTAACGGCTTTCAGAAAGCAGGGGGAGTAATTGATGCCCTTAACATACAGTGACTATGTCAGTATCAAGTTGATGGAATTTGTGATTTTCATGAAAAATGAATTTTTGTTGCCCTGTCCTACACATGCAAACCTTGTGGTTGTACTTTGGATTTTATGTACACAAGAAAACCATTGCGCATGGGTGGTCTGTCTAAAAATAGGTGGTGGATAAACTTACAACTGTGTACTACATGGCCCGAATTCACGAAGGTGGTACAAATGAAACCATGGTTTAAACCATGGAGAAAAACCATGGAGCACCAAGTGTTGCATGGAATATTTCGTTATGAAATCAGTCGTTTCGTCGATGAAATTATTATTTTGGAACAAAATGACAACATTTTGTAACTAAATGAACATTTCGTCCACTAATGGATTATTTCGTTAATGAAATGGTCATTTTGTCGATGAAATGACCAATTTCGTAATGAAATATATTCCGTGCCACACTTGGCGCTCCATGGTTTTTGTCCATGGTTTAAACCAAGGTTTCATTTGTACTACCTTCATGAATTCGGGCCCGATATGTGCAGAATGCAGTAAGCTTGTCCAGATGGCCACTTGTCATACTCTATCATACTGTACTAATTGTTTTTTTTTTTTCAGTTCTGACATTTCCTGATCTATTTTGTATGTGTCTCTTAATCTTATTCACTTATTCACTTATTTACCCAGATCACGACATGGATCTTCTACTAGGGATTGCAGCGTGGATCATAGTGGTGGCCTTTGTCATAATGATGCTGAGAGACACTTTCAATGGTAAGCTACCCTGTAGTTTCATTACATGGACTACTGTAGTTGATATTAAGTTTTCATCGATGCACGTGCAACCTGAATGATGAAGCAATATGACACATGCAGTAGATGTTGGTACACCTGTATTTAGAAGCTCAAGCGCACCAAATTGATTTTGCAGCCCTTGTAACTTGTGTGCTATTTACAGTGTAGGACAAGGGGAAGAAACTTCGGATATGGAGTCCTCCCACCATGGTACCAAAAAAACTTCCTATTTTGATGAGAATTGACTGACATACAGCTGTAGAGTCACTCAGCCTGTCAAAATAGACGCTTTCTCCAGCCAACCAAAAATGGTACACATCATCCGTATGGGAAAGGTTTTGCTTAATATCATATGTACAAAATTTCGTCAGTGAGTGTAAAGTTCAAACATCAGGAACCTTTGCAGGTATGGTAGATTTGCAGAATAGTACTGTAAAGATTTAGTTCTTTCTTTCAGTGCTTCCTTTGTCTTTTGCAATACTTGCCAGAGAATAATTCAGTTCATTCACGGGACATAGAGTAGTACACCAGTTGTATTTCAACTTTGCTTTGGAGAGCCCCTGCCCCTGCAATACAGCTACTGTAGATGAAAATTTTACCAAACTGGCTTATGGTATGCTTGTGATAATTGTCGTGTAAATTGTCAAATGTGTGTGAATTGTTGTTATCTGTTTGTATCTTACCATATGTTATCACAGGTGGGCCGGAGCATGACGTACCCCCACAGTGAGTGTTACATGTGATATACACACATTTAAACAGGTTGATTAATGTTAACCTGTTCCTTACTGGAACATGGTACCCTGTGAGAGCAACTGATATACAGGAAACTTATACCCTGCTGGTACAGCCACTGTACCAGGTTCCCAAGATGAATTCAATAGTGCCTGCTTTCATGGCCTACTGTAATAGTGGATATTTTCGCGCGACTAATTTTTCGCGCTTGGCCTTGTAAGAAGAGTTTTGCGTGTTTTTACAAAATGTAATTCCGCAGAATCAAGACATCACGCACAGGAACATATGGCAGGCAAAAATATTCCTGTGCTTTTATTTTCGCGCTACTGGTTGCACGAATTGCGCGAAAATTTCAACACCGCGAAAATTTCCACTTTTACAGTAAATTTGTTTCTTTGTTTTATAATGCCAAGAAAAATGGGTTTGATAAAAAGATAAGATTTTAGTTTATCGCCTTTTGTTCTCTTTTTGTTGGAAAAATGTGTACATATCACAGTATTATTTGCCTTTTTTGTCTGATTTTGTTTGTGCTTCTTCTGCTTTAAAACTTGTATGAACATGTACATAGTGATCAAAGCTGAGCTCAGTAGATTTCTGCATTTGCTGACATCAGTCATCCCATTCAGGTGCCTAGTTTTGTGTAGAACAAAAGAGTCTGTGAGCCCATCAGAAATGCATGAGAATTGTTTGTATTGAATGCCTGCTAGTTTGGGCGTTCTTTATGCACACTATGCCCCTAATTCCGAATTCTTAATCAGCCTTATGTGTAGTGATTTGTGGAATTTTGCATTTTGTTTTCTTGTGAAGGTATTGTCATTATCAACTATATACCTCATTTCTAGAATCCTCTCATCTGATTGGTTAAAAGGGGAGTCATGAAAATAGTTGTGCCCTGTTTTTGAGTTACTGTGACCGGGGCCCGGGCACAGTTAGTAAATAGGTTTGGAGACAGTCGCGACCCCGTACACATAGATCGCTCATAATGTACGCACCAATGATACGACCGCCGCGCATTCGATGCGCGTGCTGTAAAAGAGACTAGCGGACTGGTTTGGAGACAGTCGAACCCCACGTACACAGTACACATAGATGATCGCTCATGTACGCGCCAATGATTTGTACGACCGCCGCGCTGTCGATCAGCATTGATTACGAGTGCTGTAAAAGAGACTAGAATCTATATTTCGGAATCTATATTTTCGGTATATAAAACAAATAATGACTGCTTCATATTCGGGGTACAGTTAAAATTATGTAGGCCCTCGGTGATGTGAAAACCATAACCATGCCCTCAGCTTCGCTTTGGGCATAGTTACGGTTTTCACATCACCTTGGGCCCATAATTTTAACTGTGCCCCTCATAGCAGTCATTATTTGTATACTATGGCCTGTTGTAAAGCTATTTTATTATAATATTTTTCCCCACTTAACCATCATCTTTGCCATGTCCCTGTGCATACCTTCTCCCCTTCTGGTCTTTCTAACATTCTGGGCTGGATGGTGAAACTTGTCTTATCACTATGTGGAAAGAAAGAAAGAAAAAAAAAAAACTTTGTTTACTTGATACACATACTCCAGAAAAAAAAAAATGAATTGGAAATGTTTGTGAACTGTCAGAAGCTCTACTGAGATTGACTTTTCTTGAAGCTACATTACAAATTTATATAGCGAATGTCAAGTCCCTTGGTGATCTTGAGCAATCTCCTTTAATAATCAAAGTCACTGATGGCCATCAGTGTGGAGATGAGCCATGCATACTTTATCAAATTCACTGCCCCAGCAGGAAACTACTCTGTTTTATTTTTGGTACGTACTGTAGTTGTCTTAATATTTGTTAGTACATTTTATCTACAGTAGTTACACCTTTTATTACAAGGGGAGAGTAATGAGAATTAAACTGAAACCCACTTTTATTTCTCTCAAATCATATTTTGCAGAGACCGGCATCAGGAAACTCCTGAAGGGACGAATGAGATTACCATGGACATGGACGTAGGGTAAGTCTTGACCACGACGCTTCCTCCATCCTGAAGCTAACTACCACAGTGTAGTGATGATGTACAAAAATCCTGCTTTAAATATCTGTGTCATCTCATCGTCCAGAATTCCATTGGTTTGTAAAGCCATTTTGTAATCGGCTCATTGGCACATTTTGGAAAATGATATGATCTTCGTTTTTCAGTTAGGTAGGCATGCACTCATTATACCTCCGCCAAGGGAGGAGGTTACAGTATGTTTTCGTTACCATTGGTTTGTTAGTTTGTCCGTGTGCAAAATAACTCAAAAAGTAGTCAACGGATTGAGATGAAACTTGCGGGGAAGGTTAAGAATGATGCAAGTACATTGTAACAAACCATTAACTTTTGGTAGTGATCCAAGAATTTTTTGGGGAATTTATGAAGGATTTTTTTATATTTTGGCAGGTAGGGTCAATGAATTTGGGAGTTCAGGCTACACGTATTTGAGGTTTGCATGCGCGCACTAAAGTGGGTGCTCTAGTTTCTGCTAAGGCGAGGCGCGCCATGCAGCTGAGGGTTTATGACGTAACAAAGGCTTCTATACAGTACTGGGAAATCGGGCGACACTATAAACACTTTCAGCATGCTATAAGTACATAAGACGATACAAAGAAAATATGAAGAAAATTCAACATATTCACACTTTTCTCGCATAATAAGAAAATGCTTGACTTCCCTCTTTCAGAAGGCAGGGGGAATAATATTACCCTTAACATACATCAGTGACAAGTCAAGAAAATGTGCATATTTTTTAAAAGTAACAATTTGTGAAATTCTCTTTATATTTTCCATATACAACGTACTGTTTTACGCATGTGACATCATCAGCTGTAGTAGTCTTCTCATCCAGCAGTGACTGAGCAGACACTTCAAAAATTCATAACTTTTCAACGGATTGTCTGATTTCCCTCAAACTCTCACTGAAGTGTTCTGTTAATATTGATGCATTCACTCAACCCACATGCTAGAAATAATCGCTAAGAAGCGATGCTGCAGCCTCTATGTTAAGAGTTGATGAGAGCTACCCAGTTACACATACTGTACATGTAGCCCCCTGAAAGAGACCAAGGTACAATGTGTGGTCAGTTTCTTCACCATAAATACCTGTGTTATGATGTATTGCACCAACAGTATCAGATTAACTATTAATAATATTATAATATCATTATATAGTATAACTATTATAACATTGTCAGATGAACTATTTTTATCTTTATGCCCATTAGGATTGCTGAGCAGGTCGTCCCTCTGATTCAGGATGGGAACATGAGCATCCAGGAGAGCGACCCGGATGCATCGAGCGACTCAGAGATGTCTGAGCCTGGATCTCTTCGTGCTGATGGAGGTCCGGTCCGCAGCGAAAGTGTGTGGTAAGTTTGAGGATAGTCGAGGTGCCTCACTTCCAATACTGAATAGCCTTTTGACAAGGCCTCGTGGCTGAAGATTGAGACTAACTCGCCACACTGAGAACTGTGAGAAACGGGTGAACGCAAGACCAAGTGGCACAGCCACAAGGCCTTTTGAAACCTGGGTTTTTTTTTCCCTCCAGACAAGGGCGAATATGAATTATTCATATATATTCATGAGTCAGAGCACAGTTGGTATGCTAATGAGGATGTGTCAACACTGTGCTGGCAATGCAGGCAGCTATGGATGAGCGAGCCGCCGACATGCATTCTTATGTGTATTCATTAGATGCGACGGTGTGGTGAGCATGCGGTCGCTGATTGGCCGCTACCCTATAGGGTAGCAGAATCGGCGAGAAACAATGCTCAAGATAAGAAATTTATGTCAGGTTTCAAAAAGCCACGTGGCTGTGCCACTCGGTCTCATGTTCTCCCGTTTTCTCGCAGTTAGTCTCTTTCAAAGCCACGAGGCCTTGCCAAAAGGCTAAATACTGAAGCGATGGATACAAAACTTGTCAGAGTTTAAGTTCTCAAGTTTGGCCATTCCGAATGCAAACTTTTCAAAAAAAAATCTTTCAAAATTTTCCGCGAAAACTAGGGAAAATTTACAAAATTCTCAGCAAATCTTGTCATTGTTTGTACAGTTGATACAGTTTATATGCACACAACTGAAGTTGTGGAAAGTTTGTCCCATGACATAAAAACACTTCCCTTATAGTACCTCCAAAGCCATCAGACCGTGCAAGCTTTGTTCTTTGTAGCAAACACACACACACACACACACACACACACACACACACACAAACCATTGACCCAAACTCCAGAAATCAAGAACTGAAACTTTGGTTGTCTGTATATAGACTAGCAAATTTTGCAGTGTTTTGCCAGTATGAATGCGACTGGTGTCTACTAAATTATTTTCCAGTTCATATCCTTCACCAGAGTTAAGTAACTCCCTCTTCCTCCAGAGCCATCTGAATCATTTTCTGGTTCCATTGTTGGGGTTTTTTATCAACTTTTCTGTGTTCCAATGAATTCCTTTTTGGAGATGTAATGAATTTAATAATTTCATCTTATTTCATCATCTTATTTTAGCTTACTGTGATATGATTGTCTCATCATTATGTTCAGTGGGTATGATATACAAAGTTTGTAGTCCACTCTGTGCAGTACAGTGTTGCAGTGTTGCAGTTCTATAAACGAACACAGTTCCAATAACAACAACTCCCGGGGGACAACTCCCCCGGGGGACAACTCCCCCGGAGGACAACTCCCACCTGACAACTGCCCCGGGGACGTCTCTTGGGGGACAATCCCATAACTGAACAGAGATGTTTCTTAATCGTGTCCTAGAAATTAAAATTAAATTCATCTGTGTAAAAACAGTATTCTGTTTATATAGAATTTAAATTAAAGTTAACATTACCTAAGACACGTCCATCTTTATAACAAAGTTTTTACTTTTGTACACGCTACATGCAATGTCGAAAAAAGTAGAAACGCAGGTCCATTTTATCACTGAAAGTTGGTCAAGAGATACATTGTAAACACATTGACGGAAACACGCTTTTGAGGGGAGAGTTCATTCCTTAGCATGTACATGTACATGTACCTGTTATTCTTCATTATTTTATAATATTTTAAGAAGTTCATTCTTTGATGATTTTCTTTTTCTTTTTGCAATTCATGATTATGATAAGGAATATGTTAAATGAAAGAAAGGTATTATTCAGAGGAGAGAAGGCTCAAATATTTGAGTTTCTTCAGTTTGTCTCCCTCTACAAAGGAATATGTTGTTAGAAATACCCTTTTAATGGGGTTATGATTTTTATCTTAGATTCTTATGATAGTTACTATTCTATATGCCACTGTAAGTAATACTTTATTGTGCAATTTTTGTTTGTTATGTTGACTGTGAATTTATCTGAACATCATTACAATTCTTAATGTCGGAGAAATAATTGACAGAAAAAAATATGAATATTCTGTGCCTGAAAAGACTTGAACGTGTAAAAAGGTAATATCTTCCAACAGCCCTGGGAAAGCACACCCGCACGACCAACACAAATCTCTCAACCACAAAGATGGGATGATTCGAGTTTCAATTAATTGAAAATTGAGTTTTGTTTCACACAGTTTTATTTGATAACGTTTGAACATGGAAAAAAAAAAATGTCTAGCGTAAGAGTAATTGAAGTTAGTATGCAAACAACACTTTTGCACGTAATGGTATTATACCGGAGATTGTGGTATCAGATAATGGTACACAGTTTACAAGTGACCAGTACAAAGAGTTTGCTTGTCAGTACCAATTCAAGCTTGTCACGTCTTCATCACTTTCTACATAGCGATGGGAAAGTTGAAAAGACAGTACAAATCGCAATGTCTAATGAAAAAGGCAATGAGAGATGGAACAGATCCAGATTTGGCATTTCTTGACTATCGGAACACACCGATCGATGGGCTAGATGCTAGTCCTGCACAATATTGTTGATGCAGAGGAGGACAAGGACCACCCTGCCAACAGCTAGCCAGCTGCTGAAACCAAAAGTAATAAAGAATGTGCAAACAAAGCTGACCAAGAAACAAAAGTGCAGTAAAATTACTTTGATCGAAGCGAAAAAAAAAGCTCTCTCCACTCAAAGAAGGAGAACAAGTGAAGATGCGAATGTAAAACAATCTCTGGAAAGATGCTGTTGTTGTTTCAAAGACAAAGTTTCCAAGAAGTTGCATAGTGGAATGTGAAGGAAAAATGCTCCTGTCAAAACAGAATTGACATCAGAAGAGGTACAGCGGAAAACAATCCTTAATGCAACAAAGCTAGATGACTTAACATAATATCGTATCACAAGATCAGGTCAAAAATATTGACCAGTGTAAAAACTTATCTATTTTATAGGATAGATACCGGAATTTGACGGGAAATGAAATGACAATGATCACGGGATTGTGATAATGTTTTAGATGTTGAACTATTCATCTGGAGAGTAGAGTTGGTTATATTTTGAGTGCAATAAAAGTGTTTCATCTAACTTATCCAAAGTAACAGCTCTGTTGATTATTATAAGAGAAACAATGATTAACGTTTCTTCAAAGACAAAAATAACACATTTCTAAAAGTGAGCAAAAGTACAGTTTACAAAACAATCACAAGTATTCCTCCAAGTGTGAAGAGCGAGATTGAACTTACATCGTTATAAGAGTGCGTTGTAATGTGTCATACAAAGCCGTGATATCTCAACATTGAAGTGAAGTGTTACTCACTTTACAAGTATCAGTAATGTTTGTGTTTATAAGATGTGTTGCTATGTTTACACATGTAGTAAGTTGAATGTAAGATATAAGATATGGCAAGTCAAACATGCCCATACAAGACGTATTTCCATTATTACTCAAATAGGACAAGTATATTGTGTGAACAACGTATCAAATAATTGCAATGATAATCCTAAAAAGACAGTGGCTTATTAGGCCTAATTAAGTTTCAGTGGTAGTTGATAAAAGAAAAAATCTGTGTGAAAAAGAGAAACTTTACTTATCTAAAGAAAGGGAGACGCCAAATGTTTGAAATTAGTACAGTTTGAACGCACAGACTACGTGTAGTGCCTAGCTATGCAGCACCAACCAATCCCCATAGAGATGATGCTGTTGCTATGCTCTATAGTTACCCCTCTCGAGAAACCCCGGAGGTAGATGTACTACCTCAGCAAACTTCCTTACTTGCACCCAAGACCTAGAAGAATAAAAACATATCAACCTATCACCTGCGTGTTAACAAAATGTGCACATATACTTTTTGACCAGTGTCCGTTTCTTCCCTTGGGCATCCGCTGCAATCGATATCGCTAAAGCATATTGCATTGTTCAAACTCGTCATGATTGTAATACAACAAATTACTGCCAAGATCGTGTGCTTATTCTGACTGATTAAAGAAACAACTAAGGAACTCTCTAAATAACAGCCTAAATATTACAGTCGTCATCCTTTGATGTATATCTCTTAGAGATGGGCTAAAGAGGGTGACATTTTCAGAACATGCTCATCACACCTTAGTTTGATGACTTTGTGCCTACTGACACCATTTTTGAAAAAAAAAAGAACGAAAAATGCGAAATCCAGGGTGCCCCGGCCGAAAAGCTGGTCGCCGTTTCTGCTTTAAAAAGACATTTCTGGTTATAACTCGGCTATTTTTTGGTCAATTGTGATGGTTTTAGTGTCTAACCCCATGTTTTTGGGGTCAAGGAAATGGATTATAATGATAATTTTAGTGTAAAACCTAATCTTCCACATGATACTAAGCTCTTGCCCATATTTAGGCATAAAATTTCCTTGCCCTTTACCCCTACCCCAACTGCCATTTTTTGCACTTTTTTCTGTATTTTTTCAAGTAGTATTGACTACCATACTCTTAATAACAAGTTCTAGCTATCAATCTGGTGTTTTCTACCAACAATAGTACAGCAATGGTTACGTTATAATGTGTGTCATGCAGATACCGGTATGTGGCTGGTGCATTCAGGATGCATGGTAACTGTGCAACCAGTGCTAATACTGTTTCTGCATTATAGTGCCTAATGCCGGTTGGAAGATATTACCTTTTTACACGTTCAAGTCTTTTCAGGAACAGAATATTCATATTTTTTTTTCTGTCAATTATTTCTCCGACATTAAGAGTTGTAATGATGTTCAGATAAATTCACAGTCAACATAACAAACGAAAACTGCACAATGACATTACTGACAGTGACATACAGGATAGTAACTATCATAAGAATCTAAGATAAAAATCATAACCCCATTAAAAGGGTATTTCTAACAACATATTCCTTTGTAGAGGGAGACAAACTGAAGAAACTGAAAAATTTGAGCCTTCACCCCTCTGAATGATATCTTTCTTTCATTTAACATATTCCTTATCATAATCATGAATTGCAAAAAGAAAAAGAAAATCATCAAAGAATGGACTTCTTAAAATATTATAAAATAATGAAGAATAACAGGTACATGCTAAGGAATGAACTCTCCCCTCAAAAACGTGTTTCCGTCAATGTGTGTATCTCTTGACCAATTTTCAGTGATAAAATGGACCTGCGTTTCTACTTTTTTCGACATTACATGTAGCGTGTACAATGGTAAAAACTTTGAGCTGAGATTTCAAAAACTTTGTTATAAAGATGGACGTGTCTTTAATAGGTAACGCCAACTTTAATTTAAATTTTATGTAAAAAGAATACTGTTTTTACACAGATGAATTTAATTCTAATTTCTAGGACACACAAAAAAACCCATCTCTGTTCAGTATGGGATTGTCCCCCAGGAGACGTCCCCGGGGCAGTTGTCCTCGGAGGGAGTTGTCCTCCGGGGAGTGGTCCCCCGGGGGAGTGGTCCTCCGGGGGAGTGGTCCTCCGGGGGAGTCGTCCTCCGGGGGAGTTGTCCTCCGGGGGAGACATCCTCCGGGGGAGTAGTCCTCCGGGGGAGACGTCCTCCGGGGGAGTTGTCCTCCGGGGGACAAGTCCTAGACCCGTTCTACTAATATTGTTGCATTCACTCAATCCACATACGTACATGAAGGTGAACTTGTCCTTTAATACCCCACATTACTAGGAACCCTAAGGAAGGCAATCATGGTGATCATGGCGATCCACGAAAAGATCACAAATCATGGCACAATAGTCCTCCATCTCCATTTTTGGCCTGCAGGGCATTTATACTACAGCTTCTCTACGCTCGAACTACACTGAAGGTGATGGTACCACGATGATAGCACGACTCTGCCAAGTTCTTGCTGCTTTGCCAGGCCTACAAGTTGTGCTGCTGCTGCGATCAATCCAATCGTATTGCGCTATTCGTACCCTTATCAAGAGGTTGATACAATAGTGGTACGATTGAAGTGACTGTTATGCTGTTACATTACATGCTGCACTCATGCTACAATCTCAAACGATTGGGGTATAAATTAGATTAGAGGATTGAATTTCTTTAGTCAGATGTCAATGACAAACTAAATTGGGTGGGCGAATTTAGTTTTACCCCTGCATATGTGACAGTGCATCACAAAACAAACAAAAAGTCGCACTCCTTGATTTTATGTGAGGACTCAAAAAAGGTGAAACGGGTCAACCAAGTCAATATTTGGTTTTTCATATATTTTCTGAAGAACTACTCTTCTTCTACATTATTCTTCTTCAGTTTTGGATCATAGAATGAATGGGAAAGTGCATTTTCAGCAGTTTTTCTACAGCTCTTCCTTCTTTTTTTTTTTAAAGTAGTGAGATCTGGCCGGAGGCCCCTGATCATTTCTTGATAATCTGTAGCACACTCTTCGCTTTTAAGTCTAGTAACCTTTGAAGGAATAAAGCTACTGCCTTGAAAAATGGCATTACTCATGGACAGAATGTGTTAATAGATCCTGTTGAATTTCAGCCTAATCCTTGATCTGTTCATTGTTGTTGCTGCTGTGGTGTACAGTTTACACCCTGATTTTCATCCCATTCATCACTCAGCCAGCATGGTTTGGTGAAGTTTAAAGCACTTGAATAGACCCTGTACTTCAGAGCCTCTTTTCTCGGTTAACACTTTTCAAGAGTGTGTGCGTTCTTTCCAATATTTAGATTGGTTAAGAGAGTCCATTTCATTTGAGCTATGCATCATTTTAAAGCTTGAAGTCTACTCTTTTGGAATGTATCCTTAAACTAAAAATGTGTGTCTGGGGACTTTTTGTTGGTTTTGTGATGCAGGGTCACATATAGCATTTTAGAACAATATCAAGTAGAACCTGTAAAGTGAAATCGCACTTTTAACCCTAACTAGGCCGGGGGGGGGGGGGGGGGGGGGGGGGGGGGGGGGGGGGCCTTGGAGGCCCCCCCCCCTTGACGTTCCGCGCGATGTATCGCTAACGCGAAAAGCTATCGCCGCGACATTTTGTGACTTTTTTCTTTCGAGTCTCCTGCATCTTTTGACACCAAATTTGCGATACCCGGGCACGCAGTTCCGAAGTTGCGCATAAATATGTACATTCGTGTACAATTTCAATGCAAACTGTGCTTACAGGCAAATTTCATAAAAGCATGATTATTTTGAGGTTTTATGGATTAAAATCAATTAATAACATATTTTCTTGTTCGTAACAATGTCGCCGACAAGTTTTATCGAAAAAACAGTGAAAAACATAAAGTCGAAAAACAGAGAAATACATAAGAAACTCAAAAAACAATAAAATACTTAGGAAATTCTTTCTGATGGCATAATTTTTTTCTCTTATATTTGCTCAGGACACTGAAAAGAATATTTCCACAAAAAATGTGCCCATTTTGAGCTTTATTTAGTGAGTTATACCAAATTGTCTGATTTCATGCATCATTACGCATAAATTACCATAATTTAGCATAAATGATAATTTCTTAAAAATTTAACTTCATGGTACTTTAGATTACATCATAGGCAATGTGTGTGCCAATTTTCGTCGCGGTCGAGATCTGGAGGGGGGCCCCCCCCCCGGCTCTATGATCTACCTAAATAGCCCGGCCTAGTTAGGATTAAGTGATCCCTTCAATTAAAGGGGTAAAATGTGCATCAATACTTAAAAAACGGCCAACAAGCCAACTACAAATCATATTGGACTATGAGGCAATTTTATTAAGATATTTTCAGCGATTGCAACTTAAACTACACGTATTTGCACTGAGTAGCACTGGTAAATTTAAAAAAAAAATGAAATATTTAAAAATATTTGTACTGCGTATACCTGGAGAACACAATTTTATATATAAATGTTTTTCATTTTCACCTCACTGATCTGGTGCATCACTTTCTTTTGTTAATGGTTGGTCCTTCTTGCGTAATATAGTAAAAGTGGATATTTTCATGGGCGATAGGAACAGCTTTTGATGCGCTTAAGTTTTGCTTTACGCATAATTTGCTACCACATAAAGATATGCTGCTTTTGATACAATTGTGAACCGATTTAGATATGCTCTTAGAGCCACTGCGCTCCCACTACGGATGCTTTGGACATGTTCAAATCTTGGTGGTGACCATGGCGATGGTGGCAACAATCTGCGCTTCTGAAATGCCCAAGATACAATGGAGAAGATTTCAAGCAATTGAGCCACAATATTCCGTGCTTTGTCAATTTTTTGTGGATCAGAGTGGAATTTCTGTCTAGTGAGATGGGGGATATAAAATTGCTTTGAAAGAGTGGCCTCTACTTGTAACTTTAGGGGATATTAATAAAGCACTGGGATATAAAGATAACTATAAGAAAGAAATTAAAAAGAAAATCAGGGTTGCCTAAATTTTAAAGGACAAATAGGTGTGGTTTTCCCCTAAATTCAATTTGATTTTGTTGTCTTTCCATTCTCTGCAGGCAAAACATGTATATCGATGGGGATGTCGTGTGTGCAGGAGGTGGATGGCACTACTCCAGTGACTCTGGGAATGGCTACTCACCACCGTGCAGCTTACGATCAGATTCTCCTGAATCCAACAATGAGCCATCCTACCTCGATGGCTATGGTAGTGACTCTGTTCTAGGTTTATTGGCCAACGATTCGTATCCAGGTCTAGGGAATGGTGAACAGAGCTCCTCATCCCATGGGTCCAGTAGCAGCATCGTGCCGCAGCCATCTACCAGCAGTGTAAGCAACTCCTTGGATGCTTCTTGCAGCAGCAATGGCAGCAACTGTTGCAGTGAGCAGAGTCCTTGCCCATACACTCCAGCCTGCAGTGAGACAACTTCAACCCAGTGTCCTGAGATGGACCCCACCTTGATGCAATCATCTCTTGCTGAGTGCCACGCCCGTCCTCCACCCGACGGTCAGGATCTTGATGGTTTCACCAAGCCAGTGGTCCGTGGGATGACTCCTGCTGGTATGGTTCCTATCAAGGCTGACCCCGATGACAAGCCTCCAGGAGAGCGCAGTCGGGCTTGTCCTGGATTAAGTAGTGGCAACACCCATGATGACCTCCTGGATACCCCTGGGCCCAGCGTTGACGCCTCACCCTATGCCCCCTTCTCTGGTTCTGAAGATCATGGTCGTGGTATTGAGCCAGAGAAATATCCTCGCAGCACACCTGAAGTGGATGATGAGGAGGAGGAAATGTTGATTTCTCTCCAAATCACTCTGTCTTTAGAAGACACTGAGGAAGAGGCTGAGAGAGATGACAGCACTGAGGGAGATTTTGAGTTGTGTTCTGCTGCTGAGGAAGATTTCGAGATACAGCGTATGTTTTGGTGCTGAGATAGATTGCAGCGCTGAGGGAGAGATTGAAAGAGACAATGCAACTGAGGGAGAGATTGAGAGGCATGATAGTGCTGAGGGAGATGTTGAGAGAGAATATGAATCTGGTCGAGTGCCTTCATCCTTGGACAAAATGTTTTCACATACAATGTCCTTCTCAACCCACATGTTTAAAAAAAAAAAAATACATGTCAGTGCTATGGTCATAATAAAGACAGGCCCTCTGGTAGAGAAGTGGCAACACTGAAGAGCCTACCCAAGATAGAGAAGACCATAACTTGTATCTTTATTATCATTATTTCCATTACTTGGTCTTTATTGATTTGCTTCCTTTTTCTTTTTCTTTTTTTTTTTTTGGCTAATCAGTACAGATGTTTTGCAACTCATCATCTATCCTCAGTCAATACATATCATTACATACTGAAATCATTTTTTTCCATATTCAGCAAGTACACTGTACATTCTGCTTTTTAAATGTGTAGATAGATACATAATCATTAGGTCCTACATCATTAGTCCATACCACTAAGTTTTACATGGTTTTGCCAGTATACTATCCCTTTTATTGCAAATTACTCACCCTGGTGAAAGTGCACTCTTTCACTCAGTAAGGCCACAATTTTAGGCAGTTTAGTACTATAGGGCTGTTTAGTACTGTGGGTAGTTTGGGTATTATTGGGCTGCAGTCAATCATTGCATTTACAAAAATTGTACTTCTCCATTTTCCTCAATCAAACCTGAGGATTCATTAAATGAGGCTCCTTGGTCACATTTTTTGTGTGTGCTCTGCCAGCCATATTTCTTGCCCGGTTGAATTTATTCAGATTTTCTTGCCCGGTTGAATTTATTCAGATTTTCTATAATGACATGCCATGCTGGATTTCAGCTGCCTGCCATTTTTTGGTAACAGCGCCCTCATTATTCTCATTTTAAACATGCAGACAATCAATGCTGCAAATGCCTCACCATACTGATGAAATATCTTACTTTTTTTTTTAAATTGATGTTATGCTGCATTTACACCATGAATGAAACGGGATGTGTGAGATAATGCGATGAGACAGTATGGGCAAACGTGACATGACATGACTGCCATAAATGTCAAAAACTGTGTCCCATCAGTCTCAGTTTTAATGAGGAATGGTGTACATGTATGCCATAATGAAATGGGGTAAACGCAACAAATCACAATGGCACTTACTAGGCCGTAACAAAACTAGGGAGGTCATCCGTAGCAGGACACAACCATGACAACGGAAAATATGTGACCCGCTACAACAAAATGGTCCTAAAGTCGCGCACGGTCGAAGCCGTGAAAATCGAGTTTGAAGTTAGAGCATCAAAATTGGTCAAAACTTACGATTTCCTGAATTTGACATATTACTAGAGTCTGACATGTCTTCTATCATCTGTCGAAATTTTGAAGCAAAATGATGAAAGGAAAGACCAAAAAATAGCGTTTTTCTGGGCCATGTTTTTTGGCGTTTCAACGAAGCAGAAACTGGTTCGAACATTTGGATTGAGCGCCACACATAGGCTCCGCCCCTAACAACAACCAGAGTGATCTCATTGGTCAGTTTGCTGCTTGCCGCTAACTGAAGCGTGAAGCTCGCACACTGCCCAGTCGACTGGTGCGTGCGGGCGGGTTGCGCTATGCCTAGCCGCTTCTCCTGACATCCTGGTCACTGATTGGTCGGTGAGGAGACCGCCGACGCTGTGTTTGAATGAGCATTTCGGGGGTTGCTAGGGCTTAACTTCTATTGTCCGGAGGTGAATACTGACTTGCGTGTCTCTTGATTGTGATTGCGTCGCAAGGAGAACTTTTGTGGCGCTTTTCTCGAAACAGTGATTTCCCAGACGTCTTGACATGCTCTCTTTCAAACATCGATATCTCCGCAGCCGATTATTTTTATAAGACGTGTTATATATCAATTTAAAGCAGAAAGATTAGGGAATTGTATCATGCAATTTTCAAATAATCGACCTCGCCCGACTTTAGGATCATTTTGTTGTAGCGGGTCACATATTGTTAGTCGAGCCCGACTAGATAGAGGCCATGAGAATAGATTGCACATTATAGACTGTATAGCTAGTGTCTACAATGTAGCATCATTACCACAATTAATAGTGGTATGATATACAATCTATTTTCATCATTTTCATTTAATACCGTACGGTGTAATACTTGTATTTTCAGTCTTTTTGCTTATATGTAAAGCGCCTTGAGTATTCAATTAGAGTGAAGAAATGGCGCTATAGAAATTGTATGTATTTTATCATTATTTACATACACTGTATTGATAATGATGTTATTATGGACTGTACATGTATTTGATGTCACAAATTGTAATGACTACCACAAGAAAATGATATGGACAGTAGAGTTGATGTCCACATGGTGCCATGACTATTGTAAGGCAGTACTGTAGCTAATATACTTGTGGACAGTAGAGTTGACGCCTGCAAAGTGTTATAACTACCACAAGCATTATGGATTATGTCATGGACAGCAGAGTTGATGTCTATAGGCTTAGACACACAAAGGCTTTAAACCATTGGTGTGCTTTGAAGTCAATAAGCACAGAAAGCCCCATAGCATTGTAGCCACTACTACACTGTACTCACAGTCCCTAGCATAGAAAGAGCTCAATGCGTCATGCAGCAAATATGAATTTAATAGCATTATGTCTAGGAATTTGGTATTGTGATGTACTTAGAAGTATGATTTGAGTGTGATTTGGCTTTCTGACAGCAAAATCAGTGTCTAACAGTGGATTCTAGCTTCAGTTTTTTTTTTGTTTTTTTTTGTTTTTTTGCTGCATTAAAGGGGAAGTCCTGACGATTTTCACAACAAAAAATTATTTCACATCTTGGATTACATAAATCAACAGTTCCTTGTATAGATTTGTGGAATTTCTTGTGGTCATTGAACTGAGAAACCAACACTCTGAAAAACTCAAAACACATTACACTGAACAAGGCTGATGATACAAGAGGCTCATATTTCTGAAACGTAGCAATGTGCATGAAATCCAGTACAATATTGCTTGGTAAACAAGTTTACCTGTGTAGAATTTTGCATGCTTTCTTGTGTTCCGCTTCCTTGACGTATTAAGCCCACACTTATCTATTCTTGAGGTAAAGCTACCACATCATCATCCTCGTTCATTGTGATTTGTTATGAATTAAAACAAAAAAATCTTATTCCTCTTTCCAATCACTATAAATTCTGAATCTCAGTACCAATTATAACCAATTTACAATTGTCCAAATGTGAAAGTCTGAAGATCGTCCAGAGGTCTCCTTTAAAACAGATATGTATTTTGATTCACATAATTTTTTGGAAGTGAAGAATTTGATTACAAAATGTGCTAACTCCATTATTGTCAATTTGAGATATTAGCAGATAATGCTAAAAAAAAGAATAAGGAAGGAAAATGATATCATTGTATGGGATTTCTTTTATCATAACTTTGGAAATATTCCTTTTTATGTAACAAGTGACAAATTAGGGGACCAATTTCATTTCACTTGATCTGATGATGAACTTTAATACTTTAACCCGTTGAGGATGGACTGATTTTGCTACAACACGCATTTCCCATAGACACCTGTCTGAGTATACTCAGGACTCTTCCTCAATGGTTTAAAAGTGGCACGTAACCTGTTAGGGCAATCAAACTCTCCAAATCTTGAGAATACCCAGGTTGTACATGCTGAAAGACTGGCAGGGTTCTCAATCCAATAGGGAAATCGGTGAAAATCATTTTACTTTTTTCCAGTCAGGGAAAAGTCAGGGAAATTGATAAAACTGCCTCAAATCAGGGAAAAGTCAGGGAATTTTGATTGGCCCAAATCAAGTAGTTAGTCAGACTCTGTTACATGTATATTTTGGTGCATTTATATCAAAACAACATCCATTGGATGACCCGTGTTTCATACTGCAAAGTGTTCACTGCAACAACATAGAAAACATGTGAAACTGGAAATGAGTTGAAATAATTATCATGGAATTTTTAGACTTCATCAGGGAAAAATCAGGGAATTTTGTTTTGTTCAAATGCTGGGAACCCTGACTGGGAATGTAGGCCTATCAACAGAGGAGCTATCTTTAATTTGACATAGAATGGAGATTGGGCAGACCAACCCTGACATAATATGCAAACATTGTGATTGAAAATTAGTTGAAATATTCTATTTTTGTTGTTAAGTATGTGTGTCACTTTGGGAGTGCATGCACATATTTGGTTGTGTTTTATGCCTTCATCATGTGTTTTTATTATGATTTTTTTTTTTAATGAATACGGGTCCCAAATAGATGTCTGGCATTGACCCATCCAGCATATATTTATTTGATATATTTATCTATTTTTGTTTAAAGAAAAGATATTAAAGCAAAGCTTTATTTTTTATTTCAAAAAAATGCTTGCATTTTTTATATTTTTAGCAAGCACTCGTGCTAGAATAGCGAGCATGCTGAGCATGTATTTTTCCAGCTGTTTATTTGTCAGCTGTTTGTACTAGCATAAATTAAAGCAATACATGTACATGTATTTGGTACGTCGATATATTTCTGGAATGTAATGAGATAATATTTCAAAATTATGATGTCTGATTTACTTATATTTTTGAAATATTTCTGTGCAATGGAATGATTATGAAGACATTATAACAAGATGTACAGATGCAGTTAATGGTGATGTGAAATCTTGTTATGATTTCAGGAAAAATGAAATTCAATGGTTACTTGCTTTCAAACCTTTATCACTGTCTTAGCCACCACACAAAGCAAATCATGATTAAAATTCACATTTAAATGCCATTTTAATACTAGATTGGTCAGTGGTAGTGTTATTTTGTGAATGGTGTATAGTAATACATGTAAGTAGAGAATATGTGCAGGAAAAGTCAAAGGGTAAGGTCAAAGGTCAAGGGAAACACCACTGCACTTTTTTCCAGCCAATCAGCAGACAATCCAGCAGGCAATCATTCACATAAACAGTATAGTGCTTACTGGTCAAAGGTCCAGTTGTCCAGTTCTTAACTCTTGCCAACAAATGTCATTTTCTAGCCATAGCACCAGTGAAGCTTGACCATCGGTAAGGCAGTAACTAATTTGTTAGGAAGGATTGTGAAAAGATGGTCAAACATTTTATTTGAGTATAGGGTTAACAGTTTCAAGTAATAATGGTAATAGTGAACTTTGTTTAACAGTTTCATTTTCTAGCCAGACCATTAATGATGTTAAATGGTAACCCTATTCATACTAAAATACATCTGTATATGAAATGCCATTTAGGGCAGTGTACGGGTCTACTGATAATGGATTCAGCCCACAGTCGACTGCAGTCATGACAGTTAATTTGCTTTACTTTTCCCTTTTCCTGCACCTTGAAAGAAATTTGGTGTTTGTAATCCTGCAGGTTGTACAGTCTGTATATTTAAGATTTTTGCTGTAAATGAATTGCTTCGCTCTAATTTCAGTCATGCATCATGTACAGTTATTTTTTTTTTTTTATATTTAAGAATGTAGAATACAGTACATGTACATTGTAGTTACAATACTAATCTGTGATAGAGATTTTGCCAGCTGTTTCAGACACGTATGCAATAATTGTTTTCCATTTTTTTTTCAAATATCAATTAAGTCTTTCTGATAGTAGTACCCTGTAGTTGTGTATCATGGTAAGCTATATCATTACCTATTATGCATCCAGATTTAACATTAAAACATGATAGTACCTCATCAAAGATGTGCACAAGTGAATTTTATTTGTCATGTTTTCCCCTGTAAACTGAGAAAGTATGAAAGTGTCTCTGTGAGAACAAAATACAGTCCGAGCTCTCTTATTCGGCCCCCTTTATACGCAAGATTCCGACACACTCTCACATATTAAAATTACATATTATTCCCAACATATTCAACACACATAAAATTTCCATCTGAAATAACATGCTTTCAGATATTCAATACTCCCAAATTTTTCGCTGATATGAAAGAAGTGTTTCAGTGTACGCTACCGTTGGGTAGGCAGCTACGTGTATTGAACGTCTAGTCTCCCATAAATTATCCCGACATGTCCAGATAGGAGAGGTCTGACTGTAGATGAACCCATATCAGTAGAGAAGATTAGCGCATGGAATGTCACTTAATCCTTAGTGTTCTCAGGTTAGAGTCTACTAGAATGCATGGAAGGTGAACTTGCAATACTCTGGTGAGCGCGAGACCCCCGAGTCTCTTGTTTTTTATTCTTATTACATCCAAACTTTAGATATGATAAATGTGACGGCCCTATATTCTTTTGAGCAGTATTTACCAGAATATCGTTGTTGATCAGGCAAAATGAAAAAAACAAAAAACAAAAAAACAAACAGAAACAGAAAGAATTGACACATAATCAAAAGACGCTGTATGGTATCAGAGATTAGGAACACAGAAGGTCAGAGAGAAAAAAGGACCAGAAAAGCAAATAAGAGAGATCTGGCGACACGCAATTCCATCGCCAGCTATATAGGACAAGTAGAAGTATGAATGGCATATATATATAGGAGTCGTCCCCAATATAAGACGAGTTGTTACATTTCATTTCACTGTGTGTTTGGTTCGTATTATCGTCCCCGATATAAGACGAGTTGTTACATTTCACTGTGTGTTTGGTTCATATTATATGCCAAATATTGTAATTCAATAGTGTTTTCAGAAAGTATATAGGTTAAATGTTTTACAGCTAATTCGAGGACCACATTTGCTGTACATTGTAAGTGATTATCGAAGTTTTAAACCTAGTTCAGACTTCCTCGAGATTAAATAAGTGAAATGATAGTAAATTTCCTTTATGATATAGGTTTTTCAGCTAATTTCATTGTTTTGTCATTCAATTTCGTATTAGACTGAACATTCAATGTTGCTACATTACTGCTCAGGCATCAAAATATCGTCATTCAAAACCGTTGTCATCGTTCAAATCAACAAGCCGATTTGCATACTCTATAAATGGCAGAATGCTCGTGCATTTTCGGCAAAGGTTATTCAACTCCTTCTGCACCTGTCCTCAATTCTTTCCGAGTATTCAGTTTCGCTTATGAATTTAAAAAAAAAAAAAAAGTTCATAAAAAGAGTATTCAAATTAAACCTGTACATCAAAAAAAAAAAGTAGAATCCTTGAACTTAATTGAATGTTGAAAAGTCTACATGTGGATTACACATGATGCAAATAAGTACGTTAAATGAATATCACATAATAGGGAATTTGATGATCCGGATCAAACTAAAGATGTCAATTCAGATTATGCTTATTGATATATAATTAGATATCTTGTACTACGACAGTCTCTTGCTCAAGAGCGAAATTAAAAGAACTTTTAAATGCTTATCGAGCCAATGACACTGAAGTGAGGGGCTCCCTTTCTACCATGCTTCCTTTGCTGGGTTTCTTGTCCGATGACCTCCAAATGTGGTGAGTTTCCTTAGAAAATTATTTCAAACACAATAATTTGTTTGATTCATCTTAACCCATTTTGGTTATCACTGCAACCAGCATATAAAAGCAAGTTGTCAATAACTTTAAAGTGCTTTCCCAATGATGTATGGTTGGGAAAAGTCACTGGCATGGCTCGACATGATTTCTTCACGCGAGATAAGAAACATGATTTGATAAGTTTTGTGCATTTGTTTTACACTTTTGGAAGTGAATTTTTTTGCCTAATTAATACTTTTTTTATTCACCAGTTATGAACATCATAATGACTAATATCTCGCAGGGTCTTATGCAAGTGGAGATTCATAACCACATAATATTTGATTAAGTTTTAATGATATGAGGATCAGAGAAAATAAACAAGTGGAGCGGGCAGAGCTGAAAACACATGAGATTCGAATCATTCTAGATGGATTCGCTGAGGTAAATACAAAAGATATACGATGTATCTTAACAAGATGCAATAGTTAAACCCGTTAAAATGTTAAAATGGTATAATTCTCATGTGGTAAGCACTGTTTTCTTGTAAGCTTTCGACCTTTAAATTTCAAATGCACTAAATTTGTCAAAACAAGGCTAAAATTATGTTCCTTTGTCTTTGTAGATTTGAAATGATGGCACAATTTTATTCTTTTTTTACTCCACATGTCCAATTCATAATTTAGAACAAATCAATTGAATATTGTTTCGTTCTTTGTTTTCAGCGTATTTTGATTGAGTGCACCCCCATCCGGTGTTTTTAGTGAAATTTTGATGGTGTCATTTTGTAGCGCATCATATACTGTACATAGGCCCTATGTGCCAAATTCCAGAGGGATTGGTTGAAAAATCGGGAAGTTATCAAAGGGTAAATTGTGCCTGTCTTTGGTCACGGAGGGTCAAAAAATATTTGGTATTGTTCGGGTTAATGGCTGAAATCTATGACTAAGCTGCTACTCCGGAAATGCTATCATAAGCAAAAAATAATCCTTAGATATACGCCATTTCAAAATGCACAACTAGAACTTGCCACCTCAGGTGGTACCAATATTAACCCATTTTCGGGTCTAGACTCATGGACTACTTAGACAGAGTTTGAGCTGAAGAACCTGTCTTGGATATTTGATGGATGAAAGGGTATCTCACTTATCCAGAGTGAAGATGAAACACCTCATTTCTCCCAGCTATTTGACAGATTTTTTTTTTTTTTTTAATTTTGAATTTTAACACATGTCTCTATAATGGGGAAACTCAAAGATCCCAAGTCCACAACTTCTTTCATTCTTCAGCTGAAGAACTGATTTCAAGCTTTAGCAGACCTTGATGACACTGATCAGGAAAATAATGTGGTAGAAAACCAAGACGACATTTGTTCAGACAAGCGAAGAGTGTCTAGGCTACAAAGGAAAGGAAAAGAAAGAATGGATTTCAGCAGACACATGAAACACCTTAAAGAAGCGGAAAGAGGTTAAGACGCTTGTAATCAATGCAAAGTCAGAACGGTTAAAGAAAAAGTACAATTGCAAGTATCAGGAAAAGAATAGGAGAGTCAAGAAAAAGGCAAGGAACTACTTAGATGGTCTAGCATCTCAAGCAGAAGATGCTGCGAAGAAAGGGAAGCAAGGGAAGGTCTACAAACTTACCAAGACAATTAGTGGAAAGTGCAGAGGAAAGAAAGAAAGACAGATACACCAGTTCTTGATAAACAGGGCCAGGCACTTACCACAGAAACAGAGAAAGAGGCTCAATGGGCAGAACATTTCAGTGAAGTGCTGAACAGACCACCACCATCTGTAGAGGCAGATATTCAAGAAGCAGAAGAGGACCTTGACATAAACAATGACTCCCCATCTAAAGATGAAATTATTTTTGCCATTAAGTCCTTAAGAAATGGCAAATCTGGACAGGACAACCTCAATGCAGAATTTTTAAAAATAGAACCAGAGATTGCAGCTGGATATCTTGAACCACTCTTCAGAGCTGTGTGAGAAAGGAAACAAATTCCAGGAGACTGGTCAGAAGGTGTGATTGTCAAAATTTCAAAGAAAGGAAACCTGAGGAACTGTAATAACTGGCTTGGAATTACCCTTTTATCGATACATAGCAAGATTTTTTTTTTTTTCAAAGATCACTGTAAAACGTCTGGCAGATGCAGTCGACCGAGAGCTTAGAGAGGAACAGGCATGTTTCCGCAGAGGAAGGGGATGCATTGACCATTTTTTTTTTTTTTTTTTTGCACAAAATGGCAAAGACAGATCTATATACATCAATTTTGTTGACTTTGAGTAAGGCATTCTACGGAGCCCCTAAGGGGACATGGTAAGAAATATTTTTCCCAAGTCGTTCCCTCGACTTAGTAAGTCGTTGGTCCCTCGACTTATACTAAGTTGTTCCCAGCACGACTTACTAAGTCGTTCCCTCAACTTACTATGTCGACTTACTAAGTCGTTCCCACGACTTATAAGTCGTTCCCTCGACTTACGCATAATCTCATCGCCCACAACTACGTCACAACTGTCTGCTGTCCTCTAGTGGTTTGTAATTCAACAAATCAAGGACTTGAATAAGAAAAACTTCACATGAAGGTAGTATTTCCTTTCAAACTTACGGAAATTACATTATAAAGATGAAATAAGGAATAATACACAACTAAGCGTGAAAATGTCCACATGCAGGACAGGAGGCTGGAGTTCATTTTCCTGAAATTTAGTTATAAATTAGATTGGCTTGGATTATACAGCTATTTTGCCTGTCTGAATAAAAGAATCCATTCAAGTAAACTATTCTATTGATATCCCCACAATTAAAAACAAGATAGCTATTGTATGGGGGGATGGAGGAAGAGCTCCCCCAGTTTGGGGGCAACATCCACAATACTATATATTCTTACCGTGCAGAGGTATCAACATACAATAT
Organism: Diadema setosum; assembly: GCF_964275005.1. NCBI lineage: Eukaryota > Metazoa > Echinodermata > Echinoidea > Diadematoida > Diadematidae > Diadema > Diadema setosum. The sequence goes on along the minus strand of NC_092695.1, from coordinate 1,413,062 downwards.
TTTATATTTTCATTTCATATACATTGTACAGCACCTTACACGAAGTAAATCGTCTCTAAGCATTTTACAGCTTTACGGAAGTTTGCGAATGTGTAAAGGTCATTTGAAAATAATGCCATTTACTTATTAAAGGTCCAGTTTACCTTTGGGAGCAGTGATTTCAGAAATGTTCAAGATATCACATTTGATGCATATGTGTAGGTCTGTTGTATCACAAAACATCCTACCACATAAAATTTGTGCAATAAAGCCTAAAATATGAGGAGATATCAGCATTTTTCTCAATAAACCATAAGTGTATACGGTTTAGTCTGAAAGCATTCTTATTATAACTATTGTTCACATTTTGTGTATTTAACAATACTTAACATCGATTATACGGATTCAAATTTTTACAGTGGTTGTTTCTATCCCTAGCTCTCATTTTAGAACTATTTTAAAGCACTAATGTTGGGTTTTTGTTTCATCTGCAAATGGTAAATTATGCCTTTAACTTCAAAATGGAGAGAATCCTCAGGCATGCTCCATCAAAAATGTGAAGCTATAGGTTGAACACCTGATGGAACGTACATGTGAAATTGATTCATCAACATTGTTTGACCAAGCAGATCCTCTTTATGGTGAATAGAAAGATGGCACATGAATCCTTCAGCACAAAACCTTTTCAGGTTTAGAAGTCTGTGATGCAGGGTCAAAGGCAACTGAACGTGTAAACTTTAATATCATTATCATATTGTATTTATCATCATTACTATTATTGTAAAGTAGTTGGAGTGGTACACATACACTCTGTAACTTCCCCTCTTCCCCCTACCCTTCCCTATTTCTCTATTCCCTATTCTATCCAGAGTAGGTAAGCACATAGTCTCCATACCGTCAAGCCTCGGCTTATTTTGGAGACCCTTCTGTTTAAGTTCCATAAGCTGTTTGTATTTGTCTTGTATAATTGTACTAAAAACTATGTGTCGATATACTGTTTGTCATAAATGACATGTACATAATCATATCTGATGTAACGGAATTAAGCAGAAATAAATCAAATCAAATCGAATCAAATCAAATTGTAGACATGCACTAACTCTGTAAACTGGCTTATTGATACTCAAGTAACTAGATTCATTACAATTCCTGCACTTGCAAAATCCACCTTTCCAACTCTTTGTGGAGCATGCTGGCCAAAAATTCATCTTTCAAGGGCATGCATACCAAATCGGGTGCTGTTCGTTCTTCCGAGGGTTCGTTAATCCGAACACACAAATTACCTATACCTAGAGGTTCTTTGAAAGTCATGAAATTCTTCCGTCGAAATGTTTTCATTTTATAACTGATTGACAAATTGCCCTACATCGACGTAAATAAGCACTGAATTGATCAGCGTTTTTTAGTAGTAGCCATGATAAAAATCATGGGCGTACATACACGAGCAGGATTCGATCCTACGACCTCCTGATTACCTTACAGGCGTCATCTCCACTACAGGGGCCGCGGAAGCGGGGGGGCTGGGGGGCTGCAGCCCCCCCCCCCACACTTTTGGCTCTTAAAACAAAAATCGTATAAAAAAATCGTGTAAAAAAAATCGGAAAAAAAAATCACAACACCCATGAATTTCAATTTCCAAAGATTCCGCCTTTAGTTTCTTCTAAGCGGGGGGGGGGGGGGGGGGGGGGGGGGTGCTTGAACTTGACACCCCCCCCCCCCCCGGTCTCACAGCCCCCCCAAACTGAAAAACGTTCCGCGGCCCCTGAACTAGACCACCGAGCTTTCGCCCGACAGCAAGTGTTGGTTCTAAAACACTGATCAAAAAGATACTTGTTTGCAATAGATTCAGGGATAAAAGTTGCAAAATTATTTATTTTTACAATAGATTGCAAATGAGGTACCGTCATAATTGCGGCTGCTTATATAAATGCTGGGGGACAAATCTCCAAATTTGTTCATTTCTTGTAAAAAAAAAAAAGAAGAAAATATTCCGTACAAATGACATTTTAATGAAATTTATGATTGTGTAAGATACACCTTTTTTTTTTTTTTTTTTTTTTAAATACCCCCCGCATACACAAAGTGTTTTTGAAAATGCTAAAAGGGGGTATAATAGGAATCAGCGTGTGGTCTAATAGGTCGGACGGTCCGTTGCAAATCTTGCGTCGTGAACTCCTTTGACAGTTTTGAAGCAATTTCGATGAAACTGGTTACATGATGACATTGAGATGAAGATATGCAAGACATGTTTTTTGTTTTGTCGGAGTAAGCGTTGCCATGGTAACCACAATTTTCCCAAAACCTTGTGGAGAGTTACTTCCACAGTATTTGAGCAATTTATTTCAAATTTGGTCTGTATAATGATCTATAGGTGTAGTTATGTAACACACACTTTGTGTTTGTACCCTACAAGGTGTTGCCATGGTAACGGCATATTTTCTTGAAAAATCTTGTAAAATATTTCTTGAAAAATCTTGTGGAGTGAACTCCTTCCACAATTTTGAGGCAATTGAACTTAAATATGGTGTACATGATGACATTGAGGTGTAGATATGCAATACATTATTTTTTGTTCGTTTGTTCGTTTGTCGGAAAAAGCGTTGCCATGGTAACCACAATTTCCCCAAAACATTGTGGAGTGAACTATTTCCAGTGAATTTATTTCAAACTCAGTATGTAGGGCCTACAATGATGTATAGGTGTAGTTATGCAAGACGCTCTGTGTTTGTACCTCACGTGTTGCCACGGTTACTGCAGCAGTCAAACTCACCAGGTACTCACAAGGTACTACACACAATGTATACAGACAGACAGACAGACACACACACACACATACACACACACACCCGCATAGCAAGGTCAGTGCAAATTATGTGCTGGACACATTTTTCAAGAGTACAGTTGAAATTCTGTTGCCATGGAAACAGTGCATTTTGACCGTGAAATCAGGTTTAAAAATGTAGATTTAAATTCATCTGCAGTTCTTAGGAAATTCAGCAGAAATTTTGGCACATGTCGGGATGGTAACTTAGAGCTGCACAAGAAGTATTTTTAAGCAGCTGTTGACACTAGAATGACTTTTTTTTTTCAATTTAGATGTAAATTATGAATATGATGCATTACACGCTATACATATACACCATACCACACTAAAATTAACCTACTGTATACGCTCAATATTCTACAAGGTATTCATCTTCATGAATTTCCCAAGACAGCATGCTACATGTATCCATGAATTTATAAACACACAAAAATATCAACTCTGACACTGACATGAGAAGGCATCTGCATACATATATTTGTACATTCAGTACTGTGTACCCCACATTCATGAATTTAACTATTTGTACAATTGTCTCAAAGTCTTGATAAATACTTGCTAAATATATGGCGTATACAGCATTGCAAATTAAGCTTGCTCCTCAACCCCCACTCCCAACATATTAGATTATGGGCGATTGATGACAAGACATGATGGAGACACAACACACACTCTCTCTTTACAGTTTTGTCCAACATAGATACTTGTATTGTTTTAAAAATGCTGAATGCTATTATGCAATGTACACTGTTTACCAAGAACAAGACAGCGTGCACTTTCACAGATATGTAGGACCCCTACATTGTACCTCTTTTCTTTAATATTGCTCTCATATTGAAAGAAATGTTCACATAATGAATGATGGTAAAGAGAAATGTGCAAGAGAAAAGCATACAGTACTACGAGTATGAAAAGGCAGTTAATGAGAATGCACACCTTGCTGAGTACAGAAGAGCCATTCATACACTCCTCATAATATGAAACACTGGTTACACCTACAAAAGGATAAGGGGTGAGTAAATCAAAGTGTTACATATTGTTGTGATATTTAACATTAAACTACTAAAAAAAAATACTAGTTTCAATAATACTGCTGATAATCCATATGTTTCTTACATGTTGCTCTTTACATAGCTCCCTGTTCACTGTGTGATTGACTCCATCAAAGCTGTGAACAAAGAGTAATGATTTCATTAGTCCCTTGCTTGTGATTTTTCTATTTGTTTTTATGTTTTTTTTTAATCAATAAACAGTTTAACCCCATGAATACTTAAAACTGATACATTAATTGTTCTTTGTATCATGCTTAATTGCCAAGTGGGTGACAGTCTCCTGGAAACTCTTCAGTCAACTAGCTATCCTCATGAATAGGATTACTTCACATTCTCTCTTCTAAGGACATGTAGGCCCATCGCTAAATGTGTAAAAGTCTCCACATTAAAATCTGTATTCTATACCAAACGTCTTCTCTGCAGTTCAGCACGAATGAACACATACATAATATTATGTACAGTGTATGACATGAACATCTTCATGATAACATCATGCAATCACATCTGAATTACACCAAGTTTCTCTTCCCATTGCATAAACCTTATCTATCCCAGATCCTACCATCAATTTAAACTAAGCTCAAAATGAACCCACATCTATGGCTGAATACATGGGCTCATGTGTGTGTTCCACACTGTCAAACACTCATGCACTTCTTTTAAGCATGCTTGGTCAAAGATGTACTAAAACAGCTGAATATCAATACAACCAGGTATAAAGTTAGCTTATCTACATGTAACTTATCTGCATTTGTATACTTGTGTTGAGATCTACTCATACAAACATGCCTTTATTAAGTTTATGGTAACCAATAATGTTACATTGAAAAAATAGTTCCCACATGCAGAAATGTTGATTTTGCTCAAAAGTGTATGCAAAAATTAATGCCCTAGAAATGTGTACAATTATGCTACAATACCACAATGTCAATTGGGAAACAACATATTAACAAAAATAGATTTGCCATTGTGTTCACTATATAACTTTGTACAACTGATTAGTAATCTAATCTGCAGTTTGGTCAACAGCAGTATCTACTGATCCTTTATACTACGGTGTGAAACAGACACTTGTTGGAAAATATGGTTTACTACGTATCTCGTAACTACCTGAAGGAACCACCCCTGGACCCATGAATGCAATACAATAAGTGGTTTATTTGCTGATAAATCAAATTCAGTGCCATCTTGCCACAGCACAGGTTCATCTGCCCCCAGGTGGTGCTTTACAATAAACAAGATCAACATCATCATAATTTTAACCAGTACTTATTTAAGAACTTTTTTTTTTTTTAACCACCGAAAAACATGAAATGTCTCGCAATATACCTTGACAGTTTCGAGTTCAACGATGTTCATTACTACAACAGTGAGAGGATGATGTGTCTCACTATCCGTGCTAATACTGCAGAATAAATGAGTTTCATCAGGGGCAAAATATCCAGAGGACTCTTCAATATCTTTGGAAAGCACACTGTGCTATTATTGTAATTATCACACTTGGATGCATTTGATGTAGCCGAGATTATTACTGCCCATGCACTTGTTAAAGCTCTGAAACACTGCTTGCTTCGTGCTTCCCTTGCTTTGTAAGGGTGATGACCTCAGCCTGATGAAATGAGTTACACAACCTTAATCAGCGCCTTGTTTTGTTTGCACTTTTCCTCATTTTTTGACAGCGAGCTGCTAACCCTTTGCAGTGTATACCATCTCCTGACGTCAAGTTTGGCACGTCTGCCCTCAGCTGCCATTCCCCTTGATTCACAGAAGCTATACCTATACACGATATAAGAAACATTGAAGAAATAAGAAATAGAAAATAAAAATGGCAACATTGCACTGAAAAAGTCATTTTGTGGAGATCTAAAAGGTGTTTTGTATATTAGGTATGATGATGCCAACATCTTCATTCAAAAATGAGGGAAATTTCACTTAACAATCAGTAAGATACTGATGAGTATTACATGCAACTTCATGCGCCAAAATTACACAATGTACCTGAATCATGAAGGCCTGTACTCTTGTACTTCTGTCAGGACATGTAGAGCACTTTCAGTTTTCAGAGGGCTTTATGAAGAAATTTGAATGTCCAAACTCTTTAGTAAAGACAATATAAGCTATTACTGTACAAAACACTCCTTTCATTATTGGTAAATTTGTGTTATGTAAATTTCATTGCATCATTATTTTGCTTACAATCTTGAAAGAACCAGTGGCGGATCCAGAGGGGGACGCAACCGGCGCACCCCTCCTCCCCTTATTTTTCGTTAAAAACAAAAGAAAAACAAAAGAAAAAATGAAATGAAACTCGGAAGTGGCACCAGAAATATTAGTCCCGCCCCCTTTACAGAATTCCTGGATCCGCCCCTGATGAACTGCTGTGAAGTCTTCTTTATTCATAACTATGCCATGCTGTACATTTTCTTGTTCAGTAGGATGAAGTCACAGATGTACAAGTATCCTCAAATGAGAAGTCATATCAGAAGTTATCCTAAAACAATACAGACAGATTCCAACAAATCAATCTATAAACATTTGAAGCTGTGAGGTTCTTAACTTTTCATTCTCTCTCTATAACTAGAAATAATGGAATAGCTGGAATTCTCTTGCTATATGGTGTGAGTCTCGGCCATGAAGAAACGTGTTTTTTTCTCTCTTTTTCTTCCTTTGATAAACTAGATAAAAAAGTCTTATCATGCAGAAGTACAAAAGAGGAATGAGAATTTGCAAACAATCAATGTAGGAACAAAATGGACATCTGATGTTTAGAAGCAGGCACTTTTTTTTCTCAATATTACAATAATATAAGAACATTCTTTGAACTGCTTTCATATCCTCCCCTCTGTAACAATTCAACCCTCTATACAGTCATTCACCTTGCATATTAAAGTCAAATGATCACCAAAGTCTAAAATCTGTTCACATCCTTTTGCTCTTTATATTCTATTAAATTTGATCCCTCAAAAGCCAATTTTTTTTTGAAGCCAAATCTATTTCTTTAGTCCAAATAAATCTATCTGCCCCCACTCATATTCATATGCAGACATGTACAAAAATCTATTTTTAAAATACTTCATATACATTGTACATCCTATATCCATCAGGCCCTCATGTGCCCTGCCTATTGCAAGCACTCTCCTCTCATGTTTCTTCATCCCCTAAATCCAGAGGTCACCGTGACTTGGGGCTTGAGTAGGCCTACATACAACTACACTATAGGTTGGCACGTCACACCTTTTATTGAAAGTAGTAGAGTAGGCCTACTATGCAAACTCTGGTATCAAATTGGTATGTGTCCATAATACCATTGTTTTAATGCATTTTAACAAGGACTATTTGTTCTTTCCACAAACAAAAGAGCATAAAGAAGTAAGTTTGTTGTACTCATATAGCTATGACTCCATCAAGTAAATCATTGGAAATCCAGGCCATTGTAGCTTTCAAATACCCCTTCAACCACTTGTTTTCAACAAAAGCACTGATAAATAATATTTTTGCTTGGATATCCTGCAGTCAGTTTGCTGATCTTATCGTACGCTTCTTGTCTGAAATGTCAGACATGGTGGCTATAGTCAGTATAGACCTACACACTGTATTACAAAACTTAAGGTTTTACTGGCAATGTTTAATACACTTTAACACTACAGTACTATCATTGCATCTCTGATCACTTTCAGCTACTTGCTATGAATATGGTTCAATTTTCTTCCCTCCCACCCCCCCCCCAAAAAACACCCAAAAACAGATGTACTTGGCCTTTGTTCATTGTAAGTCCTAGCTTTTCATTGATCCAGCAAGTCAACACTAAATTCTAAGATTTCAATTGATCCTTCAAAAAATTCAGCAAGCTTTCGTGTCGCATGGACAATATATAACTACGAAACAACTAGCCTACAGCATGATCTGTATAGGGCCTATACATGAAGAGTTTGTTTGCAAAAACCGATAAGTCCATTTTTGAAGATTTTGAAGTACGGTCTCTGTAATAAAGTACAAAATAATACCTTTTAAATGATATATTGGTCACTACATATAAAGGTACATTTTTTAAGTTATGGTCAAAAGAAGCACAAATTTTCTTATTATTCTCTTTATTTTTCTTGACCTTTAATCGCAAATATCTCCATTTGGCAAATATGGACTTATCGGTTTTTGCAAACAAACTCTTCACATGTACAGGAGGGGAATGAGGCCAAGGGGGTGGGGTAGGCCTATGTATATGGTAGTAATTAACTAGGTACCGGTATGTACCAGGTAAATCCTTTAGGCGTAGCCGTGGGCCTAGCAGTATAGGCCTAGCACTGTAATCACGGATCACCATTCACCAGCATTCTACCGTGGCTCCTGAATCCTGCTGGAAAGTAGCGGTTTTTGATAATGAACATTATTTTCACGTCCTTTTCACACTTTCATACTTCCAGAAAGTCTAGTTGATATTGATTTTTTTTTTTCTTTCAAAGCTAGCCTACTGTATACTGTACTAGACATAGAGCCCTGGCAGCAGAAAAAAAAAGGAGATTGCCAATGCAACAACAAAAATGCCAACACAAAAAGCTATGTGTGGGACTATTATCGATGAACTTTGTGCCCACAGTGTTCTTGGATCTTGGATTGGTAGCCTCCGGAACATTCCACTAGGGAATTTTAACTGGAGGTGTGGCTTTGAGTGATCATTACTTTCGGTTAACTGAGTTTGTGGTTAGTTGATCAGATAGTTTGCCCTTACAAGCATGTATGTGTTTGCAGAGACTAGGTCGTTCCATTCCCTTACAGTTCTTGGGGAAAAATGAATTTGCGTAAGCATCAGTTCTTGTATGATTCAACTGGAATTGCCTGTCGTGTCCTCTTGTTATTGTGTGGGTCTTTGGGTTTATGTATTTGCGATGGTCAATATCCAGGGTCCCATTCAGCATTTTGTAGAAGCAGTGCAAGCAGGTTAATCTATTTGCCCGTCGTCTCTCTTGTAGTGGCGACCAACCAAGGGGAGTCCTTAAGCGATGAGACACTTGTATCCTTGCCATAGGTTGATGCGGTGAACCTGGCTGCAGCATTTTGGACTTGTTCAAGCTCTTTAATGTTTTTGGAGGTGAAAGGGTCCCAGGCTGACGTTGCATAATCCAGATGAGGCCGGACTAGCGTCTTGTAGAGCTTTAATTCTTTACTTGATTGTGAGGTATGGTGGAAGTTCCTCCTCAGGAGGTTGAGTACTTTGGATGCCTTGGATTTAGCGTAATTCACTTGGGTATTCCATCTCAGGTCATTCTGAATATAGACCCCTAGGTATTTACTTTCCTTCGTTTCTTCCATTGTTACTCCCATTATGTTATATTTCGGGTGGGACTTGTTTCTTCCCCTGGAGATTCGCATAGTGGTGCACTTGGACGGGTTGAATCTCATTCCCCAAACATCTGCCCAGTTTGTCAGCTTATTCAGGTCTTTTTGAAGAGTATCTTCATCTCTTTGGGACTTTATGGTGTTGTATACCAGACAGTCGTCCGCAAAGAGTCTGACACTACTGGAAATTCCATCATGTATGTTGTTAATGTGAAGCAGAAATAGGTGGGGGCCAAGCACAGTGCCCTGGGGTGCTCCACTAAGTACAGGGGACCAGTCGGATGATTTTCCATTCACAATTACTCGTTGGAATCTTTTTGTGAGGAAGGATGAAATCTAGGCTTTTGTATTTGAACGTATGCCATAGTGATCTAGCTTGATTAGCAGCCGCTGGTGGGGTATCACATCAAAGGCCTTGGTAAAATCAAAGATGGCTAAATCCGTTGTCAATCCGTTGCCGTGTTCGCGACGGCCACAACTTTGTCAGTTCTAGGAAACACAAGTTTCTCATTTCACGAAAATTCTTCTAAGAAGTAAGTCTAAGGAGCTAGCTCTTTTTAATATAAGACAAAATGAGCAAATAATGGAATCAAAATTGACAATTTCTTAACTCACTCTGTTTTGAATCTCCAGCGATCGCACAGCAGACCTCAATCACAGGAGAGGCACAACACATTGAGCTATGGAGCATCACCAGTCAAAATATGAAATGACCCCAACTAATTGCAACAGAAATGATTCTACTTGCATTTGACCTGGAAGAGCTATCAAAATAACATATTAAAAGTTCCCTAAAATTCGAGTGGTGGTGGATCAGTGCCTTATTTGCATAAATTCAAAATGGCCGCCATAAAACCTATTATGCTTATATATCTGGACATAAAACCCGCAGAAAAACGATTCTGGTATCTAATCCTATGTTTTTTTAGGTCAAGGAATACAATTATGATATCGGCAGTAACTTTCAAGCTTCCCATTATACATTTTCTGCATATATTTGAACATAATTATATGCAAAATGGCCGCCATATTGCCTCTGCAGGCTTATATCTCCATTATTATATCAAATCTGTAAAAGGTACCCAGTGATCAGTGTCGTGGTCCTAGTGTTACCACTGAGAATCACTGATGTAGAATGTGTTCCACTCAGGACTAATTACCCATAAGTCACTTAAAATTTGCATATATTTAGACATAAATCTATTCAAATTACTACGGGGAAAATAAATTCAGATATACAAATACAAGCTGCAGAACTTGAATTGTGCTGTATTGTCTACATCCAAGATTTCAAGGGCAAAGAATGTTATGATACCATTCACAATGATTATTCTTACACATGGTTTCATAACATTCTTGCATTGATTAAAGGTATTGTATTGCTCACATTTTTCTTGAGATAAAGCTTAAAAACAATAAACAATAAACAATTATAAGTAGCATCGAATAAAACAGATTTTTATTCAACTTTAATCTCAACTTAGCTTCGAAAGTGTGCTCAACAGGTACTCAAATTATGTGGTAGGAATCGTTAGAAATACTTTATGATTGCATGATATTACATGTATTATATTTGTAATTTGCTCTCATGTTTAATGCTTATATACTTGTGTCTATGTTGTAATAATTCTATTTCTTTCTCTCTCTTTTTTTTTTTTTTTTTTGCCAAAGGGGGCGGGGGGGGGGGCACGTCATCAAGATCGTGATTATCCATGAACTACTCTACAAAAGTTTCATGAGTTTGGAAATTTGTATAGAGGATGTTCTTGTCATATTAGAGTACAACTTGTCACTCACTGACTTTCTGAATACAAGACCCAGGGGCTTAGCTTTTTTGGGGGGGTGGGGGTGGGGTCTAGCACTCTCCTGAGTATCTCAAGTTCACCTTTCATGCATTGTTGCAGACTATTACCCTCTTGGGAGAAAGGAAATTGGAAGACTTTGGGAACCTCTAGAGCAATATTTGCAAGCCTTTTGAGACCTCCAGGGCCCAGGGAGGCATGATGTCTCGTATATTCATGACACGAGCGATAACACCTACAGTACTAGGTTTGTTGATAATTTGACCATGTGTTTTCAAAAAGAAGATCACAAATCAGTTGTGACTTCCTATAATTTGGTCCCAGCCCCAAGGAGGCAGCGCCTAGATCAGATTTTAGGTGCCTTGGGGCATGCTTACTTGTCTGCGAGGGGGGAGGGGGGGGGGGTGGGGTGGATGGTACCCATTTACCGATATTCTACCAGCCAAGTTTGGTAACAAATTGAACATACTTTTTGTGAAGATGATGAAAGTTAGAAAATTGGTCCCTATTTGGCACTAGCCCCAAGGGGGTCACCTCTGGATCTGCCACACGATCTTGAAAGTATGCTAATACACTCACTGATGTATTTACTCAATGCTCTTCTGGTCTCATAAAAGCAGCGACTCTAAATACAGAGGGGGACATGGTGCTCACACGTACTAAAATGTATGCGTAATACTTGAAAAAGAAGATGAAAATGCGAAAGCAAACTTAAAAATATGCAGTCTCCAAGATATCTAACTTTGTACTATATACCTAGCTCTATCACGCCTGGTTCTATTTTCATGGTTAGTTTTTTTTTTTTTTTTTTTTTTTTTTAATGATAGATTCCTTGATTTCGGGGTTCTGGGACCTTTTGGACATGGTGCCTATTTGAACAATTTGATAGTCTGTCATCCACGGATGCTACTCTCGTGTTGAAAATCTGTCATTACATGGGGTTTTTAAAGAGAATCTGAAAAAAAAAGGTTTTTTGAACATGTATGCATGACTGACGACGGACGTCAGACGAAAGATGATAGCTATTTGCAATATCAGCTCGCTGTCTTGAGCCCTTAGCTAAGATGAGTTTAAAATCTAATGATTCAAAGTTAATTGATTTCAGGAAAACTAACTTTCATCCATTTCCAGTACATCATTTTCATTTTCTGGCTTGCAAAAATACAAATGCTTAAGGCGTGTAATGTGATCTCTGAGTATATAGATCTCTGATTAAAGTGTAAAACAAGTAAACCCGCTTACACACAAAGAATTCCATGGTTTTACCATAAATTCTTGACTAGGGTAGGCCCTAATGTGATATTTCAGTTGATTATCTAAAAGCAAACAAGATCTCGTCTCCATTTCATACAGGAGTAAAGAAGCGTGGTAAGTCTCACGTTTGTTGTAAACTGTGTCAATGTCTTTCAAGAAAAACTCCTTATTCCTAGTCACCACTTAGAATAGCATCATCTGACTCCTCACATATTTTAGACATGCAAGATTACAAGTGCCTGATCTATAATGGCCCGCATCTGCCACTGGTATGTGTGCAGTCAAGTATATCTTTGCCCTGCAACTACACTGCCAGTTGCTAACAGCCTGTCTTGCAGTTGCATCAGACTTCCTTCAGGAGTTCCTTAGGGTGGGATTTCACGGAGCACGCGAACGATTTGCGAAGGACGCGAATGGCAAAATCCAGCATTCGCATTTTGGTCTGCAAAAGATTGCCAAACGAACGTGAGGGTTCGGAAGCGTCGTCAATTGTTCGCGAATGTAGTTTTTTGTTAACTTTTTACTTCGGCGAGAATTTTAAACAAGTTTGAAATTTTCTGCGAACCTTTTCCGCACACTTGGTCGTGATTTGCGCGTGAATGTTATTGTTCTCGAAAGTGTCTTTAAAGCCTCGTCATATGCGCAAGACCTTCGCAAGACACGGGCGATGTTCGCAAAATGTTCGTGAAACCCCAAACAGACTCCGAAACTTTGGAGAATGTCTCGCGAATGTTACGCGAAATCTGCGAAGTTTTTCCGATCATTTTACGACGTAATCGCAAACTGTTCGCGTACCTTTTGAGACATTTTCGCGAACGTTTAGCGCACGTTTGGGGGATTATACGTTTTCTACAAATAAAAATCGTATCATACACCTAAACATCAAACAATTATCAACAACTATAGTAACAAAAGAAATTAAAGACTAGCAAAGAGAAAGAAATGTTTGATATACAAAAAAAGAATCGCAGAATACAGTTAAAAATAATCTAAAGTATGTCAAATTTCATTTGAAGTATAGAGATTATGTGTTGGAGGAACTGCAAAAAAAAAAAAAGATCATTATTATGCTTTACTAGTGGAGATATACGTCCTAGGGGAAAAAAAATGTAGGCAAGCACACAATAGAAAAATGAGAGAAAAAGAAAGGAGAAATAGAGGAAAAAAAAAATTCAACTGAAGACAGCTTCCACCTCTCCTTGGGTACATTTTCTCCCATGATTATTGAACAGTTTTCGTTGTTCGCATTTCCTTCGCGTGTTCTTCGTGAACGAAACATGCTGTACTTTAGCAATGATACACACGACATTCGCACATACGTAGTGGAAACTTCGCACAAATTGCGCAAGAATAGTTTTCGGCTTCATTGTCGGAAAACATTCGGAGAAAAACTTTTCCGAATGTTGGATTTTGTCATTCGCGTCTGTTGCGACACGGATTGTCGCCCCTGCACGGATTGTCGCCTCCTACTCGGGGCGACAATCCGTGACGGGCGTTGGCGGCACGGATTGTCGCCCCCTACACGGATTGTCGCCCGCCCTCGAAGCACATTTGAAATTGAAATTGAAATTTGACATTGAAATACTAACACATAACTTACATGGCTACATCCATGCAAACATGCCATGTAAAAAGTCATGGTGAGGTTTCAAGGAAGTGTGTATGTGCGCGTGCACATGATAATTTAGTGTCCGTTTGTGCGTGTGTGTGTGTGTGTGTGTGTGTGTGTGATGGAAGAATGTGTTTATTATGTCAGTTTTTTGCGTATGTGTTTTTTAGCTGCGCGTGGGGAGGGATAACTAGTAAGCTGTTGCTGGCATAAACGTTGATATTGATTTTATCAGCAGCTTTGAATTTGATGAGTTTGTTTGGGCAGATTTGTATGAATTCGGAGTGGAGCTTGCGTGCGGGCAAATGCTGCTTTTCTGCATACGGTCCATTATGTCTTATTTATCAACATTGGGAAATCGTTTCATCAGGAAGGAATGTGGTATCGGTTCGGGTGTGCGTCGGTATGTGGGAAGGGGGTTACATTTCGTTATTGCAAAAGTTTGTTACTCTGAAGGCTCATTCGTCCGAAGGCTCATTATTCCGAATTTCGTTATTCCGAATTTCATTTTTGGATCAACGAACCTCTAGGACCCCGTTTACAGTGCGGGGCCGGGCTCGGCCGCGGCTCGGCCGCGGCCGAGTCCGGCCTCAATGACCCCGTTTACAGTGCGAGGCTCGGCCGCGGCTCGGCCGCGGCCGAGTCCAGCCCCGCTTCAGTGTAAACGCGCAAAAGGCCAAATGCGAGGCCAAAATTGGCCTCGCATTTGGCCTCGCTCTGGAGGTGGTCTCGGCCGCGGCCGAGCCGCGGCCGAGCCCGGCCTTTTCTTGGTGTAAACGCAAACTGGGCCAAATGCGCGGCCAATTGCGCGGCCAGTTTTAGTCTGGCTTCCAAACCCTCTGCCTGTATCTTTCGCTGTTCAGGATATTAACCCCCTCAACGTCGAAAACTAGTATAGTTTAAGATGGTTTTGTCTTGCAAAGGATTTTTTCCTTCGGCAAAGGCCTTTGCCCGAACGGCGACTTCGTCGCCACGGAATTCAGTTGGCAAAGGGTCTGAAGACCAGACAATACCAAATTGCGTTAGTTTACAAGCAGAGCGCCACTACGACCAAATAATGAAAGGTTTGAATCGAAAGCGCGGCCGAGCCCAGCAGTGTAAACGGACAAAATTGCGAGGCTCGGCCGCGCAATTGAGGCCGGGCTCGGCCGCGGCCGAGCCGCGGCCGAGCCCGGCCCCGCACTGTAAACGGGGTCAATTGCGCGGCCGAGCCTCGCAATTTTGTCCGTTTACACTGCGCGCTCTGCTTGTAAACAAGCGCAATTTGGTATTGTCTGGTTTTCAGACCCTTTGCCAAATGAATTCCGTGGCGACGAAGTCGCCGTTCGGGCAAAGGCCTTTGCCGAAGGAAAAAATCCTTTGCAGGACAAAACCACCTTAAACTATACTAGTTTTCGACGTTGAGGGGGTTAATATCCTGAATAGCGAAAGATACAAGCAGAGGGTTTGGAAGCCAGACTAAAATTGGCCGCGCAATTGGCCGCGCATTTGGCCCAGTTTGCGTTTACACCAAGGAGAGGCAGGGCTCGGCCGCGGCTCGGCCGCGGCCGAGACCACCTCCAGAGCGAGGCCAAATGCGAGGCCACTTTTGGCCTCGCATTTGGCCTTTTGCGCGTTTACACTGAAGCGGGGCTGGGCTCGGCCGCGGCTCGGCCGCGGCCGAGCCTCGCACTGTAAACGGGGTCTAGGTATAGGGAATTGTGTGTTTCGGATATTAAAATGAAGCCTCGGAAAAAACGAAACTTCGGAATAACGGAACCTTCGCATGTGTGTGTGTGTGTGTGTGTGTGTATTTGGGTTGGTGAATGTGGGCAAGTGGGTGTGGGATGATTTAGGTTTTGTTTAATCAGGGGTTGGTGGGTTGGGGATTGGATTTGAAGAAGGATAGTTATAAATGGTATGACAGATGTTGGTAGGATTTAATATTTAGGATAGATGTAGGCCTAGATTTGTTTCGGTTGGGGAGGGGAGGGGTGGTCGGGTTTTTTATGACTGATTTCATTCTAGATTCGTGTAATGTATTTGTGGTTTTTTTTTTATGTATATGCCCTTGTAAGTAAGAAGGTGTTACATGATCCAAACCAATGTATTCAAGGAATATAGGTTTGGTAGGGCCCTACATGTCAAAACTTTCTCGTGAAGAAATTGTTAGTAGGGTTGGTCTATAATCGAGTTATCTATGTTGAAGTGAGATTATTTGTGGTATAAATTGACAAATGGATTTATTTCTGTTTCGAATTGCCATTTGTAACTTTTTTTCATGTTACACCCAGAATGAGTCGATTTATTAATGATTTGAATGAAATCAATGAATATCAAGGAAAAAAGTGTTGAGCTGGTTTATTTGCATTATGAGGATTTGTTTGAGTGTTTGTTGGTGTTTGTTTGTATTACGTATGTATTAGCGGTGTGCAATGGCAGTTCGTTTGTGCTAAAATCAACTAACGATTGACAAATTTTTTACGGCGTGTGGAAATTATTCGCTCATGCATGCATAAACCATGCCAAACCTATTCTGGGACAAAGAATAGTGGTATGGACGTTCTAGTTTATAAGACTGATGGAAGAAAATGACTGCAGTGAAAAATGAACAAAGACAAATAACATTTGGGGAGGGTACCTCCCTCGTATGTATTTTCTCTCGGTCTCTCTCTCGTTGGTTCACACACCCATACTATTTTTAGATCAACGCTGGTGTGAATTTTTTAAACACGTGCTCATACACTCTGAAGGCGTTTGTATTGCCACAGTAGCGCCGCTATATTCCACATACACACGTAAGCATACAGGCACACGTATACACACAGACAAACAAACCACTACCACTATGACCACCACACATGCACAGTTTCTACATATTGTATTATTATACTCCAAACACACACACACACACACACACACACACACAGACACACACACACACAACAAATCATACACATCACATATCATGCAGCTCACAATACACACACACACACACACACGCACACACACCCACACACACACACACGCACACACACACACACACACACACACACCCACACACACATACGCATAACTTACCAGTCATACCCATCCCACCAAAGCTTAACACCGGAGGAACCACCCCGAGCCCGGGGCGACAATCTGTGACGGGGCGACAATCCGTGTCGCAACAATTTTTTTGCCAACACGGATTGTCGCCTTCGAGGTCAAAAACTGGGAACTGCACAAGCGTCACGGATTGTCGCCAGGCGACAATCCGTGTAGGGGGCGACAATCCGTGCCGCCAGCGCCCGTCACGGATTGTCGCCCCGAGCAGGAGGCGACAATCCGTGTAGGGGCGACAATCCGTGTCGCAACACGTGTCCTTCGCAAATCGTTCGCGTGCTCCGTCGGTACAGCATTCGTATTTTAGTCTGCAAAAGATCGCCAAACGAACGTGAGGGTTCGGAAGCGTCGTCAATTGTTCGCGAATGTCGTTTTTACTTCGGCGAGAATTTCAAAAAAGTTTGAAATTTTTTGCGAACCTTTTCCGCACACTTGTTCGTGATTTGCTCGTGAATTGTTCTCGAAAGTGTCTTTAAAGCCTCGTCATATGCGCAAGACCTTCGCAAGACATGCGCGATGTTCGCAAAATGTTCGTGAAACTCCAAACAGACTCCGAAACTTTGGAGAATGTCTCGCGTATGTTACGCGAAATCTGCGAAGTTTTTCCGATCATTTTACGACGTAATCGCAAACTGTTCGCGTACCTTTTGAGAAATTCTCACAACGTTTAGCGCACGTTTGGGGGATGTGTGACCTATACGTTTTCTACAAATAAAAATCGTAGCATACATCTAAACATCAAACAATTATTAACAACTACAGTAACAAAAGAAATTAAAGACTAGCAAAGAGAAAGGAATGTTTGATATAAAAAAAAATCGCAGAATACGCTTAATTTTAATCTAAAGTATGCAAAATTTCATTTGAACTATAGAGATTATGTGTTGGAGGAACTGCAAAAAAAAAAAAAAATCAAATGCTTTACTAGTGGAGATAGGTCCTAGGAAAAAAAAAAATGTAGGCAAGCACACATTAGAAAAATGAGAGAAAAAGAAAGGAGAAATAGAGGAAATTAAAAAAAAAATCAACTCAAGACAGCTTCCACCTCTCCTTGGGTACATTAAATTTTTTCTCCCATGATTATTGAAAATTTTTCGTTGTTCGCATTTCCGTCGCGTGTTCTTCGTGTACGTAACATGCTGTACTTTAGCAATGATACACACGACATTCGCACATACGTCGTGGAAACTTCGCACAAATTGCGCAAGAATAGTTTTCGGCTTCATTGTCGGAACACATTCGGAGAAAAACTTTTCCGAATGTTGGATTTTGTCATTCGCGTCCTTCGTAAATCGTTCGCGTGCTCCGTGAAATCCCACCCTTAATAGCTGCAGCTTTGTCTGTAGTAATCGGAACACATTTTTTTTTTTTTTTTAAATCAAACATCTTCCTCAAATCGTCCCAATTCCAATGATTGTATGTCATTTTCCTTCTACTGTTTAACTTGAAGAAAAGCTGCTGCTGAAGTGGAGGGAAGGTACCTTTTGGAAACATTGGGGACAGAGAATGATGTTATGTATTTTGTTTCTTATCTCACTTCAGACTGCTTTTTCACCAGCACAATTGAATTCAGCCTTCATGCTGCTCGCATTTCCGAGAAAAAAAAATGTGTGGTGCTGAAAGTTTTTAACAGTGCGAAGCCTCAAGGCATTAAAAACATTTCTTTTAATAAAGATGCAGATATAAATAGCATGAAAAATGGTAAAATTAAGACAGAATTTATGTCGTATGAGCTTGAAGCCGACGAGAAGAATGCTGTTTGTATTGATCGACTGATGAATCCAGTGTATTAGTAATAGAAATGTTAAGGCATTTCTTTTTTCTTTTTTGTGTACCGTGCACACTTTGAAAGCTATACGAGAGAAAAATGAAAATACTAATGATAAATGAAAAAAGTATTGTATCTGGCTGTGAATCAAAATGCATATACATTTTCCAGAAAGTCACTGGGTGAAACCGCGCAAAAATAATTATGACAAAATCCACTTCTATACAAATTATCATGGTCATATTGACTTACGTTCCGTTGCTCATTGATAAACATGCCTTTACCAAAAGTTTTGCAAAAAAAAAAGACACAAGTATCAAATAAACATGGAGGTAAATCATCACAGATAAGAAATAAGATGTTTGAAAAAATTCTGCTGAATGATTTCAGACCAATTTTTGTGTACCGTGCACACTTTGAAAGCTATATGAGAGAAAAATGAAAATAAATGATAAATGAAAAATGTATTGCAATAAAGACAAGGGTAAGCATTCGGATGGAAAATTATCAGATTACATGCATTTACGAGATATGATAAACAATTCCTGCCACATGAACGTGTTCAGAGGCTTAATCTGAAAAGAAAAAAAAAATGTAATGTGAGTAGTACAGTACTTTTAATCAATGCATATTTATGCAACTGTTGTAGGTAAAAGGATAATCATTTTGGTTGTGAATGGTATTGTGCCAACATTTTTGCCCTTGAACGCATGGTTGCAGGCATGAAATTTGGGAGCAGTGATTTAAAAAAATTTCAAAATATCACATTTGATGCATATGTGTAGGTCAGTTGTATCACAAAACATTCTACCATATATGAATTTTGCAGTAGAACTTAAGGTATAAGGAGATATTACTATATTTCCCAATAAACCGTAACTGTAGACGGTTTAGTCTAGAAACATTTTTATTATAACCATTGTCACATTTTGTGTATTTAACAATACTTAACAACATGAATTCAAATTTTTACATTCGTTGTTTCTGTCCCTTACTCACATTTTGGAACTATTTTGAAGCATTAATGCTTGGTTTTTTATTTCATCTGCAAATGGTAAATTATGCCTTTAACGTTCTGCAGGTTGTATACGTGTATATCTGTATTACGCGGTATAGGTATACACGTTGTAATTTGAATAGATATATAAAATGTAAATCTATGCAGATCTTTAGAGACTTATTCTAGAGTGTACTACATTAATGATTCTCAGCAGTATATAGAATTTTTATTATGACCGCAGACGACAAGGGGCCATTTACAGATAAAATATATGGAGATACTGGCTTGCACAGGCAATATGGCGGCCATTTTGCATGTAATTATATGTAAATATATGCAAAAACTATTTATAGGGATGACTGAAAGTTACTACAGATATCATGATTGTATTCATTGACCTAAAAAACATAGGTTTAGAGACTAGAATTTACTTTCTGCAGGTTATATGATCCGAGATATAGTTAGTTGTGGGTTAACCCACTTTTTGTCGTATAATTATGAAATGATATGAAATGACCCCCAACTAATTGCAGCAGAAACGATTCCACTTGCATTTGACCTGGAAGAGCAACTAAAATAACATATTAAAAGTTCCCTAAAATTAGAGTGGTGGATCAGTGTCTAATTTGCATAAATTCAAAATGGCCGCCATTGAACCTATTTATGCCTATATCAATTCAATCATAGTTTATTTCCAATCAACGAAAATCAAAACATAGTACAAAGTAACATGTCATGAAATAATACATGTATTGTTCAAACATTTGCAAAAGATTCATGTAGTATCCGAGAGAAATTATATAACAACATTAGATATATATATATATATATATATATATATATATATTATATACATAAAATAATTAGGAGGAACAATGCATAAAACAATGATACTTCGTGGGCGTGCGGAAAATAGTTTCGTTTATGGAAAATAGTGATCCACTTAAAAGCAAAGCTTGTGGGACGTGGATCGCTAGATAAATAATTAGTAAATAATATATTATTCGAGGGTTTTTTTTTTATAACTACATGTATTGTATTTAATATAGATTAATTAAGTCATTTGTAAGGGTATACATGTAGTTATTATTGAGATACGCAGGTCGGAAAAAATAAATAAAATAAAATATATCTCGGGATATATAACCCACAGATAGTAAATTCCGGTGTCTAAACTTAATATGTTTAGACATAGGTTGTATTCTTTTAAGGTCAAGGAATACAATTATGTTATCTGTAGCAACTTTCAAGCATCCCTTTATATAGTTTTTGCATATATTTGCATATAATTACATGCAAAATGGCCGCCATATTGCCTGCGCAACCCCGTATCTTCGTATATCATTAATGTAGTACACTCAGGAATAAGTCTGGCGCTGTATATCTGGACATAAAACCCACAGAAAATATAGATTCTGGTGTCTAAACCTATGTTTTTTAGGTCAGGGAATACAATTATGATATAAGCAGTAACTTTCAAACTTCCCTTTATACATTTTTTGCATATATTTGCATTCAATTAAATGCAAAATGGCCGCCATAATGCCTCTACAGGCTAATATTTCTATCTGTAAAAGGTACATGGTGTCTGTGGTCTTAATTTTACTGCTGAGAATCACTGACGTAGAATACGTTCCACTCAGGAATAATTACCTATATTTCACTAAAAAATTGCATTATTATTTATGCATAAATCTATTCAAATTACTACCCTGAATATAATTTCAGATATACGAATACGAGCTACATCCAAGATTTCAAGGGAAAATTGTTATAATACCATTCATAACCTTGTTTATCCCACACCTAGTGTGTATATTCTTGCATTGATTAAAAGTATATGGTATTACATTGTACTCACATTTTCTTGAGATAAAGCCTCAAAACAGAAAACAACTGAAAGTAGCATCGAATAGAACATATCTTTATTTTACTGTAATCTCAACTTATCTTTCAAAGTGTGCTGCTCAATCGGTACACAAATATTAAAGTCTCAAATTATGTAGTAGGAATCGTTAAAATATTTCATGATTGCATGATATTTAATGTATTATATTTTGTAATTTGCCCTCATGTTTACTGCTTATTACTTGTGTCTATGTTGCAATTCTTTATTTCTTCTCTTTTTTTTTTTGCCAAAGGGGGGGGGGCATGTCATCAAGTTCATGATTATCCATAAGCTACTCTACAAAAGTTTCATGAGTTTGGACATAGCTCATATAGCTTTCAAAGTCTGCTTACGGTACAAAAAAATTGGTCTTAAATCATTCAGCAGATTTTTTTCAAACATCTTCTTTCTTACCTGCGATGATTTGCATCCATCTTTAGTCGATACTTGTGTCCTTTGTTGGAAAACTTTTGGCAAAGGCATGTTTATCAATGAGCATCATATGACCGTGATAATTTGTATGGAAATGGATTTCGTCATATTTTTGCGCGGTTTCACCCAGTGACTTACTGAAAATGTAAAACATTGTGATTTACAGCCAGATACAAAGAAAAGAAAAAAAAAAAAAGGAAATGCCTTAACATTTCTATTACTAGAACTCTGGATTCATCAGTCGATCAATACAGACAGCATTCTTCTCATCGGCTTCAAGCTCATACAACACGTATAAATTCTTATAAGTCTTATACTTTAACCATTTTTTGTGTTGTATCTGCAGTTTTATTAAAGAAATGTTTTCTATTGCATTAAGTCTTCGCACTAATAACATTTTCATCAACACACAGGGTTTTTTTTTTCAGAAATGCGAGCAGCATGAAGGCTGAATTCAATTTTATTGGCGAAAAAGCAGTCTTAAGTCAGATAAAAAACAAAATACATGATATCATTTTCTGTTCCTAACTCTTCCAAGTTGCAAAGGTCCCTTCCCTCCACCTCAGCAACTTTTCTTCAAGTTAAACAGTGGAAGGGAAATGACTACAATCATTGGAATTGGGACGATTTGAGGAAGATCAAAAATATGTTCTGATCACTACAGACAAAGCTGCAGCTATTAAGGAACTCCTGAAGGAAGTCTGATGCAACTGCAAGACAGGATGTTAGCAACTGGCAGTGTATAGTTACAGGGCAAACAGATTTAACTGCACACAACCCATACCAGTGTCAGATGCGGGTGATTGTCAGACACTTGTAATGTTGTATTTCTAAAATATGCGAGGAGTGAGATGATGCTGTTCTAATTGGTGACTAGGAATAAGAAGCATTCTCGAAAGACATCGACACAGTTTACAACAAACGTGAGACTTACCACGCTTCAGTATGAAATGGAGCCAAGATCCCGCTTGCTTTAAATTAATCAACTGCAATTTCACACTATCCTAGTCCAGAATTTGTGGTAAACGCATAAAACACTGTTTGTGAGTGTAAGCTATAGTTTTGTGTACTTGTTTTACACTTTTATCATTGATCTATATTTTCACAGATCACATTACACACCGGTATCTGTATTATCACAAGCTAGAAAATAAAAATGATGTACTGGAAACGAAAGAAAGTTTTTTTTTGAAATCAAGTGACTTTGATCCATTAGATTTTAAACCCATCTTAGCCAAAGGTTCAAGACAGCAAAAAAGGTTCAAGCTAATATTGCAAATAGCCATCATTTATCTTCTGCCGTCCGGTCGTCAGTCATGCATTCATTTTCAAAAACCATTTCCAGGTTCTCTTTAAAAACCCCATGTAATGAAAGATTTTCAACAAACTAGGCAAGTAGCATCCCAAGGATGATAGACTTTCAAGGTGTTCAAATAGACACCATGTCCAAAAGGTCCCAGAACCCCGAAATTAAGGAATCTATCATTAAAAAAAAACTCCCCTCACACACACACACACACACACACACACACACACACACAATAGAACCAGAGAGCATTGAGTAAATACATCAGTGAGTGTAATTACTGGCAGCAACGTCAGGAGAATGGCATAACGATTAAATGCGAGCGTGCGAAGCGAACGAGCTTGAAAATGTTGACATTTTACAGTCCCAAAACTGCCGTTTGTAGCTATTATTTTTTCGGTTTGGAAATTACGGGGAGGGGGCGCACCGGGCGCAACTGCTGGCAATTGCTGGCAGTAACATCAGAAAAATGGCATAAAGATTGAATCCGTGCGAGCGAAGCGAGCGAGCTTGAAAATTTTGACATTAATTTTTACAGTCCCCAAACTGCCGTTTTTTAGCTATATTTTTTCGCTTTGGAAATTCAGGGGGGGGGGGGGGGGCGCACCGGGCGCAACTGCTGGCAAAACTTTACTGGCAGTAACATCAGGAGAATGGCATAAGGATTGAATGCGAGCAAGCGAAGCGAGCGAGCTTGAAAATGTTGACATTTTACGGTCCCAAAACTGCCGTTTGTAGCTATATTTTTTCGCTTTGGAAATTAAGGGGAGGGGGCGCACCGGGCGCAACTGCTGGCAATTACTGGCAGCAACATCAGGAGAATGGCATAACGATTAAATGCGAGCGTGCGAAGCGAGCGAGCTTGAAAATTTTGACATTTTACAGTCCCAAAACTGCCGTTTGAAGCTATATTTTTTCGCTTTGGAAATTCAGGGGGGGGGGGGCGCACCGGGCGCAACTGCTGGCAATTACTGGCAGTAACATCAGGAGAATGGCATACTCTCTAAAAGAAATCGAGTGAAAATATTCACTCTTAAAAGAGTGAATACAAAAAAGAGTGGATTTAGAGTGATATTGGAGTGAATTTTGAGTGAAAATGTTCAATTTCACTCATTTTGGAGTGACCTCAAGGATCACTCGAAGATTTTGGAGTAATCCCTGAGGTCACTCTAAAACGAGTGAAATGAACATTTTCAATCAAAATTCACTCCAATATCACTCTAAATCCACTCTTTTTTGTATTCACTCTTTTAAAAGTGAATATTTTCACTCGATTTTTTTTTTTTTAGAGAGTATAACGGTTAAATGCGAGCGAGCGAAGCGAGCGAGCTTGAAAATATTGACATTTTACAGTCCAAAAACTGTCGTTTGTAGCTACATGTATATTTTTTTTCGCTTTGGAGGGAGGGGGAGCCCGGTGCGCCCCCTGGATCCGCCACTGGTAGTCAAGGGTGTCGGTTTATGTTCATGATTGGGGGAGGTATGTCCAGCGAGGGGGCGTCGAAGTGACCAAGCGGGAGAATGTCCAAAATCTGCACTTTATATAGAGCATCCCCTAATTGCTTGTGTTCAAGTTGTGAGTGTGTGTGTTTCATAGAATATTGTAGATAGAAAAGTTAGGAAATAGCCAAGGTCAAGTCTTATTATTGGCAATGCAAGGCATTTTAATATAGACTAGTATGTAAAGCAACACTACAAAATCAATGATCTAGCTTTGATAGCAAAATGTGTACAACCTACATCACATTGCGCAACATTGCAGCGACTCTTTTTGCCGTTCCGTTGTTCTGAGTACAGCTGCGCACATCCTGCTTAAATTCAAAATACCAACCAGGAATCAAGCTGAATCACAATCTTTTGTCGTCTCCGGGCTTTTTGAACTATGTTTCACTATATATACCTCATTAATTATATGGTTAAAAGAAATCTTAGAAAAACATCTTTTTGCTTGATCACCCTTTCATGTCGATTTCAAAAGTAGTTCACTAACCCTTGAATTACCATTTTGGTAGGGTTTTTTCTTTTTTTGTCTTTTTTTTCTTTTTTTTTTTAACCAGCGGATGGGGGGGGGGGGGGGGCACGTGCCCCCCCCCCCATGCCCCCCCCCCCCCCCCCGTAGTTACGCCACTGCACACCATCCTCATCAACGGTCAAAGCCAATCCATTTTTATGTGCTCTGCGCGCAGTGAAGTGCGTACTAAGCGTTCTGTGCGCCAATGTACGCGGTCGGTTTCAAAAAGGGTGGTCGATGGACTATATGTAGTAGGGCTACCATACAGGGCGTATGAAGACCCCGCACTCTGTAGCAGTCACTGGGGAAAATCTCTTTGCCCACCACTCCAATTTTAGGGAACTTTTAAATAGTTCTTCCGGGTCAAATGCAAGTGGAATATCGTTTCTGTTGCAATTAGTTGTGGGTTAACCCACTTTTTGTCGTATTTTGACTGGACTATATCCGGGGAATAACCTTATATATATTCCTCGGAATTTGTAACCACCAGTGGCATTTTGGATGCAGTTGACACGAGGTGGTGACCGTGTCCACGATCTGTACAATGAGTAGACTAGTGTTTCCAAGCAAAGACCGTTTATATGCAGGTCAAACCTACAAAGGTCACATAAGACAACCGTCGGTTATTGACCGCAAAAGGCCAAGAAAGAGATCTAGATTATTCTCAACCAATGAAAAGCAAGAAAAACATCACACCATAAATACTGTAATATGATTGGCTGCTATAAATAGAAACAAATAAACAAACAACTATAAATAGAAACAACATCCTAGAACAAGAGGTCAATACAGGTCATACATTAAAAACAGTATAAATAGGAGGAAAGAAACCAGACTAAAATCAAATGGGACAGCTACTTTGTTGGAGTAAGCAACCTTACACTCAATTTACAGACGAACAAATATCAGAGGACGTCAGTATAGCCTGGAAGACACACAACCACGACACGACTACACTGACTACCGCACACTTCAATCGGGAACGACATTCAGGACATGCAGCAGCCACATCAGAGGACGTATAGGTAACCGCAGAACAGTTCAGTGTGCAACCAATCTCAGACAGGAAGCACAGAGAGCACGGGACATACCAAACGGAGAGAATGGTAAGTCCACATTACTTTAACTTAAATAATGATAACACGTAAACAAAATAAAAGAAACCATAACAATAAAACTAATAAATATCTCACTATCTTATCATTAAATCGCAGAAAATCTGCTACCGTTACGCAACACCAAGGAGAGATGTACAAGAAGCTGGATCTCTCGAGCATCCGTGGCTCCCTGAAAGCGAGCACATACTTCTGCATTCTTTGTAGGATTCATGAACCGATTTAACATGCGCAAACGGGGAATGGGTCAATTGGAGGGACACTCTGGAGTGTTCAGTCTCGAAAACTTGCAAACGGGTCAAATCAATCTTACGGACCAAGAACAGCTTAAGATCTGCATCAACATTGCGAAATGGCTGCATCGTCAATGCAGCAACATCATAACAGCAATCCACGGTCCATCGGACCAATTCTTGGAGCCGCGCAAGCAGCAGGCGTACCGTAAAACGGGGTGGACAGGGACGACGAGGTGTCGAATAGGGACAAAACCGAGGAATGTTTTTTGAATCTGCATATTTCATATTTGCTTGAACTTTTTTTCCTATTTTTATCATAGGATGGAAGGACCATCCAACAGCTAGTGTCCAGACAGTGGTCCACCTTATGTAAAAAAATTATTTAAGGTATACAGTCGAGGTCCAAATAAAAAAAATTCTAAAATATCACAAAAAATCAGGGTGGTCAAACTTTTCTGCTCCTGTGGCCATTGATTATATGAAATTTGCTGAAAATGTGCATGAATCTAGCCTTTTAGGTCCTACACCACACCTTAGAATTTGAAATAACTAGATTTTAACAGGAATTGATGACAACATGTTTTTTCTTCTCTTGGGCAAAAAAATCAGACTGGGGTGATACTAGGGACACCATGGTGTTGTTTGATTTGCCCTTTAAACTTTTTGTATGATTAATTATTTTGATGTCATAAATTGCCCTGAAAGGTTTGTTGTGTCCAGCTATTTCCAAAAGTGTAATTTTTTTTTCCCCTAAATCTCTTGACAAGAGAGTAATAAGATCTTGGGGTGTGTGGCTTCACTTTTGTATTCATTCATTAAATGATAGACGAGAGTGAACTTTGCTGTCTTGACCCTAACTAGGGCAGGAAGGGTCTGGCAACCCCACCCCCACCCACCCTCTGGGAAATTGTTTCACTGCCTATAGACAGGCTAGGACTTTTGCACTTGTATTTCACGACCCTTTTCTCTGTCTTCTGCATGTTTTAATGCCATTAACACGATCTGTTTGGGTCAGACCCATACTTCAGGTGCCAGACTACAATTACTGTAAGAACTCCCAAAAATACCCCAACATCATTAGAGTTATCACTGAATCTAAAGTGTATAAATGACATTATACATCACGATTTGCCACTTGAAGAAGTTCGTGGATTGATATTTGAGTGCATTTCAATGGATTAGTAAAGTTTTGACTTACTTTCCAATCTTAACCTTTGACCTGATGGGTCACATTTTTGTATGTCAGTTTGTTTTGTTGGGCTGTTGCAATTTTTTCTTAAAGATTGATTTAACAATGGAATTTTTTTTACTCTGAAATGTTTGTATATCTTTTTAAACTCTCTTTAGGTGTTTCCTTAATCCAATCTATTGGATGGATTGGAAAAACTGCCTTTAAAACAGCTTTTTTTAAAAATCAAAATTAGTGTTGTCCCTTTTGACCCCGAATTCAGGGTCAACAGGAACAGCGCCATTTTATCAAAAAACATGATTTTCCCCCAAATATTTATATGTTTTTCATAATGCCAAATTAAAGGTATTTAAGGTGGACATAAAGTCCCCACATACACTGTATGTAAGATTGAGTGTGTGGGCTACATGAAAAAAATTACAATTATGAGAACATTAAAATTGTCCCTATTCACCCCGTTTTACAGTACGAGAGCTTTCATGTCCACTTTCTCATGCTAAAGACATGGCGGCCGACAGATCCGGCTAAACCACTCAACATCAGACAGGGCCAAGATCTCAAAGACAGCAGAGCATGGCGAAATGCCAGTGACATCCTACAACGCAAAATCCAAACAAAACATCTCGGAATAACAATCAAACAAGAGCAACAGGCAGTCAGATCCTTCGACGCGATGTTCAGGTACATGCATATTGCACCGAAAAAATTCATTACAACATCAGACGAAGACAACAAGTTCAGATACCTCTATCAACACACAAGCGAAGAAGACATCGTAGACTACTACTACGTGATCAAGCACAAATCAAACACAACACAGAAAATGAACAACATCACAGCAACGAACACATGCAACAACGGCAAAGATGCAAACAATCAAACAGCTCATAACAGAAGGATACAAGATCACAACGGCAGACGACCTGCCAGAAGTAATCGAAGCCCTCACACAAAAGGGACGAACACAAGAGGCCAACGACCTCTAGCCGCACTTGGGGTACAGACAAAGAATGCAATTGACATGGCAAACGCCTTCATCAATGCCGCAGAAGGCAGAGCCGACACACTCGACACACGAATTGACAAATACGTCAGGCTCTATGGGGAACAAGAGTATTAACTAACTGATCAGTGGGAATCGGTGGGAATGCTTGGGGATGATTGTTCCAATCTTTGTGGGATTCATTTAAGAGTACATTATATACTGTATCTATTGTTGTGTGAAAATTATTTGCTTCAGAATGGTCTCATATTGTTTCCAGGTTTAGCATGCCTGTACAGGTACACGTAGCTCCGGTGTCTTATGTACAACAATATTTCAATAAAACTCAAGGTCATTTCAGTATTATCAAACTACCTACCTTGGACCAAAGGGCTTGAAACATAGGCGTCACATGAACAGCATTAATATTATATTTATGCATAAAATAATCTATGGCCTGGTTGATTTGCCCTTTGAAAGACCTGGTGAATTCAACCCTGAACCAATTTAGAAGGACCAGGAGTTGGAAACCTCTTCAGATTGAGCTCCCTCCAGAACTGGGGGGTGTTTCATCAATTTAGTCAGTGCTGACAAGGTGTCAGTCTCTGACAATTTCAGTAAATTCCTTGGTTTTGATTGGCTGAGATGCTCTGGTCACTGACTGTTACCATGGTGATTGTCAGAGACTGACAACTTGTCAGTGCTGACAACTTTCATGAAACGGTACCCTGATCTCCATCTTGTCTACATTCATTCTTGCCAAGAACCACCAGATACTTGAATGCTTAACCACTACATTGTAGCAATAACTGATATAGCTGATCCAAAATTTTATTCAAAGATACATTATTAAAACACATTGAGTAATGTTCCTCCCACAATAACCTATGAACCAAAGTTGATCGAGTGTTGCTCTACCAGGGCTGATCAACATACAGTACACCATCAAGCTCAAGATCAAGATCAAGATCATTACTTTCTGTTTTGATGACTGACACTCATAAAATTAGGATAACATGCAGCACAAAAAAAGGGATGAATTGTTTATCCTGACCCATCATTTTAATTTCCCCATATCCGTACCACTGAAAACCCCATGTCACAGTGATACCCTTATGTCACATTTCAAGATGGAAGCATGTTGAAACGTTTTCAAATGTTTTTTTAATTAATTTCAGAGCATGCGATTAGATTATTAGCATATAGACCAGTATCAAACGATTTAAGAAAAAAAAAGGAATTAATTCAAAATTGTGTGTCCTGCAATTTTGCGTCATCTCTGTCACAAACAAACGAAAAATGTCGGGTACCCTACAACTAGGTATCGATTTTACAGTGCTACATGACAGTTACATGCTGAAATTGAAGAACTCGCCAGGTTTTTCCCCAATTTTAATCAAAAAAATTATATTTAAAAAAAAAAAAAATTGTGATAAAAGCCAGATCGTACCTTTATTCAGTGTCATCTTTGATCGCTCAAAATTGCATATATCAAAATCAAATCAAATTGATTTAGAATTTGGTGGCATAATGAGGGAGAAGATCATACCCTCTACCAGCACACACAGTTCTTACCTCAGGTGAATGGATTAGGAAGATATGAGGCCAGTAATTGTTGGACCCATCATCTCCGTCACGTCTTCTCCACTGATAGAATTTTTCTTCATCACAAAATAACAATAAAGACTTCTTTTTTGTTTTGATGAGAATAAAACCAGAATGGTATGTAAATTTAGGGAATGCTGCAATATTTAGTGGATTTTTAGCTCACTTGAGCCTTCGGCTGAGGTGAGCTAAAAATCCAGGGAATTAAAGATTAGGGAAAAAATTAGGGAATGCTGCAATATTTAGTGGATTTTTAGCTCACCTGAGCCGAAGGCTCAAGTGAGCTATTGCGATCGCTCTTCGTCCGGCGTCCGTCGTGCATCGTGCGTCGTCCGTCGTGCGTAAACTTTTTACATTTTCATCTTCTTCTTGAGAACCCCATGACCGATTTTCACCAAACTTGGCAGGTAGCATCCCAAGGGGGATAGGATCTCAATTTGTTCAAATGGGCACCATGGCCCACCTGGGGGGCCCCAGGGGGGCCCAAACGCCCTAAAATTAAGGAATCTTTCAAAATCTTCTTCTCTAGAACCAGAAGTGATAGGGCTTAGTTAATACTATGAGTTAGTACATTGATGACTGTAGTTTCAAGTTTGTTCATGGGGGAATCAGGGGTGCCCCCCTTGGGACCCAGGGGAGAGGGGTGGGGAGGGGTCGTAATGGGGCCTAAATTGTACATTTTCATCTTCACTTTGAGATCCCCATGTCTGATTTTCACCAAACTTGGTAGGTAGCATCCCGAGGGGGATAGGATCTCAATTTGTTCAAATGGGCACCATGGCCCACCTGGGGGGCCTCAGGGGGGCCCAAACCTCCTTAGATTAAGGAATCTTTAAAAATCCTCTCTAGAACCAGAAGTGATAGGGCTTAGATAATGCTATGAGTTAGTACATTGATGACTGTAGTTTCAAGTTTGTTCATGGGATTGGCAGAATCAGGGGTGCCCCCCCCCCCCCCCCCTTGGGACCCAGGAGAAGGGATGGGGAGAAGTCCTACAGTTGTAATGGGGCCTGAATAGTACATGTTCATCATCTTCTTGAAAACCTCATGAATGATGAATTTTGACCAAACTTAGCAGGTAGCATCCCTAGGGGGATAGAATCTCAATTCCTTCAAATGGGCACCATGTCCCTCTTGGGGGCCCCTAGCCCCCCCCCCCCCCCCCACATTAAGGAATATTTAAAATCTTCTACTCTAGAACCAGAAATGATAAAGCAAAGTTAATACCATGAGTTTGTACATTGATGACTTTACCAGGGCTGCCTGCCCCCCCCCCCCCACCCCACCCTGGAGTTGGGGGGGGGGATCCATATAACCTAAGTTTCCAATGTTCTCAGGTAAGAGTGTCACTGTGCAAGAATGCATGAAAGGTGAAATTGCGATACTCGGGTGAGCGCGTGACCCCGTCTCTTGTATTAGTTTAGTGAAAGTTTGAAGAAATGTTATTATCATTTTTTTTTTTTTTTTGGTGCAGCCATCTCTGAAGACTACAGTATCAAGAGTTTATGACATGATACATGCATACTGCATGAAGGAAATTCAACATATTTTCCCTTTTCTAGCATATTAAAGAGCACTTGACTATTAAAATGAATCTTTCAAAGAGCAGGGAGAATGATATGACCCTTTAATAGCATGAACACATACATCAGTAACAAGTTGAGGGAATGTGTACACATGCACTTTTCATTGCAAAATCTTCTGTATTATCTCTGTGCATGAATAATGTCATGAATGATGTCATGAACTGTATTTTTTTTATATCCAGCAATTTTGGCATTGAAAATTCAGAAATTTATGACTTTGAATGGTTTATCCAATTTTCCTCAATGCAATCGACATTGCTGCAGTTTTTCAATCTGATTGTACACAGTATATTCAGTTTCAGTACCCTTTAGATCAGTGGTCTCTAGGGACTGTATAGTTCTTACTCTTATTGAAATATTGTTGTACATAGACACCTCTACCTGTACAGGCATGCTAAACCTGGAAACAATATGAGACCATTCTGAAGCAAATAATTTTCACACAACAATAATGTACTCTTAAATGAATCCCACAAGGATTGGAACAATCATCCCCAAGCATTCCCACCGATTCCCACTGATCAGTTAGTTAATACTCTTGTTCCCCATAGAGCCTGACGTATTTGTCAATTCGTGTGTCGAGTGTGTCGGCTCTGCCTTCTGCGGCATTGATGAAGGCGTTTGCCATGTCAATTGCATTCTTTGTCTGTACCCCAAGTGCGGCTAGAGGTCGTTGGCCTCTTGTGTTCGTCCCTTTTGTGTGAGGGCTTCGATTACTTCTGGCAGGTCGTCTGCCGTTGTGATCTTGTATCCTTCTGTTATGAGCTGTTTGATTGTTTGCATCTTTGCCGTTGTTGCATGTGTTCGTTGCTGTGATGTTGTTCATTTTCTGTGTTGTGTTTGATTTGTGCTTGATCACATAGTAGTAGTTTACGATGTCTTCTTCGCTTGTGTGTTGATAGAGGTATCTGAACTTGTTGTCTTCGTCTGATGTTGTGATGAATTTTTTCGGTGCAATATGCATGTACCTGAACATGGCGTCGAAGGATCTTACTGCCTGTTGCTCTTGTTTGATTGTTATTCCGAGATGTTTTGTTTGGATTTTGCGTTGTAGGATGTCACTGACATTTCGCCATGCTCTGCTGTCTTTGAGATCTTGGCCCTGTCTGATGTTGAGTGGTTTAGCCGGATCTGTCGGCCGCCATGTCTTCAGCATGAGAAAGTGGACATGAAAGCTCTCGTACTGTAAAACGGGGTGAATAGGGACAATTTTAATGTTCTCATAATTGTAAGTTTTTTCATGTAGCCCACACACTCAATCTTACATGTGTATGGCCATTTTTACAATCAGTGGTGTAAAACACGGTTTTGGCACTAATTGGTGTATAACTTTCTTATACACAGACAGATATGCATTATTTTTTCTCATAAACTTACCACCCACAGTGTCTACCTTGGGTACCTTAATGAACTTTCCTCTCTTTTTCTTTCAGATGTGGCATGCATTTACATGCTTGAAATCCAACACTTTTGGTGTATGCACTCTGACATGGTTTTTTTGTCAGACCTAGCATATTAAATTGTTTATTCCTTTTCATTATTTTTGTTGTTGTGGTGATAGACAGGTATCCAAACTTAAGAACTATTATGTTTACCAGGTTCTGCTTTGTCTTCTTTAAAGACTGAAATTGTCCAAACTTTATGTTTCGGAGGTGACATTTTCCGTTAACAGTTAACCCCTCTTTTGAGTTAGCTCTTGCTCACAATTATAATATTCAACTTTGCTAATTTCCATCAAAACAGAATAGTAATCAGTCTGACTTAACTTCGATCCAAAGATTATTTGATTCAAATAGCTTATCATTTTTTGGTGAGTGTTTATAAATTTATGCAACTTTTCCGTTAACTTTTCTGTCACCTCCGAGACAACAAATTTATGTATTTGATTTTGTTATTCTTGACATCAGTTATACATAACATTTACAAAAATGTAACATATCCCCTCACATTATCTCAGAAGGAAGGTAGTAGAAATATAGCCTGTTGTTTTCATTTCGGAGCAATTTACAATTTTCCGTTAACACTTGTCACCTCCGAAACAATTGTCACCTCCGAAACAACAAGCGTATTATATTTGATAATTTCTCGAAGACAAAGCAATTTTGTTTGATTCTGTCCAATTGACAGGAATCTCTTTTGGATGAAAATAGTAATATGGCAACAGGAAGTGAGAATTTTCTAGAGATTAATAAAAGATCTGATAAAAACTAAGAATTACTGTTTCGGAGGTGACAAAACACTGTTAACAAGAGTTTTTGCTCATTTCTATTGAAGAGAAACCATATCATGTACACCAATGGTTTCATTTATTTTAGTAACATAAGTCTCAAAGTGGAGAAATCAACTAACACACTCTCACTCTTATTTTTATTACTATACTGTACGTTTTAGTGCAAATTTACATTTTTTTCACTTTTTTAACAAAGAGAATGCACAAAATACACCCATCTGTTGTATATATAATATTGTAATCAAGATCAATTCTCCTGCTTTAGTTAAGTAAACATATAGATGCTTTCATCTTAGAAACTTGATTTCCAATTTAAGCAATTTAGTTGTGAAGATTTACCAATCACAGCTTTCCATGTAGGTTGCTTTTTCTTGTGTTTCGGAGGTGACATTGTTTGTTAACACCATATTGTTATGTGATAGTGAAAGGCAAGACTTCAGTTCCTTTTCACTATCTATTAACATTTTCAAATACATTTAATATCTACAAAATCATCACAGTAGAAGTGACTTTTGTATACCTAGCTCACCAGAATTCCCTTGATACCAAAGTGATACATGTGGCAGTTCATGCATGCCCTAGTCCACAATCTTAAAAAAATCATAAAATAATCAAACTCCACAAAAAGGCCACATGCCTATAGCTGGTGCACAACTTGTTCTTGAATTCTTAGTTGTTGTTTTTCCATGTACAACGTGGTAATCATAAACAAAATTATGTGACTTTTTTTTTTATAAATATGACAATAATTATTACATTTTCCAAGTTGAACCAACTGTTTATGATATTGTATTTTTAAATATTATTGAAGTTATCTGACAACTAAAGTGAACAGAGGAACAAGTCCCCAGGACTGGAAAGGGAAAGATCCAAAAACAAGATTTGTAGTTCTATCTCAATATAATTTTGATGACGTGTTTACCTTGTTTTGTTATTATGTTTTATCTTAGAATTTGGCTTTAAGTACTGAAATTTCAAGGAAAAGAAAATGGTTTCTTAAAGGACAAGTCCACCTTCATATACATGTGGATTGAGTGAATGCAACAACATTAGTAGAACACATCATTGAAAGTTTGGGAAATTGGACAATCCATTCAAAAGTTATGGTCTTTTTTAAATATCGATGCAATCACTGCTGGATGAGACAACTACGACAATGTATGATGTCACATGCATACAACGATAAAAAGAAAATATAAGTGAATTTCAAAAAACTTTACTTTTTGAAAAAGTGCACATTTCTTCAACTTGCTACTGATGTATGTTAGGGCAATATTATTCACCCTGCCTTCCAAAAAAGAGAAGTCAAGTGTTCTTTTGTTATGCAAGAAAAGTGAAAATATGTTGAATTTTCTTGATACTTTCTCTATATCCTTGTACACGTGTGACATCACAAGCTATAGAAGTCTTCTCATTCAGCTTTGACTGAGCAGAAACTTCAAAAATTCATAACTGGAACGGATTGCCTTATTTTCCTCAAACTCTCACTGATGTGTTTTACTAATATTGCTGTATTTACTCAACTCTCGTGTCTATTGAGGTGAACTTGTCCTTTTTCGGTCCCTTATAGGGTTATTTGAGACCAGTTTGTGTCCGGGACCTTCTGTGAAGTTGATGGGTAAAATTACTGAACTAAAAAAAACTTTCCCCATAAGTTCACACAAACGCATTATGCTGCTCTCTTCAGCTGGGAAACACAAACTGTTGTCTTAACCAAACTGTAAAAATTTGCTAAAGATTAGTATGAATTACAATCTAAAACAAAATATGAGCTGGTATCCACTATCATGAAAGAGAATAACTAAACAAAATAACAAGTAAGAACTGAAAGAAAGAGCTAATATTTGAAAATTAAAGCCATGAGGAAAGACATGAATGTTCACAATTGTATTAGCTAACACCTGAGAAGTTGGGTTGTCTCTGTGTTGTGTCACCTCCAAAACAATAAAATGATTTTTTCTTATCTTATACTTTTTACTCTCAAAAGTGACTAATATATATGATTTGCTGTTAATTTTCAAGCAATTCAGAAAGATACATAAAATATATTTTAGTAATGTCAACAGTTTAAATGAATCTGGTATATAGAAAATTTATCCCAGATGAACCAAACACCTTTCACCAGTATCATAACATTTGGATGGTGGCTATCAAGAATGATGAAGAATTCATGAACATCCTTGAATTAATCTATTTATAATACTATGTGCAAACAAAAACATAATACAAGTCAAATAAGAATTTTTGCTTTTGGCATTCATAACCTATGTCCCCACCAAAAAATTACAATGGTACCCTCCGCAACGATAACTTTAAAGATAGTGAATCAATCTAAAATACAATTTGAGGGATTGAAACTATAACTCATTGCCCACACCTTTAATACAGAAAACCCCATTCAATTTGCTTCAGAGGTCAAAGACAAATGAGGATTTTTGTAGAGCATGTCAGGAATCCCTTTCCTCCAAGTTCTGTATATTGTGTTTACACATTAATATGCAGTTCCAAGAGCATCCAAGTGCTAAACTTGGAAGAATCAGACTCTTGACATCCTTTATAACAATCCACATTTCTTTGAGACCATTTAACCAAACTGACTGGGGCTTTCTGCAAAATAGAGCTAAGATGTTATAATTTAAGACCCCAAAGTAGATTTTAGCTGATTTAATCATATTGGGTGCTATCAATGCAAAAGTCTAATTGTAATTTTTTTTTTTTTTTTTTTTGGGGGGGGGGGGGGACATACTATATGAATACTTGAACACAATGTTAACATTGAATGTCACCTCCGAAACAAAGTTATTCTTCCCTGGTGTTGTGGAATAAAATGTTCTGAGAGCAAAGAAACATTACTAAAATGATCTTACACACTCATTTCAATTTAAGGTAGAAAATGGAATGCCATGTTTCTTCAGGTTACAATATCTAGCTTTAAATATGTCCGTCATATTCTTACTGTAAATGAATATTTCAACACAATGATAACATTGAATGTCACCTCCGAAACGAAGTGATTCTTCCCTGGTGTTGTGGAATAAAATGTTCTGAGAGCAAAGAAACATTTATACTAAAATGATCTCACACCCTCATCTCAATTTAAGGTAGAAAATGGAATGCCGTGTTTCTTCAGATTACAATATTTAGCTTACAACCTTCCTCCAAATGGAAGGCAAACTACCGGTGCCCATGCTAATTAATGAAGTGTAAAAAAACACTTGTTCTGTGTGGTTTATCTGCTTGAAACAAGAGTTAATTTCTTGTTCTCGAGTTATAATTATCAAAAACATTGATAAAAAGAAGAAGTTTTGTGTTATTGTCACTTATTCTCAAAAAAACTGAGTGTTAATATTAATGTCACCTCCGAAACATTCTATTATGTTAACTGTCACCTCCGAAACATCCATGTGTGAAAAATCCAAGATTTAAAGAAATGATTGGAATTTCATTTAACCTACATAGGAAGGTAGCCCTTCTTAAAGACTTGTTATAGTATAGAGTTTGACCTGGCTTGCCCTCCAATAAATAGTTAAAATCTTAAAAATTGCATGTCAATTGGTATTTTTACCAAAAATTTGTAAATCTCATGTATTTTTTTTTAATTCACTTTATATTCAACCCCCAAATAGTTTTGATTCACAAACTATATATTGTTGTTAACCATATAAACTTTGCATGGTGAAGATTGACTACAGAGTTTTGTCATTATGGTGCAATTCATGAAAACAAAATTTTGCTTAAATTTACTTCAGGTGCCAGGGTTTTCCTTAAATTACATCAATAACTCTTCAGCTTTAAGGTCTGAAATGTTATTTTTTCAAAAATTTGAATACTTTCCAACAGGAATCAAACAGAATAATGAAAAAATATTTTGTTTGAAATTTTGACCCTCTGAGTACAAAAGTTACACCACTGATCGTAAAAAAGGCCGTATGTGGGGACTTTATGTCCACCTTAAATACCTTTAATTTGGCATTATGAAAAACATATAAATATTTGGGGGAAAACCATGTTTTTTGATAAAATGGCGCTGTTCCTGTTGACCCTGAATTCGGGGTCAAAAGGGACAACACTAGTTTTGATTTTTAAAAAAAGCTGTTTAAGGCAGTTTTTCCAATCCATCCAATAATTAATATTTTAATATTTCATAGAGAAGTTTTTAATTTTCTTGTAAAAAGTTACAACCAGAATCCCCATCTCAACCAGAACTATACAGTCCCTAGAGACCACTGATCTAAAGGGTACTGAAACTGAATATACTGTGTACAATCAGATTGAAAAACTGCAGCAATGTCGATTGCATTGAGGAAAATTGGATAAACCATTCGAAGTCATAAATTTCTGAATTTTTTATGCCAAAATTGCTGGATATAAAAAAAAATACAGTTCATGAAATTATTCATGACATTATTCATGCACAGAGATAATACAGAAGATTTTGCAATGAAAAGTGCATGTGTACACATTCCCTCAACTTGTTACTGATGTATGTGTTCATGCTATTAAAGGGTCATATCATTCTCCCTGCTCTTTGAAAGATATTCATTTTAATAGTCAAGTGCTCTTTAATATGCTAGAAAAGGGAAAATATGTTGAATTTCCTTCATGCAGTATGCATGTATCATGTCATAAACTCTTGATACTGTAGTCTTCAGAGATGGCTGCACCAAAAAAAAAAAAAAAAAAAAATGATAATAACATTTCTTCAAACTTTCACTAATACAAGAGATGGGGTCACGCGCTCACCTGAGTATCGCAATTTCACCTTTCATGCATTCTTGCACAGTGACACTCTTACCTGAGAACATTGGAAACTTAGGTTATATGGATCCCCCCCCCCCCCCCCAACTCCAGGGTGGGGTGGGGGGGGGGGGGCAGGCAGCCCTGGTAAAGTCATCAATGTACAAACTCATGGTATTAACTTTGCTTTATCATTTCTGGTTCTAGAGTAGAAGATTTTAAATATTCCTTAATGGGGGGGGGGGGGGCCCTAGGGGCCCCCAAGAGGGACATGGTGCACATTTGAAGGAATTGAGATTCTATCCCCCTAGGGATGCTACCTGCTAAGTTTGGTCAAAATTCATCATTCATGAGGTTTTCAAGAAGATGATGAACATGTACAATTCAGGCCCCATTACAACTGTAGGACTTCTCCCCATCCCTTCTCCTGGGTCCCAAGGGGGGGGGGGGGGCACCCCTGATTCCGCCAATCCCATGAACAAACTTGAAACTACAGTCATCAATGTACTAACTCATAGCATTATCTAAGCCCTATCACTTCTGGTTCTAGAGAGGATTTTTAAAGATTCCTTAATAATCTAAGGAGGTTTGGGCCCCCCCCCCCCCCCCCCCCGGGGACCCCCAGGTGGGCCATGGTGCCCATTTGAACAAATTGAGATCCTTTCTCCCTAGGGATGCTACCTACCAAGTTTGGTGAAAATCAGATATTTATGAAATATTAAAGAGCATGCAATTGTAAGAGGAATTCAAAGTTAGCATGACAAAAACCCGTTTCGAAATGGCTAAGATAATCCAGAAATGTGGTGTCCTAATAAAAGGTGGTTCCCATTTTTTATTAGGACCATTTCGTTTTACTTTGTTTTTTGATATCTCAGCCATTTCAAAATGGATTCCCTTAGAATTGTATGCTCTTTGATAATAAGTGGTTTCTAATCATCTTGTAAAATGTTGAAAACTGAATCCCCATCTCTATGAAAACTACAAAATTGTATATCATCCCTTTAATGCTGATTTACATTGTGTATTTTATCATCTCCCCCCCCCCCCTTTCTAAAAATTGTTCAGTCAAGTACATTGTCACAGGTGTTTATAATCCGAAAGTGGCTGCAAAGATGGGATGCTTTTTGCATGATGATTGACTTTTTGTGTACTGAGAGACCTTCCTAGCTACAAAAACTGTACATGTAGGTATTCATACATTCACATAAAGATGTCCCATACATAACACATTTGCCCAATGTGTAACACTAACATTATTTAATTGCCGTATACAAAATATTTCTTTTACTGTTTATTCTCTCTACTAAGGTACACGTATCAACTTTTCTAAACAATAAATTAGAACTTCCTAGAAGAGCACTTGAATAACCATTGTATGTAATTTCAGAAAAAGAAAACCTAATTAAAAAAATGTCCTCAATTTGTTACATTTATATGGACATCTCATGAAAGGGCACAAGCTAATTTGCATAATTGCATAATCCCTAAATTTTCATACCAAGTAAAGCTACACATGTACAAAGTATGTGATGAACTTCTATAAATGTCCATGTATAAATGAAATATTATTTGCTTTCCTTTGAGTTAATATGATTTTTTTCATAAATGATGACATAAATGGTATCCCGGGGTACCACATAAAAATCCACTATTTTGTTAAATTATTTATTTTTTCTTAAAGGTTATATCCTGGGGGCCAAAAAGTGGGAAATTATTTTGGTGCTGGAGTGCTGGGGTGCATGCATTTTTCTGCGGCTGTCCGCGAGTGGACATGAGGTGGCGCTACACAACGTGGTACCCGGGGTACTACAGTACCATGGGGTAACGCGTAATGCATCAAATGTCCAGTACCTATGTAACACTGTATTTCTTGTGCAAATGAAACCCTTGAAATTTGCATAAATTTATGTAATTTTTTTTTCACCATGGAAATCAAAACTTCAACTCAAAAGCTTCAAAATGATACCAAACATGTTAATATTGAGCAAGGATGAAATTTTGCCTTCTGAGGGGACCTTATCTTGGACTTGACCTTTTCCTCAAACTTCACTGATGTACTAGTTAAATATTTCTGCAGTCTATTCAGTCCACTTATTTCATATCTAGGTTTCATTCTGGAGACCGGAGGATGATTTTCAGACTTTCACATGAACATCTAAAATTGGTTCTAATACGGGGTACAGAGTTTCAGAATTAGGATTGGGATGAGGAATTCATAAGAATGTTTTCAAAATTCACAACAACTTACAATGAACAAGGATGATAATATATAGCAGCGTCAAATAAGAATGCTTTTTGTTATTATGATTTTTATTAAGTATTCAGTTTGTAATTAAGTATTATCATTATTTTACTGTATTTTTGTATACATGTATTAAAACTTCAGCTGTATTTGTGGTGTTCTTAAGCAGGGCCCCTTTGTAAATCAGTTCATCCGGAAGGGCTTCCTTGTGATAATGAAACAGAATGAACTAGAGAAGCATTCTGAGAATGCAGACCTCCGCCAAGCAGCTAATTTCCACCAATGATCTTGTTCTTCCATAGGGATCAGTGATTTCCACCCATATAGGTACACGATAATGTATGCATGCTGAAAATTGCCCAAATTCCCAATGTAGAAGCCTTTTGTTACCGTACGTTACAAGCCCTCAGCTGCGCCGCACTCCTCACCCTAGCAGAAAACTAGAGCACACATTTTAGTGCGTGTACTGTATGAAAACCTCAAAATGCTCATTGAACTTTACAAGTTCATTGACCCTACCTGCCAAAATACCAAAAATCCAGCCTTCAAAAAGTCCATAAAATTTCTGGATCACTACCAAAATTTAATCATCTGTTCATTGTGTCATTCTCAACCTTTCCTGCAAGTTTCATTCACATCCGTTCACAACTGAGTTACTGTGCACACGGACAAACAAACAAACGGTAATGAAAACATAACCTCCTCCCTTGGCAGAATTACAAGTGTAACAATACCATCAAATGTAAATTGATAAAGAGATGGCAGCTATAGGAAGCAGAACAAAAGAAGAAAGCAAATGTAAATATGTGAGCCTCAGATGTTATCATCCTTGTTCAGCGTGTTATGTTTTGGGTTTTTCAGATTATTGGTTTATCTGCTCAAGGACCACGATAAATCCCACAAATCTACTGTATACATTTATTGTCCCCGCCGAATGAGTTCGAGCAGGGGACTATGAAACGGGCTCCGTACGTGTGTGTGTCTGTGCGTCCGTGCGTCCGTGCGTCCGTCCGTCCGTGCGTCCGTCCGTGTGTGCGTCCGTGTGTGATCAAAATGTTCAATTTGCTACTTCTCTGTCATTTATGAGCCAATTTTGATTCTGTTTGCTTTCTATGATAGCACTACATGGGAGCTTTAAGGACGTTCCTCAGTTGAGTTTGTGCGCATCCTAGCTGCGCAGGTGTCAGTGACGTAACAAAGAGCGTAGAAGCGCACGCACGAGTGATGAGCTGAGCTAGCTGAGCTGAGCAGCTGCTAGTAGATCGAGCTAGAGTGTGGTACGTGCACGTACGGATACCCGACAGCTCCCCACCGCGGCTGCGCCGGGCAGCCGCGCTGGGCGGCCTCGCTCGGCTCGCGTGCCGACTGTACGCGTTACAATCTGTACATACTACGCAAAGTTCAGCGGTCCGAGCCGCATATACATGGTCATTGTAGCACAGCACTGATTGACGGAATCGCGAAGCTTGGAAGCGGAACAGAGCTGTTTCCATTTTCAATCCATAGATCTGTTTTGTGACATGAAGTTCATTATGCGGTCATCAACATGGTAAAGTCGCAGAGACTCCAACCCCAAGCACCTTCTGATCTGGAGATTCTCCCGCCTGAAACCCCTTGCAAACGGGAGACTCCAAGTTGATGTGCGCGAAGCGCATATCACGAGCGCGAAGTGCGAAGTTCCCATGCATGCGGCCGGGTCCAGGGCCCGCCTAAGGGCCCTGGAAGCTCTAAGGTTCTAGATGCTCTCTCGTGCTATCTAAGGCTTATTTTTTGTGAACATATTAATGATGGCAATAAGTAAAAAATCCTTTCCAACGGGAGGACAGGGCCAGGGCGGGAGAAATTAAAACTTAAGCGGGAGAACGGGAGATTTTGCAAAAATGGGCTTTCGGAGGGAGATCTCCCGTCGGGAAGCGGGGGAGTTGGAGTCTCTGAAGTCGAGTGCAGGTACCAAGGGCTTATAGACCCTAGTCGGGTTCTAAGGCTCACTACTCTATTGGACTAGGTGTTAAAAACAACAACAACAACAACAACAACAACAACAACAATAATAACAACAACAACAAAACAAGCGTATGACACACATTTCATCTTTAGATCTAGCAGCTAAAACAATCTGAGTATCTCTGTTAAAAATTAATCTAAATTAGATCTAAACTTGTCATTACTAGTAATGCAAAATATTGGGGTTTTTTTATTTTTGGTTACAAAATACAAGGTCACGAAAGTGTTATCAAACAAGACTATTCATCACTTTCACCATTCATATATTATTTTTTTTATTACCAAATCTGGTGTAACAAAAGGAGAATCAAAGAATTATTATTATTTTTTTTTTTGGGGGGGGGGGGGCAGGTACATCTCCATAGCTTACAACACGCACTTTACCATCCACTGCAACAACCAACACATGCAATCTACAATCAACGTCATTGTATTAAGATTTGTTTTTCCTTTGGAGGACCGTCAGACTAATGCCAAAACTCCCATTTCCTTATAGTTATTTTTCTTCCTCCGTTATCACTTTCTGTACACGCTTGCATTCACATAATATCATTATGGCTGTGTAAGGGAAATAAAACAAAAACGCACATGGATCTTTCTTTCTGAATATTTTTCACCATATCACTGCAATTGTGACACGTTTTTTGTTTGTTTGTTTGTTTGTTTGTTTGTTTGTTTGTTTTTTGTTTTTTTGTTTTTTTTTTTTTTAAAGAAAATGGGGTTTCGATTGAACCGCATGAGATTCATGCATCCTAGCAGGGTATATCAATGCATTGGTTCTTGACCAGATTTGGGGGTCTTACGATGATTTCTGTCGCAAGGAGGCTCTGCTAGCACTAAAAAGAGCACATGAACCCCCCATTTTTACAATTGTTCTGCATTAGGTAACCCTTCTTCTACAATTTGATAAAGTTTCGTAAAAATGACACGGGTTTTGAATGTACAGCATGACATTCACGAACCCCACCTATAATCAGGACACCCACGAGAGGTTTATAAACAGATTTTGGGGTCCGGTGAGGTGATTTCTATCATCTGGGGATGCTGCCAGCACAAAAATTAGGACATGAACCCACACCTTTTATTGTTTTTCTGGAATTAGTAGGCCGCCTTCTATAATTTGGCAAAGTTTCGTGAAAATGACATGGGTTTTGAATGAACAGCTAGCATAAGTTTTATGAACCCACCTTGTCAGGGTATCCCTGCATAGGTTCTTGACCGGATTTTGGGGACTTACGATGATATATGTCGCATGGGGGCGCTGCTAGCACAAAAACGAGCACATGAACCCCAACTTTCAATATCATTTTTCTGGAATTAGTAAGCCTTCGCCTACAATTTGGTCAAGTCTGGTGAAATTGGAATGGGTTTTGAATGAACAGCATAAGCCTAATGAACCCATCTTGTCAAGGCATCCCTGCATAGGTTCCTGACCAGATTTTGGGGTCTTACGATGATATGTCGCATGAGGGCGCTGGTAGCATAAATACGAGCACATGAACCCCCACTTTTCATCGTTTTTCTGAAATAAATAAGCCGTT
Organism: Diadema setosum; assembly: GCF_964275005.1. NCBI lineage: Eukaryota > Metazoa > Echinodermata > Echinoidea > Diadematoida > Diadematidae > Diadema > Diadema setosum. Next base: position 1,368,249 of record NC_092695.1, on the reverse strand, counting down.
TTCTACAATTTGGTGCAGTTTCGTAAGAATGACATGGGTTTTGAATGTACAGCATGAGATTTATGAACCCACCCTGCCAGGGCGACCCTTAGGTTCCTGACCAGATTTTGGGCTCTTACGTTGGTAATGTCGCATTGGGGGGCTGCTAGCACAAAAGCGAGCACATGAACCCCCACTTTTCATAGTTTTTTCTGGAATAAGTAAGCCTTCTTCTACAATTTGGTAAAGTTTCGTGGAAATGACATGGGTTTTGAATGTACAGCATGAGATTTATGAACCCACCCTGCCAGGGCGTCCATGCGTAGGTTCCTGACCAGATTTTGGGGTCGTACTATAGTATATGTCGCATGGGGGCGCTGCTAGCACAAAAACGAGCACATGAACCCCCACTTTTCATAGTTTTTCTGGAATAAGTAAGCGTTTTTCTACAATTTGGTAAAGTTTCGTGAAAATGACATGGGTTTTGAATGTACAGCATAAGTTTTATGAACCCACCCTGTCAGGGCATCCCTGCATAGGTTCCTGACCAGATTTTGGGGACTTACGATGAAATATGTCGCATAGGGGCGCTGGTAGCACAAAAACGAGCACATGAGCCCCAACTTTTGATTGTTTTTCTGGAATAAGTAAGCCTCTGTCTACAATTTGGTAAAGTTTCGTGAAATTGACATGGGTTTTGAATGTACAGCATAAGTTTTATGAACCTTGTCCTTTTGCTCACCCCTAACAGAAAACGTCGATGAGAAGGATTTGAGAGATTTCGGTGTTTTCTGCCGCGTGAGGGCGCTGCTTGCTCAAGAATGAGAGTGTAAACCATAACTTTAAAACCTTTTCCTCGTTTTGGGTACCCCTTCCTGCAATTCTTGCAAATTTGGAGAAAATAACGTGGATTTTGAAAGAATTATGGGGATTTAAGTTTGTCATTGCAGATTTTGTTGTCAATCATGGTCTTGATCCTGTAACGCTATCATTTTGGTACAGGACGGCAGTAAGTCATATTCTTCAAAGTCCCGTAGAAGAAAAACAAGCACATGAACCTATGGTTTTATTTACATATTTTGGCTTCGGATGGGTCAAAGTTACGGTATGGAAAGTTTCAAGAAAATGACATGGATTTCACTTCAACTGAGGAACGTCCTTAAAACTTCTACACAGAATTTCAGTGTAACAATACCATCAAATGTAAATTGATAAAGAGATGGCAGCTATAGGAAGCAGAACAAAAGAAGAAAGCAAATGTAAATATGTGAGCCTCAGATGTTATCATCCTTGTTCAGCGTGTTATGTTTTGGGTTTTTCAGATTATTGGTTTATCTGCTCAAGGACCACGATAAATCCCACAAATCTACTGTATACATTTATTGTCCCCGCCGAATGAGTTCGAGCAGGGGACTATGAAACGGGCTCCGTAAGTGTGTGTGTCTGTGCGTCCGTGCGTGCGTCCGTCCGTGCGTCCGTCCGTGTGTGCGTCCGTGTGTGATCAAAATGTTCAATTTGCTACTTCTCTGTCATTTATGAGCCAATTTTGATTCTGTTTGCTTTCTATGATAGCACTACATGGGAGCTTTAAAACTTCTACACAGAATTTCAGTTGTGACCTTTGACCTTGACCTTTGACCTATATTGTACATTTTGCTACAAAATGCTACTCCTTCGCCATTTCTAACCCGATTTTGATTCCGTTTGCTTTATATGATGGCACTAGGTGAGGGCTTCAAAACTTCTACACAGAATTTTGACCTTTGACTTCTTTGACCTTTGACCTTGATTTTTGACCTATATTGTGCATTTTCCTACAAAATGCTACTCCTTCGCCATTTCTAACCCGATTTCGATTCCGTTTGCTTTATATGATGGCACTAGGTGAGGGCTTCAAAACTTCTACACAGAATTTTGACCTTTGACTTCTTTGACCTTTGACCTTGATTTTTGACCAATATTGTGCATTTTCCTACAAAATGCTACTCCTTCGCCATTTCTAACCCGATTTCGATTCCGTTTGCTTTATATGATGGCACTAGGTGAGGGCTTCAAAACTTCTACACAGAATTTTGACCTTTGACTTCTTTGACCTTTGACCTTGATTTTTGACCTATATTGTGCATTTTGCTACAAAATGCTACTCCTTCGCCATTTCTAACCCGATTTTGATTCCGTTTGCTTTATGTGATAGCACTAGGTGAGGGCTTCAAAACTTCTACACAGAATTTTGACCTTTGTCTTCTTTGACCTTTGACCTTGATTTTTGACCTATATTGTACATTGGCTACAAAATGCTACTCCTTCGCCATTTCTAACCCAATTTCGATTCCATTTGCTTTATGTGATGGCACTAGGTGAGGGCTTCAAAACTTCTACACAGAACTTTGACCTTTGACTTCTTTGACCTTTGACCTTGATTTTTTTACCTATATTGCACATTTTGTTACAAAATGCTACTTCCGGCGGGGACATATATTACGCACTGCGTAATTTCTACTTTTCCTTGTTGATTTTTGTGTAAATGATGTGAAATTAAGAAAATCATGCCCCTTTAAGTTAGACAAGCCCAGCCTGTAAAGAAAAGGCAATTACATGATCAAAACAACCAAATACTGCCCTCTATTGGTACGCCTACTTATAGCATCTAACCTGCTGATATTGTGATTGGGGTCAACAACTTTGCCTTGACAGACGTACATACATGTATAGTACGTCTGTCAAGGCAAAGTTTGTTGTATGTAGACATTCAGACAGGCATGCATCCAAAGGCATTTCACTTGCGTCAATGTGACACAAAGACACCCAGCTACAGCTACAGAACATTGTTCCGGTAAGTTGGGTTTATTTTTTACCACCTGTGTGAAAGCAGCAAGTCATTGGACTTCTAAAATTGGAACAAACATCATCACTATATCATGCACTTGTATCGTTGACATGTTGACCTCAAGATCGTATGTACCGGTACCCACTACAATGTAGGGATAACACAGAACCCCAGGTTCCTGTGTATGCGTGTAAGCAATGCATGGGTGAATTGTTGAAGGTATAACCATTGCTGCATCTATATACCATGGCCTTGTGATTGGCCTTGTCGATCTGGCAGATCACATAGCACGTCATGTAGATTTGAATTGTTAACATGTAGTACAGTGTAGGTGTGGCTGTGATGAAAGTCATGTTCAAAGCTCAATCAAAGGTGTCTTGACCTCTTTGACCTTCGGCTTTGAATTTGAGATTTTCCTGTGATGACAATGGTGAAGAATATCCAGTGGTGTATTATGATTTGATCAGAAAAAGTGCTGCTGTATTCAATGACAATACTGTATACGCCAAATATTTTGAGAATTTCGCGAGTCGGGTGCTATTCGAGAAATTAATCCGTTGAGGATGGACTGATTTTGCTACAACACGCATTTCCCATAGACCCTTAGTCCGGGAGCCAGCGGGGGTCAGCCTAGCTGAAAAGGTTACCAATTTTTATGTGTATAGCAATTTAGTACATATGCCCCTGAGTATGGAAATGCACGTCTGGCTGGTCATCGGTGGTGGGTGTGGCCAGGAGGGCCACAAAAAGGACCCCCAAAATTAGGCTAGCCTAGCTGGAAAAGTAACCCCATGAAAACCACTGGAACTTGTTCGTTACACTTACAGGATAAATGAATGACCATTGCCAGACGTTTTAAGTGGTGGGGGGTAGCCGCCAGACGCTCTTAAAGGCCCAACTCCAGCTAGGCTAGCCTAGCTGAAAAAGTAACCTCATGAAACCCACTGGAACTTGTTCGTTACACTTACAGGATAAATGAATGACCATTGCCAGACCGTTTAAGTGGTGGGGGGTAGCCGCCAGACGCCCTTAAAGACCCAAATTTTTCCAGCTAGGCTAGCCTAGCTGAAAAAGTAACCTCATGAAACCCACTGGAACTTGTTCGTTACACTAACAGGATAAATGAATGACCACTGCCAGACGTTTTAAGTGGTGGGGGGTAGCCGCCAGACGCCCTTAAAGACCCAAATTTTTCCAGCTAGGCTAGCCTAGCTGAAAAAGTAACCTAATGTAACCCACTGGAACTTATTCGTTACACTTACAGGATAAATGAATGACCACTGCCAGACGTTTTAAGTGGTGGGGGGTAGCCGCCAGACGCCATTAAAGACCAAACTTTTTCCAGCTAGGCTTGCCTTGCTGAACAAGTAACCTTGTGAAACCCACTGGAACTTGTTCTTTATACTTACAGGATATGCATGACCGTTGCCAGACGTTTTAAATGGTGGTGGTTGGGGGGGGGGGGGGGGGGGGAGCCGCCAGACGCCCTTAAAGACCCAATTTTTCCAGCTAGACTAAGCTATAGCCTATATATAGCTGGAAAAATAACCTCCTGAAACCCAATGGAACTTGTTCTTGTGATACAATCAAAGGATAATTGAATGATCGTTGCCAGACAATAGCCGCCAGACGCCCCAAAGACCAAACTCTTATGACCAGCTAGGCTAGCCCAGCTGAAAATTAGGAAAGTAACCCCATGAAACCCACTGGAACTTGTTCTTACACTTACAAAATAAATGCATGATCGTTGCCAGATGCTTTAAGTGGTGGGGCGTAGCCCCCAGACGCTCTCAAAGACACAATTTTACCAGCTATAAGGTTCACATATTTCAGAAATGATAGCAGTGTAATTCCATAACAATACCGCTAGCTTGCGAGTTCACCTGTGTATAATCTATGCATGCCTTATTCTTTTGCTCTGCTTCCTTGAGCCCCAACTCATGCATTCTTATGGTGACTCTCCCATGTCATCATCCTTGTTCATTGCAATTTGCTCTATTTTTTAAAATATTCTTATTCCTCATCCCAATTATCACAAATTCTGAAACTCTGTCCTCAGTATAACTAATTCATAGTTGTACAAAATGTAAACATCTGAGAATCACCCGGAGGTCTCCTTTAATGGGGGAGTTTCTTGAGCGCACATGGAAACATGCTTTGAAATATTAATAGGGCAAGTGTTGAGACAAAATACTGTAGAAATATGAGAATATACAGTGCTGTGGTTTTGGTAGAAGAAATAGGGTATCTGTATTTGTCCTCAGTGATAACCAAAAAACTTATTTGGAAAGAATAATAGACATCAAAAAAGAATTGCCCAATCAAACATGTCGGGATTTTTCTCAAACATCAGTGTTCTCATTTTCTTTACAGTGTTAAAAAAAAAAAAAAAAAAAAAAAAAAAAAAATCCAGGGCCGAGTACAGTATCCGGATGGAAATTGGTGGGATGGGCGTAAACCCGCGGGTATTATAACAAACTGACGTGAAAAAAAAAAAAAAAACAAGACAAAAAACTACTTTCTTTCTGTGCCCTGGGGAGAAATATTCATCAATTGCATTTTGGAAATGTTGAAAATCACAACTTTTGATGAAATTGTGTCCTACAGTATCTCTTCTTATATGAAGGCTTTTTTTTATAATTAAGTTTCTTTCCTCTATGACCATGATAAAACAGACCCCTGATGATTAAAACAAAAGACAATCAAAACTTGGCAAATGAACTCTTTGGACATTAGCAAAAGGGAATACATGAACAGTTTTTGCAAACACTTTATACAATTCTACAAAGCTATACAAAGCTCATAAAAAATACAATTCTACTGCAACAAGAAATCCATTCAGTAAGACTCGTCCTCGGTGTACATAGCTTAAATTGCCAACTTTTAAAAAAATAATGCCCCCGCTCTTAAATTTACTTTAAAAAGGGGACGTAAAGCTCAACACCTTTGGCCTATGACTTTTTTAGGTACCATATCACCTTACGGTTGAGGAGATGGGTAAAGAAAAATTATTAACGAAATAAAACTTATAGGAACATGCTTCACATTACCTCACCGTTTTCTTCTCTTAAGAAAGAAACGAAATCTGATAATTGTTCAAGAGTGTTTTTGAACATAGTGCACTGCAAAAGCAGAAAAAATCAGTGTTTTTAAGAAACATAACTCACAACAACAAGGAATTCCTGTCGTGTCTAGTATTGCACGTTTTTGGTTTGGAGGGTTTTGGATGCTAATATTTCAAGACAAGTTTATGCTCCGGCACTTCAATGAGCTTAAATGTAAAGTAATGATCAACCTCTCTTGCCAATAAACTCAACATTTGCTGTTCTTCAGTAAAGCATATGACAGAAACATATGAGAAACATGTCTAAAATTCATATGAATAAGCTCAGTCACAGCAACAACAAAAATATTATGTTTTCTATAAACTAATACTGCATGTACTTAGTTTCGAGGGATTAAGATGCAAAATGTTATGACAAAAGCCCCTACGTGGCTACCAGCAATTAAACATCCTTCAACTTCTTTAGCAAATGAGCTCATGTGTATCATCTTCTTGTTGAGAAGACGAAGATGAGTAATGATAAAATAACCAAACTATCAACTTTCCTTAACATATTTTACATGAAATCATTATTGCCTTCTCGTAACGAAATTGAAAAAAACTGAACATCTGAAATTGTTCAAAATCGCTTCTTGATAACGATGAAAGCAAAGGAAACTTAGTGTTTGTAACCACTATGACACGTGTCTACAGATCTGTCATGCTCATAAGAAATGTAACTCACAGAAATATAATTTTATACAGTAAGTACTTGGTTTGGTGGACATTTAGATGCCAACTTTTCAAGAATAATACACCAGCACTGACATTAACTGATGAAAAAAAGGAATGCTCAGCTTCTTTATCCAATTAGCTCATAGGTAATTCCTTGTAGTTAAAAAAAAAAAAACGAGTAGACGTAAAAATATAGACTACCCGTAACATGTATCACAGGTCATGATCTCCACATTTGCTCCTCTTAACTTAAAAGAAATAAATATATATTTAAATTTGTTTTAAATGACCTTTAAAGAATATGAAGAAAAAAATTCTGTGTCTGCAAAGGCTTGACACGTGTCTAATACTGGGTCACGCTCATATTAAACGTAGCTCACAGGAACAAGGAATTCACGTGTGTATAAAATAATACTGCAGAGAGGGTGCAAAGTTGAACCCTTTATTGAGGGTGCGAAAATGTTCCCTTGGGTACATCTTTCCATCCACACTAAGTGGTGCTAGATTGCACCTCTTCGTGAGGGTGCATCTTTCCACCCACATTAAGTGGTGCTAAGTTGCACCTTTTTTGAGGGTGCTATCTTGCACCCTTTACCTTTCGGCGCACCTTTGCACCCCGTGTAGCCTTTACATCTTGGTGCAACTTTACATCCTTTCGTGAGGGTGCAAAGAAACACCCAAAGTTCCAAGATTGTGCCTTGTTTTGAGGGTGCAATCTTGGAACTTTGGATGCTACTTTGTACCCGCAAGAAAGGGTGAAAGTTACACCCTCGGGAGCAACTTTGCCCCCTTGAAAAAGGCGCAACCTCGTACCTTTAGGTGCAACTTTATGCCCGAAGGATGCAAGAATGTACCCTCTCTTGAGAGTGCAACCTTGTGCCTTATTGGTATGATGTTGCACCTATGTGGTGCTTATTTGCTCCATGACTGCTGCAAAATTGCTCCTTCAAAGGAGCAAGTCAGTGTCACTGCCTGCTCCTTTACAGGGGCAATATTGCCCATCATCTCAAGGTGCAACTTAGCATCACAAAATCGGGTACGAATCAGTTCCTTAACTACTCTAAACCTTGAATAGTGCGAACTGATGTAAGCGTATTTGCTCAGCATATAACTTACATGTATGTTGTTGTTGCACTCTGCAAAGTAAATAGGATTAGTGTAACTTGGATCTTGTGAATCATGAATGAAATGTGTGTGCGTGCAGAATTTGTGAGTTGTGAAAATGTTAATGTAAAAGTTAACTTAGTGGTGTTTGAATAATATACTGAAACCAAAAATTTACCCAATTACCTTTTCAATAAGGTGAGCACTATATCTATCAAACAGTTAACCTTCTCGGCAAGAGTATACATCTGCATGTTCAAGGAAGAGGTGAAAATATGATATGCAGTTGTCTGGATACGTTTTATTCAAAACGTTCTTGAATGCGTACTTATTCACATAATCTATAAGAATAGCATGCTTCTTACCAGTACTCAAAGCCTCTCAAACAAGAGCATGCTTCTTACACTTCTAAAGTATACACCATATCTTAAAAACAAAATGTAAGAGGATTTAAGAAGCTGTTTGTATGCATTCAAACGAATCCATATTTCTATCTAAAATCTAAAACGTGTCTTGTAAAAGGGGAATTCGTTTTATAATGACGATGCCAATTGTCTTAAAGTCCTTATCACGACATGTCTTGGAGTTCACGCTTATTGAAAACATGAGATTCTTGGCACGTAGATTACAACTATGGTTTAAAGAGTTAACTGAGATACGCATACCATATACGGGCATTTCGATGAAAACAATTAAATACAACTTCGGTACTGTAAATAATATGAAAATCAACTTGATACCAGCCCTTATCGACAACCAATACAGACTATGGAGGACTGCAGTTATAATTGTGTTCAGGGGAGCGTTTCATCAACGAGTTCGTCGGAGGTTTTCACCGACATATCTGCTATCAGCCAATCAGACGCAAGGATTTCAGTAGCTTTTAACAGTTGTCGGTGTAAATCACTGACAAAAAGTTTCATGAAACACCCCCCAGATATTGTTTTGGGTGATACACGCATGCCGACTGATTTAGGATCAATTCGAGTCCCTCGAGCTGAGATTCCGGAACTGCAATGAGCAAACCATCATGATGCATAACAAAGTGACTGAGATAATGCATGCACCAGTTTCTGTTTCGTTGTTCTATATACACAGAAAGTTGTTTCGTTTTCCAATCCTGTGCAGGCACACAGAGATTTACAGAATTCAATCATCTTTGGCTATAACGCCATGGTCGCGTGCAAAATGAATGCAGCTTATCTAACTAACTTGTAGTTACTGAATAGGGGACTACTGTATATTCAATTTATACATTATTAATCGGATGATCCTGTGCAGGCACACAGAGATTTACAGAATTCAATCATCTTTGGCTATAACGCCATGGTCGCGTGCAAAATGAATGCAGCTTATCTAACTAACTTGTAGTTACTGAATAGGGGACTACTGTATATTCAATTTATACATTATTAATCGGATGATAGAACCTGTCAAAGAGTAAATTGCGGATATCATATACCATTGTCAAATTCACTTTCTGTTCTATACATAGTATCAATGGAATGTTATGAACCACTTCAGCATTACCAATCATTATCATAATTATTTCCCTGAAACGGCTGCATTTGTATGAGAGGGAAGAGTTTGGCATCATACATAGCAAGAGTCGTCACTACAAAACTAAATACATGTATTAAAATACAAGGTTTTAGGACACTTTGAATAATCCCCCCCCCAAAAAAAAAACAAAAAAATACAACAACTTAGTGAAATGTTGTACAATGTATGCCCTATTTCCATTAACCTATGATCTTTGACCTTTGAATACATGGCCCGCATGTTTTCAACGAATAGGCATTTGGATGCAACGTAGGTATTATATAAAAGAAAAAAAAATGTTTTAGGAAAATACATTTAACCACTTCAGAAATAATTATGGAACAAATATCAAAATATTGACACGTTCACTTCTTCCGTAATGACATGACAGAAAACTTTCCTCACGGAATCGTTCTGCCGTAATTCATGAGCAAGTCATGGATATATACTTAGTTCGATTAAAAGTATACATTGAGTCATTGCAAAAGCATCTAATGAAAAGTATGCTTCAGAACTACATCATTGTCATTTATTCTATAACACTAATAATATAGAGCTATTGGTCCGCCATATTGCCTAACAGGTCGTTGTCCTCCTACCATGTTTGTTTAGCAAATAAGGCACAGAATTTAATTTTGCACTTGTTGCCAAAGACTCTAATCTTCTTTACCGCTATTCTCAGACATGACATATATGCTGGTGCTGTATGAATTAGAAACGGAAGCTTGCAAATCAATTTAATATTCACCATTTAACAAGGCAAAAGCGAAGTGATGTCTCGTCCACATATCGACTTTGTGATTACAGAGATTTTCAAATGGCATAGGCCTAGTTCATTGACTTTTTGACTGTTGACGTAGTCGGACTTCACCAATATTAACACTTGACAGCAATCATTAGATGATCTGAGGAGTGAATTTGGTGATCATATAGCTCAAAAGTGTGGAAAGTTATTGAAAGAACACCAGAATACTATGTAGACAGTGTTTATCAGGTGAGATACAAACATAGAACAAGTTCCAGTGGGTTTCAGGTCAAGGAGGTTACTTTTCCAGCCAGGGTTATAGTCTAGCTGGTAAAATTGGGTCTTTGAGGGCATCATGGCGGCTACACTCCCCCCCCCCCCCCCACTTCTTAAAACGTCTTGCAACGGCCATGCATATATCCTGTAAGTGTAAATAACACGTTCCAGTGGGTTTCATTAGGTTATATTTTCAGCTATAGGCTAGCCTATATAGCTGGAAAAAGTTTGGTCTTTAAGGGCGTCTGGCGGCTACCCCCCACCACTTAAAACGTCTGGCAATGGTCATGCATTTATCCTGTAAGTGTAACGAACAAGTTCCAGTGGGTTTCATTAGGTTACTTTTTCAGCTAGGCTAGCCTAGCTGGAAAAATTTGGGTCTTTAAGGGCGTCTGGCGGCTACCCCCCACCACTTAAAACGTCTGGCAATGGTCGTTCATTTATCCTGTAAGTGTAACGAACAAGTTCCAGTGGTTTTCATGAGGTTACTTTTTCAGCTAGGCTAGCCTAGCTGGAGTTGGGCCTTTAAGAGCGTCTGGCGGCTACCCCCACCACTTAAAACGTCTGGCAATGGTCATTCATTTATCCTGTAAGTGTAACGAACAAGTTCCAGTGGTTTTCATGGGGTTACTTTTCCAGCTAGGCTAGCCTAATTTTGAGGGGTCCTTTTTTTGGCCCTCCTGGCCACACCCACCACCGATGACCAGCCAGACGTGCATTTCCATACTTAGGGGCATATGTGCTAAATTGCTATATACATGAAAATTGGTAACCTTTTCAGCTAGGCTGACCCCCGCTGGCTCCCGGACTACTGCCCGAGTATACTCGGGACTCGTCCTCAACGGGTTAAAGACACGCGGGAATATTGACTCTGATCCCAATGTGAATGTGACGCATACCGGTAGTGTGTGTACACTTCTCCGTTCAGTACAGGGCAAATCCAATATAAGGTCCCCTCAGAAGGCAAAATTTCATCTTTGTTCACTATTGACATGTTTGGTATCATTTTGAAGCTTATGAGTTGAAGTTTTGATTTCCATGGAGGAAAAAATGATATTTGCATAAATGTGAAACACAGCATTACGTATCTATGGGACATTTATTAAAATTCATATTCATTCAAAGGAAAGCAAATGATATTTGATCAATATGTGGACATAAAAAGTTCATCAAATAGTTTAACTTGGTATGAAAATGTAGGGCTTATGCAAATGATTATGCAAATTAGCTCGTGTCCTATCATGAGATGTCCCATACGTAACAAATTGAGGTCATTTTTTTAGGTTTTTTTCTGAAATTTCTAAGGTTATTTGAATGCCCTTTTAGAAAGTTCTAATGTTTAGAGAAGTTAAATACCATAGAAAGAAGAAAAAATAGTAAAAGAAATATTTTTTATTAGGCAATGAAATAATGTTATGTATGGGACAAATGTGTTATGTATGGGACATCCTCATACGCCATACAAGTGTATTGCATGTGAATGCATGCAGCTAGCTGGGAAGGTCTCTCAGTACACAAATGGTCAATCATCCTGAAGAAAGCATCCCAACTTTGCAGCTACTTAATTGAGTTATAGACACTTGAAACAATACATGTACTTGACTGAACAATTTTCAGAAAGGGGGAGGGGGAGATGGCAAAATACACAATGAAAATCAGCATTAAAGGGATGGTATAGTTTTGTAGAAATGGGGATTCAGTTTTCAACATTTACGTGATAATTGGAAACCAATTATGAATTATTAAAGAGCATACAATTCTAAGACTAGAGGAATTCAAAGTTTATTTGATGGAGATCCAATTTGAAATGACTGAGATATCAAAAAACAAGCAATTTTATACAAAATGAAATGAAGTGGTCCTAATAAAACATGTGACCCACCTTTTTTTAGGATCTCACGTTTCTGGATATTATCTCAGCCATTTCAAAACGGATTTTTGTCATGTTAGCATTGAATTCCTCTTAGAATTGTATGCTAACTTTCAATATTTCATAAAAGAAGTGCTAATTATCTTGTAAAAGTTGAAATCAGAATTCCCATCTGAACCAGAACTATACAGTCCCTTTAAGTAGAGACCTCTGATTCAAAGGGTACTGAAACCGAATAAGCAGAATGAAAAATTGCAGTTCAACTACTAGTATATTGGGTACTGTTCACCACACAATGTAGAGCTCTAGCTACTAGGTGTTTCAAAAAACATTTCCCACTTTTGATTCTTAATAATTCATAAACTATACATCAGATAACACTGTCATTGATATCAGTGATAGCTGAATAGTGTACAATTTTGTTGGAGTTGGTTTAAATATGAAAGCATAAATCAGTTTCATGAAATCCATGATAAATTTCACAGTTACACTTGTAGGTTCCAGATTTTGCTCTATTTTCAACCCTCTGTACAAAACTTTCACTTTGCACAGGGGTCAATGGGTGTGTATGGGAGTGTGTGGTTAACACCCTGACAATGGTCCTGAACAATGGCCAGGGTTTGAATGCTTTATTATTTATTCATGAGAAATTCCACTATCACAACTAGTCTTTATTCAGCCTCTGGCAGTATCTGTGTAAAGTCAAACGCCTGCCGATACTGTCATTGAGTGGCGACAGTGCTCTCCCTACTTCTGAAAAACGAAATTCCAATGAATACCTTCTGTTCTGTTGTAAACAAGGTGACAGGAAGCAAAGAAAATCAGTTAGAGTATACACTTCTGTATACGGAGACTTAAATAAATCTACTCACAACTGTGAAACAAATCGCCCCAATGAAAAATGCTGCTGAACTCTTTACCAAAAATGATCTTTTTTTATTGAAAAAGTGACAAATTTGTCAGAATATAAGTAAACAGTTGTATTAAAATGAAAAACTTTAGATCATTTATGTTTATTTATATCCCAGATTTAGTGATACATGTATGTGAAGCAAAATTTGAAAATGATTGCCAGCTGGAATGATATGTGGTGTTTGCGAGTACATGGAAGCATGTGCTTACTTTTTCCATGTGCATGCAGTGCATGAATTCAGACTAGCAGTGCCCAGGGCAATCCACATGAATTATTGATTAAGCATTCCTGTGCCTAGGGAGCGCCTGTGGACTGTCAACAGGTGGTTCAGGCATGTCCATTGTTCAGGGACATTGTCAGCACACACTCACATACACATCATTGGTTCCTGTGCAAAGTTCATTTTTGTACAGAGGGTTAAAATTTGACCAAAATCTGAAACCTTACTTCAAAATCAATCTTAGATTAAATGAAACTGATTCATGCTTTCACATCCAAATCACCTCCAACAAAATTGTACACTATTCAGCTATTACTCATATCAATGACAGTTTTATCGGATGAATAGTTTTTGGACTATCAATGATCAAAAGTGGGAAATGTTTTTTGAAACACCTAGTACGCTGTAGCTGCACTGTATAACACATGCATGTGATGATAATGAAGATGTTACTTCAAATCAGTGTTTTTTGTATCATTTTTTTTTTTTTTTTTATTGCAAGTGATAAACAAATTGTCCTTATTCAGTTTTCAGTAGTAGCCACGACAAAATTCATGGGTATACATACTGAGGTGTGACTCAAATCAATGACCTGACTGCTAGACAGACATCATATATATCTACTCGATTACTGGGGTTCCATGCAGCAGGTATTGCATATTTATCCAAATTAATATTTTTTGTGTCAAGTTGTTTTTTATTGAAACTGAATGGCAAACTGCCCTTCATCAATGGAAGTAAAGCACTTCAATACTATTCACTTTTTAGTAGTAACTATCCTGATAAAAATACAGGCATCCTATATACTCAGGTTGGTCCTAAAAATGTAGAATATGATTGATGGTAGATATTTGGGGAATATTGTTCCCTTGACAAACTGGATCAGTATTTTAGTAATTTCAACTGATTCTACCATTTAGAAATATGCAAAAATTCAAAAACATTTGTTTATAGGTATTTTGCAAAATACCCATAAACATGGTTCTCAACACACTAAACATTTGGGGGACAAAGGGCATGCATACTCAGGTTGGTCATAAAAATATAGAAATATGATTATGATGGTAAGTATTTGGGGAATATTGTTTCCTTGACAATCTGGATCAGTATTTGAGTAGTTTCAACTGATTTTATTTCAATAATTATGCAAAATACCCATAAACATGGTTCTCCACACACTAAACAAATGGGGGACAAAGTGTCCCATACGTCACTGTCCCATACGTAACACGTCATGTCTGTCTTTAATTAGAACCTGTAATTAGAGCTTTTTGCCTAATGACACGAAACTTACCTCTAATAATCTTTAGTGTTGTGACTTTCATCACAGTGAGTTACAAGTTGTAGAATGAAATACTTTTAGAGAGTTTTGAGGTTGAAAAAAAAATGTTCAAAAAAAACAAAATTTTTCTGGTCCCATACGTAACGGCACATATTTTCTCTTCTAGAATATAATTGTGAAGGTCATTTTTCTCCATTTTTTACATGGTTCTACTTCTCCTAGATATCAATCACCATGATGAAGTTCAATATAATCAAAGGCCTTTAACACTATTTTTCAGGTCATAAAAGTCTGAATGTCCCATACGTAACGCGCGCATTATTTTGGACTTGCCCTACAGGACTCCACCATCACAAATTTAACCACTTGTGAAATCGTTTGGAGGTCCCGATTCGCGAAAATTTAGACACTTTGCGAAATGCCAGCGTATAAAGTAACGAGTATAAGGTACTGGTATTAATCACTGAACAGTAATTACAATGTCCATCTAGTAAGTACATTGCAATGTATACGAAACATCAACTAGGATGTCCGGACAAAAGGTGTGCAAGTTGGTAGAAAGATAGAAATAGACAGAAAGGATACGATACATAAAATATGTGTACATTTATGTATATCTTGTACAAAAGTAAGCAAACAGAACTTGCTTAATCCAGGTGTCTCTGCATATTAAAGTTCCAAATTTGGTTAATTGAATGGTTCACTGCTGTTTAGAAAGGTAAAATCCAGAAAAGCATCGCAAAAAAAAAAAATCCACGAGTGAATGCCAGCTCATCATACTTGTCAAGAAGAAGTATTCATAGGAAACTATTCCCACATTCCCACAAGACCCCACATCGGGGGGAAAGTCCCCGTGATGCAGAACTTTCCCCTCCAAAACCATAGCGTGGACATTACAACATATAAAAATTCAGGTCCCAAATCATCATGTCTATTTGTGACCGGTGACAACCGTTTCAGGCAAAAGTCGGGAATTTTGAAAATTCATTTTTTCATTGAATTGCATTATTTCCAAAGCTTTGCATTGATATAAAACACTTGTATTCTCCGGCACCGTTAGTAAGTCATATAAAGCACATTTTGGTTTGTAAGCCGAACAAAATTGCAAGAAAATGGGCTATGAAGATTCACCTCCTGCTCGAAGACAATGTCCGAGCGGTGATACCAAGTGAGAATCACCCATCCATATGATGGTGCCAATCGAGATTAAGCTCCGCCTGTGGCAACTACAGCTCATTCTGATTGGTTCAAGGAGAGAGTCAAATTTCCCGGGCACCTTCCTCGGAACTCAGCCAATGGAGCTGAAATACAAAATGCGTTTCGCTCTGGTTTGTTTACCAGTACGTCTTTTGAGATGCAGAGGTACGTATACGATAATCGCAAGCTTGCTGGTGTTTGTGTGGATGGTGCACGTATTACCCGACGTCATCTACACGCCATGCCCGTTGCTACGCATAAAATAGGAACAGGTGGCGCATTTGTATTATACACATCTTTACGATAAAGTGGTTGATTTGTCTTTTCATCATCCAAGACCCTTTGCGAAGGCAGAAAAATTGCTAGAGCTGGCAAGGGTCACGCTTCCTGTTGCTTTGTTTTGTTTTTCAAGCCATGCATGTGTTGCATTGTGCGGTTGTATTTATTACAGTGGTACAATACAACATGGGTACTTTCTATTGCTCCTTATGATTGAACATGTACACCAATTGTATCACAGCGCTTCACAAAAATGATCCAACTTACATTTAGGAGGTAAGAGAAGAAAAATATAATTAATTACTTATTTTTTAAATGTTTTAGTAAAACAAACAAATGAACACGACTACTCGAATAGTTCGGTGCAGTTTTGACGTTTAGTAATATTGTCATTTATGTGTACATTGAGTCAACCTGCTGCCATATTTACTCCAAGGACAGAGTTCTGAGAATATTGTAAGTTTTCTTTTTACACAATTATGTCATTGTGTTGCAATTGACAAGTGAGTTTTCGATTGCATGTTGCATGATTTGTGTGGCAATTTGTGACTCTGATGCATTCAAGACATGTTCCCCATCGTATCTGTTTTCACGTTGGAAGTTAGTGCTGCCTACATGTACATGTAGTGCTGCTGTTCACTTTTTGTTTCACTTCCGTTGTCGAACATTGCAGCAGAAAAGTTAGGAGAAAAAGCCAAACGAAGAGCGTACACTACAGAGCGAGGGTTTATAGTGACCTCGTCTACAGCCACTCTGTCTATTTTCCAGTTGGTCTACTGGCAAATCATCTATTACCGATTCGTCTAGTACCCATTTGGTCTACAACTTGTTTTGTCTAGTACACATATTGTCTAATAGTCACTTTGCCCACTACCCGTACTGTCTAATACCCAACTCGTCAAAGGAGCATTTCGTCTACTGAGCAATTGATCTAGTAGCCAAGTCGTCTATACTCACAATGTCTACTTGTCATGTCGTCTAATATCCATTTCGCCTACTACCACTTTGTCTACTCCCACCTCGTCTACAAGTCATCTCGTCTACATTCACTTTGTCTAGTTATCATATCGTCCAACCCTTAGTTCGTCTATACCCATCTGGTCTACACCCAACTGGTCTACACCCAACTGGTCTACACCCAACTGGTCTACTCCCAACTGGTCTACACCCAACTGGTCTATACCCAATTGGTCGATGTTGGTTCTTGGTATAGTGGTTTATATACGCTCGCTCTGTATAGTGCGTGCTCTTCGTTTGGCTTTCTATCCAAAGTATTCTACCGCAATGTTCGACAACGGAAGTGAAACAAAAATCATGTAGCATAACATAATCGTGTGAAAAGAAAACTACAGTGTAAATATTCTCAAATTTGTCTACTTGTACATGTAGTATAAATTATGACAGCAGACTGACTCAATGGAAGGTAGATGAGAGGAAAGGAGCGGTCACATGTGACCAATTATATTCAAATACTACACGTCAAGTTCGCACCAAACTTTCGAGTCGTGTTTGTTTGTTTGTTTTAATTCAATTAGCGCCGAGCAAAGCAACATTATTATATATGCATGTCTTGTAAAAGTAAAACAAACAGGAAGCGTGACCCTTGTCAGCACTAGCAATTTTCTGCCTTCAAAAGGGTCGCCAATGATAAAGACAAATCAACCACAATGAAAACGCGATTTGTAAATGTGTGGATTCGCCACCGCTCCTGTTACATGCACACGGACATGGCGTGTGGATGCCATTGCGTAATGCGTGCACCATACACATGTACATGTACACCATACGTGTAATTATCGTATTCGCCATCTTGAAAGACGTACTGGTAAACAAACCCGAGCGAAACGCATTGTTTTTCGGCTCCATACGCTGAGCTCCGAGGAAGGTGCCCGGGAAATTTGACTCTCTCAGTGAGCCAATCAGAAGGCGATGTGGTTGCTAGAGGCGGAGCTTAACATCAATTGGCACCATCGTACGGATGGGTGATTCTCCCCTCGCATCGCCGCTCGGACTTTGTCTTTGAGAAAGAGGTGAATCTTCAAAGCCTGTTTTCTCGCAATTTTGTCAGGCTAGCAACTTAAAAAGTGTATTTTATTTCTCTTTCTATGCCCACTTATGGTGCCGAAGAATACAAGTGTTTTATATCAATGCAAAGCTTACGAAATGGGCAATGTGATTCAGTGAAAAAATGAATTTTCAAAATTTGCGACTTTTGCCTGAAACCGTTGTCGCCGGTCACATTTGTGTACTGAGAGACCTTCCCAGCTAGCTACATGCATTCACATGCAATATGTATGAGGATGTCCCATATGTAACGCATTTGTCCCATACGTAACATTATTTCAATGCCTAATAAAAAATATTTCTTTTACTTTTTTTTCTTTTTTCTCTGGTATTTAATTTCTCTAAACAATAAATTAGAACTTTCCAAAAGGGCATTAAAATAACCTTAGCAATTTCAGAAAAACCTAAAAAAATGACCTCATTTTGTTACGTATGGGACATCTCATGATAGGACACGAGCTAATTTGCATAATCATTTGCATAATCCCTAAATTTTCATACCAAGTTAAACTATGTGATGAACTTCTGTCCACATATTAATCAAGTATTATTTGCTTTCCTTTGAATTAATATGAATTTTTATAAATGTCCCATACGTAACGCTGTCTTTCACATTCATGCAAATGAAGCCCTTGAAATTTGCATAAATTTACATAAAATCATTTTTTCCTCCACGGAAATCAAAACTTCAACTCATAAGCTTCAAAATGATACCAAACATGTCAATATTGAGCAAAGATGAAATTTTGCCTTCTGAGGGGACCTTATCTTGGACTTGCCCAGTATTAGACAAGATGGATATAGACCAATTGGCTATTGGACAAAATGAGCTGTAGATTATTTCATTCATAGACCTAATGATTAATAGACGAAATGGTCAATAGACATAATGGGTATTAGACGAAATGTGCCTTACACAAATTAGAGATTAGATTAAATGGTTAGTAGACGAAATGGCAATTAGACTAATTGGCATTTAGACAAAATGGTTGGTAGACGAGTTGGTAGTAGATGAAGCGAGTTTAGACGAGATGGCATTAGACTAGGTGAACAGTGGACAGTGTGGTTGTAGACGAGGTGCCAGTTTACCAGAGCGAGCATATCTATTGTGGCAACAACAATGTAGCCTGCACGCTTAGGCAAAACATTCTTGAAATGCTGAGAGTCGTGTCTCTGAAAGGCCGAATTATGCATATATGTGTGAGACGCACTAGCCAATCGCACAGGAGATGCTGCACTTTAGCAACACTGGGCATATTGGCGCGGTATGATGTATGATGTCACATGCGTACAACAATATAAGGAAAATATAAAGAGAATTTCACAAAATTTCATCTTTTGAAAAAAGTACACATTCCCTTGACTCGTTACTGGCATATGTTATGGGTAATATTATTCCCATTGCCTTTAGAAAGAGGCAAGTCAAGTGCTCTTTTATTATGCGAAAAAAGTGAAAATATGTAGAATTTTCTTTACATTTTCTTTATACTGTTGTACTCATATGACATCACGAGCCTTAGTAGTCTCCTCATCCAGCGGTTCCAACACAAAAGTTTTAAAAATTCATAACTTTTACATCGATTGTCCAATTTTCCTCAAACTTTCACTGATGTGTTCTACTAATATTGCTGCATTCTCTTAATCCTTATGTTAATGAAGGTGAACTTGTCCTTTAAATGTACTTAACTGTTCAGCCATAACAAAATTTAGATATAATGACAGAAAACCGCCGGTTCTGAGGACTTCATTATAGGGCAAGTCTAAGCTATCGCACACCTTACATATGAGACATTCAGAGATTTCAAACATTTGAAAAATAATGAAAAAGCACATAGATTTTACAGCTGTTTATCATCAGTAGGACTGGTAAGAAGAATCCCTAAGAAGAATATTGTGGTAAAGTTTGATGTCATTTGACCTTGGGTTGAATATTTTATGAGGGAAAATATGTCAACTTACATATATGGGATCACAAAAAAAAAGTAGATTTTTCAAAATTAATTTCAAGCTAAAAATTCTGTGGAAATAACATCTTATGATCAAGTTCTGTTTAGCAGTGAAGAAAGGTACAATACTGAAGAGTCTTTCAGCAAAGTTTCACGGCAAAAGAAGAAAGCATATTTTCATGATTTTAATTTCATTAACCCGTTGATGACATACAGATTTTGCTATGTGTGTAGCACGCATTTTCCCTAGACACCTGTCCGTTGAGTATTCTCGGGACTCATCTTCAACAGGTTAAAGGAAGTACACTTTAGTATGGGACATGGCACAACTTTCATATGGGACAGTTGTCTTTAGTGAGCAAGTGCATTCATGGAAATGATTTTGAATTTCTTCATAGCCCCATATCCAGTCCCACAAATTATGCTACAACATGTAATCAAATGAAATAGACTTGTAAGTGTTGACTTCCCTGGTTCAGGTACCTATTAGAAGCTTAAATGTATTGAAAAACAAACAAAAGTAACACCACAATGTAATGAAACATCTTAGTTTGAATTCCTTCATGCTCATGAATTTACACTATTTCATCATGTACAGTATGTCCCCAAAAAAAATTACAATCAAATTTTTGCATTGATAACACCCAATATGATTAAATTGTCTAAATGCTACTTCAGGGTCTTAAAATATAACATCTTAGCTCTATTTTGCAGAAAACCCCATTCAATTTGGTTAAGCGGTCACAGAGAAATGTGGAATGTTGTAAAGCATGTCATGAGTCTGATTCTTCCAAAGCCGGGTTCACACGTACCGTCAATAGCAGGATGACGACCACGCTCCATATCTCGAGATTTTTGCACGCTCCAAATTAGCGGGATAGTGCTCGCGCTTGGAATCTCGAGTTTTTTGCAATTGTTCACACGTACAGAATTAATCCCGCTAATTGCCAATCGAGATAACAGCCAAACCTGCAAACTGGGTCACACAGCGCGCTTCACTGCCTGCGCTTCTCTTTGCCCATTGTTTTTTGCGCGTCAGTGGTGTGTTTCGTGCGCTGTTGTTGTGTTATGCCAAAGAGGTTAAGGACCTCTTCGCAGAGGCCTCGCTGTTGTGATGTGCGCATTGCATGATGGGATATAAAAACATGAGATGCTAAACCAGACCGTTCACACGTACCGGCGCAGGGCAAATAAGCGCAAGATTTCTTGGGATTAGCATCGCGATGCTGATCGCGCTAATCGTCGGGGGGTTTTTTGTGTCCACACGTGCAAAAAACTCAAGATACCGATCGCGATGCAAATCTCATGATTTGTATCCCGCTAATTGGTGTACGTGTGAACCCCCCTCAAGTTTAGCACTTCGATGCTTTTGTGTGTGAATACAACAGACAGAACTTGGAGGGAACAGATTCTTGACATTCTCTACAAAATTCCTCTTTTCTCTTTGACCACTGAAGCAAATCGAATGGGGTTTTCTGTAAGATGTGGGCAATGAGTTATAGTTTCATACCTTGAATTTGTATTTGGATTGATTCACTATTTTTAAAGATATCATTGCGGAGGGTCCCTTTGTAATTTTTTTTTTGGGACATACAGTACTTTACCTACATGTACAGATCCTATATGTTGGCATTCTAGCTTTAGCCCATTTGTAATATTTTGTGGTCAATTCTATATCAACAGGAAAAGATTGTGCTACATGTGGGGCCAAAAATTGGCCGCGCATTTGGCCACGCTCTGGAGGTGGTCTCGGCTGCGGCCTTTTCTCAGTGTAAACGCAAACTGGGCCAAATGCGATACCATTTCTAGTTTACATCTGTAGCATTTGACTTGGAATCTTGCACATGTGACTACTACAGTATGTATGTACAAGCTTCATCTTCTGTCAATGTCAAACCTTGCTTTGCCATGGTAACGGCTTTTTTTTTTAGGGAAATGATACAAAAATATTGCGGATTGAGCTAACTGCTTCTGTCACTTTTTGAGCTTTTTAGATGTAATTTGGTACATGAGACCAATTTTTATGCCTCCACCACGAAGTGGTGCCGGAGGCATTATGTTTTCGGGTTGTCCGTCCGTCCGTGCGTCCGTACGTCTGTACGTACGTCCGTCCGCATTCGTTTGCGCGATAACTTGAGTAATATTGACTGGAATTTTACCAAACTTGGTCCAAGTATAAAGTATGATGGGGCAATTACTTGATTAGATTTTGGGTGAAATCGGCCAAAGGTCAAAGGTCAAAAGGTCAAGGTCAAATCATGAAATTGTATTTGTTTGCGTGATAACTCCAGACTGGATGAAGCAGCTTTCACCAAACTTGGTCCAAGGATGATGTATGATAGGGCAACTAGTTGAGTAGATTTAAGTGACATTGGCAAGAGGTCAAAGGTCAAAAGGTCAAGGTCAAATGCTAAAAATGTTGCTATTTCCCCCATATCTATGCAATGCTCAAAGGTATTTTCTTGAAACTTAGTGTAGACATGTACTACTGTGTGAAGATTCTCCAGAGAGAGTTTCATGTCATAAGGTCAAAGGTCAAAAGGTCAAAGGTTAGGCGAGAATGTTACAATTTCACTTTTCTCGCAAATGGTTCAATGTATTTTCATGGAACTTGGTACATACGCATGTACTGACTGGCAGGGATTATCTAGGGAACTTAGGGGTCATGGGTCAATAGTCAGGGGGTCAAAGGTCAAGGTCAACTCCTCAAAATTTTACTATTTCCCTCATATACTAGTATATTATGCAATGCTTGCATTATTAGTTTTAAAACTTAATATAAAAAAATACATGTATTACCTAATGGAGATTCTCTGGGAAATTTCCAGCCAGAAGGTCAAAGGTTAAGGGTCAAAGGCCAGGTTTAAATGCAAAAAAAAAAAAACTATTTTGTACTGTACTTACACTCTTTCTTCATACCTTGAGAATTACTCAATGCATAAACTTATAAAAGGGACGGTCAGAAGTCAAGTAAAAATCCTCAATTCCCCAAATATGTGTACCTGCACTCCGACAGTTATAGCAAACCCAGTTCAAGGAAAGTGAACATTCAAGATATTTCTGACAAACCTGTCATTTCAGTATTTTGTCATTTATGTGAAACTGTCATCACACATTGTGAAGACATTGTACTATACACCTATTGGGAGAATCATGCATTATGGCGGAGGCATCAGTCGCCATAGCGACATTTCTAGTTTTGACAATGTCAAACAATGAATTACCATGGTAACAACATTTTTTTTTTCAATTTCTAAAGCATTTAAAAATATTGTGGATTGAGCTTCTCAGTTTTTGAGCATTTTAATTCAAATTTGGCACATGTGACCACCACAGTACATGTATGGAAAGATGAAGTTTGCACATATATGTAGATGTGCAAACTTCATCTTTTGTCAATGTCAAACATTGTGTTGCCATTGTCACAGCATATTTGATGAAAATCACACAAAAATATTGTGAATTGTGCTTTATAGCTCCCTCAGTTTTTGAGTGTTTGACTTAAGATTTGGCACATGTGACCAATATGATTTTTAAATGAACAAAACACATCTTTTGTCAGTGTTGAACAATGGGTTGCCATGGTTACAACATTGATTTTAAAATAAAAAGTATAGAAAAATATTGTGGATTGAGCTACAATTTGTAACTCCCTCAGTTTTAGTTGGGGGTATTATAGTAATCAAATTCTGCGATCGTTCTAGTTTTTTACAAATTTATCGTCAGAGTATTGTCCACACATGTTTTGTTGAGAAATTTTGATATTTATTTCAGCAAACTTTGCACAATTCTTATTCGCACATCCCTGTACCTTTGTCGTTGTGTACCACTCAGCTTTTACAAGTAGGGATGCCAAAAAACTAATTACCATCACAAAAGCATATCTTCCTTAGAGAGTGGCTATTCATTCAATTGTCTTCCTACAGTGGGGGCAAATCCAGTTTGGTACATACAAAATCACAGCCAATATCAATTAACCATAATGATTGTTATCCTTTGCCATATCACTCTGTATTACAGGATGGATGAGCTTCAGTCTCAAACTCCAGAACTGGGCTGCGGAGTCCAGGAATCTGACCCCAATGCAAGTGGGGAATTTAACTTGAGACCCCTCCGATCAGATGGAGGCCCAGACCGCAGTGGCCTTATTGTGAGGTATAGTTTGAGGATAATTGTGATGGCTTTATCAGAGTTTGGGGTACTGTAAAACTAAACATTTTCGCTTGCATTCTAATTTGGCGAACTGCACAATATGCATCGAATGCCAGTAGCAATTTGCGAAAATTTCATGCTGCAAAAATTCCTTGCTTTACAGTATACTTCCTCTTCTTCCCCTACTGTCTCAATTGTTGTCTGCTTTCATTCTTTCATCTGCTTGCCTGTTCCTTTTCCAATGAATTCCCTGCCTGCTAGATGAGATTTATATTGGGTAGGTAGCAGAGGAGGCACCTGCCCCCAGGAATAACCAAGACATTGTGGTGCCGAGAAGAGGTTATTGGTTTTATTCAATATTCATGAAATTCTTCTGTCAAGATGTTTTCATTGCAACTGATTAGCAAAGTGCCCTACATTGACGTAAATAAGCAAGCACTGAATTGATCATTGTTTTAGTAGTAGCCATGATAAAGAATTATGGGCATACGTACTCGAGCAGGATTCGAACCTACGACCTCCTGATCTCCGGACAGGCATCATCTCCGATGGCCACTAGACCACCGAGCTTCCGCCTGACAGCAAGCGTTTGTTCTAATCCTTATAGTATGCAGTGGGTACTGCATAATTATTCAAATTCATGAAATTCTTCCATAGAGATGTTTTCATTGCAACTGATTGACAAATTGCCATACTTAATGACGTACATTATAAATGAGCACTGAATTGATCAGTGTTTTAGTACATGTAGTAGCCATGTTGAAAAATCATGGGTGTACGTACTCAAAACATAAAATTACTAAAACACTGATCAATTCAGTGCTTATTTACGTCAATGTAGGGCAATTTGTCAATCAGTTGCAAGGGGTTATTGTTTTGCTATTCTTTGCTAGTGCTATAAGTGTGGCACCATTTCCCACTGGGTCCCTGGGGGGTTGGCGGAACTATATATTGATGAAGCTAAGTTAGTTCTTTGAGTAAGGTAGATTGGTGACTGTACTTTCAAGTCTGTTAATAGCAGACCTGGTAGTGGGCTCTGGGGTTGAACCAAATTGGGCCTAATTTTCACATTATCATCTTCTTCTTCTGAATTCATTGTCAAATTTGTCCCTAAACTTGGCAGGCATTATCACTGGGGTGACAGAATGTATCATGAATGGACACCATGCCCCATCCCAGGGGACCCCCTGGGGATCCCAGAATCAACAAATTTTATACATACCTGGCAGGTATTTTAGCCAATGGGATAGAATATAATGTACTGGACACCATCCACCCCCACCCCAGTTTGCTACATGTATGTCGTTTTAAAGTGATAGTGTGCAAAAATGTGTAAAATATGTACGTAAAAGGTGAACTTGCAATTTACTCATGTGAGGGCAAGACCCCTAGGTCTCTTATTTGGAATGTTGTGATATTCCATTATTCCCTGCAAATCGTTCAAAGGTAAAAACCAAGAGGAATGGGGTAATACACTCTATGTCTGCATACCTTTGTATTAAAACAATTATCTTGGATGAACCAAAGGTTTTCTGGAGTAATGGGGAGTGATTGTTTGCCATTGTTCATTGCAAATTACTTCATATTTTGATAAAGATGCTAACATTATGCCACATCATGGTTTATGTGTGGAAAATTGTGACATATTCAAACTTTTTGTTCTTCGTACAAGTGTAGTAAATGCTTGACTTGATTTGCAATAGAGTGATCTACCAGGGAAACCGAAGCTTCGGCTGATATCTGCAGACAAACTATCGTATAGAACAAGAAAGAAGAAGGCTTTCTGTTTATAATTCCTTCGAAGTGATATATCTTGTGCTGTAATTCTAATGTTTGCTGTCTGTTTCTCAAAGTAAAAAAAAAAGAAAAAAGATTTTTAACTGAATTGCATTTCATTGCAACCCATGGTTACAGAACTCTATTGGACAGTGCTGAGAAAATAAAGGGGTCAACGCATGTCAGTTTCTTCACCATTCTGATACCCATCTGTTGGTGTATAACACCACCAGTATCCATTAACTATTGGTATCCTTTCTCAAACAGGAGAGCTGAACAATGTGCTTTTAGGTCTGCAGCATTGGACTCCGGAGTCCAAGTGACCAATCTGAATTTTGGTAGTGGAGAAGAGCTGACTGAGCCTGGATCTCTCCGATCCGATGGAGGTCCAGACCGCAGTGGCCTTGCATGGTAAGTTTTAGGATAATTTTATGAGGAGGCTCTCTTCCAGTATTGTATGCTCAAATTGTTGTGTATTTTAGATTTGTCACCGGAGTTAAAAACATCTTCACACAAGAATTTATTAGTTTTTAATATGTCAGTTTCTTCACCATTGTATTTTGTGCTGTTAAAAATGAAATTTGTGTTTCTCAAAGTAAAAATTTGCGTTTCTCAAAGAAAAAAAAAATGATCTGAAACTGACCTGCATTTCGTTGCAACCCATGGTTACAGAGCTCTATTGGACAGTGCTGAGAAAATGAAAGGGGTTAGTCAGTTTCTTTACCATTGTGATACACATCTGTTGGTGTGTAACATGTGTGTGTACTGTATACCCATGATTTTTTGTTCTTTTTATCATAGCTAATACTGTTCAAATCACTGAATAATTGGTGCTTTACATGTATATGTCAATGAGGTGGACTTCAATTGCAGCACAGGATTTCTGTTTTGAATACAGAATGCATGGGAGCCATGTATTAAAAGCACATCTTAAGCGATGATCAACCTGGCAACTCATTAGAGTTCAGTTGATTTAAGTTCCTGATTCCCTCTAATATTTGTAAATGTTTGAAATTTCTTTCTAATTTTGTGGAGATGTAGTAAATGGTACCATTTCCACAAAATCAGGAAGAAATGCATGAAATATGTAAAGATATGCTAATTTAAAGGGCGAGTTCACCTTCATAAACATAAGGATTGAGAGAATGCAGCAATATTAGTAGAACACATCAGTGAAAGTTTGAGGAAAATTGGACAATCGATGCAAAAGTTATGAATTTTTAAAATTTTTGTGTTAGAACTGCTGGATGAGGAGACTACTAAGGCTTTTTTTTTTGTATTTGTATGTTTTATTGATTTTCTCGATTACAAACAATACAAATTACACAATAATTATGAACATATGGAACAAAAAATAAAAATGAAAATAAGATCATCAATAAGACATAAAAACGCAGTATCATTTTGATCAATACACAAATTATTGTGGTAGTCACCAGTATAACATCTTGAAGGTTCTACCCTAACAAATACAGTCTATGTTAACCCGTTGAGGACGAGTCCCGCGTATACTCGGGCAGGTGTCTATGGGAAATGCGTGTTGTAGCAAAATCAAACCGTCCTCAACGGGTTAAACATCTACTGGGTTTTACAACTCAAATTTCCATTTCTTAAAGTGAAGATGAAGTTTACCTCGTTTCTTAGCCACATAATACTCTGTTTCTTTCTTAATTTTCAAGTGTAACTTAAAAGATTCAAAATTGGGTCTAATGTTTTTAAATTTACATATATAAATGAAATATTTTAACGACAAAAACAAAAAAGATAAGAATTTATCTGAAGAAACTCCAAACATTTTCTTGAAATTATCCAGACTAAAATCACTATCATGTTTTAAGATTATTTGCAACAAATCATTCCATAAAGGCATTACTACATTACACTCGCAAAACAAGTGAACAATTGTTTCAGGTAATATTCCACAAAAGGTACAGTTAGGCGAATCTTTTCTCTTTATCTTAAACAAAAAATCATTTAAAGCAATAGCTTTATGAAAAATTTTAAAATAAAAAGAGCGTAAACGAGTATCGATTGAACACTTGAAATTCACATTATGGACCACTTCCCAATTTAAGTCTGGGGGAATAGTTACATTTCTTTTCCAATATTCATAACGGTCATCTGGGGTACATTTTTCTTGTATTACATAATATGCATACTTAGGGACTTTTTTAGATTGAACAAGCTTAATATCAACAACCATACCAACAACATCATTGTCAGTATTTTCTGCATTAGTGGATTCCAGCCAAAAATTTGGTATACTTTTCAACAAAAATGTATATTTTCTTCTATCTTTATGAGAAACATCAAAATCTAAAATTAATTCTTCAAATAATTTGTGTCCAGGGAGAGGTGGGTTCAACAAATCCGAAACCTTACGAACATTTTTATGCCTCCGCCACGAAGTGGTGCCGGAGGCATTGTGTTTTCGGGTTGTCCGTCCGTCCGTACGTCCGTCCGCATTCGTTTACGCGATAACTTGAGAAATATTGACTGGAATTTTACCAAACTTGGTCCAAGTATAAAGTATGATGAGGCAATTACTTGATTAGATTTTGGGTGAAATCGGCCAAAGGTCAAAGGTCAAGGTCAAATCATGAAATTATATCCGTTTACGCGATAACTCAAGACTGGATCGAGCAAATTTCGCCAAACTTTGTCGGAGGATGATGTATGATGGGACAATTACATGATTAGTTTTTTTAGTGAAATCGGACAGAGGTCAAAGGTCAAAGATCAAGGTCAAATCCTGAAATTTATCTGTTTACGTGATAACTCAAAACTGGCTGAAGTAGCTTTCACCAAACTTGGTCCAAAGATGATGTATGATGGGACAATTAGTTGAGGAGATTTTAGTGACATTGGCACGAGGTCAAAGGTCAAAAGGTCAAGGTCAAATGCTAAAAATGTTGCTATTTCCCCCATATCTATGCAATGTCCGCATTCGTTTACGCGATAACTTGAGTAATATTGACTGGAATTTTACCAAACTTGGTCCAAGTATAAAGTATGATAGGGCAATTACTTGATTAGATTTTGGGTGAAATCGGCCAAAGGTCGAAGGTCAAAGGTCAAGGTCAAATCATGAAATTGTATTTGTTTGCGCGATAACTCCAGACTGGATGAAGCAGCTTTCACCAAACTTGGTCCAAGGATGATGTATGATGGGGCAACTAGTTGAGTAGATTTAAGTGACATTGGCAAGAGGTCAAAGGTCAAAAGGTCAAGGTCAAATGCTAAAAATGTTGCTATTTCCCCCATATCTATGCAATGTCCGAAGGTATTTTCTTGAAACTTAGTGTAGACATGTACTACTGTGTGAAGATTCTCCAGAGAGAGTTTCATGTCATAAGGTCAAAGGTCAAAAGGTCAAAGGTTAGGTGAAAATGTTGCAATTTCATTTTTCTCGCAAATGGTTTAATGTATCTTCATAGAACTTGGTACATATGCATGTACTGACTGGCAGGGATTATCTAGGGAATTTAGGGGTCATGGGTCAGTAGTCAGGGGTCAAAGGTCAAGGTCAACTCCTCAAAATTTTACTGTTTCCCTCATATACTAGTGTATATTCAATGCTTGCATTATTAGTTTTAAAACTTAATATGTACATGTTGTATTACCTAATGGAGATTCTCTGGGAAATTTCCAGCCAGAAGGTCAAAGGTCAAAGGTTAAGGATCAAAGGTCAGGTTTAAATGAAAAAAAAAAATCTATTTTGTACTGTAATTACACTCTTTCTTCATACCTTGAAAATTACTCAATGCATAAACATATAACAGGGTCGGTCAGAAGTCAAGTAAAAATCCTCAATTCCCCAAATATGTGTACCAGCACTCTTAGACAATTATAGCAAACCCAGTTTGATTAAAGTGAACATTCAATACATTTCTGACAAACTTGTCATATCAGTATTTTGCCATTTATGTGAAACTGTCATCACACATTGTGAAGACATTGTACTATACACCTATTGGGAGAATCATGCATTATGGCGGAGGCATCAGTCGCCATAGCGACATTTCTAGTTATCATACCATTCATCATAATACAGATATTGTTTTGATGTGGATCTTATCTTTTTATTGAACCACAATGACTGACAATTCCCAATATCTGAGAAAGTTTTCCCTAAGATTTCCCTAGAAGCCCCTTCCCTAAAAATATACCAAGTCCGGAGGGAATCTGCCAACTGGGTGTTATTAAGAGTTCTCAGAATGGATTCTGGAGCATAAGACTACTAAGGCTTGTGATGTCATATGGGTATAACAGTACAGTATAAAGAAAATGTAAAGAAAATTCAACATAACTTTTTTTCGCATAATAAAAGAGCACTTGACTTGCCTCTTTCTAAAGGCGATGTGAATAATATTACCCATAACATATGTCAGTAACGAGTCCAGGGAATGTGTACTTTTTTCAAAAGACAAAATTTTGTGAAATTCTCTTTATATTTTCTTTATATTGTTGTACGCATGTGACATCATACACTGCAGTAGTCTTCTCATCCAGCAGTGACTGCACAAAAACTTCAAAAATTCATAACTTTTGAACGGATTGTCCGATTTTCCTCAAACTTTCAATGATGTATTCTACTAATATTGCTACATTCTGTCAATCCTTATGTTAATGAAAGTGAACTTGTCCTTTAATGATGACAAAGCGATAAATAATTGATCTACATGTGTGTGTTTGTTGGAATGGTTTTTCCTCCTACTACAGTACAAAGCTTGTCAGATGAAGTCTTTCATTCTGTTGTCTTTATAAATAGCTTATTCCTCTACAGGCGTTACCATGGAGATGTCGTTTGTGCAGGAGATGACTGGCATCCATCTCGTGACTCTGGGAATGGCTACAGCCTGCTGTCCACCTTGCAAGAACCCAACCATTTCATGCTCAGTCTCCATGGAAGTGATGGTGAGTCTATTCTGGATTCTCTAGCCAATGGTTAAAAATGCACATTTAACTAGATGCGAGTGTTGGGAATGTCCAACAGGGCTCCTCATTCCATGGTTCCACAAGCAGCGTCTTGCAGCAGGCCTACTATCAGCAACATGTGTATGCATGCATGTACAGTATGTCCCTCAAAAAAAAAATTACAATCGGATTTTCGCATTGATAACTTCCAATATGATTAAACTGTCCAAATGCTATTTCAGGGTCTGAAAATATAACATCTTACCTATATTTTTAATTGCAGAAAACTCGATTTAATTTGGTTGAGTGGTCACAGAGAAATGTGGATCGTTGTAAAATATTTCATTGGTCTGATTCTTCCAAGTTTTGCACTTGAATGCTCTTTGAAATGCATATTTATGTGTAAACACAATGGACAGAACTTGGAGGGAAGGGATTTCTGACACAGTGGCGGATCCAGAGGGGGGCGCAACTGGCGCACGCCACCCCTTATTTTATTTCGGAAGTCTCGAAAGAGACTACGTTTACTCTTTATGCATCGTAGTCTCTTCCTTCGCCTTCCTCATAAAATACAATTTAAATTTCAAACAGGTAAGTTCTCATTTAAATTTTCTATTTCTCATTAAAAACTAAAGAAATAAAAAGAAAAAAAATGAAATGAAACCTGGAAGTGGCACCAGAAATATTAGTTGCGCCCCCCTTTACAGAATTCCTGGATACGCCCCCTACATACTCTACAAAAATCCTCATTTCGTGAGCTGAAAGACTCAAGCTCTATAACATCTTTCAGGAGTAATTTGAAATCCTATCTGTTTAGCAGTGCATTTTGAAGACCAGTGTCTTTTGAAGACAGACTTTCGTGTCTTTTTTTTTTCTGCTTCTTCATCTTCTTTTATTACTGTGATGTACTTGTATTTTCAATCTGTTTGCTTTGATATACCTATTGTAAAGCGCCTTGAGCATTTAATCAAAGTGGAGAACGGCGCTATAGAAATTGTATGTATTATTATTATTATTATTATTTCTCTTTGACCACTGAAGCAAATCGGATGGCGCTCTCTGTAAGATGTGGGTAATAAGTTATAGTTTCATACCCTGAAATTGTATTTGTATTGGTTCACGATTTTGAAAGTTATGGTTGCCGAGGGTTCCGTTGTAACTTGCTTGTGGGACATATGTATACTAGCCTAGATAGTGTACTGTAAAAGTGGTTTCTTTCGCGGTGGTTTTATTTTCACACTTTTCGCGCTTTGAGGTTGAACAGCGAATTTAACATCACACGAAAATGTTTTGAACTCGCCGCTTGTTTCAACGCTGTTAAATTGCGCACATGCACACATGAAGATTCCGCGCATTGAGTGTATTGATGGTCAGCACACACACAGCGATACTGTGCAATGTAGGTAAAAGCATGTTATAAAGAACTCGAGAGACGGGATTTCAGGTAAGCCTGCATTTGATTTTAATTTCTATTTAATAAGAATAATTGGATTATAGTTTCAGTTTTCATGTGCAAAATAAAACAGTTTTTGCAGACTGTGAATTCACAGATTTTTGCCGACCGCGAATTTAAACACATGCAAAAAAGTCGGCACTGATGGGAACTGCGAAAGTATCTGTATGCGAAAGAAACCACTTTTACAGTATTTTGCTGTAAATCAATATCATGGGCCAAATTATTTCACTGATTATTAATGATTTCATCAATCATTACATTGCTGTCCATTGCATTGTCAAATACTGCAATCACTGACTGTGCCCGAGATTATGGACGTAGTCTCACCAATGCAATGCACGCATGCAGCATGAGGTATAGACCGATTCAATTTCGATGACCTATTCACCTACCGCCGCTAGTGGCGCTATAACGGTCGCCATAACTGGGGGCCAACGGGGGGCTTCCAGCGAGCTAGCTACCCAGCGAGTTGCACTTGCAGCTCAGCGGCCTAGCGTACCCATCGCGCATAGTTAGCCGGGCGCCGCGCAAATATTGTGATTGTTTACTCACTGTGTGGAAAAGTTATTCAGCGGCCTTTAATGCCTTTCTTTTGGACAAATTGAGTGATTCAGACATATTGATCTACTTTGAAAGCTTCAAAGGAAGGATCAGGAAAACACATTGTGCAGTTGTTGGGTGCACAAATAACAGGAAAAAAAAATGGAAATGGAAGCTGCACGGCAGAGTGTGAAATTCAGACACCGCTGACACATGATAAATCAAGGCAAAATTAAAGACAATTAAGTGAAATTCAACGGTATAAAAATGCACAGATTTCGAAACAAACTATGTCGACAGTACTAGATTCTCTATTTAATTAGGTTATCACTGCATATTCGTAAAGTATGTTGTTCATCTTAGAAGACAAGTTTAGATCAAAGTTCTAATTTGATAATTCACCGATTTTTTTTTTTTTTTTTTTTTTTTAATCCTTGGTGTCCTACTTGCCAAAGTTAGAATCCACTTCCTGGCTAGACTTTATTATTATGACAAACATTTTACAGCCTACACTACAGCTAAATAAATGTTTCAAGATGCGTTAAATTCTTATATTGTTTTCACTTCTTCAATGTTCAGCACTGAATTGACCATAGGCCTATTCAATTTTGGCCTGGAACTCTGAATTTGACTTTTGATATTTAAGTGATACTTTAAATATTAAACCATGGATTGTGGCAAACATCTGTTTCATAATCATACTAAGAAAATATGATTTGAAAATCACTTTTGTAGATTATAATATTAGGCGTTAGCGTGATTTTATGCAAGGTTACTTAGACCTAAAACAGTAGAAGTTTCAGTTGTAGACATCAGGCAACGTACGTAGTCGTAACTTAAGTTTAGGCATATACGGCCTAGAAACGCCTAGATTTACATTCCGTTTGGTTTACTCAGTTAGGCTTGCCTGATGTTATCGACAACCGAAAATGATATAGGATGTAGGGTTCTAGAAGTCAATAGGTCTAGATCTAGTCTGGACTCTTGCCTAGATTTCTAGACAAGATTTAACGTTAGACATATTCTACCCTGCTGGCCCGACACTCCCGAGCAAAGGCAAAAGCTTGCCCTAAAAAGGTTAAGTTAACTGATAGCTTGCAATATATTGCGCCATATCTAGCTCAAGATTCTTATTCATTATTTGTATTTGATTATATCAGTTAACTTGCCAACAGCCTAGGCTTATTAGCAAGACGTCTGCCTGCGCCTAGCAATAATTCTCCCCAGCGGTTTTTATTCTCTTGCAAGTCTTATACAAATGTGAATATACGGGGCTAACACGCGAGTACCCAAGTCATCGCCAAAGAAATAGAGTCTACAAACATTCACGGATCGTACCGATATTTACCTTGAAATTCAAGTTTTGGCTACAGCCGTATGTCATCTACCCATTCGCTCATAGTCGGTATAAGTTGTTTAATTTTATTTATTCTTGATTAGCTAGCGAAAAAAAAAAAAATGTAGACTCTAGTTGTCACAAATCCAGATGCGTCGATCGCTGCCAGCGCCAGAGATAGCTAGCTGGCCGGCTGGCGCCGGGTGTTAAAAGCACTGGCTGCCGCTGGCACCCTTGCCATGCACGCAGGGCGCTTGCCGACCCGGCCTGTTTGGCCCCCAGTTATGGCGTCGCCTTAAGAGGGCGCACTTCCATGAACAGTCGCTTGAATCGGTCTATAGCACTGTAAGGCGTATTCTGTAGTTGGGCCTTTCTGCCTAAACAATTTACTTGTATATTAGCAGTGAATTAATTTGGCAGAAAAGTGTATCTCTGATAGACCATTCTCCCTAAACAATCACTCATACATTACCAATGACTTAATTTGGAAGAGGGGTGTATCTTGTAGATAGGCCTTTCTGCCTCTCAATTGATTGATTTGGCAGAAAGTGCTAACTTCTTGATAGGCCCTTCTGCAAATTTTTTACAACAAAGTCATGTAAATTCAGGGTTTTTATTATCTCAAGATAGGCCCTTTTGCAAAAGCAAGATGAAGAAAATTCTGAAAGAGCTAGGAAATAGGTCCAACATTAACTACCATGGGAATAAAAGCTCATTGATTCATGAGAATAGGCTGAGTGAAAATTTTGGTCTTAAAAAAATTTTTAATGGAAAAAAGAAAAGAGATATTTTCGACTAATGCCCTTTTACCAAGACACAGCCATCCCATCCCATACTGCTGTTTAACGATTTTGTCTGCCTCTGTCTTAAAGCCCAAACAAAGTTCTGGTACGCCTGCAAAAGTTGTCAAATTTTGCTCCAAAATGTGAACGTATGCCTAGGAAATGTGCGGAATAACGCTGTAATAACAAGATATTCAATGGGTAACGATGAAAATGGGAAATATTTACCAAAAGCGTTCAGTCTCAGAACTTACCCGAACGGGGTCAGGCTAGACTCGGACTCGGGGATAACTCGGCCTCGCTTTGCTTGACGGCGGGATGAGTTGTATTGATTGTCCCACTGGATTGTACAGCGTTGTACTATGCATATATGGGAGCGGCCTGTATAAACTACATTGTAGCGTTCTGGCTACTTGCAGTAATGGTCCGAGTTGTTACAACGCGCGCATCAAAAACCTCTTTGGCGCGCATGCAAAATTAGTGTGCGCCTCTCAAGCACCTCTAAAAACAATCAAAGACACTTGATAAACAATAACAAAAACTTCAAAGACCGCGCGTCACGGCAACTGAGGTGATGTGCGTATACTATATAGGCTTGAGCAGTGGGCTTGAGGACCGCGCGTTGTCCATTTGTTTTGTACAGGATTAGCACGCACTTTCCTGTCTGCTCATCAAGGCCTCGGTTGGAACCCGTAGTATAGAGTACTGATGAACATGGCGATCACGAACTGTGTGTAAATTGTCTGAAATAGGGTCGAGTTTTCCCTGAGACCGAGTTTGTCTGGAGCCTTCTGGAATAAAAGTCGGTCTATCGACTTTTATTATTTTTCTCAAAATACTCCAAAACGACTCATCATTCCGGCAAACCGCGTCAGCCAGGTAAGTTTCTTTGTAGACTCTTTCGATATATTGCAAGCAAATATGAAATGGTGCCAGACGGGTTCTCAGGCCCTTACCAGAACTTTGTTTTCACTTTAATATTCACATCAAACTGTGTCAGATAGTGGCAAATTCAGAATTTTTGGCCATGAACACTTGAACTGAAAAGCATAAGTAACGTTACTTGTAAATACATCTGAAAAATGTATGCTTAATAAGTATGAGTATCACACGTCTTCATTTAGCCTAGCATACGGAGCATCAAACGCTGAGTAACGTCTGCATAGAGTACAGGTAGTGAATGAAAGGACTGAAAAACTTCTGAAATATGTTTATCAGCATTCAGTTTGTGTCTAATCAAAGGTCAAACTCTGCCCATTGCCTCATCTCAGCTCACATAGATCATTCTAAAATTGCAGTGGATCACACTTCATTTCATTATGCCAGATGACAGTAAGGGCACTACATCCAAAGCCCCAGCCTGGGGAGCCAAAAAGCCTCCCACTCCTCCTCCCAGGAAAGAATCTTCAGACTTGGATGTCTCAGAGGAGGTACAAGAGGCTCCTGAGGTGGATTTCCAAACTCCGGAAGGAGGAGGGACACGAGAAGGGGCATCATTTCCGTCAGTGCGGACTAAGGAGTACAAACTCACACCACAGGTACGTGATCTAAAAATGCCAGTCAAGTTCAAGAATGGGTGCAGACCGACAAGTTCAAAGGTCAAATAGGCAATGAACTTTAAGCACTATACACTTAGTATTGTGGTGTACTCTCAATAAGTTTTCACAGCTCTGAGCTGTGCCCCCCCCCCCAAATAAAAAAAAAAAGAGAAAAATCACACCACAGGTACATGACCTAAAAATGCCAGTCAAGCTCAAATATTGGTGAAATATGTTATTAAAGGTCAAAGGTCAAAATGTGAATGAACTTTCCCTAATTTAAGTGCCATATGTTCCTGTGCATCACAAAACCAACAAAAAGTGGCACCCCCGATTTTATGTGAGGACTCAAAATAGGTGAAATGGGTCATCCTAGTCAATTTTTAGGTTTTTTTATATTTTCTGAAAGAAGAATTCTTCTTCTACACAATTCTGAAATTTGGGGTCATGAACCCAGTGACAAATGGTGTTTTTTGCAGTTTTCTAGAACTCTTTTTTTTTTTTTTTTTGTAGATTAGTGTGATTCGCTATGTCTTTAGTGGCCCTTTTCATTTCTTAATAACCGTGTACATATTTTTGCGTGACCCTATAATGGAGTGGTATCTGCCTCCCTTTGATTTTCACCCTGTTAGGGAGGCATACAGGGTAAAAGAAGTACTTCGGACCACATTTTGGCATTTAAAAGTGTCATTCCTGCCTAAGAACAAAATATTAATGAAGAAATGCCCTTTATTATTCAATCTGTAGTCCCTCAGAATTCGAGCTAACTAATGACCTAAGATGATAATGGGACTTAGGGGATGTCTCCATCCCATACAATGGAGCTTTTGTATTCTCAGAATTGATATTATACGATTTGATGCACACTTTGGTGGAATATTTGCATTTTTGGATAAAAAAAGAGGAAATGTAAGGGAAATATAAATGGCTAAATCTGTTATTATTCATGACCTCTTTAGGATCCACATAATATGCACGTCTTCAATGTGTTAAGTTTATGACAGGTGGACCAAAGGGAGGGATCCTATGCATTTTCAGGATTGAAATTCAATGGTGTGATGCACACCTTTTGTTGAATATTTGAGAATTTGTAATAAAAAATTTGTAATCTTTAAACATGTTTGCATTGCAGATACAAACTCTATAAATGATGTTAAAAAAGAAAAGAAAATTAGTATTAGTATTTAGTATTTATTTATTCATTTGTCTTTCTTCCAACAATAGGCAATATAACAATAACATAACAATAACATTGACACTTTCTTTCAAGAATATGTAGGAACAACAACAACTAATACTAAAATTTTTGCAAATACTATTAGTTATCCCCTGCTTGTTCACGAAATACGGGCAAATATCTACGGTCTGGTGCCATATTCCATGAGGTTGAAGGCTGAATGGAATATGGCACCAGATTGTAGATATTTCCCGTATTTCGTAAGAACAAGCAGGGGGTAACGATTTTATCTTTTAGTGTAAGTGCTAACCTTCTTCTCGCTGATTTCCCCTCGTGAATGATGTTGAAATCGCCGGCTGTCAGCCATGACCATGTTGACTTAGGCCTACGTTTCGTGAGCTGATTACTGCATGCGATGCGCGCATACAAATACGTACACGTACACGCCAAGATACTGCAGTGCAGTAGCCAGATAAGTTGCTGTTGTTTATCAAGCGTCTAGTGGTCTCAGGATATGTGTGCAATACGCTTGAGGACCGCGCGCTGTCCATTTGTTTTGTACAGGATTAGCGCGCACTTTCCTATCAGCGTCTTTGGTACACGCGCAGCTGGCTGTGTAATACAGTATCATGACGTCATATCACGTAATACGGGATATATTCAGTGGTTGATTGACCAATGAGATTACAGAATTCACCATCACTAAAAGATAGATAAGTATATGATTACATACCAGAAATGATAAAGAAAGGGTAACAAATATTTTGAGAAAGGCAAACGAGGAGACCTTAGTGAAGCATAGCTTGTGAGACAAGGTCCCTCAGGAATAAAAGATGGAAAAAAATACATTGTGTATATATATATGTATACGTAGTGGGAAAAAAAAATAACAAAAGGTACACAATTCCAAACGGAAACAGGGAATAGACAAGGGAGGCTATGTGTAATGGGGTGAAGGGAGATTATTTACATAAAACAAGGGTAGGAATGAAGGGAGGGGGTGGAAAGGAAGGATAAAAAAGGGTTATGTGAGACGATAAAATACATACAAAAACAAAACAAAAACAACAAAAACACAAAAAACACAAAACAAAACATGACGAAGACAACTGGGTTTCAATAATATTATACATTGATACTTTCTTTCTTTTCTTTAAAGGGAAGTCTGACATAAAAGTATATGCATCTGTAATATAACATACAGGACTTACTTTCAGTTATTGACATTAACATTGTTAACATTGTTTTAACGACATCATGAATCAACACAATAAAGTATTTAAAAGATGAGACTTAGCCTACGCTTGAAGGCTGATTTACTTGAAGTATGTTTAATGCTTGCATCAAGCGAATTCCAAAACCTGGGTCCAGTATGTACTAATTAAGAATACTATTAAAGTTTGAAAATCAAGGGGGATGATCCTCGGAAAAATTCCAGGGGGATTCATCCCCCCCCCCCCCCAAGGTGTGATATAAGGCCAAAACAGCAGGGGCAAAAGAGAGAAAGAGAGGAACGGAGAGAGAGAGGGAGAGGGAGAGAAGGTCGCTTCAGTAGTGCGTATAATTCAAACTTTGAGGGACTACAGATTCGAAAATAATGGGCATTTCTTCATTTTTTTTTTTCTATTTTTAGGGATAAATGATGCTTCTAAATGGTCTTAGAGGTCTTAAACAAAGCTATACCACTGTTTGTCCCCCTAAACTTGAGAAAATGAAGGGGAGGCAGAAATCTCTCCTATAGGTCATGTATAATACGCTTGAGATAATCCAGCGGTTGCTTCCTGAAATGGCTGCCGTTGAGCTCCAGTGTGTACTACACATGTTTATGTGTACAATCGCGAGAGTAAGCCCTCTTGGCACACTGCGTGCATGCACTCCTATACTCTTTGCTCTTCACTTTCAACTTTATTGAACTTTTGAAAGGATGATGCTATTGCTTTGAAAGTTAGCATTAGTCATGACTAGAATGTGTTAATAGAGTGTGCAGAATTTCCGCATTATCTGATGATCCCTTAACTGCGATTGCTATAGACTTCAACATCCTGTTTTTTGTTTGTTTGTTTGTTTGTTTTTCTTGTACCATCTACTGCATAGAGCGCAGCTTGGTGAAATTAAGCACTGAGATAGACCCTGAACTTCAAAGCCTCTTTTCTCAGTACACACTTTTCCAGAGTATATAATTTCTTTCCATTATTTAGATGGGTTTGGAAAGTCCATTCGTAGTAAGTTATACTACATCATTTTAAAGTTTAGAGTCTGCTCTTTCAGGATCTGCCCTTGACTAAATGTCCATGTCTGGCGACTTTTTGTTGGTTTTGTGATGCAGGATGACATATATTGTGTGCTCTCTTCCACAGCTGTGAGCTATGACCACAAAACTCTCACCACAGGTCAAGTTTGAATATTGGTTTGTTCGGACAATGTCAGAGTTCAAAAGGTCAATGACTTTCTTTTACTTTGAAAAACGCTATAATAACAGCTTGCAATATGTGGGCGAGACATCGCTCGGGGTTTGTTTTATAATGAAAGGCACATATTCCATCAACTTTGTACTGACATAATATGTTTAAGAAAATATCATTCCCCTTACTTTCTGAAAGTGGTAAGCCAGGACCTGTGTCATTATGCTAGGAAAGTGAAAAAATTTTGAACATTGCTTATACTGTACGAGCTGAAATTTACGTGGTGGTTTTATTTTCGCGAATTTCGCGAATCGCCTTTGAACCGCAAAAATAACAACACGCGAAAATACAACAACGTGCGAATAGATAAGTACAGTTAGACCTTGCAACCGCGAAATTAACAACACGTGAAAATGTCCTAGTAGCAATTCGCGAAAATATCTGTACGCGAAAATTTCAGCTCGTACAGGTAATACATGTATGTGTGCTCTCAGTAACTTTCCACAGCTTTGAGCTATGGCCGCAAAACTCTCACCACAGGTCAAGTTTGAATATTGGTTCGTTAGGACAAAGTCAGAGGTCAAAAGGTCAATATAAATTTACATTGAAAAACACTGTAATAACAACTTGCAATATGCAGGTAAGACATTGCTTGGCCGTTGCTTTGTTAATGAAAAGCACATATTCCATCAACTTGGTACTGACATATGTTTTAGAAAATATCATTCCCCTTGCTTTCTGAAAGTGGTAAGTCTGGAGCTGTGTCATTATGCTAGGAAAGTGAAAATATGTTGAACATTGCTTATATTCTTTGTATTGTTGTCCATACATGACGTCATGAAATGTGGTAATCTTCTTATTCAGCGATGACTGTACCAGAACCTAAAAAAAAAAAGTCATCGCTTTTGAATCAATTGTCCAATTTTCCTCAAACTTCACTGATGTGTTCTCCTAATTTTGCTGATTTCACTCAATCCACGTTTATATTTTTAAAAATTATTTAGATATACCTTTCATGTGTATTTTCTGAAGATTTGACCGAAAGTAAGATTTTGAACTTCAGTTTGCATATAAAATAAGATTTTTGCAATCCACGAGTAAGATATTTCATCTTGAAATGTTGGCAGGTATGCCTGATGGAGCAGGATGACGAGCGGGTTGCCTTCATGGAATATGTATGTACAGGAGACTCCCTTTTTAATGTAGTCCTCGAGACCAACAGTTTTCTTTCAATATATCGAAATTTTGCTATAGCCGAACACTAGACAGACCTTAAATTGGGGACCTAAATTCTTATTTCGTTATAGCAAGATTTTTTTTTTTTTTTTTAAATAACAAAGAGTACACTATATGTGACCCTGCACCTCAAAACAAACAAAAAGTCGCCAGACATGAATTTTTAGTTAAGACCAGAATCTGAAAGAGCAGACTTTAAGCTTTAACATGATGTATAGCTCAAATCAAATGGGCTCTCCTAACCTATCTAAATATTGGAAAGAAAGCACAAACTCAGGAAAAGTGTGAACTGAGAAAAGAGGCTTTGAAGTACAGTGTCTATTCAAGCGCTTAATCTTTACCAAACCGTGCTGGCTGTGCGATGAACGGGACAAAAAACAGGAAGCAAACCACCAGAGTAACAACAATGAAGGGATTATCAGATTAAACTGAAATTAAGCATGCCTCATTAACACATTCTGTCCATAATTAATGCTAACTTTCAAAGCAGTAGCACTATCTTTTCAAAAGTTATTAGAGTTGAAAGTGAAGAGTGTGGACAAGGTTTTTCAGAAATGAAAAAGGGATTCTAAAGACACACCTAATCACACTCTTCCACCAAAAATGTTCGAGATAAGCTGCTAAAAAAGCACACTTTCCTGCCCGTTTTATGATACCAAATTTTAGCATAATGTAAAAGAAGACCCGCTCCTTCAGAAAATATGAAAAAGTCAAGTTTGGCTAGGTTGACCCATTTCACTTACTTTCAGTCCTCACGCAAAATCAGTGTGTGCGACTTTATGTTCGTTTTGAGGTGCACGGTCACATATATACATTTTGGTATTTCGTGGATTTAACTGTTGACGTGAATTTATTTACTTCTTTTATAAACTGCATCATGGCTGTGAAAAAAAAAAAAAAAAATGTGTATCTTATTGTTTAAAAGGACTGTACAGTACTGGTTGAGGTGGGGATTCATGTTTTGAACATTCCTAAGTGAGATAATGAAAAGCCTCGTATGAAATATGAAAGAGCATGTAATTTTTTTTCAACGTTTATTTGATGAAAATTGGTTTTCAAATGGCTGAGATATCAAAAAAAGTGCTAATGATAAAATGCGACATGCCACAACTTTATTAGGACCTCTTTGTTTCACCTTGTTCTTGGATATCTCAGCCATTTCAAAACCAATTTTCATCGAATAAACTTTTGATACCCCTTAGAACTGCATGCTCTTTGACATCTCATAGAGTGGTTTCTGAATATCTCGCAAATCGTTAAAAGCTAAATCCTCACCTCGATCAGAACTGTACACACCCTTTAAATTGTAGTCGTGTTCATATATTAATGATGTCATTTCATTTTTTTGTTTTTGTTTTTGTTTGTGTTTTTTCAGGTAAGGAAGGTGATTAGCAAGTGTCCTGAGGAAGAATATGAGGACTTTCAGAGGTTTTTCTTGGAGTGGCTGGCCAGAAGGAAGGCCTGCAGACAGCAGCACGAACAGAGGAACCAAGAGCAATGGCAGCCACCACCCCACCTGTGGAGAAAGCCCACACCAAGGATGCGATCCACTTCAGGATTGGGTAGTCATTCCATGGACTTTATGGTCCATGTATACCCATCTGCTGATGGTCCTTGTTCATCTGGATCCACATCCAGTCCTCCTGTGCCTCAACACATGGGTAGACCCACTTCCAACACCAGATTACTACCTGGCAGGGCTTTGTCTGCACCGGCATCAACTGTGCTCATTGCAGCACAGGACACCCTGCTCAGTCCTCCAGCCTTCATCACCACGCAGGTCAGATGATTCTCTTGGGAATTTTTGGGTCATGGGGTCAAAGGTCAGGTTAACATGCTAAAATTCTACTACACAATCAATGCTTAAAGTACAAATGTACCAGTATACTTTTTCTCCATACCTTGGCATTTACTCAATGCATAAACTAAATCAAACTAAGTATAATGTAAGCGGACCAGAATCTGGCTACTTAAAGGGATTTGTAGTTTTGGTTGAGATAGGGATTCAGATTTTAACTCTCTGCAAGATGATTAGAAACCACTTATATGACATATTAAAGAGCATACAATTCTATGAGGAGCCAAAAGTTTATTTGATGAAAATCGATTCTGACATGGCTGGAATATCCAGAAACAAAGTAAAACAAAGTGTCGTCTTTTTTTTTTTTTTTTTTTTTTTTTGGGGGGGGGGGGGTAGGAGGGTAGATGACACGGCATTTGCTCCTGTCTTATTTTCTCCAAGGACTTAGGGTTAGGGTTAATGGGATTGTGATAGGGTTTAGGTTTTATAGTTTGATGGGAGGATTACGATGAGGTTTAAGGTTATGTTTGTGAGCGTGCAGATTTCGTAGGAGCAGTTGTCGCAGGAGCAAATGTCATGGAACCATTTTTGGATATCTCAGCCATTTCTAAACCAGTTTTCATCAAATAAACTTTGAATTCATCGTGGAATTGTCTGCCCCCCCAAGGAAAAACGCAGTATCTACATCCAGCTCCATTTCTAAACAACCGAGATATTCACCATTTTATATTTTTGCCAAAGCCCCTGGAAAATATACTCTTTTGAAAAATTCCTTCATTGTGGAATTTTAGTCTATCTAGCTACCAATTTTCCTGGAAAATATCATTTTGTGTTTTTGTTTTGTTTTTCAGTTATTGATGAAAATGTAGATACTTTGGGGAAACCCCACGCAATTGACTGATTTCCCCAAGGAAAAACGCAGTATCTACAATGGAACGAATTTCCCCAAGGAAAAACGCAGTATCTACAGCGGAATGACTAGGATTAATCTTCTGCCATAATTATGTATGCATGTATACATCATTGTTCCTGGGGCCCTGGGGGATGCATCCTCCACCCCCCCCCCCCCCATTTATGCCCTAATTACAGAACAGGCTTCATAAGATTATTAAATAACATATCGTTCTTGGAACGTTTTGCTTAAAAGTGTATCCCAGACCGATCTTGCTGTAGGCCTAACGTTACGTCGATACGTGTTTAATATGAAGCTTGCCAGGGCTGTAATGTGATGCTACATGGCCTAGCCGCTAACTAGCATCTAGAATACTAGATCTAGATCTGTACAGTCTAGGTTACAGTCTGTCTAGACCAAAATAAATCTAAATCGGATGTCTGGACCTAGATCGATCTAGACTAGGTCTAGTTTTTATATCGTTTATTCTATGCTGGCTACGTAGCAGGCTACACGAGTCTACCGCCTCAGGCTATACATGCACGATGCTCACAGAAAAAACAAAAATAGCCTAACGTTAGAACTGCAGAAGGTTTAAGCCCTACACGAGCCAGGACTCTTTGATTAGAAAAAAAAAAAATACATCTAGAACCGGTGTAGAATGAAGTGACATCCGCTCTCTGACTCTAGGCCTATTCCTTCTGGATTGAACCTAAGTTTAATGTCATGTAAATTTGTAATGTAACTTTTTTTTTAGTTGTAAGTTATGTAGCATGCAGCATGGGATCATGCATGCATTTTACGCAACCCAGTCTCACTAGGGTCTAGATACTGTCTAGATCCGATAAGAATTAAAATACAACTTATTCTTAACTGTCTCTATTTTGTCCATTTACCGTGGGTACCTATTTTTCACATGGACCCTAATCTATTGTCAACTA
Organism: Diadema setosum; assembly: GCF_964275005.1. Lineage (NCBI taxonomy): Eukaryota > Metazoa > Echinodermata > Echinoidea > Diadematoida > Diadematidae > Diadema > Diadema setosum. Next base: position 1,323,281 of record NC_092695.1, on the reverse strand, counting down.
TGTAATTTTAAGACAGTCAGTATGGTATGGAGTAGATAATTGAACATTGACACTTCACTAGACTTAGGTCTAGGATTCTAAAAAGTGGTTAAGTTTTAGACTTCTTTTACTACAGGCCTGCCCTAGAGTAGGCCTATTCAAGTCCTACACTAGATCTTTCTTTAGGCTTTCGGAATACGGACCCTGAAAGTTCTGATTAACGTTAAGTCTAACATTAGAAAAGAGACGCAAGACTCAAACGTTACTGTCTAGACAAGTCTAAAATAGGCCTAGGCCTACTTAGACTTAGATCTAAGGGAGGGTGTAACATGTTACATAACCTGACGTTTATCCGATACATATAATACAACACAAATAGAGTCTAGATCTATTGCCTTTCGACGAAACTTTCGGATTCGGAGCCTGAGGAATTTTGACAAGGGTCTAGGCATAACAAAGTTACTTCACAACAAGTTAATATTGAAATAGTACGGATAATGTTCATCATTGAGGTAGAATATGAAAGAATAAAGCTGATCGTTTATCACACGAAGCGAAGTAAACACAAATGTATGCATTTGTGTTTACCTCGCTTCGTGTGACAAACATGCATTTGTGTTTACTTCGCTTCGTGTGACAAACAATCAGCTTTATTCTTTCAATATTGAAATAGTTTTGAATAACTTACTCATTATCTGCAGATAAATTTTTCTTGAGGGCTAGGCTCACGAGTAATTTTCCCCACGACAACATTTTGTTTTATTCCAAGTACACACTCCCACTGTATGCTGACTAGCCGGGCCCTGTGCTGACTGCTGCACAGCATCAGTGCAGCTAGCTGCAAGCTGTCAGTGTTGTGTTGTATTGTTTAATGTGCACTCGGTTAGTCTTAATCACACACTGTGTTTTATATTAGGATCACGATCTCATCAAAATATTTACTAATCAGTATTGTTTCGGTTAGATATTTTGAACATTATGTCTTATTATTGAGTAAGTATATCTAAAGAAAGTAATTTACGTTCAAATTACAGAACAACCGGCAAAGTATTCACATATATAAATAACAGTGTCTGGTAATTAAGACTAGCTTTGTAGATACTGCGTTTTTCCTTGGGGAAATATTCATCATGTAGATACTGCGTTTTTCCTTGGGGAAAGTGCAAGTTAAGTGTAGATACTGCGTTTGGCAGTTACGGAAAAGTGGCTTTCTAAACATTTTTTCAAAAATCTGAATATGTCATATGAAGAAGGACTGCCCACTGACTATATTTATGCAAAAAAGTGAAAATCGCCAAAAATGTTAGATACTGCGTTTTTCCTTGGGGGGGCAGTTGTATGCCTTTAGTATTTCATATAAGTAGTTTCTAATCGTTTTGCAAAAAGTTAAAATCTTAATCCCCATCTGAACGAAAACTATACCCTCCCTATAAGCTTTTCTGCAATATTTATTCAACTAATATAATTCATACAAAATCGTATCTACCACAATGTATGTTAGATATATTAAACTACTCTTATGGCAATGTTGATTGCGTTTAATAAATTGTAGAATTTCAGAAAACCCCAAAATATATCGCTGTGATAACCAACCAGAATCCGTCTGCCCTGGCCAGAATTCGGATGGGCGCTATATGCGCGTTTGATGTCAATGGGCATATAGGGCCACTGAAAATGCGGCACAGCATACCTTGTTGGCGTAAGGTTCGTAAAGGGGATGTAGCGGTGCACGCTGATGGCAGAATTCTGGCAAGTCGGCACTTGCATTCAATCCCTGTTTGTAGTCATTGCTTCAGCATGTACGAAGGTTTCGTTTTTCTTTTGCATTTTTGCCGATACCATCACACTCTAAGCTTGCGGTAAGCGAAAAAATTTGCAACAGAACAGCATATTTCTTGATTTTTTGCTATTTTTCGGTGACCCTAATTTACATTAACACTGGACTTAAGCACCGCATGCTTTGGAAAAATGGCGCCAATTTTGTATTTTTTATTGCAAAATTTGGTATTTTTGATGGATTTTTGAAGGTGTCTAAATGACTTTATTGTTGTGAATGACAATGCCATTGTGTGAAGTGATGTGAAATGCATGCATGTGTTGTGACAATAGAATTTGCTGGCTTGTAATAAGTGATGTGAACGGATTCTGGCAGGTGGTCGAATAGCGGTCGGCTTACTATTACATGTATTACTGCACAATGATTCTGTGGGGACAGATTTTGGCCATGGAGTCAAAGTCAAGAGAAAATGTTCAAATGTCATATTTTTTCCCCATATTTTGAAAATTGCTCAAAGTATTGTCATGAAAATGGATGTTACCAATTAGTGAATATTTGAAGAATTGTGTGTCATGGGATCAAAGGGCAAGGGTCAAAGGTCGAATGAAATTGCTTGAATTCTCAAATACATGTACTTGCTCTGTTAAACAATCTAGCCATCCTTCCAAATGAAATTTAGTTCAAGGGAAGTAAACACTCAAGACATTGTGTGACAAACATGTCATTTATTTTTTTTTCCCCCAATTATGAATGTGAACCTATCATCTCGCATTGTCAAGACATACTGTAGACCTAAAGTGTATTAGGAGAATCATATTTATGTGATTTTTAATGTGATTTATGTTGTTCTGCAGGAAAACCAGAATACCTCTGGACTGTTGCCACCTAAAAGTGATGAGGAAGACTAGTATACCGACCTATTCGAGCTTCCCGGCCTATCTCCCCCAAGATCTCTACAGTCCCACCCCATAGGGCCTCCACCAACTGCGCCTAATGGCAAGGAGGAGGGCCACTGCACTTGTGGCAGCCAGTAATGATGGAAAATCGTTACCGAGAAGTGTATTTGTGACCCTACATCACAAAAGCAACAAAAAGTTGCCAGACATGGAATTTTTAGTTGAGGGCAGATTCTGATCAAAGAGCAGACTCTAAGCTTGAAGTTGATGTAATATGTAGAGTCATTATACAAATGGACTTTCCTAACATATTTGATAGATAATGGAAAGAAAGTACAGTGTACGCACTCTAGAAAAGTGCTTACTGAGGAAAGAGGCGGTAAAGTTTAAAGGTGCATGGTCCCGGTGTTTTAGTCAAATGCGTACGCGGGCGCACGGCCCAGGTTTCCTATAGAGACCTACACGTGTACGCTATCGACTCCTCTTTAGCGCTTACGCTTTGGCCCACTTCCCCGAGTCCGAAGAAGTCCGATTCACTGTAGGCAGTGGTCGGATCACAGTTCGGCTCATGATTCGGCTGAGGGGGACGACAGCTTTAGCAAACTTCTTTTGTGATGTCATAATAACAGGCTCATATGCACGCACCCTGGCATTACTACAGACTGCGCGATGCGCAGAGAAGACAACGAAGGCAACGTTACTTAGCAACACCTACGCACTTTACTCTTGAGGACAGCTCAACTTCGGTAATCTTCGTATCAATGCTAACGGTGAACGGCAGTATCATCAACAGCGCCCTCTACACTACCGGGACTATGCCCCTTTAAGGTCTATTCAAGTGCTTTAATTAATCTCGCCAAGCTGCGTGCTGTGCATTGAATGGGACAATGTACAAATGATGCACAGGTCTGAGTGCATTAGTCGGAATTGTGTGCATAAGATAATTAGGGGAAAAATTGTCATTAATAGGTATTGATAAGATGAATTTCATTCATTCATTTTACAACAAAAACCATACCAGATTCTACAAATTTAACCATCAAAATTGATTCTATACCGCTTGAGCAAAAGGATTCCACTAAATTTCTCGCGTTTATTTGGATAGGAATCTTAATTGGAAAATACACATTCAAAAGTTTGTTTCTTCAATATCTGGAGTCATCGGTATTCTCTAAAAACTTAAAGATTATCTCCCACCTCACACAGTTTTTCTTCTTTATAATTCACTTGTACTTCCACATATTTCCTATTGTAATATAGTCTGGGGGAATAGCTCTAAATTGAACACTAATATGATTTTACATTTACAAAAGAAAACCTGTCATATCTGTACGGGTTCCCACTATCTTGCCAACACGGATACTCTATTTTTTTACAAAAGAAATGTACATAAATATCCAACCTGAATGTCTGACAATTTTCATGTTACTAATCCAAGAATTTCCATAAATCACGATCAATAAATCGCTGCGGGCCAGATGTATCGAATCCCCCTACCGGATCACATCAAACAGTCAAAATTGGTCAGAACATTTAAGACAAAGCTTAAGAATTACCTAATTCCATCTTATAATCATCAAATAACTTTAATTGAATCTCCAAAACACACTGAAGGCCTTGCCACTTTCATGCACTCACCACTCTGCACATGCAATCCACCTCGCAAGAGTGTACCAAGAGTGTGTACAATACATGTACAATTGTACGTACCATGGACCTACTATACATGGACTAGAAACGAAGGTCTTTCTTTGATCCCATCAACACCGCCGCCACCCGATTATGTGCATCTTAAGGAGTACATTCAGGTGCTTGGATAATGACGATTGTGCAATCGTGCATCGTCACTGACAAAAGAACCAATTCCCTCATTGCGGTTTTATTTTGCTGAGGTACCTTTTCAGACTCAACTGCCTTTGAATAAACACCGATGAAAGGGAGCAGCAAACCCGAAAACATGACAGTTTTCCTGCCACAAAATTTAAAAGTACTGAAGTGGACACTTGTGGACAAGAATGTAACATGGCTTAATGATAGGGCATACATGTCATCTACGGTTACTGTCCATGTTTACTCTGGAACAATGTGCGAAAAATGGGGAAATTAGATTACAAATCACAACCAATCTGTCAAAATAATTGATTTCTCTTGTAAAGTACGCGCATTTCGCAAATGGAATTACCTGAGCGATAATTTCCCAATGCACACTACAACTGCACATGCCTTTTTATTGATTTAAGGGAAGATTGCGCATGTAGTTTTTAGATTTCTCAATGCGTCGTCTTGTTTTTATCCAGACTAGTTGTCGGCGGTGATGATAAGATCAAAGCAGGAAAGCACGCTTAAAATGGTTTTGTGACGCTTTTGACAAAAACAGGTGCATGAATTCATTAACGAGCGATGAATGTCCATTTGTAGTAGGTCCATGTACGTACATACTACTTCGAACCAAAAGAAAGAAAATTAGTACTGTATGGTTGATTTAGTACTATGGCACACTTAAGTACTATGGGACTACAGGCAATCTGTGAATTTTTGCTCCCAATTTCCACAAATCAAAATGGAGGATTCACCAAATGAGGCTCCCTTGTCACATTCCTTGTGTGTGCTGTGCCAACCACATTTCTTGCTGAATTGTATTAAGAATTTGCATGACAGTGTGCTTTAGAGACAGCAATGTTACCATGCTTTGGGAAAACATTCTGTTTTTCAGATCTCTATGATATGTAACTTTTATGACTTTTTGTTGTCCTTGACATGTAATGAGCAAAGTTGTAGAGAAAATGCCTAGCTTTGCTTTGATTTAGATTATATGACAAATCTATGATTGTTTTTCTTTAAAATGACCAGTAGCTACAAATATTGTAGAGACATTTCTTCTGCGCACAAAAACAGTGACTGAAACTCACAATTTACTCGCAAATCCAGTAGGGAACACTGCTTGATAGTCAATCACCACATAAAATGCAAACTACATGTACATGTGACAGGAATGGAATCACGAAAAACGCTTTCATTGTAATGTGGCATATTGGTGATTTGTCGATCGGCTTGGACAGTTTTGTGCGTTTGAGCAGAATATGCGAACTTGGCGCGCTTTTGACTGAGTTTGGGGTTGCCAATGTGGCACATAAAGAGTTAGATTCCAGACAAATAGCATACCAGATGTCTAATCACCATAGTGAATTTTTTTTTTTCTTTGGGGGAATTGGAGTTGCATTTCCATGACATGATGATAAATATTCCTACTAATTCATGCTTAAGAACTTTCTAAAATCATGTGCCTTCACTGTCCAAGTTTCACTCTAGGAAGAAAATGTTTGTCACGTCTGCTGGCTGTGTTCTGGTATTTGGTGTCTACAGCATGTAAAAGTTGTTGGAGGGTTGAGATGTCAATGATTTTGCACAAAGTGTCATGACTACCACAAGGAAATGTCAATTATATGTCATAGACAGTATACAGTAGTTGACGGCCAAAGGTTCAGACACACACAGGCACTTGGTAAACCAGTTCACCTGTGTAGAATTTTTGCATGCTTTCTTGTGTTCTGCTTCCTTGCTCTGCTTCCTTGTTCATTGTGATTTGTTATAAATTTTGAAAAACATTCTTATTCCTCATCCCAATCACTACAAATTCTGAAACTCTGTACCCAGTATAACCAATTTATAGTTTTCCAAACTTCAAAGTTGAAAATCGTCCAGAGGTCTCCTTCAAGATATACATTCTTTTTGGTCACATATGTTTTTGGAAGTGAATAGTTTGAGCACAAAATGTGTTACCTCCATTTTTATCAATTTGAGATATTTGCAAATAATGCAAAAAAAAACAAACAAAAACCTAAAACAAAACAAAACAAGGAAAATAATATTAATGTATGGGACTTCTTTTATCATAACTTTGGAAATATTTCTTCTTTTGTAACAAGTGACAAATCAGTGGAAAGATCATTTCTCTCGATCTGATGATGGATTTACTTTAAAATAAGTTTAATTAAACACTCCAAATCTTGAGAATAGGACTACCCAAATACATGCTGAAAGGCTGGGGATGTAGGCCTGTCAACAGAGAAGCTATCTTTGATTTGATATACAGTGGAGATTGGACATACCAATCCTGACCATATGCAAACATTGTGAGTGAAAATTAGTGGAAATATTTTATTTTTGTTGTTAAGTATGTTTGTGCCTTCTGGGAGTGCACGCACATTTTTGATCATGTTTTATGCCTTTTCTTGTCTTTTTATTATGACTTTTTTAATGCCTCCGCCACAAAGTGTTGCCGGAGGCATTATGTTTCTGTCCGTAATCAATTTTGTGGACAGCGTAACAAAAAAAAAAAAAAAAAAAAAAAAAACGTTTGAGGCATCCTAATGAAACCTGGCTTGTATATGTATGAGTGGGCGAAGTTGTGCCTATCAACTTTTGGCACACATGCTCGAGGTCAAAGGTCAAGGTCAAATGCACAAAATTTATTTTATAAATGCACAAAATTTATATTATATTCCTCCATATATAATTATGCAATGCCTGAAGGTATTTTCCTGAAACTTAGTCTATACATGAACTACCAAATAAAGATTCTCCAGAGAGAGTTTTGGGTAATATTTTGGGTGGTGAGGTTAAAGGGCAAGTGAAAATGTTAAAATTTCACTTTTTTTTTTTCCATATCTCACGAATGGTTAAAGTGATCTTCATGGAACTTAATACATATGCATGCATTGACTGGCAGTGATTATCTAGGGAATGTAGGCGTCATGGGCCAAGTCAGGGTCAAAGATCATGGTCAAAATTTAACTTTTTTTCCTCTTATCTATGTAATGCCTGCAGGATTTTTCTTGAAACTTAATGTATGCATGTATTACCCAATAGAAATTCTCTTGGAAGTTTCTTTCCATAAGGGCAAAAGGTCAAAGGTCAAGTGATAGTGCTAAATTTCACTTCTTCCTTAAACTTATGAAAGGGAAAAAAGTCAAGTAAAAATCCTCAAATCCCCAAATACCTGCCCTCTTAGACAATATAGCCATTCATCCAATTGAACCTAGTTCAAGGAAAATGGACAATCAACACATTTGTCACAAACCTGTCATTTTAATATGCCAATTTTGTGAAACTGTCATCACACATTGTCAAGATATTGTACATTAGACCTATGAGAACCATGCATTATGGCGGAGGCATACCAGTTGCCATAGTGACATTTCTAGTTTTAATATGAATTACGGAATGCATGAGTATGGGTCAAAAATGGATGCCTGGCATTGACCCATCCAGCATATATTTATTTGATATATTTATATGTATTTGTATAAAAATGGTATTAAAGCAAAGATTTATTATTTCAAAGTAATGCTGGCATTTTTTAGCAAGCACTCGTGCTAGAATGGTGAGCATGCTGACCGTGAATAATTTTTCCAAATATCAGTTCTGTCTTTCTGATAGTACACTGTAGTTGTGACTCATGGTAAGCTATATCATTACTGAGGACATGCATCCAACTTTAGTATTAAAACATGATAGTCCTTCATCATAGATGTGCATAATGTTTTCATGTTTTCCCCTTGAAACTGAGAAAGTGTGAAAGTGTCTCTGTGAGGACAAAATACTGTCAGACCTCTCTTATCCGGCAACCTTTATCCGAATCTGTTATCTGGATGCGATTTCGCCGTGTGTTTGTGTTGCTCTGTTTGTTTGTTTGTTAGTTTATTTGAATCTAATGATTACGCGAAGAGAGGGATTTCAAATTCAAACAAAATTCGTACACAAACTGACATGAATTACATATCATTCCTGGCAACATATTAAACATACATAAAATTTCCATCTAAAATAACATGCTTTCAGACATTTTCAATACACGTACTCCCAGATTTTGCGCTGATATGAAAGAAGAGTTTCATTGTACGCTGCCTGCAATAGGTTACATGAAGCTACCGTTGCGTAGGCAGCTGCGTGTACATGTATTAAAGGGAAGGTAAACCCAAAGAACAATGTGGATTGAGTGAAAGCAGCAACATTAGTAGAACACATCAGTGAAAGTTTGAGGAAAATCGGACAATCGATGCAAAAGTTATGAATTTTTAAAGTTTTGATGTTGGAACCGCTGGATGAGGAGACTACTAGAGGATATGACGTATGAGTGGACAACAATACAAAGAAAATATAAAGGAAATTCAACAAAAATTCACTTTTCTAGAATTATGAAAAAACAATGGACCAACCGCTTTCAGAAAGCAGGGGGAATAATTGCTACCCCTAACATATATCAATATCAAGTTGATGGAATTTGTAATTTTCATGAAAAATGGATTTTTGCAGAATTTTCTTTATATTTTCTTGGTATTGTTGTCCACTCATACGTCATAACCTCTAGTAGTCTCCTCATCCAGCGGTTCCAACATCAAAACTTTAAAAATTCATAACTTTTGCATCGATTGTCCGATTTTCTTCAAACTTTCACTGTTGTGTTCTACTAATGTTGCTGCTTTCACTCAATCCACATTGTTCTTGGGGTTTATCTTCCCTTTAAACATCTAGTCTCCCATATTATTCCGACATGTCAGGATAGGAGAGGTCTGACTATAGATGAACCCATATCAGTAGAGAAGATTAGCGCATGGAATGTCACTTAACCCTTTCTCTGCCAATGAGTCTAATGTGCACAAATTTCACACATATTCCTATGGACTGGAAAGAAGTGTGATATGCAGAGAGTTAAAACAAGACTCCATGGAATTTTTTCCTGAAAAAAAAGAAGAAACAAAACAAATACAATGTAGAAAACCAATAAACACAAGTACGATTTGGTTTGCATTGAATGATGATTTCTATTCCTCGTTTAGGACAGATCTTATACAAAAAAAAAACAATAGCAAACAAGCAAAAAATGGTAGCATCGCCCCCAAGCAAATAATTATTATCACAGGGAACTTTTTTTGAAGACGTCTGTTATAATACCCCATTATGTGGAAGTTATTTCAGGTCCCGACTCATCTATTATTTTGTGTGTATACCGTGGTAAAGCGAGGAATCTATGCTTATAATCTTCTAGACAGCGTGATTGTCATGATCTTTTACTAAATCCTCTTGTCGTTATGGCGAGGTTTTCCTGAAGTAGCACACTTAACTGTATGTGAACTAAACTGAATGACGTTCTACCAACCAGCTGCTTATCACCAATCATCACTCTTGAATTAATGCAAGAGGAATAATAATGCGTTACTTGTGAACGTGGCATGCAAATGCATGTACAGAAAATCTTTGAAATGTATTACATGAAACCAGAATGTAGGCCTAATTACCTCCGCCAAGGGAGGAGGTTATGTTTTCGTTTTGTTATTTGATGATTATAATAATAGATATACGTAGATCCTATAGAGAAATGTAGGAATGTACACGTATATCCAACAGGTCTGAAAAATAGTGGTGTAACAGTCCCTGCACTCTTTGAAATCGTCGTATATTTGGAATAGCGCCCTCGCCGGTAGCATAATACAAGTTGGCTTCGATGAATAAAGCAAAAATTAGAAGTCGAAGAAAGACATAGAAATTTACAAATTCCCATGTTTTCACACTATATCAGTGTAACCACAATGTCACCACATAATTGATTATATGCAAATGTAGATATTACCTTACAAGCCTTATATCAAACTGTATAGACAGATCTCCACTAAGATTTATCTCTTTTAACATAAAATCCATAAGAAAAAGTGATATCCATCCATCAAATTATTTTAACTTGGTTTCATAGTAATACTGACTGACAGTCAAACAAACAAACAAACAAAAAACAAACAAACAAACAACGATCACTGTTGAAACTACACTCCGTAATCAATCGATCAATCAATCAATCAATCAATCAATCAATCAATCGATCGATCAACCAACCCACCCACCAACCAGAGTGGATAATATTATGATAAGCCTAATCCCTCCAATTTTATTGCAGTGCCATGACTAACTGAATGTATTCTTCTGATGACATCTATCTTGCAGCTACATATTTAGTAATACAATGAACAACTTTGTACTCGGCCAAAAACAAAGCCTTGAACACAAAGACTTTGAACACAGACCAGAGGAAGAATTGGAATATACCCGGAAGTGTTCGTTTTTTGTTTTTTGTTTGTTTGTTTGTTTTTGTTTTTGTTTTTTGCTGCGTGCGAATCCAGGATGATTATTCAATCATTATCTAACAATAAAAACAAAAACTAATAAATATCCATCGTGCATAAAAAACAAACAAATAGTACAGACACTGATTCACCATCGAGGGTACTGCCCTTGTATAAAACCGCAGCGAACCTGGGAATTATGCAACTCAATGTCGTGGAAAAACAACGAAACAAAAAGAGTGCTCATAGTATTCTATGACTTCGTCTTCTTGTTTCGATATGACTCAGCTGTGTTCAAACAGTATCGTACACGAGACGTACAAACGTTTGTTTTGCCAGTTTTGCCAGTTTTGCCATTGATAAATGAAGTAATACAGTTTGTATCATACTTCCAGGAATACTGTTATACGTTACACTGTATTATAGAATGCAACATGTAACAAAAAATATTTTGATCATTAACAGCAATTCTGTGTTTCCTCTATCATGTCTATTATAGATAATAATCAATTGCAGTCGGTTATTCATTCCATATCCGTTTTTCAAGTGCAGTCTACTCCACTCTTCCATAGGGTATTTGTCATTACGGACTCCAGGGCCCCCGGCCATTTCATAAAAAAGTTGATATGATAGCAACTCTTGCTTGAATGGTACTTGTCATGGTCATGACAAGAATCCAGCTTCTTGATTGGCTGTTGCTATTGGAAGTTGCAATTCCAGCAAGAGTTGCTATTTTACACGACCAGCACCAAGCAGCGTCGTTGCATAACTCTCTTATTACCATTGGCACACTGATATGATTGCAACATATTATTACGTCAGTGCCGTTGTTTCAGCCATGGACCTAATACACATGGACATTCATCGTATAATCGGTAATAATTCATGCACCCGTACATCTCAAAAGTGCCACAAAGACATTTATAGCAGGGGCGGATCCAGGAATTCCGTAAAGAAGGGGCGCGTTTACAAAATTAAGGGGGGGGGGCGCACGCACCCCTCCCCCCATTATTTTCTTTTTATTTCTTTTGTTTCAACAAAAAATAAAGGGGGGGGGGGGGCGTGCGCCGGTTGCGGTCCTCCCTGGATCCGCCACTGTATAGCATGATTCACTGCTTTGATCTCATGATCGTCATCGCCAGTAAGCCGGGAGAAGCACAAGACGGAGATTCGAGAAATTTAAAACTATATGCGCAGAAGAAGATAACTCACCAAAATCAAGTAAAGTGAATGTACAGTTGTGGTGTATGTCAGGAAATAATACCTCAAACTTCGCTTGAGAGAAGCAGGCAGTTTTTAAAAGAAAGCTAACATTTTGGCAGAATGATTATCATTTGTGATGTCAATATTTCACTTTTTTCCAGCTTATTCCAGAGCAAAAAGGGACGGTAATGGTATAGAGAATAGATATATCTTGCCATTTTAGGCAAGGTCTTATGCGTGTGCGAAAAGTTGCGAATCAGCAATTACCCATCTTTTGACACAAAATGTGTTATGATCTCAGGTTTGCTGCTCCTCATTATCTGTATTTATTCAAAGACATTTCCGTCTGAAAAGGGCACATCACCGAAACCAGACTGAAATGAGGGAAACGATTCTTTTGTTAGTGACGATACATGATCACACAATCGTTATTGTCCGGACACCTGAATGCACTCATTAAGATGCATAGTGAACAGTCTAAAATGTGTATCAGGTTTATGGTTTAGCAAGGGGAAATTGATACAAACGTATTACTATCCAATATCAAAACCACCATCTACTAATCGCCACAGCTTTATTTTGATGCAACATTTGGTAGTAGAACTGACATAATTAAGCACACCAGATATAAGAATATCAGAGGTTACAAAAAATACATCCGCAAGAACTACTTGTATTAGGTCCAAAACACTCTCAATATCAAAGGTGGCGCCAATGAAATTCTTTGAAGATGATGTTGGTGAGGAAATTCACATACATTATTTTGAGCGATGCTGAAGTACCGATATCGAATAATTCAATATGACAGATTTATCATAACTCGGATTCAATACAAGAATGACACTGAATTCCGACTTTACTGACAGTGCTATATAAGCATCTCACAAAGTGGATTTGGTGCTAAAGATATCCAGTCATTGTTATAATAATTTAAGCTTTTTTGTATTACTGTTATCTAAAGTCTTGTAAATACTTTACGTGTCATTTTTATAAAAAAGTTTTGTCCCCTAAATTACATTTCTGTCGTGCTATATTGTGTTGTCCTCTGCCAAACGACCAACACTCAAAAGTTAAAGTTGTTTATCTGTGTATAAGTGTTCTGGTCTTTCCGTTGAAGACAAGGGAGGATTGTAAAAAAAAAAAAACAAAACAAAACAATATCACCTATAAAGATGCCTGTGTCAAGTGAATTTCTTATCGATAACGGTCTCCTCTACCTGTATACCCTAAGATGATACATATAATTATTATATTCATTTCTGTTGAATATAAACAATAATCTTGCTTACATGTTGATGTCAATTTTTTATTTTGACATGAATTCCTTTGTACAAGAAGAGAAATGAAACACAATAAAGCTGAAACTGAATTTAAAAATCGTTATCATACCATTGTCATCAACATTCTCATTGACATTATTCTATCATGATCTATTGTTATAACTATTTAAAAATGATATATCATGATTATCATTGTCAATATAAAAGAAATAAAATATTCATGATTTCCTCCGCTGATAATAATAATTTCTAAATGCTTAGTTCTAATCAGTCTTACTAAGATATTATTCATTTTCGTGAGATTTTACGATAAAAGAAGAAATCATACAGAAAACTTCCATCACTTGAGGATGATCGGTTATATACAATAATAAATATGATTTGATTTATCATGAAATTGTATTGAATATGGAATCAATAAAAGATTATGGGAAAAAAAATAAAGGAGGTTAAGGCTTCTATACCAACCTCAAGGGATTTTGCTTGCAAGTTGTTGTTGTTGTTGTGTGTGTGTGTGTGTGTTTTTTGTTTTTTTTTTTTTGCTTGTTTTTTTGCCGAGAAAAGTGAAAAAAAAAATCAGGGCGCACTTCATCACCGATCTTCCGTCCAATGATCAGGAAACAAGCAGACAATAAGTGGAACTTTGTGACCACTTGGCCTGAGGAAGTCCACAGGAGTGGACGAAAGCTAACCAGCAAATATTACCCAAGTTTGGTAGAAGCCTTAACCTCTCATTTAACAGGATATGAAGAAAACATTTTGTCATGAATATGATATAATGATAACGATATAAAAACACACACACACACACATAATAATATCATAACAAACCGGTGGTTTCAATTAACCTTAATTCACGACGTATAGAAGGTAAGAAAACCAAACGTAACATTCAATTATTTCACATTGTAAATGATTGACAAATTGCTCTACATCGACGTAAATATTGTCTCTCAGTTGCAATAAAAAAAAAAACAACAACTCGACCGGAGAATGTCATCAATTTGAACAATTCACATTTAATGTTAACATTGTTCTAAGAACAATAAATGCGTCATCACATGTTATGTTTTAATGGATGGGCGAGGCGCATCTTTTATGTATAACATTTATATTGATTGGCCACTAATTCCAACGCGGCGGCTCAAGATTTATTGTTTTGGCCGTGAAGATCGAATCGTGGTTCAAATTTAATAATTCATATCCCTCGGTGAATATTTTCACATGATATATTAAACCGCATTGGAAATTGCGAAGGACGTATCCTTATTATTGATACATGACTTTTATAAGCATTTCAGTGAGAAAATAGTTAAGCATGGCGGGAGTTCCAGCTGAACAAGTAGGTCAAAAGTAGGTAGTCATCTTTATTGAAACATAGTAAGGCATGCTTTCATGCAACGCTGTATCATGCGTAGGATCATGCATTGGTAAAAAAAAAAAAAAAAAAAAAACAACATCAACTTGTGAAGATATTCCTTAAAAGAAAATTAAACACACAACTTTACACACACAACACTCATGCCACGTAATTGATAAAAATCAAATTCTACATTTTCCCAGCACGATAAATTGACAAGGAAGGGTATTAAAGACAGATATTCATGCTCTTAACAATGCTTGAAATTTGAGTGTTTCAGCTCTTTTCCTGTGACCATAATATTGTGTGCAACGCAAAACATGACTGTTAACACCAAGACGATGGATGATAACGATGATGATACAAAATGATATTGCGCTTAATATTTTCTTTACCAGTGTTTCACAAACAATTATTCATAGTAAATCATTTTATTATTATTATTATTATTATATTATTACTGCTACTATTATTATTGTCATTATTATCGCCATCACCATCATCATCATCATCATCATCATCATCATCATCATCATCATCGTCATTCATTCATTCATTCATTCTTTCATTCAGCATTTGCAAGAGACAATAAAAGTTAAAAATCAAGCAACAAAGAAAAAACGAAACTATACAGCGTAATACAAGAGTATGTATACAAGAAATCAGACTTTGACTGATGTGCATCCTTTAGTTTTCTGGTGGGATAAAAGCAATCAAAAACTAATGTGGCCCTTGGGTCTTTTCTACCATATCATTTTTCATATTGTAAACTGACTGTTTTGGGTGCACCAGCTGGGTTGGGGAGGATGGCCTGAGGGCCCAAGTCATTTAGTTGGCTCTTTCCAGACCCGGACTGCCCAACCTGGTGCACGCTTACCACTCCAGTGCATGTTTTGATTTTGAAATATGTATTATGATATTTGTGAATGAAAGCCGAATAAATAATAATAATAATAATAATAATAATAATAATAATAATAATAATAATAATAATAATAATAACCAGGAAATTTCTCAAACGCAAAGAGATAATATCATAATGTCAATTCCTGAAATAATCATGACTTCAGATTGAACATGTATGCCCTTGCGCTGCACCAGAGGAATGACTGAACATAAATCTAAGAATATTGTCGCTATATGGCGCTGACACGCCTCCGCCACTTCGCACATATTATTCCTACATTATTTTAGTCTATACATTCACATCTCTTCAACACGAGACAGCAGGTTTACATAATTAACAGATATTCACAACCTGTACACTAATTTCTATGACAATGCTTCGAGCAATTTTCAACATATAAAAGATAAAGTGAGCTTTAAGCATTTCATTCCGAACTTTAATTCCATGGTACAACTCTTATCCTGCAAAATCGGTCTACAGAATAAACAATTTTGATAAAATGTATAAATGGATGGTAAATCAGCGGAAGGTATCAACTAACTCCATTGTGTTCCACAGGTGGACTCACCTCTGAATGACATGATTTCATTCGCATGAAAAAAAAAAGTAGTGAACGCTCACTTTATGTATTTTATTGAAAATAGAGGGAAATTGTTAAAGGACGCTACCGCCACTAGTCGATTTATGTCGGTAATCAATATTCTATTAATGTTTTTGCTGTCCACCAATGCCAAGCTTGTTTCCGTTACTGGGTGGGCTGGAGAGATTGTTATATGCAAACAAAGAATGAGTCACATGCTTTATCGATGATCTAACCCAACTGCCCACGGAGTAAAAACAAAATGACAGGTAAGTATGACGTCATGTTCTTTCCGGGGTATCCTCGTTTCAGCTCTGCCGCGGTGACGTCATCGCAAAATATTCCTATAGATAGTACGGGATTCACCATGAAGAGATAGATATACCGATGTGAACACATAATGAAGTTTACCCAGGTATTTTGTGAATTGACCACCAACACATACTGATGGTAAAGTCAGAAAGTCAGAAAAAGTCAGAAAAAGCGAGACGGAACAAGATTATGGTATAAATTAGTCGCAGCATGCATTACGCTTTTAAATGCCTCATGAAACCTTATCCATTTTTATTAGGTTTATAGAACCTAGATCTTAAATGCAAGGTATGGAATAGCTAAAATATCTTAAGATGTATCCAGTAGGCCTATAACGTTTACCATCAGCTAAGAGCTGGAGGAGGGGGAGGGAGTCGTTGTGGCTTAGTGGATAAGACTCCCGACTCCCTATTGGAGGACCCGAGTTCGAATCCCGGCTATATAGTGCTTTGCGTCCCTGGACAAGATGTTTTTACCCACCCTACCCACCATGGCCCTCTCGACTCAGGTGAAAAAAATGGTACCTTATAGCAATGTTTGGGTAATAATTATGGCAAGGCCCTCTGGTAGAGCAGTGGCAAACACTGAAGAGGCTACCCTGAATAAATAAGACATTATCATTACATCTTAAGCCACAAAGGTAACGTATCTGATTGAAAACAAATATCATGTATGTCGGCGAGCGAAGTGACAAACGGGTGAAAGAAATTTAAGGACAATTGGATTGCACATGATTAAAGGGTGTGTACAGTTCTGGTCGAGGTGAGGATTTAGCTTTTAACATTTTGTTAGATATTCAGTATGAGATGTCAAAGAGCATGCAATTCTAAGGGGTATCAAAAGTTTATTTGATGAAAATCGGTTTTGAAGTGGCCGAGATATCCAAAAACAAGGTTAAACAAAGAGATCCTAATAAAGTTGGGCATGTAGTCTTTTATTATTATCACTTTTTTTGGACATCTCAGCCATTTGAAAACCAATTTTCATCAAATTAATGTTGAATCCTTCTTAAAATATGCTCTTTCATATTTCACAAGAGGTTTCGCATTATCTCACTTAGGAAATAAATGTAAAAAACATGAATCCCCACTTTAATCAGTACTGTACAGCCCCTTTAAAAAAAGGAAGAAATATTTAACATGATTCGTCATCCTTGTCCCATTTTTTTCTAGGCATTTTGTCGTTGACTCTCATTACTGAGGTACAAATGGACGACAATTAATGGATTCCTTGCTTAGTTTAACTTGTTGGTGTGAGAGAACAGAATAAGAAAAAAAAAGGTGCGACACAGTTGACCTCACCAAAAAAAAAAAAAATTACGAAAGAGTCAAGCAAATGGCAGAATGTAAAACTACTGCAGACACAATCCCATGCCTGAAACGAGTTTACTTCTGACCTATGTTTCTAACAAGAAATTGAATAAGTTTGCCCTGAGCTTGTCTCACAGCTTTTATTCACGCAATTGAAATTCCTTTTATCATAATGGGGAATTCTCGACGGTTTTTAGAATTTCACATCATGTAGTACATACACGTGTACATCGATAGTGCCATGTAAATAATATTTAAGTGAAGTTTATTGTGTGTTCCTTGAGCAGATAAACCAACTCTCTGAAAGCTGAAGACAAATACTGAGCAAGGACAATGACATAGGAGACTGGTATTGATATAGGGATGTACCATTGCATAACAACTTCACCTGCGTTGAATTTATGCACGTCTTCTTCTTTTGTTCTGCTACCATATCGGCATCGAATGCAGGGTTTAGGGCAATTACCCTTTGGCAATTACCCTTGCCCTGACCCTAACCCTAATCCAAATCCTGAACCTACACTCCTAACCCTAACCCAAACTCTATACCCTAAACCTAACCCTAATACTAATCTTTACTCTAACCTTATCACTAAAAGTATTTAGCCATTATGGGTAATTGCCCTCCGGGGGTACTGATTGTCCTGATACGAGTCGTGCATTCTAAGGAGCCCGGACTGATTAAATTCATTAAATGTGCTTTAACAACAAAAAATAAAACAACAACAACAACAACAATAACAGAGAAAAAGAATGTTAAAAAACTATGTAATCATAAAACTATCGATTAAGAGGCTTTTAAGAATTCTCCAGCAGAAACGAACTATAGGCTGATGTACAAAGGGCTCAAAAGCAAATATATGAATATCAATTCAACATTGTGAAGTTATGAAGAACATAATTATAGGCCTACCTACCCTATGAAACATTAACAATGATAAGTAAAAATCAAAAAGAAAACGCAGAAATAGGATCGCATCGGTTAAGTCAGCAACTCTGTTACAGCAACTCAACCTGCCCGCCCCTCCTCCCCTCTCTCTCTCTCTCTCTCCCTATCTCTGCATGCCTCCCTCGCACTGCATGACTATTGGAAGGTCCGCATACACAAAGATAGGAAGGACAGTAGGAAACGTTGAATAAGCACAAGGCGATAATTACATCTAATCAGAGATATGATACTTTCACTAGTTCAAGGGATAGAATTATATCACGTGGGAACATGTCGGTCTATTCGCGTTGTGTGATTTATATGTCTGCCTCGGCGAAAAGGAACTTGGGGAATTCGTAAGGGTTACGCGCGAGCAGCGTTGCGCGTGTTGCGTGTTGCGTGGGTTGCTCGATGAACGGAACTCTGCGGAATGGCATTGTCGGCCTCGGGTGTGCGTTGTACCCAGCTGAAGTTGGTTTTCCGATTATTGATTTAAAGTGCGTTGGACTCTCGCAGTTTTATTAGTGACTGGACTAGTTCAGGTGATAGGTAGAGACCTACGAGACAGTCAACGGACAGTGACACTGCCTTTGACCGATTTCATTTTCCCTGGACATCCAGAAAGCGAAGCTTCACTATAGCACTTTGGGAATCATGCATTTCCATAACGCCCACCTTCTCGGATGGTTTTGCAAACTTCTTGCACTTTTGCTTCTCTTCAACATAGTATGTGTGAATAGCAAGGTGAGTTCCATTTTTAGTCCTGTCTATACCAGGTACTTGTATTTTACTTCGATCAAAGCTGGCCAGGGCAATCTTAATTCTGTTTACACCAACATTCCCAAAGAACTCTGGACATCTTATTCCAAGTTCCGATATAAATAATATGCTCAGAAAGGAAGGGAGATGGATAGAGAGAAATACAATCTGGTATTTCGCGAGCCTACAAGGTGTTAACTACAGACCATTGTCCTTCGTGGCCTGCATAAGCTGAGAGTTTGCCTTTTGTATTCTTTCACCATCAAGTTTGTGTTATAACTAAATAATAATTAGTCGATAGAGCAAGTCGTTGCTTTTTATTGCTGCTAGCCGCGGCTGCAGAACTATGAACTCTAGAGGGTTCTACATAGAGAGATCAAAACTCTTTAAAAATGGTTCCAAACACATTAATCGTTGTGGCGGTTATCTGGCTAATTGGTGTCAGCATCTTTTGTCTTTGTGTGTGTATGTACCTAGACAGGATTTGATCGTCTGTATATTCACTTTCAATTCCTTTGAGCCAAGTACGTCTGGTGAGGCCGCGGCCTTGCCCGTTTATCAGGGAGGCTACTGGATGTTGTCACAATACAATATTCCCACGATGATACCGTTCGCAGTTCGTGCTTGGAATGAACATACAAGAAGTCGCATATATCTCCTTTATCTCAAACAAGAAAATATATAGCGTACAACTGTGAAAAAAATATATATATAAACACTGTCCCGATATTACTCAACTGCCGATTTTAGGAACTCCTCTGCCATGTCTGCAGTTCCGGGTGCTAAAGCGGGGCAGGAAGTGAGTTTCGGAACGATTTCAAAATTTGTAACAGTGTGTGTATATGGGGCTGTTTGCTACATAAAATACATTCACCTTTTATCATCACAGTTTTGTGGAATCCCCCCCCCCCAATCTGCATGTTTTACAAGTGTACTTGCAAACATGTCGCAAGCTTGCATCCCGTAGCCTACATGCACGCACATGCTCAGATCAAAGCAGCGAAGGAAATCATATTTTGGCGTATAATCTGTCGTCTTGGGCAAATCGTCCGTCTGATAGGGCCTGACGACAAACAAACAATCCAATTATGCACACTATAGAAGTTTAACAAATACATAATGGCTCGTTCATTATTCATCCTCATATTGACTCTATAAGTGTTTTGAATTTAAGCCTTTCTGTTTTTCACTTCTACTTTGTTTGTATAGTAAAGCTTTCATAATGGCAAAGGTTAATTTCGATTTTAGTGTTGATGAATATTTGCGTCATTGTATTTATCTTTTGTTTTTCTGTGTCAACTTTGTGAAAATAACCATAATATGCACCCTAATCTACTTTGTCTGCACTGATAAAATGCTAAATTATGTTGTTGTTGTTGTTGCTGTTTTTAATGTACGGCACGGACCCCTTTGAAAATCAGCCCTAATGGTTGAAAGGGCAATCCTTCCCACGAGTGGAGAATGAATGAACAAAGACCTGAAAAGAAAAACTCTCGCAATTTTTTTTTTCCAGCAAAATTTTCGTTCATATTCTGCGGGAGCTCAGACGATCATTAATTCTTGATTAGTCCTGTTCAATGTTCATGACACTTTGTATACTGATACGACCTATATGAACAGTATACGCTTCAATCCCCGAATTCAATATAATGAAAGAACAAAATAATCCGTTTGTCGGGAGATGATTTTAATCGTTGATTAATCCCATTATCCCACAAATCGAAGAGATTATCGCTTTCGCTTCTAGGATATAGATTTCGTCTTATAGGCAGATAGACCCCTTTGAGATTGTTACGTAGATATTCGAGGCAGATCGAAGTCCAACGGATCGAATGGAGAATTAGCTTTCCTTGGAAAAAGACTTGGCGGAAACGCGGGAAAACGCGGATAGATAACCAAAACTGTGAGAAACTGCTAACCCTGTTCACACGGAAGAATTAAGCTTGCTCACATTTAAAGTAGTGTAGAAGAACAGGCCAACTCTTATTCCAATTATTCCAGTAGGTCTGTATGTGTGCAAAAATGTTTCCAAAGTTATACCACTATGAATAATAAGGAAGCCACCCTGTAAATAAACTCTTCTTTTTTTTTTTGGGGGGGGGGGGGGGGGGAGTGGTTCAGATCCGATCAAACATGTATGAAATTCGACCGTAAGCACCATGAATTGACTCCAAACACGTTGTCACACAATGTATGGTGTAAGCTGACAAGTTCGAAACTTAAAAAAGATAAACAAAATAGAGGTAACCTCTCTTCAGATTTGTAATTTGGAAAACATAATATTTCCACAATCTCACAATCTAAGTTTCTGAACAGAATATTTAAGATATTTTCTATAGCAGTTAGTTTGCTGTTCTTTCATTTAGTTTAAAACTTCGAATAGGAACGTTCACATACGGTTGAAGAGAGTCTGAAACGACCCGACTTCATCACGACGCGATAAAGACCAAGGGACGTAACTCCTTGCAGAAACGAGGCAGCGACATCCTTCAATGACCCGTGGAGAGTTGTATATGAGTCGTATAATTATGTGTCGGATAAGAATGTGACGCCGTTTTATCAATCAACAGGGATGAACATATGGCAACATTTCGTTACGTTGTGCACGACGCGATCTTTGCTCGATCGTTACTCATTATGTCGTCAGAGATTTTCTCCTTTTTTTAAAATCTTCGAATGAAATGATGGGATTATCAAAGTTCGGGGTCTTATCAATGGCTGATCTGCCTCTTCCTCCTCCCTTTCCGTCTGCAAATATCAGATGATAGATTGTGAGAATCGATGTGTTTGTTGAAACAGTGAGAAATAATGATTATATGAGTCAAGTTGTTGGCTTCCATTTTTCCGGTTCGTTTTATATTCCACCCTCATCAGGGGCTTCTTGTAAACAGTTCGCAGAAAAAGCAAAAGAATCACTTTTATGAAGAGTGGAATCATGAAATTACAGCGATGCATTCTATTAAACAGCATCGAGACAATAATGGTTCACAAAAGAACATTGATTCATTAAATAATTCCTAACTCTGTCAGCAGTCAGTAACATTTTAGATAAAAAAGTATGGCTTCAAAACAGACTTGAAAGTAACGTCTCGGGTAATAGCAACTTGACTTTAATAACGTCAAATCTATTTTAAAACACATCTACATTTTTTTTGACAAAATTTTTGACAAAATGCGGTAAAATGATTACGTATTAATTCCCTCCTGTTTTTCCGTACTTTTGTTTCGTGGGAAGAAAGGCTATGCGGCCTTTTTGTCCCCTTGAACTGTAAACACATGTTGTTAGACCTTGCCACAAAAAAAAAACCCAAAACAAAACAAAATCAACGGCATTGGTATGGTTATTTATGCCTCAGCTAAACATTTCCA
Organism: Diadema setosum; assembly: GCF_964275005.1. Lineage (NCBI taxonomy): Eukaryota > Metazoa > Echinodermata > Echinoidea > Diadematoida > Diadematidae > Diadema > Diadema setosum. Next base: position 1,300,504 of record NC_092695.1, on the reverse strand, counting down.
CATGTGCTACGTACAGCTAACACACGTACCGCCAACAATGTTACTGAAGTTTTGGAGACCTTTCTCATTACCATTCTTAACCTGCGACGCCAGTGTGCCTTGCGTTCACTTTAGCTCTTTTGTATTGCTTTCGGCTCCTATGGATGAAGGGAAAGAGGAATATGGTACGATTATGTCCAAAAGGACCACACATTTGAAACCTTTACAACGATTTTACTCAAAATGATTGAATATCTGTTAACACTCTCCAGAATTAAATTACTTTGCAGAGAAGAGAATCAAGATGGAAGTGTTGGTAGAATCTCACTCCCTTTAGATCAGGACCCAGGAGACTTTAAGGGTTGATGGGATAAGAGGACTTGAAGACAGGCAAACATTTTGCTCTCTGTGGGGCGGGAAGCTTGGGTTGCTCCCTCGTGTTGACATTGGTTGATGCGCCATTTTGCCTCTGACGATTTCAGCTTTCCACCAACAGCTTGATCTTCCCACACATGTCACTTAGGACCTTATTTTCTAGCTGAGTTCAGATTCAAATTGGGATGAAGAGGTTAGATGCGTGGGTGCTTGGACGAGTGAAAATGAACTGTTCCCAGTCACTTTTGGTCCAAGAGTTAAAGAAACAAGGAGAAATAAATATCCGAGGGTCTCGGATGATGCATAGCTTGTGGTAAGGTCAACGACTCACTTGAGAAACTTCATCAGAAGAAAAGTTATTTTCGTTCAACTTTCTTTATCTATATGAATAAATAAAGAAATGAATGTGACATAAAAGGCCTAGGTTGCCTCCTGGATTAAACAGGAGATACAAGGCAAGACCAGAGACGATGCTGAATGACATCAAAGTACAAAAGTGATGAGTACGAATATTGATGACAATACGATACCAAACGCAACATTTAGCACCTTTGTGTGCTGACACTAGATAATTCCATGAACTTAATCCCTTTTGCTTCTCAAACATCAATAGCGTTCTTGTCGTACTTTATACGTTCATATACAGTCACTTCAGGGAAAGACCCTGCAAAATCCATTTTGTCTTCACATCCGTCGTAAAGATTTGGCAAAGTCATAGTTTCTCATTCTGGGTCACCTGAAGAAAAACAAAACAAAACAAAACAAGCAAGCATGCAAACAAGAAAACAGGCCAGCAATGTTTTCTTAATACAGCTGTTATTTCGAGTATTAAAAAAGAAGGTCTTTACAGGAAAATAATATTGGAGAACCAGGATATACAAAATAGGTCGGAATCTTTAAATGTGGTTAGAACTATAACCTGTTATACATGACTTAAAGGACAAGTTCACCTTCATTACATGTGGACTGAGTGAATGCAACAATATCAGTAGAACACATCTATGAAAGTTTGGGGAAAATCGGACAATCCGTTCAAAATTAATGAATTTTTAAAGTATCTGCGCAGTTGCTGCTGGATGAGAAGACTACTACAGTGTATGATGTCATATGCGTACAACGACATAAAGAAAATAAAAAGAGAATTTCACAAAATTTAACTTTTTGAAAAAGTGTACATTTGAAGAGTTTGTTCGCAAAAACCCATAAGTCCATATTTGCCAAATGGATATATTTGCAATTAAAGGTCAAGAAAAATAAAGATAATAATAATAAAATTTTTGATTCTTTTGACCATAACTTCAAAAATCTACCTTTATATGTAATGACCAATATATCACTTAAAAGGTATTATTCTGTACTTGATGACAGTGATTGTATTTCAAAATCTTCAAAAATGGACTTATCGGTTTTTGCGAACAAACTCTTCATTTCCTTAACTTGTCACAGACGTATCAGAGGTGTATCCAGGATTTTTTCTGGGGGGGGTCGTAATCAAAATTTTTGGACCTTTACCTTTGCGAGGGAGCGGAGCGACCGAGCGGGGGGAGGGTGTGGGAGGGGGGTGTCCCCCCTGCCACGGTAGGGAGTTTTTGAATTTTATATCTTAAAATGGGGCCATTTGGTGCATACAAAAGTGACTTTTTCGGCATGGCAGTGCGGCTTAGAAATAAGGTAAATTATGGCATATTAAAACTAAGTTACGAAATTTACGAGGTTTTTGACAATTTGCTGGAACACCGGTCACTTTTTTTTTCCCTGTTGTAGGCCTATATAGAGTAAAAAGCCCTCAAAAAACAAAAATGTCTTTTACAAAAAGTGGACCTTTTGAAAATTTGGGGGGGTCGTACGACCCTCCCGACCCCCCCTTGCATACACCCATGCGTATGTTAAGGGTAATAATATTCCCCTTGCCTTCTGAAAGAGGGAAGTCAAAAGACCTTTTATTAAGCGAGGAAAGTGAAAATATGTTGAATTTTCTTTATTATTTTCTTTATGTCGTTGTACTCATGTGACATCACAATCTATAGTAGTCTTCTCATCCAGCCTTCAGTGAGCAGAAACTTCAAAAGTGCATAACTCTAGAACTGATTGTCTGATTTTCCTCAAACTTTCACTGATGCGTTTTACTAATATTGCTGCATTCACTCAACCCACATGTCTGTGAAGGTGAACTTGTCCTTTAATACAATCACAAGTTGTTCCTCTAATAACAACATGTCAGCTAGTCGGAAAACGCGGAAAAGATGCTGGGGCTTAAACTCTTTATGGATTTCATTTCCTCAGTCACACCAAACAGGTGTATCCATGTTGTATTAGCTGCCCCAACAGACCGAGTTGTTGCTAACATACCATTACCTGCAAATACATTCATCGCAAATTCTACTTCCGTCATGACCGTTAATGAGTGTGATAAACATAACGACAGGATTTCTGATAATTCAAACTGACGAAATAAAACATGTATCCGGATAATGAACTCATATCCTTCTTTTCTCCGATGTGTCATCCTGTTTTTTCCGTTGTTTTCCCACGATTTTTATCGCAATCAGTGTTTCGTTTCGCTGTCGTAATAATCATAACACTGAGTATACGCTCATTTGAGTGGCATGAGAAACCTTTCGGAGATAGGATACCCATTACTTATCATATCCCAAGTCCACATCTTCAATTGCTGTATATAACTCTCTGCGCAGTGGTAGATGGGGGGGGGGTAAATTGTTGTCTTTTTTAAAAGATAAAATCGATAAATAAGGAGGGCGCACCCCCTTCAAATTTTTCCTATTTTTAAACTAAAAGTATGCATCAGAAGATTGCGCTCAGGTCTTTCTTTTTTGTAGGGGGGGGGGGGGGGCTTGTCAGCAGCTTACCAGGAAGTGGCACCTTGTTTTGTGCCTCTTCCCCTCCCCAACCCCCCCCCCCCACACACACACACACACTTTACAGAATTCCTCGATCCGCCCCTGCTGCGCGCGGATATGATTGCAACCGTTTTATCATAAAAATTATCCTCTATTCGTCGATACACTTATGTATCTACAAACAAAGACTTAACATTGAAAGGTTAGTGTAGCTCACCTTGATATAATGATTAAATCATCAAATTAATCGTTACAAGCCTTGCCATTTTTTTTTTTCACAAGATAACACACAGGGTTGTGCAAGTCTGTCTTTGCTTTCGATATCATAGATTTCTCTTTCAAATCAAGATAAAGAAGTGATGACGGAGACATTAATCAATCCAAAGTCAGTCAAATCAAGAATCACTTTGTTGTTTTGCTTGGGTGCTTTGGTGCCTAAGAAGTACAATGATTTATTATACCATAAATATTGTTTTACAGGTACAATATCGACAACACCAACACTGGATTACTATAGACACATTTTCAATTTTGATAGGCCTATTCATGCAAATTGGAGCACTGATTACAGGGGCGGATCCACGAATATCATTCCGTAAAGACCGGGCGCGTTTAGCAGAAAATTAAAGGGGGCACACGCACCCCCTCCCCATTTTTGTCTTTTTATGTCTTTTGTTTCAACAAAAAATGACGGGGGGGGGGGGCGTGCGCCCGGAGCGGTCCTCCCTGTATCCGCCACTGGATTATATTCCCACTGGGGATAATCAGTATAGTTTGAAATGAAAATACTCAACACAAACATTCAAAGAGGTAATACACTGAAGAAAACTGCAGTGTGAAACGCAATTATTTCAACCTCAAGTTTACAATATACGTTCCGGGTTTGTTTGGTTTGTTTTGTTCTTTTTTTCATTTCTTGCCAACAGCAAGTTTGTTGCAAATGTTTATTTTAGACGATTGACATTTCCTTATTTTTTTCCTCTATTGTTTGTTGTAGATACCATCTTCTTTATTGTATCAACTAAAGGATGTTCATTCAGTGGACGATCTTATGAAGATGGTTGACGTACATCTGAACGAAGGTGAGGCCTTAAACTGCATATTTTACGCACTCACTATACCATCAGTGGGGTAACTGGTATGGGAAATAATGCTATAATTTTCATATTCGTTGATATTTTACGTTCTTGGTATCGATCTATGTAATGTAATGTAATGTAATGTAATGTATGACATGATTTATTAGTCGAGGAATGTACATGAGAAATAAAGTGCTCATCAGCACAGAAGTTGTACATGATTACAATTCTGTAGTATTGTACACTTCCTATAAATTTTGATAGGCCTTCATGTTTTAAGATTATGTCATGCCAACTGAGTGACAATAAACTTGATGCGTTGAATCTGTTTGTTATAGATTTCATTGTATGGAATCGAATTTGCAGCCGTCATTTGCTTCTTTATTAGACATTACTTGAAATGCATATGCAAATTATTTAAATGCACTATTGTATTGTGAAACATTAACAACAGTGAAACATTACATTGTTACCTAATCTACATGTATCTTGTGAAAAACTATTGTGATTTGGCTAAGCAGCCATGAACAGTTGCTTGAATATACCCTTCGAATTGGTTAATAATGATGATGATGATGGTGATAATAATCATAATAATCATTATAATAATAATAATAATAATAATAATAATAATAATAATAATAATAATAAAAGATTCGGGATTTTTTTTTGTGTGTGTGTGGTTGTCAGGAAAAATATAAAGGTGTGCACATACATCACAAAAAAAAAATAATAATTGTGATTGTGAACCGGTCAATAGCTTTAGTCAAGTGAACTCTACCACTTGTATAGGAAGTATTCCTTTGTAAGCGCAATGAATATTCAGGTATTTTGTGCGTGAGAGCCGAAGGAAGGACTTTGTGATAACATTGAAACTTTGTGTCTTTAACCCCCTAGTTCCTCTTGCACCATCTCGCATCATCCACCCTACGGTAGATAGACGAATACCGCCGAAGACAGTGCCGATCACCAGTCGGCAGTCTTCGGAAGAGTCCGGAGAAGACGAAGATATCCCCATCCAAGACCTGATTACTCGCACGCCGTCACAGTCCATTCTCAAAGAGGATCAAATCGGTAGGTAAATCCTCACTTGCTTACATCACCCTACATAAGCACTTATGCACTTTTATATAAAATGGTGATGTCTTCCTATGAATACGTCCAATTAAATGCCTGTTGCCCTCTGCTTCTTAAATCAAACACCGACAAGGCAACTTAAATGTGCGAAAATGATGATTGCGTTGATGTATTATGTGTGTGTTTGTGTGTTCATAAAATGATCTATTATTATAGGCATTATAGTTTTACACAAATGCCATTGAGTTTGTGTCTGAATGGTCTTACGGATACGTCTGTCAGTGGGTCGGTTATATGAGTAGTAGAAAACATTAATTTGATTTCAACTTTCCACTGCATTCGCATAAAGCCGTGATGTTTTTTTATGTTCATTCGTTCCATTTTGATTTCTTGAATGAGCTCATCCAAATCTGGCCAATGTAATGTTAATTAATTTCGACTTTCGTTCGCAGGTCTTCCACGGCATGTATCATCGCTTTCCAGCACCGATTTATCAGCTGGTGAGAACATCCATGCCTTACTTCATATCTTGAATTTCTCTTATAGTCTATACATTTTCTTCTCTCTCTTTCTTCTGGGAGACATATGTTTTGTTTGGTTTGTTTGTTTGTTTTTTAAGATCTAGTTCATTGCATAGACGCTTTTAATATTTTCTGTTTTGTTTTCTAGAATTATGTCATAATTATATTCAAAGTCACGTACCTGAATTGCATAAGGTTGTATTTGAAAGTTTTGTTTCAAGACTATTTACACTATCTTGCTTATAATTGCATTATGTGTAAACAATTACCACGTATTCCAGATATCAATGTATGTGTTTTGTGTCATGTTTATAAGAGAAAGTATAGAAATAAATGTCAATGTCAATTGTCCATTGTGTTGACGTCGTAAGGACACGACTACACGACATCAGTTAAGCAGAAACTCGGGGGGGGGGGGGGCATTTCATGAAGCAGTTTGGTCGGATATTTTTCTCACAAACTGTTACAAGCTACTGAAATCCTTGCATCTGATTGGCTGAGAGCAAATTTGTCCGACAACTTTGTCGGACAAAATGCTTCATGAAATGCCCCCTCGGTGTCACCTTTTCAATCTCGCACGCCAATGTCCGGAATCTTTAGGGAGAAAGGGAAGTAGTTTCTGGATGTGAAAGACAGCTTGTGTGACAAATTTTGAATAAAGCGCTGTAGGAATATAATGGGGAAAGAACTTACAATGTCGATGTGAAGGCAAATGGGAAATTGAGTAAATATTACGAAGTTAAGTCATTTCTGCTGCTGTTTGAGTGCGTTCAGAAATATATCTGCACTTGCCATAATGCAATGTAATAACCGATTAGGAGAGATTGTAATTTTGATATTAACCCTTACCTGTTGGTTTTGTGAACATGTTTGCAAACGCGCGAATCGCTGCGACATAATACTGAATGCAACCGAAAGCAGTATGACTGCGTCCAGGATTTTTTTTTTTAAAGTCAGCTTGTCAATGGTCGGGGGTAACTAGCGATAAGCCAGCGACTTTTATCGATATTTTATTCTTTTATTCTAAAATTGTTTCTGAACTGGGAGTTTTTAATTATGATATAAAATGTTGTTCACATTATCATTGTAATTATACATTGCTGCAGGGCAAAATTATTTATTTAAAATGGTATGCAGTGAAAATTCGAGAGGGATATTCTATTTCTGTTCCAGACGATGAGACAGTGTCACGTAAATAATTTCACGGGTATACGAATGACGCGCCCACGTGCTGGATGAGAGTTAATCATGTATGGGGCTTGTGATGAGCTGTCATACCAATAATCAACAAGTCGAGTTCGCAACTGCACCAAAAAAACCCTCTAAGAAGAAGCAGCTTTGCCCTGTCTGATGTTTGTTTGTGGCGCGAAAAGGAGTGGGCGTATTAGTTTGCGGTCGGAATGACAAATGAAATCGACTCGTCTTTAGGGGGGACACGATAGTCTAATAAATCGTGTCACGTTTGGTGTCAAGGGGGCTAAAAGATTTAATTATGAAAGAGTGACACTCATCTACCCCTAAAATAAAGACATTTGAAACGTTTTTTATCAATGAAAAAAAGGATGGGATTTGTCAAGTGGGTGGGTTCTTTCTTTACTTTTACTTTTGTTCTAATGTCGCATTGATGTCTCTTCGCTCTATTTCCCCGAAGGAATTATATATCTTTTGAGGTAAACAGCGATGATGACAATCAGAATATTAAGAGGAATCAACTGACATAGAGCGTATCGCTATCGTGTTCCATTCATTACAATATTCCAACGAGGTGTAATAATTTCTATTTGATTCCATTATCATGACCCTTTATAAACCCGTGTTTAATTCTCATTTCGTCGAATGGTCTGTGCATCACGAAACTCATAGTCTCTCATACAGGTTGATTTTCCAACAATATTAAAGTCGGAAACTATGCAATTTTAGTACTCTTAAGTTATTGTGTTAGTCTGAAAGAAAGCATTGGGTTTCGAAGCACAGAATAAGCAAAATAAAGATTAGTACATGTTCAATATTGCATTTTTTCCTCCGATTCGACATCCAATTTTTATGAGTTGAATAGACTTATATAGGCTCAGAATATTCTGATTAGAATTAAAGTTCAAAAGAATACTCGGCGATTCTTTTTTTTTTCTTTTTTATTCGTATGGATTTTTTTTTCGCAGTACGCGCTACCTTTGATTACAATTCAACTCTAATACTTAGTTCAGCTTAGTTATCTGATAAATAAGATTGTTTCTTACCGCAGATGATAACAAAATATAGATTATGATCTCATCAAGGGGGGCGTGGTGAGTAAAAAAAAAAAAAATATTGTTCGCTCTAAATTACAGATGTTTAGATTTGTATTTATTTATGTCAGTATTCATGCAAGCAAAAAAAAAAAAGAGAGAAATACAAAGAATAGTTAAACAAATCTTATGATGTCAGGCATACCGCAGAGACAGTACGTGTAAAAAGAATATTATATGCATGAATACGGAAGGATTGTGCCATTCAGCTGTATCTAAAGAAAGACTACTGTTCTTTATGGGATCCCGATAGAATAGATACGACAAAAGATTTTCCTATGAATAATTAACTCAATCAAAAAAAAAAAAAAAATGGATACATAAATACGTACACGTCCTTCTCTTTTTTCGTCTTTTTCATCGTTCCCTGATCGACATTACCCACAACAATATCAGTGGCCGAGCTACCGACGTGCATTCCCAGGCCGCAGGTTGTCGAACTACCGGTTGGCACGGCGGTCGATACTAGTGGGAATGCGGTATACTGGCCGCCCTGTGTCACGGTCAATCGGTGCGGAGGCTGTTGTTCCACCGAGCTTCTTCAGTGCGCCCCGAACAGCAGTAGACAGGTTGATGTACAGGTGAGGGGGGTGCATGGTAGCACACCGTCAATCATACCACTGGAATGTTGTGGCTTAGAGGAAGGGGAGACGAACAACTCAAAATTGAGGACAGCGGTTCGAGTTCCTCGACAGAAGCGGCAGTGCCGCCCTCATACTGTGAACTTTGACCTCACAACCTACCCTGTAGGAGATTACACCATTAGGGTTCGAGGTTTTGCTTACGCATATCATTACATTGCTCTTACGTGTATAAGTGTTTGATTGTTTACATACGTATTATGTATATCATTGATTGTTTCTTTAAAGACGTCAAGACCGAACATGAAATAGCGCTCCTATACTCAGTATTTGAATTACCATTTATGAAAGAGAAAGTCAGAGGGAATCGCTAATTTGAATGATCAGACTTGTAAGTCATCTGAATGATATATAAAATTGAATACCAAAATTATAGAAAAGATCAGATATATTACCATCGTTGTTATAGTGATCATTGTTATTATTACTATTACCTCTGTGAGTTTTTACTATTTCTTTTTCATTTTTATTATTTATTATTATTATTATTATTATTATTATTATTATTATTATTATTATTATCATTATTATTATTATTATTATTATTATTATCATTATTATCATTATTATTATTATTATTATTATTATTCATTCTCATTATGACTGAAAATCAACAGGTGTTAAGTCTGATGTCGAACCCAGACGCTACCCAGCTCCAGTTTGCTGGTGTAGTGAATCTACAGGTCCACGAGGACGTGTCTTGTGAGTGTCAATGCCGCACGAAGCCCTCCGACTGTCATCCTACGAGAGAGGTGAATATTAATCTGCTTGTTTGGCTGGTCTTAAAGGAAAAATCCAGTCCAAATATAAGATAGTCTCATGAAAAAGAGTATAATCTTACGAGTTTAACGGTAAAAATTTGACTAAAATCGGATGAAAAATAAGGAAGTTATGAAATGTTGAAGTTTTGCTAATTTCTGCAAAACAGTTCTTACACAGTGGATATGAATTTGCAAATGAGTGAGCTAACCATGTCATACTCTCACAATTTTCCATTGATCATGTCCAAAAGTAATGACGAAAATTCAATGCTTCTGTCATTGAAGCGTGAAACATGCTATTCCTGGTTGTATAATTTCTGAATAGTGATCAGTTAAATATACCCGGATTTAAGCCTCGGGCATAATAATTTACGTTTGATTGAAAAACTGGACATTTCAAAATTTTAAGTACAAACTATAATTGATATGGCAAGATGTGAGGGAATGACATGCTCACTTTGCGATTTGCATATCAATTTAACTGTTCAAGAACTGTTCCCCCCCCCCCAAAAAAAAGCGAAACTTCAAAATGACATAACTTCCTTAGTTTTTCATCCACTTTCGATCAAAATTATACCGTTGAACTCATGATATTCTACTCTTTCTTATCAGACTAACTTACATTAATTTGACTGGATTTCCCCTTTAAAGAGATGGTGTAGTTTTGGTAGAGACGGGGGATTCAGATTTAACTTTTCGTGAGATGATTAGAAACCACTTCTTTATGAAATATCAAAGAGCACATAGTATGAGGAATTCAAAATTTACTTCAACATTGTCAATTGTTGGTGAAAATCATATTTTTTAATGGCTGAGATATCCAAAAATAAATTTATACAAAGTGGTCCTAATGACAGATGGGTCCCACCTTATGTTAGGACCTCTCGGCTTTTGGATATCTGTCAACCATTTGAAGCCAAATTTTCATTAAACAAACTTTGAATTCCTCTTAGAATTGTATGCTCTTATCATATTTCACAAGAGGTTTCTCAATAATATCTCACCAAAAAACAAACAAAAAACAAACAAACAAACAAAACCCACCGGAAACCTGAAGCCTCATCTCAACTAAAACTACCATCCCCTCAGCAATGAGATTCTAGGTGAGCTGCCTCCTTAGATTTACAAAAAAATTATTATTGGCTGATCGGCAGTGTCATCTGTACAGAGGAGGCGACGTGCTTGAATTGCACGTGAGCTCTTAAGAATAGACTGTCTCCTATATAAATGCAGCTTGTGTCACTTATTTTTTGCGATTGATAAATTGTTGTATCAACCTGGTTAAAGAAACAGGCTACCTCACGTCCATATCGCTTTTTTTGAAGTAAAACGGTGTAAACAGAAAAAGGGAAATTTTCCCACAGACGTCATGCTTTAGTGAAGGGCAAAACTGTTGAGAGAAAACGTCAAAAACGTTCAAAAAAAAAAAAAAGGAAATATGATTTTTCTTAATGTTTAATTCTATTGGCGCCTCAGCCATTCTCATTGCTCTCATTTTATCCTATGTACAATGTAGATTACAACATAAAAAGTGTTCTACTGTTTCAATATTGCTATCGATAGAAATGCACAATTGCCTTTACAACATTAAAAGCCATTTGTGTGTGTAGGTGTGTGTGTGTGTGTGTGTGTGTACTCGAATTTTGTTTGTTCTCATTCTAATTTCATTTTCATTTTTCAATTTTCATTCTAATCATTCTGAATCTTGACACATTGCTGATATTGCAGGTGTACAGGAATTGTCAATGTGAATGCGTCGTAGAATACGAGTGTCCCGCGGGAATGGTGTGGGATCCACTACGGTGTGACTGCGTTTGTAACGTTCCCTTGAACGAGAGGTAAGTTTGATCGGGGTTCTTCAGTCAGAGTTTGATATGTTCTGATAGACAGAGAACAGGAAATCAATCGCGTGGGTACTGTAAAGACTACGTTCAGTTAACTGTAGTCAAATGGCTACATAAACCACTTCAGGGTATCTTAAATCACTTGTCAAGATGTGACTGATATTACGACTAGGTTTCGTTCTGAAGAAACAAGATTGTATTTTTCTAACAATCGGGTTTTTTTTTTGGTATATGTTCATTTATTGTGGTGTTGCGCACAAGAAGCAAACGAAGAGATCACTTTGACAAGCAGAATCTAAACACTGCGAACGTCCACATAAACGGTTCCCAGAGTGACGAATGTGGTTGCCGTGACTACTGAATGAGTAACAACCGTTTTAGCTGATAACAACCACTAGAATGGGATGTTAGATATCTGTACACATCTGTACATAATATTGGGACGGGCTGGGAAAACTCCATGTGAACAAAAACGACTATATACAATTCCCTCTGTCATCCAGCGACCCACATAACCCTGACATTTACCGGAGAGGTCACTCCTCGGCGGTCCCATGCCCCGTTGCCTGGAGACTTCATTTGATGCAATTTTCTCTCCAAAATCATACTTCTTATTCCGAATTATACGAGGAGTCCCAGGTTATATTCAGAGGTCGAGACATGTCATACCCTGACAAGTGAATGGGACACTGATTTATGATTCGAGAAACGTTTGGTAGGATACAAACCACTGAGTTTGGCTGTGTTTACCAAATACCAATATGAAGTCGAAATGAGCAACCCAGACCCGACCCCAGAGGGAGTAGGCACTGTCTTCCAATCTTAAGAGCCTCAAGCTGGCTCTCAACGGTTCGGTCTATATCACATCTGCAGAGCTTGGCATAAGAGTTATAACTGTGGTATATTCAGCGGTTAACCCTTTTTGTGTCACGGACTTTGGACAGTGTGCACAATGATATGTTTTTGTTTTGTTGTTTTTTCTGCGTCAATTGACACTCCTAGCACACAAAACAATAAAGAGAAACTCCACTCATGTTGAGGTTAACTTTCATTTTGGAAATAAGACGAAGAGTGATACAAGTTTTACAATTCACAAGCATTTAGGAGCGATTGTCCAGTTTAAATGAAACTGCATCTCCTCCATATGTATGTAGGCCTATATATATATATATATATATATATATATATATATATATATATATATATATATGTAATTTACGTAATATTGACTGAATGTACATACAAATAAAGAGTTTGACCGCAAAACGGGTGACGTACGATCATTTTCAAACAATTTAAAGTTAGTCCATCATCAGACAGAACAAAGTAAAATCTTTCCAATGATGATTCTTCTGGTGCGAGTTTCTTCACTTTGTCTCCCTCTTTCAATGATTCTTCTGTTGCATAAAATGGGAAGTTCTTGAAGTATATTCCATGATTAAAGAATATCCCATGTTGTTGTTTTTTTTTTTAGCTGGTTTAATCGCAAATAATTATCTCAAATTGATAAGAGTGGAGTTGACTCGTTTTGCAACCAAACTCCTTAAGGGGACGGTACAGTATTGGTGAAGATGAAAATTGGGCTTTAACTTTTTTGCGAGATTCCAAGAAAACACTTATGAAATAGTACAGAGCATACCATGTAAAGAGGAATTCAAATGTTATTTGATGAAAATCGGGTTTGGTATAGCTGAAACATCCAAAAACAAAGTAAAACAAAACGATCCTAATAAAATGTGGGTCCCACACTTTATTAGTATCACTCTGTTTTGGATATCAGCCATTTCAAAATCAATTTTCATCAAATAAACGTTTAAATGCTCATGGAATTACATACTCTTTCATATTCCATGAGAAGTTTCTCACTATCTCACCAAAACATTATAAACATTATACATAACATACGTACATATATACATTACTTGTAAAATACTGCGCACGGTTTTCGACCTTATGCCTCGATATCTATCTACGCCGCTTCCACACTGCATCCGGGCAACCCCATGACGTCACATTTAATCTCTACATTCCCACAAAACCACCACTACCACCTCTCCACCAATATTACTACCACTACCGCCACTACCGCCACTAATACCACTAACACCACATCACATCTCACCACACCCAACAATGATAATTATCATTGGCAATGGCCCAGAATAGGCCATGTGTCACTCCGTGACATCTTAATTATATGTACGCTAGATATATTGAATTTGTATGGCCAAGTGAATAAATAAACAAATAAATAGATAAATAAAATATAACATAAAAACATAAATGAATAAATAAATAAATAAATAGATATCTTTGTAAATAAGCCTAAACAGATAATGATGATGATGACCACAACAATGATAATAATAACAAACATTCAAATGCATGCACCAAAAAAAAAAAAAAAAAATCAATTAAACTCGACATTTCTCGCTTTTTGACTCCTGAGTTGACTACTCATTTATCTGACTCATTCCGACAAACTTTTCGAAAACGCAGAACTCCATTCTCCGGACTGACTGTAACCATGGTAACTCACCTTGTATCACCCCTAAATGTAATATTAACGCTAAATGTAATATCGACCCTAAATGTAATACACCTTAACCCTAAATGTAATAACAACCCTAAATGTAATACGTTTTAACGCTAAATGTAATAATCGAGTCAACCCTAAATGTATTACATGTAATACCGATTATGATACCAGCTTCTATAACCTCTCCCCCTAAAGCTATCATCGCTTTGTTATTTCTGTTCTACATTAACTTGATGCAACGGAAGTTGTTTTGTTCTTTTTATTTAATGTAAACAAGCAAATCAATTGAGATAGCATTAGCTTCCAAATTATTTGAAAACTTGTCAGGCGCTAACACGTACAACTTCAAATAATGTGACTATTACTAGTAATTGCTGCTAAATCAATATCACTTTTTAGTATGAAAACACAAGGGACCTTGAAATGTCATAACTTTCTTATTCCATTTGGAACTTTATCATATTCAGTGTGTTACATTTCAAGTTGTTTGTTGAAATGTTGTTATCTAGGAAATGATATTTCACATTCAATACTCTGTGCTACTTTGTCCCCAGAACTTGTCGGAGGCGGCAACATTTCGACGAGGACCTGTGTGGGTGTAAATGCTTAGACAAGCATCATGAGCGCTGTCTGCCTCCCTCTACGTTAGATCCACACACATGCAAGTGAGTAAAGAACAACATGATGACAATAACAACAACAACAACAACAATAATAATAATAATAATAATAATAATAATAATAATAATAATAATAATAATAATAATAATAATAATAATGATAATAATAATAATAATAACAATACTTACAATAACAACAATAATGATAATAATAATAATAATGATAATCATCATAAAAATGGAGTCTTTTAATGCGCCATGTCTGTCACAGGGAGACACTCCTGGCGCAGAAAGGTGAGACCTCCAATTAAAAAAAAAAATAGTGTTTTAATAGTAAATATTTCTATGAAAGAACGTCAGAGATGAACTGTACAAAAAATGACAAATAAATAAAAAAACACACAGAGCAATACAAGTTTAGAGGGTATAGAAATTTGGTATTGAACTCTCCATCCCCAGAAACAAGACAGATACTATTTTAACTCCAAAGATGGAATGTTAAGGAACTCTGAAAGTTTACTTATGGGCCATTATAAACATAGGATTCCCAATGTTTGTTAAACATTTCAAAGTGAATTATATGTATCCGTATCTAGGGTAGTGAGGTATTTGCAGTATAAGTTTCGATACATCATCTTTTTCGCCATAATGATGAAATTCTTTTTGGTGATAGTAAATTGATCAACATTAACTAAAATTAATTAATTCCCTCTGGTCATCCTGTAAAAATAAAATCTTTTTATCACATGATTTGCAGTAAGTTGGTTGTTATTTTGATTAGATACAAATTAATTTCATCCCTTAACAGCACTCGATATCTGATCGAATATTATAGATAAAGCAATCATGTTTTTACTACATTCAGGATTTTCACGAATTTCAATGTAGGCCTATACCAATGAGAAGAAAAGAAAAAACCACATATCTATGATTAGAGAAAGCCTTATAAACGTGATCCCTCAAATGAGAAACACGGAGTCTATAGGGATTTGTCTCAGTGATGCTGATGACTTTCCCTCTCTCTCTACTTAAATAAATATCTAAGTAGATATCTTATTATAATTATGCTATCAGAAATATATACGGTTCATGGGTTCACGAGGCTAAGAAATGACGTCAAACATGTGCTGTGATACCTCATGTCTTCTAACGATGAAAGTGTGTGTTTATCAATAGCTAGCTTTAGATCTGCCACGCGAACGCTATGACGACGCTGTCTCCCGGGTTGGACAACAGAAACAGCTGTCTCGCGCTTGTGCAAAGCACTATTTTTTTATTTTTTTTTTGCCTAATCAGCGTCGTGTTAGCGTTCGCGACGCAGATCTACAGCTCGTTATTTTTTTAAAGACATCGTAGACACGTGAACACTGCCAAATTATAAGATTTGTGTTCACTTTGTTCTTTGCCAGGTGTCTATCGAAGAGACGAAGGCGTGGGGTCGTCAGGTCTTAACCCACAGATGTTTTCAGAGGACAAACAGTGGTATCGCTCTACGGAAAGACTCGATCTACTAAACCGAATGCTTTTTAGTATTAATAGGACATTTCTGTTTGCTGTTCCCCGCATCTCTGCTGAAGAGACCTGATCGAATGGCGAGAAGAAAGCCAGTGTGGTAGCATTATACAGACGAACAAGAGTGGGTTTTATGTGTGCTGTTCGCGCGCTGGCGGCCAACTTGCGTCAAACCCGCCAGGAATCTCTTATTTACGACAAACACCCATCAACAGCGCAACATGGAACAGGCTGGAGGGCATGTGATATTATATTGATGCTTGGATAGAGTCAAGTTCAGTTCTTATTGTCTATTAGGATGATGCTATTACTCTGTTTATAGTGACAACATTTACGTAATTGTACCGAATAGATTTCCTGAAAAAAAAAAGTGCAGATTTGAAACCATGACAACACTGTTCTTTTTTGCAATTTTTCTTTTCCTTCTCACTCTCTATCACACAGAGACTGCACAGCAATATGGAGTTAACATTAGAAATAAAACAATAGCAACCAACAACAAATACATTAATTACTCCCAGATGCAAGGACATGATTATTATTATTTCTCTTGAGTCTTTTTTTTTTTTTTTGGAGATTCACGGTTAATTTACTCTCAGAGAATGATATTACAATACAAGACCTCCTCGAAAAAGTTCATTAACCCTATATATGTGCTTTGAGTGCTAGCCGGCACAAAAAAAACCCATGTGGGTATCAACAGTGTCCAAATTCCTTGACACACAAAGGGTTAATAGACTTTAAGGTTGCACTTAATATTGCTAACATAAATATATTACGGCAATCAGCGTATAAGAGGGTAGGAAAAGGGGTAAATCCGCATAAATTCCTCATGTCATTGATAAAGACATTGGATTCTCGTACAAAAGTGATTTCATGTTTCTAAGCAGATCGCTCTCCTCTTGTTTCAAATTACGCTTTGATAGTGGTCCGGACTTCATTAAAAGTTGGGAGTAGCTTTGACCACGATCTGTTCTTGAAACGTTCGAAAACATTCGAGTCTTAGCCCCTGATGGCGCACTTCCAAGATAAAGAGTAACCTTTGACCCTATGGTAAAGCCAATAAGCCAGTTCGGGGTTAGCTCATGGACACATCGGTACAAATGACCTTTCTTCTTTCTCAGTTGATTAGGCACTCCACAATTCTTCAAGCGAGAGAAGGTATTTCAGCTTACCCGACGTAACAATTTATGGAATTCATCAGTCATGTTCAAACAAAGAATGAACTTGCGTAGACAAGGTGACCAGAATGATCCATCAATTAGCACTTTGGAAAGCATCCATTTCATTATTTTGCATTGAATGTATTAACAATCTTTTTCTATTGATATTGTCAAATACCACTTTTGCTGTCAGGTGGATGTGCTGGCAAGCACCACTCATAATGATCACTTGAATAATCATTACATCACAGATGCTTATCTCAGTGAATAAAAAACCAACATGCTCTGCCGGTACAGATGACCTTTTTCTGCTCATGCTCAAAGTGGAACCCCGAACTGGCTTATTGAAAGACGCATTTTGTATTCAAGGAATATTAAAGCGTGTTTCAAGAATTCTTTCATTTGTCACTGATAAATGGCGTCAATCATTTGAACTAAAAGTTGATTCGGCACTTGCTATTAAGTAATGAGAAATATCGAAAGTCGCACAAACAAGAAATCTTGACAACCATGACAACTGAAGGATTTTCTCACGCTTTATTGTCCAAATAGAGGAAATGTATATATTTGTACCCTCCATAATCATCAAGTCTTATGATTGGAATATCTTGTACTATATTGAATTTTGTAAATATATAACTTTATTTGAATTGTTCCTTACTATTAGCACCCAAATGAAAACTAAGATACCCTATAACCCTTAAACATCACTGGACTGTAGTTCTTAAGTATGCGTGTTCTATACTACACTAAACAAACAAGGTTATTCAACTGAGTCCACGTTATAGGAGCTCGCGAAAATGATCATTTCTTTTGATTTATAATGAAAATGCTCCGTTTACAGATAAAATACTGTCAATAGACACGATAGACGTAAAAAGATTGCATGGAATTATAAAAATCATGACGGAAGAACAAGTATTGCTGTAGACATTTCAGTACTGGTGAAATAGATAGTTGCCTGAATAATGTAGCAATAACTGCATGATTGAATTAGATAATCGCCATGTCTTAGTGACTGACGGTATACTTCTCTTTTATTATATCAACTCATAATATACTATACTATGCACAATTTTCAGACACAGTATGAAGTGTACTCTGTAATCCAAGGGGGCAAAAGTGGCGAAATGATTATTTCCGCCTTGTTACAAAAATTCTTCTTCATCAGAATTATGTCTGTGATTGTATTTATGTCAGTCGAAGTACCTCTGTATGTACATTGCAAATGTAAAGCACAAATATGACAAGAAAACATTAGCATAAACATGAATGAATTGGCTTGTCTTTAGCGTACGTGATAACACGCTCTGCGTAGAGCAAGCGATCAGGATTATAATATATTTCGTTATTCCGAAGGTTCATCAATCCGAAATGAAATAAGCTTCATTACTCCGAAGGTTCGTTAATCCGAAAATGAAATAAGGTTCGTGAATACACGCCCTCTTTTCATTTTCGGAATTGCGAATATTGGAAATATAACGCCAGAAATGTTCAGATTACAAGTCCTGTATCATTTTCGGAAAGACGAACATGGAGGCATAGGGAATTTGTGTGTTTCGGAATAACGAACCTTCGAAATAATGAACGTTATTATCATTTTCGAATTTACGCACCTTCGGAATAACGAACGTCACCCCGCATAACATGTTTGTATAAGGAGGTAGAGGTGATAATTCTTGACTCCTATACTGACTCCACTCGTGAGTGTTCAAAAAGCAAAACTTTGAGCGCGTGTGTGTGAGTGTGTGTTATTATACTCTTTGAAACCTCTTTCAACGCGATATTCTAAATGTCACAAATGGCGAATTGAATTGTCATGTTGGGTTTCAATGGCCTCGTCGTTTTAATAGTTCCTGGTCCAGTCCAACCAGGGACCTGGTCCTGTTGTGCAGAGTGGTCACCCAGGCCATTCTAGACTGGTCCTCAACCTCATCGAACAAAAGATGACCGCCTCGTGTATCTGCATTATGAATTATAACAATAACAACTAGTTTAGTATCGTCTTGTCACAGACCGCTCACGCAATTTGTATACATATCAATCAAAGATGTTTCTAATTTTGAAGTCAACAAGTTAGCAGTAATAAATACAAAGCGGGTTACTTCCCTCGATTATGTCATCCAGTCGCGGCCTACGTGTCATGCAACATAACTTATAAACATAAACAACCCACATACAAACAATCGCTCACACGTGCCCATACACACATCGGATAAGTATAAGAGCAAACTCAATATGCGGTTACAATCCCAAAATATGGAAAATGATCTATTATATGGATTGAGATATGTCAGTCACATATGAAATGAATATCATCCTAAAGGGACGGTATAATTTCGGTTTAGATGGGGTTTAAGTTTTTCAACATTGTTTGATGATATTTTTTTTTGAAATAATGAGAAACCTTTTAGGAAATATGTACGAGCATATATATCACTGAGAGGAATTCAAAGTTTATTAACATTAAAAGTGGTTTCTAAGTATCTCGCAAAAGACAAAAGCTGAATCCTCATCTCAACCAATACTGTACCATCCCTATATAGTACTGACGTAAAAATGAAGATGAAGATCTCTAACGTCTGATGATAATCGCACTACAAGAATTTGAACCATATTCCTCATTCAGGGGGCGATGGGGGTGTGGGACTTTTTATATACGAAATTTGTCAGTAGGAAGATTATCAAAACTTGGATATCTCAAGTCAAGACCCGCAGTAACATCGGAGCTTTGCCAGTAAAACTTTCATGATATCATTATTTAATTATTTCCCTCAGTAGCGCCCTATAGTATGCCTGAATAATTATGAACATAATTCCGATGCTCGATTTTAAGAGCCTGTCTAGTATTTTTTTCAGACACTTTTTTACTTGAATGAATTTGAAATCATAACTA
Organism: Diadema setosum; assembly: GCF_964275005.1. Lineage (NCBI taxonomy): Eukaryota > Metazoa > Echinodermata > Echinoidea > Diadematoida > Diadematidae > Diadema > Diadema setosum. The sequence continues at coordinate 1,280,354 of NC_092695.1, read as the reverse complement.
TTTTTTTTGTTTTGTTTTTATAGTGGTTTGAATCTCCAATATAAAAAACAACAACCAACGAATGACAATTGTAGGTCTTATTTCTCTCGATGAATACATGATACACATGGATATGCAATGATGTCACGCGTATACCTCCAAATACGTTATAATTTACTGTTAACCATCAAATTCTGGAAAAGTTTGCTGCAGGAAATTATCTTGTGTCATTCTCAAAATGGCACCTCGGAATCTTACCTCTAATTTATAATATATAAAAAGGTTAGATTTATTTGGTTGTTTTTCATTAACTTTACACAAACTCAGGACCATTAATGATTCTATCAAAATTCAAGAGTGAAATAGGAAATTAACGAAGTGACAATTTTAATCATCTGAGGAAAAAGTTTCTTGGCTGATGACACAGGTAACTGATAATCATCCTCCCCTAAAACAAATGTAAACAAACAAACAAACAAACAAAACAAACATCACAGAATAATCTGAAAAATACAAACTCATAAAAAAAAACAATTTATTCTAATATCATTTGCAAAACAGGTGCGTATTTTAAGCAGTAAGGAGTTCTCACCCGATGCTAGCGTGATGTTGGATGATGTGATGTTTGCCCAGAACGTGTCGTGATCTTTGGCCACGGATCCACTGCAGAGAAACAAGAGGGATTAATTATAATTAGTTAGGGTAAGAGGGCTCGACAGAGTATCTGAGGGTCACATATAAGCCTTTTTACATTATATATATATATATATATATATATATATATATATATATATATATATATATATATATATATATATATATATATATATATATATATATATATATATATATATATATTATATATATATATATATATATAATATATATAATATATATATAATGTAAAAAGAAGTTTTTACACGGAGTTTTCATATATATATATATATATATATATATATATGTATATATACATCATGTAAAATTTTGAAGATATTCAGCATTCCCAGCACGTTTCTGTAAGTTTTAGTTAGTTTACGAGTAATTTTCCCATTTGAGGACTGTTGCAAGTCTTGATGTTACACAGTTAATTATTCGGTTCATTTTAAACTTTTCAACACAGTAACACTCATTCAGCATAAGCTTTTTTTTTTTTCCAAAGGCTCCGTGCATAAAATCATAACATTTTCCACTTTAAAGTACAAATGAATGAAACGAATCACAGGAATATCAAAACAAACCCCCCCCCCCAAAAAAAAAAAAAAAAAATGCTATCAACATAGGAAATGAAGACAGAAAAGATACGCAAGGGTACTTGTCGCCATAATGATGCCTTAGGTATTCTTTTAGTGTGTACTCACAAGAATTGGATGGTGCCGACAGGTTGTTTGGTGGACCAGGTAAAAGTCATCCCAGACTGCTTGGGACCAGGGTTGGAGTGGGTGACGCTGTCGTCTGAGACATTACAGCCGAGGAGTTTGGAGTTTGGCGGCAAATCGGTAAAATTACCCACCGGAGTCCCTCCGCCACCAGCCCGCCGTGCCTGGATCATAAACCCTGTGAAGACTTCCTTGGTCTCTATGGTTACTGGGATGAACGGAGTATGCGGGAGAAACAACGTGACGCCCTTTAGCATATCATTACTTACTCCGTATATACTATTGACTATAGAAGGTCAATATTTTTCAACCGGTGGGCCGCGAAGTTCCATCCGATTGGTCGCGATATCGGCCAAAGATTAATTGGAAAAGATTTTCCGTATTTGTATTCGATCTATGCTGGGCCTTGACAACATATTACAGGAACCAAAGTGGGCCTCGGGTTATACAAGGTTGAGAAGCACTGTACTGTAGGTCATACAAGTCGGGGTACAGTTCTTCTTCTTCCTGGTGAGTGACCGCAATCAACATGTTGATTATTCTGTCACTTTGTCGGGTAGGCCGGTATTACACGGAGCAGTAGATTTTGAGTTTAACAGCAATATAATTTGTTTCTTTGAGTAATAGATAATCCCAAGAATTAATAAAAGTTCATAATAGAGAATAATAAGTAATAAATTAATAAAGAATTTGATGTTTGGATTACTCCTGTCTCGAGGCCCAGGACACAAAGTTGTCGATGGTGTTGACCCTCGTCATTCAGTGAAGTGTCCACAAACACTAAGTATATTCATGTTGCAATCATTATAATATGCTGGTTGTTTTTATCCCTAATTCACATTTTAGAACTATTTTGAAGCACTAAAACTGGATTTTCTTTTCTCATCTGCAAAATCAATGATAGCATGGGGCTTTATTCATATAAATACAGAGTATCATTAACAACAAACAACAAAACTTAAGTCATTCTCAATTTCTCAAGTCTGCAAGTTGCTCTTAACCATCCCCTATTTAGAAATTAGAAATCTCTTCGCATGGATTTTTTTTTCTAACCCTGCAATTCGTCCCGTAAAGTGCTAGTAGGAAATTAATGCCACCACAGAACAAAATCACTACAAATCTCGTTCAGTAAAGACGGCAAATTGATATAGAATGTATGACTTAATTATTAATACTCAGTGAAGTACCTTCGATCTTTTGTCCCACTTTGTACTCCTTAGCGTTCACTACGAACGAGTATGGGGAAGGTTTCGGCTGCGGCGATATCTGAGATTTGTCCTGGGCGTGATGGGACGGCCTAGCCAAGGCACAGGCCTGCTTTGGCGCCCCGGTGGGGTAGGCCCAGCTCTCCCTGCCTACCAGTCCTATAGCAAGCAAGAAGATACAGACAAGTCGAAGTAGGTCCCAGGTTCTGGAAACCGCCATGGTGTTGAGATCATTGATTTCAAAGCGTGAAGGATCGACAACGGATTCAATCTAATCAGAATGGACACGGCCAGAGTTTGGGTCCTGCAATGGAATTTTGTGCTGGAGTCACGAGGTGCAAAACTTCACCTTTGGACCATGAGATAGACATTCTATAATCTGTACCATTATACAAACGAACGTAACTTCTTAATAATCACGGACGTCTTGCAAAGGTCAAATCACGGTATATTTATGTTTTTTTTTTAATATTTATATATTATATTTATATATTTATATGTATATTATCTTGACACATCATATATGCTCAATCTCCCCCCCCCCCCCCCTCTCTCTCTGTCCTTGTTATGTTACATGATTGGTCGGTGTTACTAGAGAGTTTGTTTGTTTGTTTGTTTTTTTCTATCCGACGATGGGCCTTCTTTAAAAATACAATAAAAAATGGCTCTCGGCCGATTTCGCGATTAAGTTCTTCATACACGATATGATATAGGCTCTTACATGGATGTTCTATAGATATAAACATGATGCTTACAACGATACTAAGAGTAGCTTTATATTGGGTGCTAATATAAACAAGAAATTTTTAAGTACAGAAGTCTTGATGAACTCTGTGGATTATGAAGTAAAATACACAAATAGAGTATGGCAAAGTCCGGTCAAATTTGCTGACGATGATAAGCTGCTATCTATAAAACCCAATTTGACCATGTGGGGAGAATTTATAGTGTTTTCATCTTTTATGACACCTAGATATGGTTTTACACACATTGTAACTGCTTGTATTCATTAAGTTAGGCATATTTTAACTTTTATTGAGGGATATTTAATTTGTATGTGAAGCCTAATGCTCCACCATTGTGACCCTCGTGCAAAGACAGAGCCTGTATCTGCGATCAATAAAAGAGTATCATTAAAGTTCGTTTATAGGCCCACATGATAATAAAATTGATTATCGTTCTACTCATGTTTTTGTTAACAGCATGCTTAAGTTCATTTTCAGTAAAGAGAATAGAGAGAAACACACAATTGCCCCCCCCCCACAAAAAAAGAATGAAATAAAAACCGTGTTTCTGATGAATAAGATAGCAATTGCAACCCTTTTGCCAGTTGGTATCAGTGTTGCTAATCAAATTGTAACATAACACAAGTTTAAGGATAAAGGCTTTCCTTCTTAAAATGACTTTGTTTTCATTCACAGTAAAAATGCACAAAGTAGGTAAGTTTGACCTTTGTGAGGCGACGCCTTTGATCATCAGCTCCAGGTGATTGAAACAGTTGGGTGCCTACTTTATTAAGTGTATGGACCCCTAACTAGTTGGGTTTGATTAACCCCTCAACCATCATGCTTCTTTGATTTTAATCTACTAGTATGTTATCAATTCAACGTGAATAATATTATGGTGTAACGGGAAAGCTGAAGTGTGCAGTTACCATTAATGTCATGACGAGCGCCATCTTATGGTTATCGCATGACAATGCAGTACATGCATGGCATGGCATGAAAGAAAGATTGCGATGAAATTTACGTGTACATTTTTTTTTTTCTTTTGTCAGAAGGTGGAATCATCTGCATTTCCTCCTTTTTCACTCATCTTTGTTTCTTCACTAGATATTTCATCCGAAGTTGACTTGGCAAGAAGTGACAGTTCTAGACTTGTCGATGCTATCCGTTCTGACGCTAACACAGTTTGTCCTAAGCCAAAGTGAGAACTGAGTCTTAAAAGGGACTGTACAGTACTGGTTGAGGTGGGGATTCATGTTTTGAACATTCCTAAGTGGGATAATGAGAAACCTCCTGTGAAATATGAAAGAGCATGTAATTTTAAGAAGGATTCAGCGTTTATTTGATGAAAATTGGTTTTCAAATGGCCGAGATATCCAAAAAAAGTGATGATAATAAAAGGCAACAGGCAACACCTTTTCTTAGGATCTCTTTGTTTCACGTTGTTTTTGGATATCTCAGCCATTTCAAAACCGATTTTTATCAAATAAACTTTTGATACCCTTAGAATTTCATGCTCTTTGACATCTTAAAGAGTGGTTTGTGAATTTCTCGCAAAACGTTTAAAGCTTAATCCTAACCTCAACCAGAACTGTACACACCCTTTAAAGGAGACCTGCGGATGGTTTTCAGATTTTTACATTTGAACAACTATAAATTAGTTATACTGAGGACAGAGTTTCAGCATTTAAGATAATTGGGATGAAGAATAAGAATATTTTCAAAATTTAGAACAGATTGCAATGAACAAGGATGATGACATGGCAGAGTCACCATAAGAATGCATGAGTTGGGGCTCAAGGAAGCAGAACAAAAGAAGAAGGCATGCTTAGATTATACACAAGTGAACTCGAAAGCAAGCGGTATTGTAATGGAATTACACTGCTATATATCCGAAATATGTGAACCCCCTATGTCATCATCCTTGTTCAGTGTAATTTGTTTTAGGCTTTTCAAAGTATTGTTTCTGCTCGAAAACCACAATAAATTCCACAAATCTCTACATGGAGTTGCCGATTTCTGTACTACATGATGTGAAATTATGAAAATTGTCTGGAATGTCCCTTTAATCGAGGAAGAAAAAAAAAAAAAACCCGGAGTTTTGGGAAAGCTTCACAGAAAACAATCATCAGATATCTCCAATTATAATTATGTCAGTGAATGACACAGGGATAGGCTCTGTGCGGACAAGTATAGAAATGAGAGGCTGGAATACGCACATACGCGTAGATTGAATTAGGATTTATGTTTTGCCCTTGATATCGCAAGAGGGCGCCCTACACGCACAAGCCGTTAGGGAATGTTGACGTCCTCCTCATGTTCATGAGAACTAACATGAATCTGCATGACTAATCCATCAACCAATCCTACAACATGTCCCTCTACCCTCGTTTCCGCGTGTTTAATATAAAGACTCGTTAGTCTACCTAGGGTTTGATGACCGCAAATTACTCATGTCAAGTCGAGGGTGAAAAATATTTATCCAGCGAAGAAGTCCCAGGATCATGAGAAACACCGCTGAACTCCCCTAAAATAATTATGCCGCAGACATAAAACATACCATGACATTACCCATAAGACGTGGGTAGGCTTTTCCCAAGTGTTAAACAGGTAAAGGATTGATCGCTTGTTGTTTACAGAGTGAATGGAGTCTTTGGATAAAAATGTTCTTATTTGCCTAAATCTAAATTTTGATCTGAACCTTCTGAGCAGTTTTTATCTTTACTTACAATAAAATGTGTTATGCAGCTTAGATTAATGCTTCTTGCGTTTTCAACAAAACAAAAAGATTACATTAAACTTGTTTGATAATTGAAATTTCAGTAATTTTCTTCTCCTGCCTTGAATTTGTACTCTCTCTTATTTTCTCTTTCTCTCTTTGTCTCAACAATATTTGGAGGCGAACTTCAGGTTTTCGTCGTAATGACGATGATAAGTTTGGAGCTTGAAGAGTTCGTAGTTAATGCTGGATTCGCACAGCCTGTCGTGGAAGCTGCTATGCATGTCACGATTGGCCGTTAGCAGCAGCTAATTGTGGAATTTCTATTTATGCTTATCAAATTATTTTTTTGCGCCACTTTTGAAATCGTGGTCTTAATCGCGAAGTAGTCGTGGTAATCTTGTCTGATCTTGACGTCAGTCCTGGCAATCGCGTTGATCGTAGACAAGTTTTCGACGGTTCAAAAATTGTCTACAATCAATGCGATTGCCACTAATGACTTCAAGATCTGAAGATCACCATTAGTTTACGAGTGGCGCAAGTCGTGATTAAACAGAATTCTGCGCTCAGCTACTATTGGTCAATCGTTGCGTTCGTGGCGGATCGTAGGACAGTGGAAACCCAGCATTACACGAACATTACATGAGCATACTTTTTTTTTTTTTTTTTTGTTTTGTTCAATGTTGTTCAAATCAACTCAATCAATTTTATTATTTCTGGAAACGTCAGCCTCTGGTGAGTGATAATGATCTGGTACCTTGCATCGCTAGGGTAATAATGATAACACGGCCCTCTGGTAGAACAGTGGCAACACTGAAGAGGCCACCCTGGATAAAGAAGACAATTGTTATTATTATTATTATTATCATTATCATTATTATTATCATTATTATTATTATTATTAGTAGTAGTAGTAGTAGTAGTAGTAGTAGTAGTAGTAGTAGCAGTAGTAGTAGTAGTAGTAGTAGTAGCAGAGGCGGATCCAGGAATTTCGTAAAGAGGGGGCGTGTTTACAAAAATAAAGGGGGGGGGCGCACGCACCCCTCCCCCATTTTTTTCTTTTTATTTCTTTTGTTTCAACAAAAAATAAAGGGGGGGGGGCGTGCGCCGTTTCTGGTCCTCCCTGGATCCGCCCCTGAGTAGTACTATTAGTAGTAGTAGTAGTAGTAGCAGTATCAACGAGGTGGATATCTTCCTCTCAAAAACTGTGAAAAGCTACGAAAAAAGGGTGACAAATCCTAGTGCATGCACGGGGTTCAGTGGTTTGTCCTTACAGTCAATACAAGGGGGAATAGAACTGTCCCTTTTCGAGTCGTCATGGAGACGAGATATCGTACGCTGCATTACTGCACATTATTGTGCATGCTTTGATTGCTCGCGGTCGCAAACCAAGACTTACATAATTTAGTATTTTGTGTGTGTGTGTGTGTGTGTGTGTGTGTGTGTGTTTATGTATGTGTGCGTGTGTGTGTGTGTGTGTGTGTGTGTGTGCGTGCGTGCGTGTATGTAAACATGTATGTCTTCTGTCTCATCATTCCTTGAGCTATACAGTAGCTCAATGGTCTCACCTTCCGCCTTTGTATGAGTATGTAGGGAGGACGGTGAGAGTTGCCACAAGCACATTCGGCAATCTTGCAATCGAATCTATAGATGTTAGCTCGAAGTGGGACGAGAGATTGCTGGTCGCATTTCAAAGGCTTCGTGTTGTTTGTAATGTAGTTTACATTTTGTCTCTGGAAGGTTGTCCTTCTCAAATGCTGCCAAAATGGCTTCAGTATATACAAACACGATTCGTCTAGTCACTAACTTAGAATTAGATATCCATAGAGACATGTATTGTGAAGAAGTGTTTTCGCATGGATCCTGTTTGTGTCTCCAGCACATCAAAATAGCATATTAGGAGGAGCAGCGTTTATAGGACTTCTCCGAGCAAAGTTTTCACAACAATGGATCAGCCTTCTTTTCACAAATGAATTCATGTTTGACATGTATAAGCTCAACAGAACAGCATGAAAGGTATACCATGATATTACAGTAAACTTTATATTCGAATTAAAGAAAAACGACAAACAAACAAAACATGAAATAGTAATGATAAATTCGGCCTTTAGGGCACATATACCGTAAAGAGGTGCTTTCCGTTTTAAGACGTGTGGTTTAAAATGATATATGTGTCAAATTTTAACTAAAACTCAGTGAGTTAAGGAAACCAAAACCCGAAAAAAAAAAAATGTGGATTGATCGAAAGCAGCAACATTAGTAGAATGCATCAGTGAAAGTTTGAGGAAAATCGGACAATCGATTCAAAAGTTATGAATTTTTAAAGTTTTGGTATTGGAACCGCTGGATGAGGACACTACTAGAGGTTATGACGTCATGTGTGGGACAACAATATAAATAAAATATAAAGGGAATTCCACAAAAATTCATTTTTCATGCAAATTCCACATTCTATCAACTTGATACTGACATAATTCATTCCCTCTGCTTTCTGAAGTCAAGTCCTCTTTCATTATGCTAGAAAAGTGAATTTTTGTTGAATATTTTGCTAATTTTTCTGGAAACAGTTCTTGAGCAATCAATATGAATATGCACATGGTAAAGTGGTGGTGTCATCCCCTCAGAACTTGCCATTAAGTCGTTTGTACATAAAGTTTAGAATTTTCCATTTTTTCGTTCAAACGCAGTTACGCCCCATTCTCAAATCATGCAAAAAATAGCGAAACTTCACAATTTCATAATTTCCCAAATTTTTATCCGATTTTGATCAAATTGTCACTGTTGTACAAGCAAGATGTTACTATTTCTTTAATATCAGACTAGCTTATTGCTGGCCTGGAATTCCCCTTTAATGATTTTTGTTCGTGTGTCGATCCTGTTCTCTACACATTAAATAATAATGCTGCCAAAAGTGTTGAGAGGGACAGCGAGCTACAGCTCGCTCGGTTTGTGTCTTTTGTAAAGCAATTATTCTGATATAGAGCGCATAACTTTTCCACGGCATGGAGCATGGGTAAAAAGGAGAGATTCTTGTTTCTAACAAATTGTCACTGTTGTACAGTTAGCAAGATTTTACTATTTCCTATACCAGACTAGCTTATTACTTTCCTGGAATTCGATCCCTTTAATAGTTTTTGTTCGCGTGTCCAGCTGTTCTCTATACACTCGCTGATTAATAATATTGCTGTCTGGCCATGAATCGGTACCAGGTGTGCAGACTTTTGGCTATTAAAGACAATATATTGTTTAGTCAGTGCAAAGCGCTGTTCGTAATTATGGTCTTTTCTATAGTGTATGCAGATATCTGGATTTTTCCCCTCTTCAACCAATACATTTGATATTCTGACTTTGTAGCTGCATGGTATGGGCCTATACATGCATAATATTTGTTTGATACACTCTCTAGTTTTGTTACCAGGGAGGTGAGCCTCCCTGATATAACTTCCTATTCGTGTACATAGGACCTAAGTGACATTAATTTGCATGATGTATGAATACGTGTACATAGGACCTATGTGACATTAATTTGCATGATGTACGAATACATCATGCAAATCTTCCTCGTCAAGCTTAGCTTATGATGATGATCCCCTGCATTTCATTTTTATCATTTCCTATTGCTTCCTTTTATATATGATATTCGTTCTTGAAAAAAAAAATGTATGTATTATCCAAACGTTACGAATATTAGCTCTGTAAATGACTATGTAAGTATTTTGTTGATTTGTTGATTCGTATTGATTTTGAAATGCAGAAATAAAAACTGAAATGAACTGAACTGAACTGAACATGTATCCGCGCGGTGCCCTTGGAAAGCAGTTTTTATTTTGTGCAGGTGAATATGCCGACCCTGCATGGTAATATAAACAAAATAAACAAACAAATAGATAAATACAATGTGAGGACCCCACTAAAATTGGTAAATTCCTTTAGATCTGTTTATAACTACCCTTGTTTATTCATTAATCGACCATGCTGTAGTCTGTTTGTTTGTTTGTATGTTTGCTTCATAGCGGTGACGTCAGGTTTGTCATTCTTTACTGTTCATTTCTGTAAGGACTACTCGTTTCCGTCAAAGTTCAATTACCCAACATTAATGTGATCAGCAGGTGTCTCCTTCATAATGGCGGTCTGGAAAAGAGAGACTATCCTTTGAACTTTTCTCTTCAAAGTCGTCCCCTCGACTCTCGAGGAGATAAACAATACGTGCCTCTAGCTCCCCAAGGTCATTGCTGACAGCACCTGTCTGTACTCCACTCAAGTGCGCATGCGCAAATCACTGCTTGACGTAATATTGAATCATAACCCATTAGGCTAACACAACAGGTGCACTAAGAAATTCTCAGCAAATTATTCAACTCCATCCATTCAAGCTAGAAAAACAAACAAACACACAAACACACAAACAAACCAACAAACAAACAAACATCCGGAACTCCATCTAATATACACTTTTTCTGTCCTTCCCACCTCGCTTCCCATCGTTGAATTTATAGACTCAGTAGAGCCTACGAGTCAAGTTTCAGTGGCATTGCTCATCTCTGTGTATGTTACTTTTTGTCTTTATTTTTCTGATTGTATCATGCACCTGCTTAAGATGGCAGACTCCTGCATTTTCTCTCTCAGTTAGTACAACACGAGTTTTAATTTTCTTTGATTTCATCGTTTTTATGAAGGTTATCGTGATTATTATACTGTGAATCTATCATGCATACTTGTTCAAAACAAAGTCTACATGTATAATACTATTATGTATCGTTTCGATTTAAAAGAAAAAAAAATCAGAATTGAAATCAAACTGATGCTGAAACTGAAACCAGATCGAACATTATTATTTCGCACATCAGCAGACTACCAGGCAGCGTTGCAACTACAAACTATTGAGATGATGCCCCTGTCTCCTCCCTATACGAACTAACTTTGTTTCATGATTGATACGGGCACACACAAGGTCGGTTGGTTGCTATGGGTGACGGTTCGCAGACTACAATAATTTGTACACTCTATAGTTAATTGCAATAGAGAATGTGAAGCCAGTGGAACGAAACTAATGATATTAACTGACTTTGAAGAAATAATGTTCGTCTACACGTATACTGTAAATGTGACCATGCACCACAAAACAAACAAAAAGTCGCCAGACATGAAATTTTATTTAAGACCATATTTCATTCTGAAAGAGCAGACTTTAAGCTTTAAAATGATATAACTCAAATCAAATAGACTCTCCTAACCTATCTAAATATTGGAAAGAAAGCACAAACTCAGGAAAAGTGTGAACTGAGAAAAGAGGCTCTGAAGTACAGTGTCTATTCAGGGAGGTGGCCACCTCCCTGGTCTATTCAAGCGCTAACCAAACCGTGCTGGCTGTGCGATGAATGGGACAATAAACAGGTAAACAAGTAAACCACCAGAGTAACAACAATGAAGAGATTATCAGATTAAACTGAAATTTAGCATGCCTCATTAACACATTCTGTCCATAATTAATGCCAACTTTCAAAGCAGTAGCACTATCCTTTCAAAAGTTATTAGAGTTGAAAGTGAAGAGTGTGTACAAGGTTTTTCAAAAATGAAAAAGGGACTCTAAAGACACACCTAATCACTATTCTACCAAAAATGTTCGAGATAAACTGCTAAAAAACACACTTTCCCGTCCGTTTTATGATGCCAAATTTTAGCATAATGTAGAAGAAGACCTGCTCTTTCAGAAAATGTGAAAAAGTCAAGATCGGCTAGCGGTTGACCCATTTCACTTATTTTCAGTCCTCACGCAAAATCAGTGTGTGCGATTTTATGTTCGTTTTGTGGTGCACGGTCACGAAATGATAATGCCTGCAGCATTTTCTTTTTTTAACACAATGAAATCGAAAACGATTGTGTTTGTCAATGATTTACCAAGTACTTCCTGTCATGCAGTCTGTTGATGTGATAGATATTATAATCAAGTCCTTTTTTATTTCATGTCAAAACATGAACATTTTGAGAAGATTTGTGTACAGATTATGAAGAGGTAGGGCTACTGAATGATCTCATTTGAATAGGCGTGGTTGCACTCGATATCGTTGCGAAATTTTGACGATCCATGATGCTTGTATATCTTTCTGCACCGAAACTCACAAATTCGTCATGACAAACCTGGTAAACGCCGGGCAGGCATTGTAACCACGGAGTGGACCTTTGGCTTTATGGTATAGTTTTAGTTTTAGTTGAGATGGGACTTCGAGTTTCCAACTTTTTGTGACATAATGAGAGACATCTTATGAAATATGAAAGAGCTTACAACTCAAAGAAGAATTAATTGGGATTGAAATGGTTTATTGATATCAACAACATCGCATCAAAAATGCGTAAATGTGAATACATAACTCATAGAGAAGAGTTAAAGAAATAATTATTTTGATGAAATCAATGAACGCGCGTTTAGATGACTGATAATACTATGTTTATCCTGAACGAATGAAACAGGTAAAAATGTTAAAAGTAGATCAATAAATAATTCACCAAAAATGCATGTAGGTCCTAAATAAATGATTTCGTTGGTACTATGGTAGGTACATCATGTTGTAAGAGTGCTGGTTTTATGGTGTTGGTAGCGTGGTGTGCACTCTCAACTATAGTATACGATGTCAAGCCACAGTCGAACATTAGTTAATGCAGGAGACAAGGTGGTGGTTCCAAGACAAACAATTTAGTTTATTAGATATAATGATCAGGAATTCCAGAATGGTGCATAATACTGACGATGGAATATTGTCGATAGTATATGTAAAGAATACTGTTCCACTCCTTCTTGGCACATGACCGAACAGAGTCGGGGCCGGAGTAAGATTGATTCCTCAACTCCAGAAGCATAAGATATATAGGGACATGAATAGAAGTTAAGAGATTAGTAGGAGAGGGTCTATGATGTGGGGATTATAGGTTCATTGAACAGTACTGTGTAAGGGACTGGTGGTGGGAATTGTAAACACAGTTGGTTTGAATTTTACTTGATTGAGGACAAAGGGAAGGATTAACTATTGAGTAGAGATTAACCAAAGTAATAACAAAGATGGTTGGGTTCTGAATGGAAGTTTCATTGGAGGTTTGATGGTCTTGTTAATAAAAGGATATGAGACTATAAAGCTGGGAAGTGTTCATAGGGTTTGGATTGGACTGGTCGTATATCTAGACAGTATAATTGGGGCAGGAAATGGGGATAAATTCTTAACTTGGTCAATCAAGAGACACTTATAAATTACATGAGGTTTGTTCTGTTTTAAGGTATAAACTCCCTATTTCTCCATCTTACATTCGTCCAATCTTTCAAAAAGAAACGTCCTCGTTTCATAATTATATACTGCAATATTTAAAGAGTTCAAACGATTGACAAATGAAGAAACTCTAATACATTTACGGCGAGAAAAAAACTATAAAAAACACTGTTGACATGTAAACATAATAGAAATGATTGCTACACAAAACATAATCAAAATGAGTAGCATATTAATAATTAACAAATTAGTGAAATAATTAAAAAGAAGATTGATGTGTACATAAATCTTGCAGATGAGGTATCTAAAAAAAAAATCACCAAAGAAAACTATTTTCCAGGGGACATACATTGTATCATTGTCTTGAGAGGTGTAGGAAAAACAGCATGGCCTACACATAGCATAGTAACCAATACATACCGAAGTAACAATATACATTAAATTTAGAATGGAAATAGAAGTGATAGGAAAATAAGAGATCATCATAGTAATCCACAAACTGTATGTAAAACTCAAAGAACAATCAGAGGTCCAACTATTGACAAAAATTATATTACCGTACGTTAAAAAAACACTTAACATAAATGACAAAACTACAAACTAGAAGAATACACTGATTGCATACATCTAGTCTTGTGCACAGCAAATATGTTGAAAAATGAACAGTATAATCATAAAAAAAAAACACTTAAGAAGAGGAACAGACAGAGGACAAAGGAGAATGAAGCAATTAGATTAAATGACCTAAATTATACAGAGTTGGTGTCTTTGAAATGCACCATGCAACAAACTTGTAAATAATGATGTTGATGAACAACATGTAAAAAGATATCTGGCATCAAGAGTAATTCAAATTGTGCAGATAATATGTATAAGAAAAAAGTTGGGCAAACAACAGGACATTTATATGTGGTGAAAATGTGCATATATATCTAGACTGCAACAAGTTTACTAATGGTACATTTTTTTTTCTATACAAAAGCAATTGATCAGAAAAACAACATTTTTCACAAAAATCAAAAGTTACAACCATACTTAACTAAGGAATTTATGCTAGAAAGTAAAAACACTTATTAATCATGTTAAAAAAATTCTTTCAGAAATAAAACACAATACACATTCTAACAATGAAAAACCTAAATACCAAATAATGCTACAAATTCACATCAGAAGTTAAACTGACATTATTGTTGAGCAAGAAGCTGAAATTGGGATATAAAACGGTCAAGAAAGGGGCAATTGAACGTGACAGAGAGTGAGAAGGAAAAAATGGAAAGTATGGACAATGCAGAAAAATGAATGAACAGCCATGTGGGACGGGGAGGAGTGAGCAAAATATCATTGAAGGTACAAAAATAATGTATAAAATAGAGATGACATTAAAAACAAAGTTTCACTACTAAGAAATAGGAATTCAAGTGCCCACGAATCGGAAGGGATAAGGGAACTTGCCACAAATGCTCAATGAGGTTTAAATAATAAATGAGAATCTTGAAATTTGAAATTTGGAAGTAAAAGAAAACAGGTTCATTATATCCTGTCACAAATATGACATCATAAATTATGATGGATCATAATCAGTTTGGGGATTAGGAAGCTGACCGCCGTGTGTCCGAACACTATCGGCATGGATCACAGCGTGTGGATCGAAAAAGAGGTGTGATGAGGCAATGGACATGTGAGAGGGGACCACAGAGTCCAAATTCGTGAAGTGGCTGGGAGAGGGCCGAGGAGAGTGAGAATGGGGCAGAGATGGGGGAAGGGGCTGAAATGTGTGGGTTTGCAAGGAAACAGTACAGTGAGCTTGAAGAGGGGGTTGGTACTCGGGCAAATCAGGAGGAGAAGAGGTGGAGAAAGGGGTGGAACTGTCCGAATCAGTCCCAGTGGAGGATGATGTAGGGGCGTCGGAGTCAGAGGCAAGGGGAAGAATGTCGCAGTCAATAGAAAGAGGGGAAAGTGGGCTAGAGATGGGAAGAGTGCACTTTAGAGATCGGATTGGAGTTGGGGGAGATGGGGATGAGGGGTGGGAAATCACTGCACATGTTTGTGGTAGTGAGGGAGGCGGGAAAACTGAGGTGCGATATGAATTACAGGCCTCACAGTGAGAGCAGAGGTGCGCAATGTCTTTGCGCATCCCATGCCAGTAGCAGAGCCCTTCGATAAGCTCAATTGTTTTGGCTGTACCGAAGTGAAGAGCTGACATGGAAGTATGCATGACAGACAGGACAGTAGGGATCACAGAATAGGGAATGACAACCTGTTCTATCATTATTCCAGACGGATGTCTCTTCCGCCGATACAACAATCCATCACGAATTATGAAACGTTCAAACTGATGCCGGAACTTGAACAAGCATTCCTCGTAATGAGGGATGGCCGATTTTGGGGGTACATATCCAGAACGGATCCAGGCAGCGACCTGCCGGATGATTAGATTCTGGTGCTGAGCCTGATGAAGGCGTACACCATGTTCTAACAGAACACTAAAAAAGGAGGACAGGTTAGTAGGAGGTGCGGGAGGAGAGGGAGGAGATGAAATTGACGATGAATCGGCACATGCTGATGCCGATGACGGAAGTGAAGCTACTTCAATCGGTATATCTGGTGATGGAGATGAGGGAGGGGATGGATTATGACCTCTGTCTATTGTTGAAGGGAAAGATGAAGATACAGGTAAATCGTCATGGCCACCTTTGTAATGACCACCAGGAGAAGGAGGCGGGGGTGGAGAAGAAAGCTTTCTCACACCGTGGGTATCATGTGGAGGTGGAGGTGAAGAATGAAGTCTGGTGGAGGTTGGAGAGAATGTATGGGGGCCATAGCGATAATGACTTGAATCATCATAACGATGATCGTAACCATACCGACTGGTTGAAGAGATGGACTGGTTAGAGTAGTCAGAGTAATGATCAGGAGAAGGAGAACGCGAGTGATAGCGATGATGTCGGGAATAGGAAGAACTATAGCCATGAGAAGGAGAACGAGGGCGATAGTGTGAACGGGAATGGGAGTAGGATGAATGGCGTTCCGGGGAGGGAGAACGGGAATGATAGGGGGAGCGATAGGAATGATAGGAAGGTGAATGGGGTCGAAAACTGTGAGATCGTTCTCGAGAGTAATTATGATCCCGGGAAGAATACATTGTGTTGAAAAAAAAGTACGTGGAAAAGAAGGACAATGAGGGGAAAAACAGCCAACTAAAGATAAGAACACCAACTACAAATAAGATGGCAAAAAAATATCTAAATGTTATTTACACAATGGTAACACAAAAATGTCAATCAGGGCACGTTACCTCAAGGAATTCAAGAAAAAAAAAAATGTTACAATTATTAAGTGTATCTACAACACAGTGTGTTGTGTAGATGAATTGATTCAGGGATCAACATGATATGGTTCAAGAAAATTCCAATGCAATTCGAATGCAAACGAGGGGGTGGGAATGATAGTGTTCAGAGTCCCAAATTAAAAAAAAAATAACTCAATCAGTGAACTTAGCTGCAACCATTTAGAACTGGAATTATTATGCAGGGATGTGGAGAATCTGGAGGACACGTGTAGGAGGAACCAACATGGACGCCGTCTGATAAAAGATATGGAGGTAGTGGAGATCCTGATCAGGTAGATACGCCAATGAGCTGAAGACAGGCCGTGAGCGAGACAGAAGAAGATGATATAGGGTACAATGACATCAGATAGGATGAAGCATCTCACACCAGCACAGGATTCGATGACAAAGTAGATATAACTGGGCAGGCCACTAGCGATGGACGTTCCAAGAAAAAGAAGAGGGCAGAGGTAGTGCAGGTATGAAGGATGTCATAGAAACTGGTAAAGGAAGCGTGCAGACATCCACAACGCAATGTAGAAACTTGAGTTCTGTATGCATATGTATAATTTATTATGGTAAAGTCACAAACAGCAAAGCGTCCACCGAGTGCAGTTTTTAGGAGCTGACCATTACCCACGAGAAATGCAATGGAATCCGGCAGCTCACAAGGTAAAGGTGTGAAACAGGATTCTCCAAAAACACCAGGGCAGCAATGTTGATATAATGTAGAAAGATGAACTCACAAGTTCGATCTCCGAGCGGGAAGCGATGGCCCCAGTTTACCGCTGCCACCACTGTAAGAGTGCTGGTTTTATGGTGTTGGTAGCGTGGTGTGCACTCTCAACTATAGTATACGATGTCAAGCCACAGTCGAACATTAGTTAATGCAGGAGACAAGGTGGTGGTTCCAAGACATACAATTTAGTTTATTAGATATAATGATCAGGAATTCCAGAATGGTGCATAATACTGACGATGGAATATTGTCGATAGTATATGTAAAGAATACTGTTCCACTCCTTCTTGGCACATGACCGAACAGAGTCGGGGCCGGAGTAAGATTGATTCCTCAACTCCAGAAGCATAAGATATATAGGGACATGAATAGAAGTTAAGAGATTAGTAGGAGAGGGTCTATGATGTGGGGATTATAGGTTCATTGAACAGTACTGTGTAAGGGACTGGTGGTGGGAATTGTAAACACAGTTGGTTTGAATTTACTTAAACTTGATTGAGGACAAAGGGAAGGATTAACTATTGAGTAGAGATTAACCAAAGTAATAACAAAGATGGTTGGGTTCTGAATGGAAGTTTCATTGGAGGTTTGATGGTCTTGTTAATAAAAGGATATGAGACTATAAAGCTGGGAAGTGTTCATAGGGTTTGGATTGGACTGGTCGTATATCTAGACAGTATAATTGGGGCAGGAAATGGGGATAAATTCTTAACTTGGTCAATCAAGAGACACTTATAAATTACATGAGGTTTGTTCTGTTTTAAGGTATAAACTCCCTATTTCTCCATCTTACAATGTCAATACTAAGATGATAGCACCCATGAAAGCGATATGAAGTCGTTATAAACATTGTGAATAGGAGGAGATTACTGAGGAAATTAGTATGTGAACCCTTGACACAGCTCAGACCATATCATCCCCCACCCCCATCAGAATAACTAGAAGTGGAACATCCGTCACAATGAGGAAACTTATTGCCTGTTGCTTTACTCAGCAACTCACATTTACCGCAGTAAATGGGCGCGTGAGTCAAGCCTTCCTGTGTGTTAGAAGAAAGGAAAACCGTACTGCGTCTTTTCGTGCGGCAGCTCGTGCACAAAACGCACGGGAATTCAGCAGACTGCAGCACGCCCGTTCTTCAGGCCGTGCTGTGCACAAGCGGTAGACTGCGCAGTCAGCGCGATACGTAAGGTCACTCTCTGGTTGACCCTAAACAAATCTGTCTTTCTAGCTCTCTCTCCTTCTCCCGTCTTCTCTCTTGTACACCCTCCTCCTCACACTTTCGCAACTTTGTGTGTACACTGGGACAACGTGTACCTCTTCAAAAACGAAGGATGACCGGTGACTGTGAAACTTATCTTGAAAACTCGATGTTTAATCGCTCTTTGTCCAATTCAATCCAACTTATCAGAGGAAGGTTTATACTCGCGCGTGTGTACGAATCGAATAGAGAGGTATCAGCGTGAAAGTGACAGAAACTCGCACATAGACAATGGACTTATTACCGCACATCGATATCCCTATTACAGCGAGCGGGGAAACCGTGGGACGGGCATGACACAAGGTAGGCACCTTCGTCCCGACGAGGAAGGGCAAGGGATAGACTTTCTGCAGCCTGTGAGAGCGAAGGCCGACAAGAAGTGGACAAGCGCTGCTGGTTATGGTGACTTTCTTTCAAACCGGAGTCGGGGATTTATGAGTAACATGTGGCGGAATGTTATGGCTGCCATTAGAGAAACAGTGGCGTGTCGTCTGCTGTTACACGGTGTGGGATTAGCTTGTCGGAGTCCCTACCGGATTAACACCGTGTTAGTGGTTATCTGTGTTCTCAGCCTCACCTGTATGCTAATGGTGACTTCGTTGTACTCCCCCAGCCAGATGGACGGAAGTCTACACGGATCCGACTTCGACCACGACGATGAATACGCGCAGAAAATGCGCCAAATCCGCGTTGAGGTAGGCACTCGATTCCCAATAGAAATGTCTATGTAGATAGAACCACCAATAATATCCTATTACCTAATAAACTAATACACAGCCCTGCCCCTGAACAGAAGCCGTACTTCGCGCGGCGTCTGGTCGGCTATCAATTACCTTGATTACCAACTTACCAGTTGTGTTAAAAGGCACGTGATGTGCAGGTGTGAACCATTATCAGGAAGCATTTTACGCATGGGAGCGATTACTAGTATACTGTCGACTGTCTATGGATCGGGTATCAAGTTAAAAACACTTACAATATTAGATGCACTTGATGTGTGCGATAGTCAATGGACTCCCTGAATATCATCTATGCAAAACGTTGCAAGCTATAAGCACATCACATAAACACATAAAAAAAACACAAGCAGTGGTGGGAGGGGTGAAATTTCTGTTGACTTCAACAAATAAGACATTATTTAAACCGTTTCTATTCATATCATGTTAAATTCATGGCCGTTTCTTTTCCTGCTGCCTAGTGACGAACCATCTCATTCACCTCATACCTTCTCATTCCAATAGAACAATTAAGTTTCATAGGCAGGAATTCACTTTGCATTCTCCAGTTGTTGCTATGCAGGGCAAGCTGTGTTGTTGTTGTTGTTGTTGTTGTTGTTGTTGTTAAAGCGATCATTTGTGAACGAAGCTGCTACCATATTCATAGAATTTGAATACTTTATACACACACACACAAAAAAAAAAAAAACAGTTTCTAGGCGTATATTTACCCCATCATATAAGCTGCAGTAGGGCAAACTACAGGGCAGAGTGGGTCAACCGTCAACAGCTCTTAAATCTTTAACAGCGCAATTAATTTTACCTGTGGTACAGACACTATCTATCTAGGTACATGAAATACAATTCCACTCCAACTTGGACAATTCCATATTCAAATTCCCTGTAAAAACAAACAAACAAACAAACAAACGACCCCCCCCCCAAAAAAAAAAAAAAAAAAAAAACCACAACAAACAAACACTTAGTACAATCAAACGATCAAAAGGAACGTCAAATGTGTAATTAAAATTGGACGTGATGTATGTTCAAAGTTAAAGAAGTTTGAAATGTCGAATGTTTTCATGAAGCATTATTAGGGGCACCACATGAGATGTGTACTTAATTATACGAAATGAGATGTTATTCAAGTTATCAATGATTGGTGGTTGTTTTTTTTTTTCCACAATTACCAGCATTTACTGAAAGGCACCAAACGCTCCCATCGTACGCCGGCTATATTTACATCCGGGCCATGTGTACTGATGGATTGAAATAATTATTTTAAGCGAATAGACACGCTGCCGCACGTGTAATCGCATTTAGATGCGTTTACATCGGTAGTAATTGCGCATAGGACGGAAAAAATGCGAACGCGGATATAATGAAACCTATAGTACATCGCTCACTGCGTGCAACCCGATTGTAGGCCAAGAAATTTGATGCTACAAGGTGTAAACTTTACTCTCTTTTCTTTATTTCCGCTTTCCACGGTTTTACATGAGTACCCGAACATCATAATTTTCATAATTTTTCGTATTTTGATGTGACATACAGGTTTATGCTCTTTTTCTCTTCATAATTATGTTTCCCTTTTTCCTTTTGTTATCGTAATTATCACTACGTTTACATCATCCTTATTTCTACAATTTGTTCAAATCAATCTATAAATCAAATTTTATCTCCAATATCACAAAGTCTCTCACATACAACGATTACAACCTGTACATTTGAGTGGAAGAGAAAATGAGCATGTGCATATTTACCTATTAAGAAAACATTTTTTTTTCTTTAGTTCAAAATCATTGTGTTATTGGAAAATAGAGGAGCAAATAAAAGGCAAGCTTGTAGAGATATGGGCTTCGTCTGGTTTCACGCTGTATTATTATGCGTTTGCCATAGAGCCACGATGAGTCAACTATTAACGTTTGATGAACGTGATTGTGGAATAAGAGTATTCTGTGAATATGGTTGAAGGGATAATATATCAATGCGAAGTACAGACACGTGACTGAATATATAGGGAGGTAGCAGGGGCCCCCTCGACCCTCTTCCCTAGGATGACGTCACAATATGTGTGTCTTTATTGTTGAAAACGGCCGTATGGAGCTTATAGTATATCTCCACAAGCACAGTGATATAAGCTGGTATATAGGCTTAAGAGGATCTACCTATCATTAGAACACGATTTCAATTTCCACTTTTATATTCTGGTATTTTTTTTTTTATACACTTGAGTATATCTAGTGGTACTTGTTTGCAAAGTGTGTCGGGAGTCCATTCTCAAAAAAAAAGTATGGTACTTTGTTGACTAATTTAGATTGCTGTTTTATAGACAATCTTATACTAGTATGTCATGGGAAAATCGCCAACAAAGTATAAGGACTTGTCTTTGCAGTAGTAAGGTGTGGGAGAGACACGGTCGTCTCTGCTGGTCTGTACGTGAACCTGGCGAGATCAAACTTCGGCGGACAAAGTCAAAGGCGAGAATACAATTAGCCTGTTTTAAAGTCCCTCTTGGTTATTTCTTGGCTTCGTCTCCGTGTCCGTGGTGGCTCTCTGCTCACTTTGCCAGCAATTCATGCAGAGAGAGGGCCTGTAACAAAGACTAGAATGAAGTTGGACCCGTACGCGTCATCTGAATGAAGAAAACGTCATAAACTTACAAGACACTAATTGCTACAACAACAACAAGCGAAAGTAGCATAGGGACTGTTCTATTTCACTTGTCACCTGGCTCGATTAGAGGAAACTTCACCTTGTTGCCAATGATTCCTCTTCCCTCTTCCCATGGACATACTACCATGATCGAGCTATGGATTTAGGAGAGGCTAGAAAATTGGTTTCTTTCTACACTGACGAAATACAGTACATGTATGTGTGGCCGCAGCATCCTACAAATCTGACGTAAAATTTGCAAACGTGCACACTTTTAGTGTCGTCGTCTGGGGCACGGAGATAGGCGTATCTTCATCCGGACAGGAAGGGTTAGGAGGAGAAATTGCGCTGACCAGTTCCGTGGAGATTTCCCTTCTACATCCAGGTCTTTAGATTTCTTACCTTTGAGACACGGAAAAAGTGCATCTGACCAGAGGGCTGATCAAAGAGGTCTATGCCTATACCTATACCAGGGAGGTGGAAGATCCCTGCCTATACCACCTATTCCTTATCTGACGTGTTTTTTGCTCGTTACGTAACTCTGTACCTCGTCGCACTCCCGATGTCCTTCAGGATGATAAGGGGTAAGAGAACATCGACTTCACGATCAACTGGCTCCTTGCCTCGGCGTTAGGTCGTTCTGCTCCATGGTACGACCAGGGAGGTGATTCCACCTCCCTGGTGGTTCCACCTCCCTGGTGCGACCGTGTTGGCTGGCTTGAAAAACATCGGATGGGGTGGGACTCTCACCTCCCTATTCACAGCATACGATTTTTTTTTCTTCAGATTATTGCATGATGTGTGTGTGTGTGTTTGTGTGTGTATGTGTATATGTATGTATGTATGTATACATAAGTGTGTATACATAAACTATGCATTACATAATGTATGATGTAGATTTGTATGTGTTTGTGTGTATGAATATTTTTGTTATTTCCTCATTTCAAGGCAGTGACTATAGGTGTTTGCAGGTTTTCTTTTCTTTTTTTTTCTCTTTCTTTCTCCATCAACATGGCCAAAGTAAAGAGAGAGAGAGAGAGAGACTAAACATTCCCATTTCCACTCCCTCCAACCTCTCTATGTCTGTCTGTCTGTCTGTTCAGGGAGGTGGTCTGTCTGTATCTTCTGCCTATTACTGTAGTCATGTTCTTCACGATATTCACAGCAACCAAACAACAATTCGGCTGCCTTGAATCATGGAGCTTCCTTGAACCCTGACGTTGACTGAGCCACTTTACTCAACCACTGCCAAGAACTGGAGGAGCGAAAACAGAAGCACAAATGACGACCACCCTAAACTTCTGAAAAAAAAAACTAAAACTAAAACAAAAACGCCAAAGTGAATGTTTTCCCGGAATACACTGTGATATTGTTTAGTGATGCCTCTGTAGTACAGCAGAAGCGTGATTGTTGCCCAACGGCCAACAGTCCGCGACATCCCCGGAGGTCACCGGGACATACAGGGTTGTGAACACACTCCTATCTAGCCTGCCTACCCGAGGTGAGACTAGAGGAAAGCTATCTGCAGGGTTGCATGATGTAAAGCATCAGTCGAGGAGGCGGAAGTGCCGCGAACAAGAGTCTGCCTTGACCCTCCCATGTAAGCAATGTCGATATCCCATGGGGTGTGATTGCTATTCTCATGAAGTGGACCTTAGGGAATTAAAGGCACCGCGAAATGATACTCTTTATGCTCATGACCAATGAATTTGTGCGCTTACAACATTTCGAGGACTTTCTTCCACACTGCAAAAAGTCTGGTGTTAAATATTAAACACCGAGATGGGATTAAATTTCCTGTGCTCATTTATAGTTTTAGATTAACACCTGCGGGTGTCTATTTCAAAATATAATAAAAAAAAAACTTTCTTAGTTACTATTCTTCTTGTTGATTTTGAACTTAAAAATGACGATCTAAAGTTTTCCGATAAAGTACTTGATTTTTGGAAAAAAAAAGAAGGTGTGAACACATTTACACCACAGTAACACCAGTTGGACGTGGTCTCCTATTGAAGCTGGACGGGTGTCGATATACCATTGATATTAGCACCAGCAATATCAAATCAACATGCTCCGGACTGCAGTTGTGACGAGGCCGATGGCGGTGAGGAGCCGATAGGAACTCATGTGAAAACAGATCAGTCAAAGCGATCAAGAAAAAGTAGCCTCAAACACACCCAGAATCTTCTCCAACCACAAAAAACTGTAACTATCTCACTGTTTAATACCATTCAATATCACTCTAAGTTCAAAATCAAAATCAAATTTAATCTTGATTTTATTACGACCTCAGTGACAAATTGAAACGAATGCTGTTATTTGGCTTTCGTCTGATGTAGACCACAGATGATAGAGCGTCTGCGCGGCACTCTATCAGCTGAGGTCTCTTTCCATCTCCCTGTGAGCTGCCGTTTGGTACTCTGCCTTGTACTTACAAACTCTGTCGAGTCTATCACGCCCTCTACGTTGGCTTTCTACATTGCATGCAATTCGCGGAAACCGAGTTAAAAACAACTCGGCTATATATAGCTTACACACCTCTACTGCCTGCAGTCTCTTAAATGTAATCAGGGAATTGGTGTACAAAATGAAGCGTGTGATCACATTCACAGTTCACAGTTCATTCGTCGCAACACTTTCAGAACGGCATGACTATTTCCTATCGTGAATGGATCGAGGTAGTAGTGATTTTACTGATCACTTTTTGGTGGGCACTCGTGTGATACCGGATGATGCAACAAGCCACCATGCAGCTGAACAGGAATTGGAAAAGTGCCTCATCCAAAGAACATGAATTTACTTCTGTTTATAATCACCACTTTTCGTGTTGACGTTTACTTATCACTGTTCAGTATTAATTATCATGGAATGGGTCCGTATACGAAGTGAATTGAAGTAGACATACAGTACATGGTTACATTAACCAAAGTTTGCATATCATGGTTATGGTTGTTCGGGGACAAGTCTAACTGTTCACACAATGCGGATATACTCTATTAGTGTAACAGCTGCTTGTAGTTCGGTTCAAAGCCACGATATCACTTTTCAGTATGTACAGTCGTTTATTAGTTGTAACTGCACATTGATATACGATGCATGTTTTTGTGATCAAATTCTGCTTTCATGGTTGGTGGGGGAATCGGAAAGGCGCGTATAGACAGAAGAAAGCGTAATGAAAATACCCAGGGCAAACGTGATGTCGTCTTGTCACAATGAACTTGTCCACCATTTGATTTTGATATCGCTTTTACACCTTTACAAGAGGCTTTGTTCTTTACATTAATCTCTATCTGTCTATTCAGTTAGATTGGCTCATACTGAACAATATCTACGGCAGATACAATCAATCATTTCTTTGATGTGATATTTTCCTCGTCACCTTTGATACAAGACAGTGAAGTAAATTAATACAAAATGTAAAGTTACAAAACTAGCTTTATTCATCGGACTCTAGCTATGTGCACTCACTGGGAATCAAACACGAAATATTTAAAGAAAAGATCCGAAGGGCTAAAGGCAACGGTGTTCGATTAACTGTGTATTGCCGTATGCTATTGCTTATACGAGAGCCGTACGTGACTTGCTTGGTGAATGGCTTTGAGTGATACGAGTTATATCCCATTCAGCGCCTCCTTTGCGTGTTCCTGCTCTAAGCTCTGTAGAGGATGTATGCCAAGTTCGGGGTGTGACTGTTGTGTAACTGAATCTGTGAGACTCTTTTCCATCGTGAAGTGAGGCACCTAACTTGAATAAGCCTCCCTGTATTCAAGTTGACTGTAATGGAAAGTCTGACAAGAATCAGACCGCTATTGAATTTCAAAACTTCTAAATTTTTCTCTAAAGCAGTGATATACTATTATGCAAATTGGACGAGATGATCTTTGATCATAATGGCACACATTTCTCATGAAATATGATGAATCCAGAAAAAAAAAAAAGAATTGTATGCTTGACAAGAAAGTTTCCACGCTTCAATCTTTTCGCTATGATAGTTTTGTAGAAGGGAAGGGGTGCTGGAACATACCTATAAACATTATCGCCAAAATTATTATCCTGTGGGAGTGATGTGAGACTAAGAAATTATCTCTTTGTTTTATCTGCGTCCCTTCTTCGCTGATATGACTGTTCCGCGAAAACATCTTATTAACCTTTATATTACCGTTCCTTTCTTGTTCGATTTGTCTGATTCAACGAGTATCGTACTGTCCTGTTTGTTTGTTTGTTTGTGTGGTTTTTTTTTACGTCACTCTAGGTCTTACAGTTGACGTGAAAACAAAGTGGATCCCCTTTAAGGTAGAAACCGGGGATCTGAGGGAACTGTACTTTCCTAGATGTGCAGATTGCGTTAGTTATCACTCTTGGATCTCATGATTCGCCCCGACAGCTAAATTCTTCCTCCATGTATGTTAAGACGATGTGTTCTTTTTGTAGGAAGTGTGTTTATTAAAGGAAGGGGGCTAATGTGACTTTCGAGACAGGCCGGAGTGTAAGAGCACTTGAGTAAAGCAGGGAGGGGGAAGAGAGGCTCCCACCTATTGGAACAAGAGTTTCTTATGCGGATTAATCCTCGTGCTATATACGTTAGTTACCTGTCCATATGTTTGTGTTTGAAATTTTTGTACATTTGACAATTTTGTACATATGACGAATTGTTGTACGTTACCACAGAAAAAGTTAATGATTATATTGACATGAAAACAATTGATGGTCTTCTTTATCCAGGGTCGCCTCTTCAGTGTTGCCACTGATCTACCAGAGGGCCCTGTTATTATTATTATCCTAGCGTTGCCATGGTACCCATTTGCACACCTGGGACGGGAGAGACATGATGGTGTAAAACATAATGTCCAATGACGTCACTTATGACGTGATTCGAACTTGGGACCTCCGAATGAAAGTCAAATCCACTACCCAACAATGGCGCCATGGAAATCCCTGTCCGGGTGCTCGTCCTTGGAGAAGGCACAATCCTGAGGTTGACACGATGGGGTGCACGTCACGAGACCGACACCCACGAGTCATACAGCCCACAAGTCATACAGCTCACAAGTCATACAGCCCACGAGTCATACGGCTCACAAGTCATACAGCCCACTAGTTATACAGCCCACGAGTTCGACACTGAGTAAATAAAGCCCATGAGTTCGACATCAAGTAAAATAAGCCCACGAGTTATACAGCCCATGAATTCGACACTACGCTTAAAAGGCTCACGAGACCGACACTAGGCAAAAGAGGCCCACGAGACCGACACTAGGCAAAAGAGGCTCACGAGACCGACACTAGGCAAAGAAGGCCCACGAGACCGACAGGATGAACAGCGCCACCTATAGACCAATAGATTGTTTAGGGTGTCCTGATAATAGCATAGGAAGATATGAGAGATGGAAAAGAAGAGTTGCCATCTCCGGCATATCATATCTTCCTATGCTATTATCAGGACACCCTAAACAATCTATTGGTCTATAGGTGGCGCTGTTCGTCCTGTCGGTCTCGTGGGCCTTCTTTGCTTAGTGTCGGTCTCGTGAACCTCTTTTGCGTAATGTCGGTCTCATGAGCCTTGTATGCGTAGCGTCGGTCTCGTGGACCTTTTAACTGTAGTGTCGGTCTCGTGGGCTTTGTTTCCTTACTGTCGGTCTCATGAGCCTTTTGTGTGTAGTGTCGGTCTCGTGAGCCGTATAACTCCTGGGCTTATTTTACTTGATGTCGAACTCGTGGGCTTTATTTATTCAGTGTCGAACTCGTGGGCTGTATAACTGGTGGGCTGTATGACTTGTGAGCTGTATGACTGGTGGGCTGTATGACTTGTGAGCTGTATAACTTGTGGGCTGTATGACTCGTGGGTGTCGGTCTCGTGACGTGCACCCATTTCAACACGGTAAAACGCCTGCTATCAGCTGTGAAGCTGCTTTTCAGCAAGGCCGTGCATGAGAATTTACAAAAAATGAATCAGGAACAAGGAGTAACAGGTACAAGAATAAAAAGAAAACAAAACTGATTCAACAAAACATACATTACATACCCGATGAGCAAAATTAGAATTAGAACAAATATGAACATAAACATATTGGGAATGACATAGAGTATGACATAGAGAATGACATAGAGAATTGAGTACATACTTGGGAGAATTATGTTTGTCGATGGTTATTTTGCCAGGATTCTTGAGTAGAAACAGAACTAAGAAGAGCCCATAACATTGCTGTTCAAAGACAACATCTGAAAGTTCATTACATTCTTAGCTCACGTCTGATTTTGATGAAATTACTAATTTACCGATGTTCTATTTGTGTGACTCATTTTTTTTTTCAAGTCACCGAACAAGTGATGAAATTGTCCTAAAAGTCTTTTTGTTCATTGTTGACACTCAGTTTACAACGGAGACGTGTTTTCTTGGGGAAAAAAGGCAGGTGGGGCTGTATGTGTCGCATGGTATTGTATTAGGCCCTATAGTTGTTGTTGCTAGGTTTTGTGTGTGTGTGTGTGTGTGTGTGTGTGTGTGTGCTTTTTTTTCTTGTCCCAACCGCCATGATGAACACGCGACACCTTCTTCCTGTGTTTTTGTAATAAAATATGTTAGTTAAATAATTCGTCACAATCGCAAAATCGCAACGAGAAAGCGGTTGTGTGCCTCAAAGACCCTGTGCATTAGACTTCAACAAGAATATACATGTCATTGTTGAAGACAGAAGCTGACTTTTCTGTCATACGGGAAAACCGTCAATTTCTTGTTTCTCGCGTCTGTGTGGCAACTATTTGAGTATTCTCTACACATTCCATTGTTGAGTCATCGCGAAGGAACACACATACACCCGAAAAAAAAAAAATCTGCTCATCCCCATAGACTTGCATGTCATGAGTAAATTGCTTCTACCGGCTACGTGCTTTGTCAGTCCCCATGTCATATTTTCTCCGATTTTTAGAATTGGCTGATATGAAACTTATCTGAATTCATGAAATTCTTCCGTCGAGGTGTTTTCATTGCAACTGATTGACAAATTGCCCTACATCGACGTAAATAAGCACTGAATAGATCAGTGTTTTAGTAGTAGCCATGATAAAAAAAAAAAAAAAATCATGGGCGTACATCATACCCACCCAGAATCTGAAAAGAGGGAACTAGCCCATCCTCAGGAAATGATGCATTCGCTTTCTACGGAGAATATGCATGAGTATTTCCCAAATGATACCTGGTTTGAAAAGAAGCATATGTGTCCGTGCATCACAAAACAAACAAAAAGTCACAGCCCTTGATTTTACGTGAGCACTGAAAAAAGGTGAAATGGGTCAACCGAGTCAATCTTGAGTTTTTCATATTTTCTGAAAGAGCTTTCTTCTTCTATCAATTATTCTTTAGTTTTGGATCATAACATGAACGGGAAAGTGTGTTTTCACCAGTTTTTCTACAACCCTTTTTTTTTTGGGGGGGGGGGAGTACAATGATCAGGTATGTCTTATAGTCAGAGGCCCCTTTTCATTTCTTGAAATCCTTTGCACACTCTTCACTTTTAAGTCTGATAACTTTTGAAAGGATAACATTATTGGTTTGAAAGTTAACATTAATCATGGACAGAATATGTCAATAGAACATGCTCAATTTCAGCTTAATCTGATAATCCCTTCATTGTTGTTGCTCCGGTGGTTTACATCCTGTATTTTGTCCCTTTCATCGTACAGCTTACACCCTGTACTTCAGAGCCTCTTTTCTCAGTTCACACTTTCCAGGGTGTATGCTTTCTTTCCAGTATTTATAGGTTTGGAGAGTCCATATGAATTGAGTTATACTTGTACATCATTTTAAAGTTCAGAGTCTCCTTTTTCAGAATTTGCCCTTAACTAAAAATCCACGTGTGGTGACTTTTTGTTGGTTTTGTGATGCAGGGTCACATAATTATAGTCCTGCTTTCGCCTAACCGAAATTTAACATTGATTTTGCATACATGTTTCCACCCTTATGTGTTTATACACAGGAAAACGAGCACAGCGATGCCCTTTCGATTGTAACATGAATCATGCGAGGCAGTTAGTTCATCAGGAAATAGTGAATACAATGTCGTCCCCCTAGTGGACAGGAAAGAACATCAACAAATAACATTGGATGTCTGGGTTTGAGAAGTATGATGTAATTTATCAGACAGATTGGAACAGATGGAAATTTATTTACAACGATAGCATATATAAGGTTTTATTGCAAGATTACACTCTCGCAAGGAAGAACTAAAATGATATTATACCAAGCTTCAAACTTCAAAGCATCGGATGATTAATGAATTATTATGACAAAAGAAGAACTGTGTGTCGAGTACAGTATTTTTTTTCCTAGAGTGAAACTCATTTAAAAAATGACTGAGAATCAAAAGTAGAAAACTGAAGCTGTACGAGAAACTGAGATTTAGTCAGCAGAACTCTTTTTTCCCCATACCAATTGAAAATGTATGCCGGCAACTAAGTTCGTGTTTTATTGTAATGAATAAAAGTTTTGTTTTGTTTTTGTTTTTTGTTTAGTTTGATTTTATTTTTGAGTGTTTTTTTTTTAACCGTAAATCGATTGAGCAAGTCTAGTCCTATAATCAGATTACGGCAACTCTGCAATATTGGCATCCATTCAGAATAAGATTGAATGCTTTCACAGTCGCTGGCTGCCTTGAAACACATTTTGGCACAAAATGCATGCGGAGAATATACAGTAATAGCTTCTATATAGATTCTCATCAGATTGAGCTGGTTTATTTTGTTCTTTTTTGTGTTATTTCTTAAAACGTTCGACGTAATTTAGCTTAAAGTGTCTTTTTTAGGTTACAATTTCTTGTCCCGAGGGGAAAGTCAAGTTGTGATGATAGTTAATTGGTGTGATGAGTTGATTGTTAATCAGTTTAAGCTCATGTGCAATTCATTCGGATTGTTCCTGCTTTATCAGGTCATTAGATAGAAAGACAGATGTTGCAATTTTGACAAACGACTTCCCAAGAAACACTGTACAACTGTACAAGGCTTGACGGAAGATGTTTATGATAGTTTGTGGGGAATTAGCCATTAGGGCCCGAATTCACGAAGGTGGTACAAATGAAACCATGGTTTAAACCATGGACAAAAACCATGGAGCGCCAAGTGTCGCACGGAATATTTCGTTACGAAATCAGTCATTTCGTCGACAAAATAACCATTTCGTTAACGAAATTATCATTTCGTGGACGAAATGTTCATTTAGTTACAAAATGTTGTCACTTCGTTACAAAATAATCATTTCATCGACGAAATGACTGATTTCGTAATGAAATATTCCATGCGACACTTGGCGCTCCATGGTTTTAGTCCATGGTTTAAACCATGGTTTCATTTGTACCACCTTCGTGAATTCGGGCCTATGAGTTTGTCAAATTTCAATTGAAAGCAAAAATATATACCATATATACCAGGTGATAATTTGGAGATCGTATTTCCAGAAGTGCTCGCTCTATCTTGTGAATTTTATTTAGCAAGGGTATTATCTCGTAACTTCTTTAAATTTGTTCGCACACTTTGATGCAGACACGAATACGAAAGTTCCATTCAACACTTGACTTCGTGAGAACACTTCCTGCCACACGTAGGAAACTCATTAGAATGTGAAATAATGATTGTCTCTTGGCGGTCGTGGTTGAGGATGACTTGAAAACCGCGTTTCCTGGACATGATTTGTTTGATCCCACTATTAATTAACTGACTCCTAAAAATTATTGGCACGGAAGAAGAAAAACAATCAAAGGAAGTTTAAACTTCTGGGAAAGAATCGTCGGTGCACTGTGGGAAAGTACCAATGTTAACAACAAATTAAAGTAGGAAAATATTTCAGCAAAGTAAAGGAGCTATGTCAAGTAGGATATTTCAATACCGGAGAGTAGCAAATTAAAGCACCTGGGTAGACTGCAAAAGCCTCCAATAGTATCAAAAATACTAAAGGCGAAGTAATTTTTGACAACTAAACTCCCAACACTCATACTCTGATTGGTGAGTTCGAAGGGCGTAACCAGAAGACATTTGATTCTTTATCTTCATGATCGTAATAGCAAAGGCAGTATCTAACATGGTTTTTAAGTTGTAGAAAGGGAAAGAATTATGGCGGTTGAGTGTTTGTCATGTTCTCTGTCTTACCACAAATGAAAGTGTCCCACACTTCCTGTGTTAACGTCTGGTTGTTGAAGTTAACACAAAAAATGGCATTTTCTTTTGCCTATCTATACCCACAGTCATTAGGGAAAAAATAATTTGAACAAAAAAAAAAATCCTTTGAGAAATGCAACCACTTTCTCTCGAATGACAATGTGGTATATGATTAATAGGCCTATAAAGTGCCAATTTGACTTATGGTGGTGGATAAGTGTAAAGGTAAATTCGTGCAGTAGTAGTGTTGAATGTGATTATTCAGATGAACAGCTAACTTTTTTTTTCTTTCAAATTGACCCTAATACATACACATTATGTACACACACACACAATATATATATATATATATATATATATATATATATATATATATATATATATATATATATATATATATATATATATATATATATATATAATAACTCTATATGCTCCACACCCATACAGAAAAAAAAAAACAACAACAACAACAGGGAGATGGAAAGAAATGGGAGAGAGTAAATATGACTGACATGTCAAACTAACCCTGCTGGCTATTCATAGCATTTCGTGTTTACTTGTCAGGGGAAGTGGTGAAGTGAATCTCTCCTCACCCAGACAGCAGGAAAATTATTTATGGGGACGGCGGAAAAAAAGGGAAGAACCCTACGTTGTTGTGTTGACCATGGCAATCTAGCCATCACTGTTAAGTGTTATGGAGGTCAATGCCTGCTGCCTGTCGGGAACCGGGAATCCGTCCCTCCTCATTTCCTTCTCAAATCGACGCGACTGTCTAATATCGTCTCAGACGATATCAGACAGTCTAGTATGAGAATGCATTGTAGCTCCCGCGTTCAACTACTAGTATTCTTATTCCCCCCTTTTTTTTTTTCATTTTTTCAATCATTCAGTTATGATGTAAAGCCACTGTTTACCATTGGGAGCAGTGATTAAAAAATATATGTATATATATATATATATATATATATATATATATATATATATATATGTATATATATATATATATATGGTATCTTTATTCAACAAAACATTGATCGCAGCCAGAAGCTGAATTACAAATGATTTTACAAAAGTGAGAAATATACATACACAGTAGTACATAAATATACGAATGTAAAATTACACAATCAAAATAACACACAGGCTCATACAAAACAAGAACCATTCAATAACAACAAAAAGAAATCCTCAGGCACTGCATACATAAGAAAATAATGAAAGTTTGAATTGACATGGACGTCTGACCGCAGAGTTGCCAAATCACTGCCAATCAGTACATGACTATTCACTTAGTTCCATATAAATATACCTTAAACCATTTCATAAATATATTAAAAAATACATTTTCACTTGACCTTTCACCTTAGACCTTTGACTTCATAGCTCAAAATATTCTCCTTATAAGGTAATACAAATACACACCAAACTTCTGAAAATACAGGTATTGCAGAAGCAAATGAAAAAAAAAAAACAATAAAATATTAAGCTTTTGTCCTTGGCCTTTGACAGTTAAATTCCAAAACAATCAGTACATACATATTTACTAAATTCCATGAATATACGTTGAACCATTTTCGAGATATAAAGAGGAAAGAAAAAACACCCCAATTCCGTTTAACCTTTGTCCTTTGACCTCTGGCCCGAAATATTCTCTCAAAAAATAACTTCCGGCATTACACAAATATGTTCCAATTATCACATTTGATGCATATTATGTATAATTCAGTTGCATCTCAAAACATCCTAGCATATGAAAATTTGGCAATAAAGCCGCAGATATAAAGATATATCACTACTCTCAATATACGTAGACGGTTTATTCTAAAAACCATTTTAATCAAACTTTTAATACTAAACATTGATTTTACTTACTTATATAGAATTTCACGTTGGTTGTTTCTCTCCCTAACGCACATTTTAGGACTATTTTGAAGCACTAAAGCTGTTCTTTTTTTTTTTCATCTGGAAATGATGAAGAGTGGCTTCAAGGGAAAAGGAAAGCGTATTAGTGAAGAGAGTCTACCCGAGCAGATAATCAGTCGTCGATCATAATAACGCGGTGTTGCGCGATTCCAGTACTGTCCAGTCAGGGAGGTGGGCCACCTCCCTGGTCCAT
Organism: Diadema setosum; assembly: GCF_964275005.1. Classification (NCBI taxonomy): domain Eukaryota; kingdom Metazoa; phylum Echinodermata; class Echinoidea; order Diadematoida; family Diadematidae; genus Diadema; species Diadema setosum. The sequence continues at coordinate 1,246,136 of NC_092695.1, read as the reverse complement.
ACTCCGGCGCGGGGTTAAAGGAAACGTAAAATGCGAAGGGGCAAAGGAAAATGTTGTCTTATGTTTCCAGTTTGAAACAACAACGACAAAAAAAAATAATAATTAGCTGCATGGACAGACCAAGGAAGTACTAGCACGCAACCAGTGTCTTCTAATGTGATGTAAAAATCAACCCATATGAAAAGAAAAACGTTTGACATGATTAGTGATTGCCTCTTTAAGTGAAATTCGATTCCTGCTTTGCGCTCAACTTTGTCAAGAAAGCGGTGTTCACTGGCTTGATGATAGTTGTTTTAAGGCTTCTTGAAAGTGACAACATAACTTTGAAACTAAAATTTACTCGTGTGTTTTTCCATCTATTTCAACATTAGGAACGATCTGTAGGCCTGCATTTAAAATTTGAGTCGTTATGACATTAGATATTCTCTCCCATGTAAGACAGGACTAAAGGAAAACTGCTCTAGGTGTTTTAGTTCGCGTCATGTAGATAGTCTAGAATGCCGTAGCTCCTAGGTTCGACAATATTTTTACTCCTTTTGTGCATCTTTCAACTATTCACAAAGTTATGGTCTTATTTACACCCACTAATGTTTTCACTATACTCACCCAGGGGCCCAGGGGGCTTTGCGGGCAAAGCATCTTGTCCGACCATGAGGCAAGATTCCAACCCTAGACCCTTTGTTTACAAATCCAAAGTCCCAATCCAACATGGTTATGTGCAAAACTTTTCCCGGGAAGGAAGATCGGTGATGGGTCAGTGTGAACAGGATTAGACTTTCATAGTGGAATACACACGTGGCCTACGGGGATTGCAAGCGCTATGTTTGTGTACTGGAAATGATTTGGAATTACCACATCTTCCTGGCAACAGGTTGATTAAAGACGGATTCTACCCTCACAATGATATCCATACATATTGCATTATTTGGGGGGGGGGGGGGGGGGGACACCACACCTTCATGAAACGGTTTTCACCCCGCTCTCGAAGCCCGCGTGATTTTCGTATCGAGGTCAATGTGAACACTTCTGTCTATGTGCTACGACGCCCTCAGCGATCAGTATTGGCAAATGCAGAGTTGCTTCTCCCTAAACTCTCATGAACTTTTCCCACACATTCAATATCATTTCACGTATGCCATATCTCATATGTTTCAGTCCCCGACCGTGGCTGGTACGTACACATGTTAAATGTACTATAAATTGGGATGGAGAAAACAGCAACTTTCTGTATGGAGGTTGTCTCCACCTATTAATGTGAAACAACAACAAGCCGATGGATCCAACGGCTAGCTGCATCTATCAGTGGACGCAAAAATCCAACAACTCTGCATCCAGTTCGATTTTCTCTCACGTTTTTATCAGCTGACAAGTGCATTTCATTGTTTCAAAAGTCTACATTCAAGGCAAGTGAATCTTGGAGGTTAAGAGACAGCGTTTAAGTGAAAGTTTGTAGCATTCATGTTCAGGTTTTCCTGAACATGATGGAGAACATAAGACAAACAACAAGGGACAATTTTCTTCAAAATTGGACAAACAAAAAGAGATCATTCTGAAGTTTCACGGAGTGGTGTTGATTACAATATCACATACCCATATATATGATAATATTCAATAGGTGAAGTGATGAAACGATAATCTCGCACGTCCCCAACTGACAAGCGCACAAATATTCACCATCATCTTTTGCCATGAAATGAAAAGAAGATGATTATGTCAGCAACATTAGATCTTTGCAGAGTTGCAATACCATAGCAACGACTAAATGGGGTTGTGCAATAGCAGACGCATTGTCCAAAACATGATTTTTTAAAATGTTTTTTTTTTTTTTTTATAATAAGCAAATGCGAAAGTTTTGAGTCCGTGATATCAACGCGTTCTGATTATATTTTGCATAATATGCATAATGAAGAATTGCATTGCGTAACGAGTAGAGTCTATTCTTGTGAATTTGAGGTATTTGTGATTAAAGTTGCTAAGAAACAAAGGCAACAAACAATGATGATGATGATTATTATTATCGTAAGTATGATTTTTCTTTATTGTTATTATAATTATAATCATTATTATTATCATTATTGTTGTTATTATTATTGTTATTATTATTATTATTATTATTATTATTATTATTATTATTATTATTATTATTGTTATTATTTTGTCCAAAGGAATTTAGAAAAATAATAATAAAAAAAAAAAACATACTTGACAAAGTGTTTTCCGGCCGTCGTTTACCCAAGACTACCTGTGGGTCTTTAAACTTTAAGACAAATCTCTGTACAGCGAGCAGAGTTGATATAGGGGTGAGGTCATTGGGTTGTTTGCGTACGAGAGGAACACAAATGGAATTTGTTCGGATCTGTGGTACTTTCGATTGTTCAACGAGAGTTCGCCTTCTAGTATGACTAGCGGGCTGAACATGCCAAATCCGTGGTGTCTGGCAGTCAAAGCTTGGAGAGGTGAATTGTTCGATTCCTTTTCCTTTCCCCAAATATATCACCTTACGTCTCGACATTGACTGCTGCTGTATTCGCCCTCTGGGAAAGAATGGCAAAACCACAGGAATGGTTTAAAGGGTCACATCAAGTGCTATTCTGCGTTCATTTTTACATTACTGGAAAGAAATATGTGAATAAGTATAAGTCAAACTACGAAACGGTTGAGGTTTCACGATTGAAATTGGAATAAGATGTGAGCATTGAAAGAAATTGGATTTTTAAGCATTCCGGAATCACGAAAGCATCGCAAAATCAGTAACAGTGATTATTACATCTGCAACTAACAGACTAATGTAAATTGATGTCACACAGTGATTGTAAAAAAAAAAAGAAAGAAAAAAAAATCTTCTGCTAGTTAAAATGATGCCAATAACACACTATTTATATTTGCCGTGTTGTTTCTTTTACTTTGACTTGCTGTGAAGTTCCTGTCTAGCGAGCGCAAAACATTATTTGCCTCTCCTTGCAATATCTTAACTTATGAGTTGACTTTTGTTACATTTTATTAATGTAATGTGCTGTAGACTTGATCTTACCAAGCGATAATGGTTCACTGATGTATACTACTAATCATTCATTGTAAAAATATAAGCCTATCAATTCAATGTATTAAGTATCGTTTGAATGTACACAATGAGATTAATAGTTTTATTAAAATCGTTTCTAAATGAACTATCGACAGTTATTGTTTATTGAGAATATTAGTGATATCTCCTTATCTATTGCGAAATTATGATATGATGTTTGTGATACGACGGGATTATACATAATTTACAAGCATCGAATGTGACAACTCAAACATTGTACTTAATGTTCATCTGCAGATATAGGGGATGGATTTCATTATATTTTTGTTTGTCCCTTTTTCCACAAAGAGAGACTAATATTGTATTTACCTAATGTAGCTTGACGGCCAGTAGACCATTGTGCATTACATATGGCCGAACTATTCAATTCAGCTAATGTTTGCCATTTGGAAAAAAAAAATTAACCAAATTTGTCAGAATAATTATGCTTCAGTTTTCTTCAAAACCAAAGAAGAAAGATAGTAGTTTTGTAAACATGTTTATTTATATCTGTTATTTTACAGGTACATTATCACTTTCCCATTGTTGTATTCATATATAGTGTAAATATATGCTTGTACAATGTACTCTCATACCCCGAGAGGGGGTCGATGGGGTCAATGAAATCTTACAAATCTTACAAATCAAACATTTGTTTAATGGTAATTGTTGTGGTAAACATTGTTTTTAAGGGTATCACATGCCAAACACCACTTGCCAAACAGGTTGTGAAGGTCTCCACTTTGTATTGGAAGAGGGGTAGGGGGAAGTAGAGCAAGAAGACTTTGGAAAGTCAGTCAGTGCTCCCAGACGAGTCAGTCAACAAGTTTGGTCTTCCCAAGGAGGTACTAGGCGAGCCCTGTGCGCCCGTCATGTCGAGGAGCGCAGTTTGTAGGATTAAAGGGATCGTACAGTCATGGTGAGACCTAATTTCAGGTTTCTAACATTTTTTTGGTGAGATAATGAGAAACCTCTTATGAAATATGAAAGAGCATGTAATTCTAAGAGGAATTCAACGTTTATTTGATGAAAATTGGCTTTGAAATGGCTGAGATATCCAAAAAAGAGCGATTCTAATAAAGTGTGGACCCACCACTCTATTACGATCGCTTCTTTTTACTTTGTTTTTGGATGTTTCAGTCATTCCTAATCCGATTTTCATCAAATAAACTTTGAATTCCTCTTAAATGGTATGCTCTGTACTATCTCATAAGTGTTTTCTTGGTATCTCGCAAAAAGTTTAAAGCCCAATTCTCATCTCCACCAATACTGTACCATCCCTTTAAAATCGGGGTGGGGTAGGTTCAGGAGGGACTTGCGTCGCAGTGACCTTAGTGAGGTCACGACCCTCCCAGCTGTCGCCAAAAAATCCCTGCCCTCTACGAGATGAAAGTGAAGTGACGTGGAAGGAATGGATACAAAACAAACCAGACACAAAATATTATTATCGTGTGAATGGTCCGTTTCTGGAGTAGTGTCATGGTGGATGATGAAGGTGATTAGGGAAGAGGGAAAGAAGGGGGGGGGGAGATGATTTTATCCACGAAAGCTCGATAGCCACTCTGTATAAATGCCGGAGAATTCGGTCCAAGAAATGGGTCCGATCTGTCTGATACGAATCTAATGATAATGTGGCACTATAGTTCTATGGTCTTTCCACGCAGAGTTCCTGTACTATTACGACTCGGCACTATAGCTGAGTTTACCTGACATGCAGGGAGTAGACTACTATCAACAGAAAGGAGGTGTAAATTCCAATTTCGGACAAAGCATGGGGGCTGCTCACTCACTGATAGTAGAGGTCAGGTGTTAAAGGCATAATTTACCATTTGCAGATGAAACAAAAACTCATCATTAGTGCTTCAAAACAGTTCTAAAATGTGAGTTAGGGCTAGAAACAACCACTGTAAAAATTTGAATCCGTATAATCAATGTTAAGTGCTGTTAAATACACAAAATGTGAACAATAGTTATAACAAAAATGTTTCCGGATTAAGCCGTCTATACAGTTACGGTTTATTGAGAAAAACACAGATATCTCCTCATATTTTAGGCTTTATTGCAAAAAATTTATATGGAAGGATGTTTGTGATACAACAGAACTACACATATGCATTAAATGTGATATCTTGAAATTTTTTGAAATCACTACTCCCAAAGGTAAACTGGACCTTTAATCTCGTGTGCACATTAGATGAGGTACATGTAAAACTATCGCTTCACAATTCTCTCGTGAGCATGCGCGCAAATATCAAACATATCATTTTTTTTTTCTTTTCTGACATGATGATAAAAACTGGGTGTTAATGACACACTTCGCAATCCCTCAACTCTTTCTGTTTAGTTGTAATGGTTTTCATAGCAATGATGAATGGTATTGTTCAAGTAGGTATCATATTACGCTATCGTAGAACTTGATTGATTACAGTGTAGTAGTTTTCCCTTGGAAGAAAACCTTGACACAGTAGTGTCGCAGTTCCATGCCCCGTGCTGTGCTAAGGTCTGAATTATCTTTGATTTTTTTCTCAACACCCCCCCCCCCCCCTTCAAACACACCTGCAGGCTTTCCTTTCAACTGTGGCAGTGCAGTGAGGAAAGTACAGAAAATAGTTGCAGCAACCTCAGTAGGATACGTCAGAGAGGCAATTTATGCCACGTCAATGCATGTACCCCGGGAGGTACAGACTTTTTGTAGGTTCTCCTATTCAGGTAATCCCACGTGGTGTCCACATTACGGCCGAACCACACAGCGCGTTCAGCTGGCCGTTTGCGATCTCCGACAGGAGCAATATGGCGAAGTAGCCGAAAATTGACCCCAAATTGGAAGCGATTGACTTCCGAGCCTCAAATCCATCGCGCAGACCAAGCAGATTTCACACGTGTCAGTTACAAAATTAAGTCTGCCCCATCCCCGATCTTAGTCTGGGAGGGGTGGTCTCAGGGGATGATGGTCTTTACTCTGACGTTTCGTTTTCATCCGAAAGTGATATGAGTTCGTTAAAGGACAAGTCCACCTTCATATACATAAGGATCGAGAGAATGCAGCAATATTAGTAGAACACATCAGTGAAAGTTTCAGGAAAATTGGACAATCCATCAAAAGTTATGGTCTTTTTTAAATATCGATGCAATCACTGCTGGATGAGACGACTACGA